>NC_081358.1:118379030-118979030 GCF_030684315.1 Stegostoma tigrinum | reverse complement strand
TCTATCACTTGACTCCAACTTAGGCAACATTTTTGGCCTAAGAACAGAAGGCACCTAGAAATGATCAGCAGGTCAAACAACATCAGAGAGAGAAATAAAATTGATATTTTAAATTAAAGGCTTTGTCTCAGAATGGTAAGAAATGTTCTGGTCAATATCTACCACTCAAGCAACGCCATTAAAAATACATTATCTGGACACTGTGATTGTTGTTTGTAAGAGTTTGTAATGCACATTTTGCATCATACATTTCCAACATTACAACAACAAGTATGTCTCCAGAGTACTCCACTGGCCATAAAGGATTTTGAGGAAGGATAAGCCCCACAGTTGTGCTGTATAAATGCAAGTCATTCTTTCTTTCTTTTTTGTGATAAAGAACAGCCTTATATTTGATTGTTTAAAAACCCAGTTAAACTCAAACCACATAGGATAGGAGCAAGGCCAAGATGGCGGATGTGCCCAGGGAAGGCCAAGAGCAGCTATGTAGACCCTGTGTATGGTCAGTTTTCACATTCTAACTCATCCATCTCATAATTAGTACTTACAGAGTCATAAAGTCATAAAGCACAGGAACAGACACTTCAGTCTAACTCGTCCATAAATAAATCCAGTCCCATTTGTCAGCATTTGGCCCATATCCCTCTAAACCCCTTCTATACATGTACGCTCCAGATGCCTTTTAAGTGTTATAATTGTACCAGCCTCCACCACTTCGTCTGGCAGCTCATTCCATGCATGCCCCACCCTCTGTGTGTAAAAGCTATCCCTCAGGTCCCTTTTAAACTTCCCCTCTCGCCTTCAGTTTTGGACCCTCCTACGCTGGGTAACAGGCCTTGACTGTTTATCCTATCCATGCCCCTCATGATTTTATAAAACTCTATAAGGTCATCCCTCAGCCTCCACCGCTCCAGGCCACATAGCCCCAGTCTATTCAGCCTCTCCCTGTAGCTCAAACCCTCCAACCCCGGCAACATCCTTGTAAATCTTTTCTGAACCCGTTCAAGTTTCACGACATCTTTGCTATAGCAGGAAGATCAGAACTGAATGGAGTATCCAAAAGTGACCAAAATAATGTCCTCAACAGCCCCAACTCTCACATTTCAGCTCTGATGAAGAGTCATCTAGACTCAAAACATTAGCTTGCTCTGTCTCCATGGATGCTGCATAACCCAATGTGATCTCCAGCGTTTCTTGTTTTCAGTACAGATTCCAGCATCTGTACTAACTTGCTCCTATATTCAATACACTGACCAATAAAGACAAGTGTACCAAACACCTTCTTCACTACCGAGAACAACAAATGCTGCAGGTTACAGTGGGTAAGTCAGGTCCATGGAAAGAGAGCAGGCTGCTGTTTCAAGTCAAGATGCAATTTCATCAGAGCTGATGTGAAATGTGTTGGGGACAGCATTTGTGCTATAGCATAGCGGAGGTGGTGCGGCCAGTTGGTGTGGAGTGCTGGGGGAGAAAAGATGTAGATAGTTCAGATTAAGTGATTGGAATGTGAGAACGGCAGAACAATGGTATGTCAAACTGCTGGACTGAAAAGTAGAGTAAGACAATAGACAATAAACAATAGGTGCTGGAGTAGGCCATTCAGCACTTCGAGCCAGCACCACCATTCATTATGATCATGGCTGATCATCCACAATCAGTATCCTGTTCCTGCCTTATCCCCATAACCCTTGATTCCACTATCTTTAAGAGCTCTGTCTATCTCTTTCTTGAAGGCATCCAGAGAGTTGGCCTCCACTGCCTTCTGGGGCAGAGCATTCATTACATCCACCACTCTCTGGGTGAAGAAATTTTTCCTCAACTCTGTTCTAAATGGTCTACCCCTTATTTTTAAACTGTGTCCTCTGGTCCTGGACTCACCCATCAGCGGAAACATACTTGCTGCCTCCACAGTGTCCAATCCCTTAGTAATCTTATACGTCTCAATCAGATCCCCTCTCATCCTTCTAAACTCAAGAGTATACAAGCCCAGTTGCTCCAATCTTTCAACATATGATAGTCCCGCCATTCCGGGAATTGACCTTGTGAACTTACGCTGCACTCCCTCAATAGCAAGAATGTCCTTCCTCAAATTGGGAGACCAAAACTGCACACAATACTCCAGGTGCAGTCTCACCAGGGCCCTGCACAGCTGCAGAAGGACCTCTTTGCTCCTATACTCAATTCCTCTTGTGATAAAGGCCAGCATGCAATTAGCTTTCTTCACTACCTGCTGTACCTGCATGCTTGTTTTCATTGATAATGGGAACTGCAGATGCTGGAGAATCCAAGATAATAAAATGTGAGACTGGATGAACACAGCAGGCCCAGCAGCACCTCAGGAGCACAAAAGCTGACGTTTCGGGCCTAGACCCTTCATCAGAGAGGGGGATGGGGTGAGGGTTCTGGAATAAATAAGGAGAGAGGGGGAGGCGGACCGAAGATGGAGAGAAAAGAAGATAGGTGGAGAGGAGAGTATGGGTGGGGAGGTAGGGAGGGGATAGGTCAGTCCAGGGAAGACGGACAGGTCAAGGAGGTGGGATGAGGTTAGTAGGTAGGAGATGGAGGTGCGGCTTGGGGTGGGAGGAAGGGATGGGTGAGAGGAAGAACAGGTTAGGGGGGCAGAGACAGGTTGGACTGGTTTTGGGATGCAGTGGGTGGAGGGGAAGAGCTGGGCTGGTTGTGTGGTACAGTGGGGGGAGGGAACAAACTGGGCTGGTTTTGGGATGCGGTGCGGGAAGGGGAGATTTTGAAGCTGGTGAAGTCCACATTGAACACTTCCACTCGGTTCGCAATAAACAACTGCACCTCCCAGTCGCAAATCATTTCCACTCCCCCTCCCATTCTTTAGATGACATGTCCATCATGGGCCTCCTGCAGTGCCACAATGATGCCACCCGAAGGTTGCAGGAACAGCAACTCATATTCCGCTTGGGAACCCTGCAGCCCAATGGTATCAATGTGGACTTCACCAGCTTCAAAATCTCCCCGTCCCCCACCGCATCCCAAAACCAGCCCAGTTCCTCCCCTCCCCCCACTGCACCACACAACCAGCCCAGCTCTTCCCCTCCACCCAATGCATCCCAAAACCAGTCCAACCTGTCTCTGCCTCCCTAACCTGTTCTTCCTCTCACCCATCCCTTCCTCCCACCCCAAGCCGCACCTCCATCTCCTATCTACTAACCTCATCCCACATCCTTGGCCTGTCCGTCTTCCCTGGACTGACCTATCCCCTCCCTACCTCCCCACCTATACTCTCTCCACCTATCTTCTTTTCTCTCCATCTTCGGTCCGCCTCCCCCTCTCTCCTGATTGATTCCAGAACCCTCACCCCATCCCCCTTTCTGATGAAGGGTCTAGGCCCGAAACATCAGCTTTTGTGCTCCTGAGATGCTGCTGGGCCTGCTGTGTTCATCCAGCCTCACATTTTATTGCTTGCTTTCATTGACTGATGTACAAGAACACCTGGATCTCGTTGTGCTTCCCCTTTACCTAACTTGACTCCGTTGAGATAGTAATCTGCCTTCCTGTTCTTGCTACCAAAGTGTATAACCACACAGTTATCCACATTAAACTGCATCTGCCTTGCATCCGTCCACTCACCTAGCCTGTCCAAGTCACCCTGTATTCTAATAACATCCTCCTCACATTTCACACTGCCACCCAACTTTGTGTCATCAGCAAATTTGCTAATATTACTTCTAATGCCTTCGTCTATATCATTAATATATATCGTAAACAGCTGCGGTCCCAGCACCAAACCTTGTGGTACCCCACTGGTCACTGCCTGCCATTCCGAAAGGGACCCGTTTATCACTACTCTTTGCTTCTTGTCAGCCAGCCAATTTTCAATCCAACTCAGTATTTTGCCCCCAATACCATGTGCCCTAATTTTGTTCACCAATCTCCTATGCTGGACTTTATCAAAGGCTTTCTGAAAGTCCAGGTACACTACATCCACTGGCTCTCCCTTATCCATCTTCATAGATACATGCTCAAAAAATTCCAGAAGATTAGTCAAGCACGATTTCCCCTTCATAAATCTATGCTGACTCTGACCTATTCTGTTACTGCTAATCAAATGAGTCGTAATTTCATCTTTTATAATTGACTCCAGCATCTTTCCCACCACTGATGTCAGGCTAACCGGTCTGTAATGTCCTGTTTTCTCTCGCCCTCCTTTCTTGAAAAGTGGGACAACATTTTCCACCCTCCAATCCGCAGGAACTGATCCTGAATCGATAGAACCTTGGAAAATAATTACCAATGTGTCCACAATTTCTAGAGCCACCTCCTTAAGTACCCTGGGATGCAGACCATCCGGTCCCGGGGACTTATCAGCCTTTAGACCTAACAGTCTATCCAACACCATTTCCTGCCTAATATAAATACCCTTCAGTTCGTCCATTACCCTCGGTCCTTCAGCCACTATTGCATCTGGGAGATTGCTTGTGTCTTCCCTGGTGAAGACAGATCCAAAGTACCTATTCAACTCTTCTGCCATTTCCTTGTTCCCCATAATAAATTCACCCGTGTCTGTCTTTAAGGGCCCAATTTTAGTCGTAACCATTTTTTTTCTTTTCACATACCTAAAAAAGCTTTTACTATCCTCCTTTATATTTTTGGCCAGTTTTCCTTCACAGCTCATTTTTTCTCTGTGTATTGCCTTTTTAGTTATCCGCTGTTGCTCTTTAAAAGCTTCCCAGTCCTCCGGCTTCCCACTCATCTTTGCTATGTTATACTTCTCTTTTATTTTTATACAGTCCTTAACTTACCTCGTCAGCCACGGCTGCCCCCGCCTCCCCTTAGGATCTTTCTTCCTCTTTGGTATGAACTGATCCTGCACCTTCTGCATTATATCCAGAAATACCTGCCATTGTTGTTCCACTGCCATCCCTGCTAGGGTATTGAACCATTGAACTTTGGCCAGCTCCTCCCTCATAGCTCCATAGTTCCCTTTATTCAACTGCAATACTGACACTTCCGATTCTCCCTTCTCCCTCTCAAACTGCAGATTAAAACTTATCATATTATGGTCACTACCTCCTAATGGCTCCTTTACTTTGAGGTCCCTGATCAAATCCCGTTCATTACACAACACCAGATCCAGAATTGCCTCCTCCCTGGTAGGCTCCAGCACAAGCTGTTCTAAGAATCCATCTCGGAGGCACTCTACAAACTCCCTTTCTTGGGGTGCAGTACCATCCTGATTCTCCCAGTCTACCCGCATGTTGAAATCTCCCCTAACACCTGTAGTGATACCTTTGTGACAGGCCAATTTCAACTCTTGATTCAACCTACACCCTACCTCCTGACTCCTGTTTGGGGGCCTGAAGATAACTCCCATTAGGGTCTTTCTACCCTTAGAATTTCTCAGCTCTGTCCATACTGACTCTACATCTCCTGACTCTATGTCCCCCCTCGCAAGGGACCTAATATCATTCCTCACCAACAGGCCTACCCCACCCCCTCTGCCCACCAGTCTGTCCTTTTGATAGCACGTATAGCCTAAAATATTCATTTCCCAGGCCCTGTCCACTTGAAGCCACATCTCAGTTATCCCCACAACATCATACTTGCCAACTTCCAACTGAGCCTCAAGCTCATCCACCTTATTTCTTATGCTTTGTGCATTCATACATAATATTTTTAATTTGTTTCTCCCCTCACCCTTCCTATCAATCCCTATTTCACTTGGCCATACTGTACCATCCCTTCTTGAGTTTTCTGCTCTGTTGATTCTGTTGTCCTTCTTAACCTCTCTTATTCTCACTTTCCCTTTAACTTCATTCTTAAATTTCCAGTTTGGCCCCTAACCCCATTACTTAGTGTTGCAGTGGCAAACCTGCCTGCCAGAAAGCTGTTCCCCCGATTATTAAGATGCAAACCATCCCTCCTGTACAATTTATTCTTACCCCAAAACATACCCCAGAGATCCAAGAATTTAAATCCTTGCTTCCAACACCAGTCCCTCAGCCACACGTTCAGGTCCATTATCTCTCTGTTCCTGCCCTCTCCAGCCCGAGGAACTGGAAGCAAACCAGAGATAACCACCCTGGAAGTCCTGCTTTTCAGCCTTCTTCCGAGTTCTCTGAAGTCCTGCTGTAGAATGCCCCTCCTTTCCTTCCCGACATCATTAGTGCCGACATGCACCACCATCTCTGGCTCTTCACCTTCGTCCTCGAGCATCCCCTGCACTCTATCAGTGACGTCCTGGATCCTGGCCCCAGGAAGGCAACACGCCATCCTCAAATCTCGCCTGTTGCCGCAGAAACCCCTGTCAGTCCCTCTCACAATGGAGTCCCCTATTACCACAGCTCTCCGTGATGTCTGACTTCTCGGCTCTGCCTCTACAGCAATTTTTGACTCGCAGACCTGTCCACCTCTCAGACTGGCAGTGTCGTCTGTCTCAGCAGTTTCCAAGACAGTCAGCCTGTTTACAATAGGTGCTTCCCCGGGGTCTCTCGTACTTCATTCATGTCTTCCTTTGTCATCGACATCCCCCTTCTCTCTTCAGGTATCCTCGGTGTAGTGACCTTGCTGAAGGTCCTGTCCAGAAAATTCTCATTCTCTCGGATGAGCCTGAGGTCTTCTAGTTCTTTCTTCAGTGCTGCAACAACCTCCTTCAGAAGCTAAATGTGTACACACTTACCACAGCTATAGGAGCCAGAAACACCATCAGTGTCCCTGACCTCCCACATCATGCATGCAGCACACTGAATCAGCTTGGCAGTAACTGGGAAGAGGGGAGGGGGGGACATGATAACAAGCTAAAAGAAAGGAAAGAACTGGTCCACGATTTAAAGGTGTTGAACTCAATATTAAGTCCAGCAGGTAAGCTGTAAAGTGTCTAATCCGAAGATGAGATGTTGTTCCTTCAGTTTGCGATGTGATTCACTGGAACACTGCATGAGGACAGACACGTGGGCATGTAAATGGATACTGTGTTAAAATGACCAGCTACAGGAAGGTATAGGCCATGCTTGCTCACAGACTGGAGGTGTTCCGAAAAGCAGTCACCCAGTCTATGCTTGGTTTCTCCAATGTTGAGTAGGCCACATTGGCTACAGTGAATACAATACATGTAAGCCATTCTGACATGGCTTGCTTCTTCCATAACCATGGTTTCCCAGTCACTGTGATTGGTAGAGCCCTCAACCGCATCTGACCTATCAGCCATGCTTCTGCCCTTGTCCCTTCCCATCATACACAATAGTGTAACCAGGTTCCTCTGACCCTCACTTTTCACCCCACTAGCCTCCATATTCAAAGGATCTTTCTCCACCATTTCAGACAACTTCTGCAGAACACCACCGCCAAACACATCTTGCCCTCACTCAGAGATAGCAAGAACTGCTGATGCTTGAATCAGAGACACTAGAAGAACACAGCAGGCCAGGCAGCATCAGAGGACCAGGCAAGTTGACATTTCAGGTTGGGTCCCCTCACTCCCCCTGTCTGTATTCCATAGGGAGTCTTTCCTCAGGGATACCCTAGTCCATTCCACAACCACCAACACCATTCCCTCCCCAAGGCACATTCCCATGAAACACCTGCTTCTTCACCTCCTCCCTGCTCACCATCCAAGGGCCTAAACAGCCTTTCTAGGTAAAGCAGCATTTCACCTGTAGCTCCTCCAATCTGGCGTATGGCATTCGCTGCCCCCAATGTGGCCTTCTCTACATTGGAAAAACCAAAAGCAGACTGGGCGACCACTTTGAAGAACACCTCTGGTCTGTGAGCAAGCATTACCCTGACATTCCCATAGCCAGTCAGTTTAACGCAGCGTCCTGTTTGCATACCCACATCAGCATGCTTCAGTGTTGCAGCGAGTAACTATGCAAACTGGGGAAATGCCATCTCACCTTCAGAGTAGACACTTTGCAGCCTTCTGGACATAATATTGAGTTCAACACATTCAAATTATGAACAAAACCCATTTCTTCCCTTGCTTTTAGCTGGTTACCGTTGTCCCCAATTGCCCCCATCCCAGTTACTGTCTTTTCCAGTTTGGCAGTCAGACATAAGATTGTTCTGCCATTCCGATCACTTAAATTGAACTATCAATATCCTTTCTCCACCAGCACTCTACACCCACTAAACCCACCCCACCCCCCAGACTATAGTATGAATGCTGCCCCTCCACGCTTCAAATCAGCCTTGATGAAGATTTATCTAGTTTCAAAAGGTTGGCTTGCTCTGTCTCTATGGGTGCTGTCTGACCCGCTGTGATCTGCACCGTTTGTTGTTTTCAGTACAGATTCTAGCATCTGCAGTAATTTGTTTCTTCTTTTTTCACCACCCTGTCTACCGGTGGCTCTTGATGGCAACAAGTTCATAGTCTACTGTTTGACATTGTCTTCATTCTTTTCAGACCAAAGGAAATCCCCTTCTCTCTTTGGCATCATCAAAGAAAGGAAGAAACTCAACCTATGTTCAAAAATGAGATGAAATTTTGCAAGTTGCTGAAAATCGATTGTCTGACAATGCCTTTCCTAATTAGTTATAGGTCTCGGAAAGGCTTAATTGGGCATTTGCAAAAAGCAGAAGCAAGCTGACACGAGCCTCAGTCAAAGATTGTGCCTTCACAGAATGAAGCTGTTAATCTGATCAATCAGGCCCTAGCTGCTCCATAAGTGCTATCTTAAACAGAGTACGCATCTCCTCCAGACTCCTCCCTGCCCAGAGTCCCACTATTGAATGTCAATGTGTAGTGACCTGATGATAGCTTCAGCATGGACAAGTTAATTCAGTTCCTGCTGGGTTAGGCAGCTTGTGTTTAATGCGAGCTTATTGACTGACTCGGAGAGGTGGATGTTAGCCTTGTCAGGAAAATGCCCAATGAATACATAAGAACAGGGACCGATTCAGTTTCCCAGGCCAATTCTACTGCTAAGTGTGATCAGGTAAATCTGATTCCATCAATCTGCCTTGAAATCTACCCTTCCCATGAAAGACTATGATTTGCAGATTTAAATTCTTTAATGAAACCCCAATCAGCCTCAACATTATCAGGAGGCAAGATTTACAGACTTCCTGTATGTTAGAGTTGTTTGCGGACTCCACTCTGAAAGACTAAGATCTAATTAACGTATTATGTTTCTTTAAATTCCTCCACCAGAGGAAATTCTCTCTGTCTAACCTAAAAACAATTTTGCAATGACTCTGAAACATCCACTTTTCAGGGCAGCTAAACTTCTAACTGATGGTGAAAAATTCTGGATATTGTGATATGATATACCTTTACGGAGGTCAAAACCACAATCAATCATTAGCGAACCTCATGATACAGTGACCAATGGTGGAGATCAGATATACTGCATATGGCTCAGATTAAACATACTGCATTTAATCCTACCTTCAACACAGAATCCACATTATTTTGTCACTAATCATTGAGTCTGATTGATACATTTACTTCTAAAAGAACAGCACCCCAGAGACAACAGTGTGTCAACACAGCAGGCCACGCAGCATCAGAGGAGCAGGAAAGCTGAGGTTTTGGGTCAGGATCCTTCTTCATCCCACAGAAGTTTTGATTGGATTTCTTTATTGTTACATGTATCTTGACACATAAATACAGTGAAAAGTATTGCATAGTGCCACTAATCTCTACCACCATTTTAAAGTGCAGAAAAATAAATCAAAAATAGAATATAAAGCTAGAAAAATGAAGAAATAAAGAAATTAAAGTGTTCAACTTCACAGAGAGGTAGTAAGAACTGCTGTTGCTAAAGTCAGAGGTAACACAGTGTGGAGCTGGATGAACACAGCAGGCCAGGCAGCATCAGAGGAGCAGGAAAGCTAATGTTTTGGGCCGGGACCCTTCTTCCGAAGAAGACCCTTTCTCAGGTCCTGTCAGCTTTCCTACTCCTCTGATGCTGCCTGGTCTGCTGTGTTCATCCAGCTCCGCACTGCATTATCGTCACCTTTCCAGTGCTTCTTGTTAAGTGCTCTACCAATGGCCGTGGGCCTAATGGCCAGGCATGAATTCCCTTTGCCATCACCGCTGCTAGAATGAAAGCCGCATTCAAGCACCATCTTGCCAGCACCAACGTTATGAATCCTCGCTGGATCTCGCCAATACAGATGCTACCCATGCTTCCCCCCCCACCCCCGGTACTATGCCAGCCCATGCCTGACTCTGCCCCTGCCGTGAGTTCACTTTCAGCCCACCTCGCTGAGGGAGCCGCTGCCGATGATGGCGGGCCCGAACCTCGTCAGGACGCAGGACTAATTGAGAATGGCCAAACAAATCCTACAAGTACCTAATATTATTACAAGGCCAAAGGTTAGCTTTCATTTTCAGCCAGGTAATTAATTAAACCACTGGGATTACAAGAGAGAGTGAGGGATAGATTGAAAGTAGGACAAAGAGAAAGGGAGACACTAAAAGCATATTATAAATGTGAGGCTTTCCTTTTCATTCAATTTTTAAAATGCCTTTCAAAACCTCGTTCACTTTATAGCCAATGGGATATTTTTGTAGTGCAGTCACTGCTAATGTGGGAAATATATGCAGATCAAAGTCCAACATGATAACAGCCAGATAACTTTTTTGTAAAATGTTGCTTGAGCAATTAATATGAGTCAATCCACAGGGAAGAATTCCTGGCTTGATAATCTTTTACTGACACTGTGTGTAGTTTCAATACAAACACACAGGCACATGCTCCTGAAATCATTCACGATGCATGCTTTCTCATCTGAGTTTAGCAGCAAGATCTTGAAGGCACAAGAGATGAAACAATGTGGTTAAATTCCATCAATCATTTGCTTTTACAAGGTAAAAACCAAAAGAACTGCGGATTCTGTAAATCAGGAACAAAAGCAAAGTTTCTGGAAAAGCTCAGCAGGTCTGGCAGCATCTGTGGAGGAGAAAACAGAGTTAATGTTTCGGGTCCGGAGACCCTTCCTCAGACGTATTCCTTACAAAGTGTTTGCAGTCGACTGTATCTCATGCGCTGTCCCATTCGGTTCACCATTTGAAGGATTTCTACTAGGTTGTGATTTTCTGTATTAACCGAGACCAAAATGTAAAACTCACTTTGCATCCCATAGAGCAATCTCCTCAACCAGTGCCATGCACAGCTTCCTTGAGTCAGCAACAACAACTTACATTTCTATGGTATCTTTAATGCAAGAAAACATCCCCAGCTGCTTCACAGGAACATTTTCGAACAAAGTATAACACTGAACTAAACAGGAGGCAAAATAAAACAAAGAACTGCAAATGCTGGAAATGTCAAAGGAAAACAGAATTTTTTGGAAAAACTCAGCAGGTCTATGGAGAGTTAACATTTCCAGCGCACTGAGCTTCTGTTCTAAAGAAGGGCCAGTGGACCCAAAGCATGAGCACAAAATAGGAGGTATTAGTTCAGATAATCTAAAGTTTAACCAAAGAGATACGTTTAAAGAAAAATGAGTAAGGAACATAAGAACCTAAGGAATAATAGCACGAGTAGGCCATTCAGCCCATCATGATACCCAGGCACGCAATAAGTTCATGACTAATCTGTTCCTGGCCTCACCTCCTCTTTCATGTCAGGTCCTCATGAACTCCAATTCCTCAAAATCTGTTACCTCTTCTTGAAATATAATAAATCTGGGCCAAGAATTTCACACATTTCCTCATTACTAGAGCCCTGTACAGTCTTCTTAGAAACTCGTAGGTATCATTAAGATAAACCCCTCATTCCTCTAAACTTTAATTTATGTTTGGCCATTCTCAATTAGTCAATCTTTCCATCCATGGAAACAGTGTAATGAAACTCTTTTGAGCTTTCGCCATTGTTAGTATACAGTCAGATAAACTTAAAGCATGCTCAAGACCCTTCTGATTCTTGTCCCATCATCCAATAATTGCTCCATCGTCTTTTATGCTGTGGAGCTCCAAGTGATGATTTAAGTACTTCTTCGGATTTCACTTTTACCAGGGAATGCCAAATGTCCAAAACCCACTGGGTGAAAATGTTTTTGCTTAAGTCTCCTCCAAAAATCTTTTACCGATTAGAAAGATATAACTGATTAAGCTCCAGATTCTGTAGGTTCTGTGTGTAAACCAAATTTCTTTGCATGCTAATACATTACCCTTAATACCATGGGCAATTTTTGTTTGGTGCCTTGTCAAATGCTTCTGGGAAATTCAAATACACCACATCTACCGGTTTGCCCTGATCAACTTTGCATGTTGTATCCTCAAAAGACTACAGTAAATTTGCCTAACATGATTTTCCTTTCATAAGACCAAGGTGATTCTGTTTGGTTACTTCCAGCTTTTCGAAACTTCCTGCTATACCTTCTTTCATAATGCACTGTAGTATTTTCCTGGTGACTTATATTGGGTGAACTGGCCTATAGATTCCTGTAGCATGTGGGCTGAGTCTCCTCCAAGGTTGAGTTCCAGATTCCAGTAGCTGCGTCATTGACTGCCATACCTACCTGTCTTTGACCACTAATCAAATTTGATGTAATTAATCTAAGAAGCGTGACTGTCTCCTGAAACACAGTTTTCAAGTTTCCCTCCCTGTCCCTGAGGTGTTGTAATATCCACAGCTCAGGGTCCACCTCATCATCTCTGAGCCAAAATTTCTCGAGCAACCAGCACTTGCTGTAGAAGTGGTCACTCTGGATTGGACAAGCATCTACCCCTTCCTACATACTACAGATGCAGCGCAGCTCCTGCCCAGAAGCCTCTATTCTTAGCTGTATATAGTTATTACATGAATTATACATATTATTGAAAGGACAACATTGGGAAATTACTTCAATAGAAAAGCAAAACCCTGCAGACACTGAAAAACTAAATAATGAAACTATAAACGTTGAAAATTCTCAGCCAGTCAGATGATCCAGCTCAGTGAGAGAGAGAGAGAGATGGAGTTCATGTTTCTGTTTGAGGACCTAGAGATAAAATAATAAATGAAAGAGATGACCTGAACTTTGTCATATTGCTATTATTGGGAGCTTGCTCTGCAGAAATTAACTGCCATATTTTCCTGAATTCTAACCATAACATGCCTTCAGAAATTACTTAATCAGTAGTATGATGCCATGATTGAATGGCAGAGCAGACTCGATGGGCCAAATGGCCTAATTTCTGCTCCTGAGTCTTATAAAGCATTTTGGGATGTTCTTACAGCAAGAAAAGCTCACATAAATGTAAGTCTTTCTGTGATATTGCTTTCTCCGCCCCTGTAGATGCTACCTGACCTACTGAGTATCAGCTGTTTCTGTTTTTATTTCAGAAAAATAGCTCGTGGGCACATATCACATAGTGGTGCATTTATCTTTGAATAGCTCGTTTCTCCACGCTCTTGTGCAATGTTAAGTGCGGTGATCTATCCATTAATGTCTTTTGGCATTGAATCAGCCTGACCTTTTCCATTCACTCTGACTTGGCTTTTACAGGAAGAAAATTAATGACTGGTCAAAATCCATCACTTGGCCAAATGGTACTCAGACCATCTGCCGGAGATTGCCTTTTGCAGTTCTGGGATTCCAGAGTCTGTGGTTTTGCAATCAGTGAAGAATTATACAGCAAATAAAACTCATAGAGGTTGCTGTCACTTAGTACAAAGCAGTGAACAGAATGTGACAACCCAGCTAATCTACCTAAAAGCTGCCTGGGGTGGCTAGCTATGGTAAGTCTTACGTGGCCATATCTGGGGGCCGCACTCTTGGACAAGGGATTTAAACCTTTAAGCAATTGCAAAACCAGGCCATTTTAATGATCCACCCCGATTTCGAAAAAAACCTCCTGAATTACTTTTCCAGCTCGGTTGCAAAACGATCACAATTGTTTTGATTCTCTTTAAATATGACCCCATCATTTTGATAACTCTGTAAATAATGCATAAACAGACATCAAATTCATTTAAAATAAAAGTAGGTGAACAGCAAATGGAATTAAATCTATTTTTCAATAGCACTCCAACGAAATTTAGTGTGGCATCTAAAGTGCCTGAATGATGGAAAAGCATTCATTAAAGCAATAGAAATGTATTTATGGACAAGCCAATAGAATTCTTGGATAGTGTTTCCTCACGATTAACCTCGTGAATCGGTCAGCCAAATACTCTCTTACCAAAGTAGTATTTAATTAACACCAACAGGGACTGAGACAACAATCGTTTGTTCCCTTTTGTACTCAAGTTCAGCCCCCACATCTACTCCTCCTCCTCCCTGCAGCTTTTCAAAATTCAGGCTCATTGTTGTAAATCCGCACGGCTATGATTTATTACACGACTTCAATAAAACTGTGAGTCTGTCCCTTACTTCTGACATTAAAGAAAGCAGTGGGCAGATGCCCCTCTCTTGGACTCCATGTAAGAGAGTAGGAGTGGGGGCAAGCCTTTCAGCCCTCAAATCTGCACTGCCATCCCAAAAAATTCATGGCTCCTCCACTACCTTAAATTCACATTGGTCTTATGTTCACACGGTTAGAAAAGTCTGGATAGAAATGAAAAATCATGAGCAGTTTATGTTCCCCAAATTGCCAATATCACACACAATTATTCTTATGTTCTCCGGAGGCAGTGGCCTAGTGGTACTATCACTGGACTGTTAATCCAGAGACCCAGGTAATGTTCTGGGGACCAGAGTTCAAATCCCGCCATGGTGGAAGATGGAATTTGAATTCAATAAAAGTCTGGAATTAAGAGTCTGATGATGATCACAAAATCCACTGCTGATTTTTGGAAAAACCCATCTAGTTCTCTAGTGTCCTTTAGATAAGCCCTTATCTGTCACACAGACCCACAGCAATGTGGTTGACTCTAAACTGCCCTCTGGGCATGGGGCCAGTGACACCCACATCCCAAGAATGAATAAAACAAAAATTGGAAGCTTGCTATTGTCAACATTCATTGCATTGTATTGTCTTCAAATTGTGCTGCCAGTTAATGGTTTGCATACTTGTAATTATTGGCTGTTCATCTGGTTGATGCTCCTTCCCCAGTGAGTGTTGATGCTATTGTACCTGTTGTTATTCCAGTTCCATTGCTGGGTTGCCGCATCCGATGATTGACCTATGGACTGTGAGGTGGTCAGTTCATAGTTTCCCAATCAGCTTCCCGCTGTTGAGGAATAGCTTCTCCATTTGTGTGCATGTGTCTGCGAGAGCTTATCAGATTGTCCATTTTGACCACATATGGTCGAGGCAATAACTGCTCTGTGGAGATCGCAAGTCGACCTTTGTCAAGAGTGTTGAAGATTTGTACTCTGACTGGCTCTCCAATGCTCTGCACAGCAATGGATTGGCAGTCTTGCCAAACTGAAATTTGGGTTTTCACCACTTCAACTTGGTTTTGTCACTCACACTTCTTTCTATTTCTGACTTCAGTGAGTTATTTTTTCCTCCTGTTAGATGTTTGTGTATGGTATTAATCTTCGTGCTGCACTCCTTTCCATGCCTGCCTCTTTCTCCACTCAATGATTTCCCTGTGGGATTTGTTCGATTCTTTATCGCTTCTTTGGTGGTTTTCACTCTTACCTCTACAGATCTATTTTATTGGGGATAAAGTGGAGATGAAGAAGTTCTCCATTGGCTTGTGAAGTGGCAGAATTCTTCATTCGTGAACTGTGGGCTATTGCTGCTTGTCACAATGTCAGGAATGCTGTAATAGCTAAAGAATAGTTTTAGATATTTGACAGTAGCAGCGGTAGTCATTGAAGCCAACTGGCCCATCTCTCAGTAGTCAGAACAGTAGCCCTTGCTACAAGATAATCAGTTCCTGCACATGTGAACAGGTCTACTCCCAGCTTCACGAGTCATTTGCCTGGGATGCGGTGTATCATCCGCAGTTGACGTGCTCCTTGATTTCAGCGCTCATGATTGACCAGGACTGAGTATCCTTTGCCACCCTCAGACTTGACTCAGTTCTTTGTGACTTGCATGAACATGCTTTACCATCTCTCCTCTCTACCCTTTTTTGGGATAGTGACATTATTTACCAACATACAAACAAAGAAGTAAAGGGCCCGTTGGCCCTTTGAGCCTTTCTGCCATTTAATGAGATCATGTCCCATCCAATTTTAACCTCAACTCCAAATTCCTGCATATTGCCAACAATCTTTCATCCTCTTGGTAGATAAGATCTATTTTCGTCTGCCTTAAAAATATTTAAAGATTCTGCATCCACTGCATTTTGAGGAAGAGAATTCCAAAGCCTCACAACCCTTTCCGAGGAGAAAGAGCCTCATCACTGTCTTTAAAGGGCAGCTCCTTATTTTTAAACAAGGACCCCTGGTTCTAGATTCTTCCACAAGAGGAAGCATTTTTTCCTCATCCACCCAGTTAAATCCCCACAGGATCTTTCATGTTTCAATTAAGTTACCCCTGACTCCTGAAGCTCCAGAGACATGGGCTTAGATGATAAGGAAATTTGCCTACTCTAAGTATTCATCTAGTGAGCCTTCTCTGAACTGCTTCCAATGCATTGACATCCTTCCATAAGTACAGTTCCCAGCACTGTACACAGTACTTCAGATGTGGTCTCACACAAAGCCTTGGATAACTGAAAGCATACTCTCTCAATTCTTGCATTCACCTTCCCCCTCAACAACAAACCATAATGTTCTATAAACATGCTTTGAACAGTATGCCACCTTGAGTTGGTAATTAATTTCTGCATGCCCAGAAATCTCTTACAGCAATTTCACACTCTTGAGCCAAACTTTCAGCATGACTTGGAGGTTTGATCTGATTGTGTCCTTTGTTCAATTTGAGCAAGGCTCTTGACTGTTACTTCCAGTATCTTTGATAACTTCCACAGCACGAAAAGCTGTTGGTTCGTGTTGGATGTGGGGAATTTCCCATTCACACCGTCTTTGATGCTCTCATGGAGAATGCCACTATTGACACCATGCCTCCGATGTCCATCTGCTTGCATGTCAAAACCCAGATGGTATCTTCCAACAGGTATCACTGTTTTCTCTTTCACAGATGCTGCCAGACCTGTTGAGCTTTACCAGCAACTTTGTTTTTGTTTATGTATCACGTAGCAATCTGACTGAATATGTTATTTGATGTTATTCATTAGAATCTTCAGCTGATACCTCTCCACTGGCCATTAATTCATATTTGCTGCACCTCCAAGCTATGGAGCTATATATAAAATGATTCAGCTTTTTCCAGTGAGAGTACTCCTTTTCCAATACCGGATATGCTTTCTTGTTTACACCTTGCCCTCTGCAGTGTTTGTGTCCTTCCCTTTGCCCATGATGGTTATCTGCTTTGGTCCTGGACTGTCCGTCATTTAGAACCTCAGCATTTCCTTTCGTCACAATTACTTGCCTGAAAGTCAGTCTCTGCTCTCTCAAAAGTGCTTTCACCGCAGGACCTTGTGTGCTTCATTCAATCCTGCCTTTAATTAAAAGTTGAAAGAACTGCGGATGCTATAAATCAGGAACAAAAACAGAAGTTGCTGGAAAAGCTCAGCAGGTCAGGTCACATCTGTGAAGAAAAAAAATCAGAGTTAATGTTTCGGGTCAGGTGACCCTTCCTCAGAACAGAATCTTTTTGTTCCTGCCTTTAACTAGTTGTCTCTTAGCTGTGCATATTAACATTAATCTGAAACTGGAGACAATGAGGTCACATATTGGTCAATGGATTTTCTTTTGATCTTATACTCTAAAATTAAATATACACCATTCACGAGTTGCATTCACTTGGGCTTCAAAGTGCACTTTCAACTTATTCAAAATATCTCCAGTCTGTTATCCAAAAGCATTCGAGGGAGAATGCATTTGAAAACAGTGCATTCTCAACTGTAGTAAGAATATTGCAACGGGTAGCTGTTGTATCTTGTTGAACAGATCTGCTGATATTTTGTAATTTTGCCACCATGTGTAGACAACCACTAGTTTTGTTCCATCTTGCCTATAAATATGCGCAGAACTGCGAAAGGAAAGCTCCCGATATTGCGTCTTACCCAATGTTTCAGCTCTGGCCCACTTCTATGTTCTTTGCCATTGGGTTATTTCAGCCAGATTTCACTGCTCTGAGCATTCCTGATGCTGGAACTGTATTCAATATTCACGAGGTCACAGCTAGAGTATTGTATGGAGTTCTGGAATCTACATTATAGGAAGGATGTAAGTGCCCCTGAGAGGACGCAGATAAGACTCTCTCCCACTGCAACCTTCTGGTCATCTCTTCAGCCCTGAAACTGTTCAACCACACACTGAAACACACCAAAGACTACAGCCACCTTGAAGAAAAGACTTGCCAGGATGTTGCCTGTGCTGGAGAGATGTAGTTACGAAGACAGATTAGAGAGACTGCGTTTGTTTTCCTCGGAGTAGAGGAGACTAAGAAGGGACATGACTGAGATGTATACAATTATGAGGTACATGCAGTAGACGAGAATAAAATTTTCACCTTGTGGAGGGATCAATGACTGGAGGATAGATTTAAGACAAAAGGCAAAAGATTTAGAGGAGATGTAAAGATTTTGTTTTCACCCAGATGGTGGTGGGGATCTGGAACTCACTGCCTGTAAGGGTTTTGTTTTTCTTTTTCTCTTTTCTTTCTCATTCGCAGGATGAGGGTGTCATGGCTAGGCAGCATTTATTGCCCATCCCCAATTACCCAGAGGGCAGTTAACAGTCAAATACATTTCTGTGTTCTCCAGACCCATGTAGGTCAGACTAGGCTGTTTCTTTCCCTAAAGGGCATTAGTGAACCAGATGAGTTTTACCAACAATCGACAATTTGGATTCACAGTCATCACTAGAGTCTTAATTCAAGATATTTATAGAATTCAAATTATACCATTTGCTATGGTGGGATTTGAATCCAGGTCCCCAGAGTGTTATCTGGGTCTCTGGATGAATAGGTCATCGCCTCCCCCTCAGATGGTAGAGGCAGAAACTTTCATAACATTTAAAAATCATTTAGACATACACTTACTTCGCCAAGGCATATGAGGCTATGGGCCAAGTGAAGGAAATTGGATTAAAATAGTGAGGTGGTTGTTTTTGACCACGCAGACTGTGGGTCTGAGGAGCCTTTCCCTGCAATGTGACCTCCATAGCTCAATGAGTTGCTGTGTTTTTCAACGCAACAAATTAGACAAACTTCCTGCATGATCCCACATCTCTTACATACCAAAAATCTACTGATTTCTGTCTTCCATACCACAATGCAAGTTGCCTTTCATTTTTATTCAGGTTTGATTGGGACAGTGTTTTAACTTCAGAGTTTTAAGAATCCAAGTACGACAGGTACAAACAGATTTGGATGGTTTTTATTATCAATGGCAAAGGCATGGTGCTCATTGCTGACCTTGAAGATCGGTGCTTGGAGGGAGAGATGGCAATATCGTGGTAATGTCACTGGACTAGTAGTTAAAACCCAGGTTAGTGCTCTGGGTATGAGTTCAAATCCCGTCTAACTGATAGAAATCTCAATAATGGTGACCAAAGAGATATCAGCAATTGTCATAAACAGCCAAGCAATTGTATACTTTTCGCTGCCTCAGGAAGGCAGCCTGCATAATCAAAGACCCCTCGCATCCCACTTATAATCTCTTCCAACCTCTCCCATCAGGCAGAAAATACAAAAGCTTAAACATATGCACCAACAGGTTCAAGAGCAGCTTCTTCCCCGCTGTTATTAAATTTCTGAATGGACCACTCAAATTTTAAATTTAATGTTGATCTCACTCTTAGAGCACCCTCTCTGTGGCCGTAGCATCGTATTCTTTGCTCTGTTCAATTAACCTAATAAATTTTGTATGGGATGGCCTGCCTCATGTTACAGCTGTATAAGACTTTGGTTCGGCCACAGTTGGAGTACTATGTACAGTTCTGGTCGCCACATTACCTAAAGGATGTGGATGCTTTGGAGAGGGTGCAGAGGAGGTTCACCAGGATGTTGCCTGGCATGAAGGGTGCTAGCTATGAAGAGAGGATGAGTAGATTAGGATTATTTTCATTAGAAAGACGGAGATTGGGGGGGGACCTGATTGAGCTCTACAAAATCATGAGGGGTATAAACAGAGTGGATAGCAAGAAGCTTTTTCCCAGAGTCGGGAACTCAATTACTAGGGGTCATGAGTTCAAAGTGAGAGGAGGAAAATTTAGGGGAGATATGTGTGGAAAGTTCTTTACACAGAGGGCAGAAGGTGCCTGGAACGCGTTGCCAGCGGAGGTGGTAGATGCAGACACGTTAGTGTCTTTTAAGATATATCTGGACAGGTACATGGATGGGCAGGGAGCAAATGGACACGGACCGTTAGAAAATAGATGATAGGTTTAGACAGAGGATCTTGATCGGCGCAGGCTTGGAGGGCCGAAGGGCCTGTTCCTGTGCTGTAATTTTCTTCGTTCTTGTTGTTTGTTCTTTGCCTGTATTGCATGCAAAACAAAACTTTTCACTGTACTTAAGTACAGGTGACAATAATAAATCGAATCAAATCAAAAATAAGTCAACAGGAAGCACATGTTGGCCTACCTAATGACAGCCTTGTCTCACAGGAAAAATAAAAGCAACATATCTCTGTGAAGCAGCATCTCAGGAGCACAAAAGCTGACGTTTCGGGCCTAGACCCCTCATCAGGCCCGAAACGTCAGCTTTTGTGCTCCTGAGATGCTGCTTGGCCTGCTGTGTTCATCCAGCCTCACATTTTATTATCTTGGAATCTCCAGCATCTGCAGTTCCCATTATCTCTGATATCTCTGTGAAGTGTAGTTTTCTTTATTGAAACATCAGCTTGAACCTATTACCAGGTCAAAGGGATCTCCAGGTGTCCAGCTGCTTCAGTCATGTCTGCAGACTAAAGCAGCCAGTTGCAACAGAGTATTGTCAGAGAGAGCAAACCAGGAAATGGAAAGCACTAAATCCCTCATTTTAAATTTGGTGGTGAGTGAAATAAATGGTTGGGACCTGCATATGGGATTGGGCATACAAAGAAAGGATAATTAAATGTAAAAGAACATTATTTCAACAGTATGTGAAATTACTGAACAAACAACAGTACTCTTTCAGTGGCAAAGAGGTTGCTGTCAGCAGCAATTATGAGCTTAAGCACCACTAAATAATTAGTTACACTTCATTTTTAATGATATAACTTTATCAGAGGCTTTTAAAGCAGGATTTCCAGGATTAACTGGTAAGCTCCCATCAGTTCAGTCCTTTAAAATTAATTACCAGTAGTAGGGGTTTCATTTGCTGGTAAAGTGTGGAACTGCTGGATATCCACGTTTGACTAGTACACACAAACCCCAGAAGTTACTGTCAGTTTCAAGGAAGTAATGGCAATGAATTCTGATAGCATCATTGCCAATGATGCAACAAAGTCCAAGCAAAAGTCTGTGTTTCTTCAGAACAACAGAAGCGACATTAAGATGAAAAGCTCTGCCACTTAATTTTTCAAATAGAATCTGATCAAAGTGAATTCGAGACATACGAACAAATGAGAATCCAACAGGGTAAGTCCTGACCTTGTGCAATTAAAAATAGCCTATGCATTTTCCTTTTTCTTATGTCCTTATTTACTGACTTTGGAACTGAGTTCTAAGGAAGCCTGCTAATGGATTTGAAATATTAACCTTGTTTCTTCCACCATAGATGCTGCCAGGCTTGTTGAGTTTTTCCAGCACATTCTGCTTTTATTTCAGATTTCCAGCATTGACAATATATTACTTTTTAATATTTATACAGCTGGAACACTGCAGCAAGCTTGAGACAGAGATGCTAGCCAAGGAGCAAGGTAGTGTGCTCAAGTGACAGGCAACTAGAAGTTCAGAGTCTTTTTTGCGAGCAGAACATAGATGTTCCACAAAGTACACTTTGTTTCCCCAGTGTAGAGGAGACCACATTGTGAGCAGTGAATGCAGTAGATGAGATTCTGGGAAGTGCAGGTAAAGTGCTGCATCACCTGGAAGGTGGATTAGGGCCCTTGGATACTGAGGAGGGTGAAAGGGCAGGTGTTACACATTCTACAGTCGCAGGGGTAAGTGCCATGGGCTGTTTGGGGGAGAAGGGGTTTTGGGATTGATGGTGGGGTGGACCAGGGTGTCCCAGCGGAAACAGTTCTTGGCAAAGGAAGGGAGGGGAATATGTGCCTCGTGGTACCATCCCACTGGAGCTGGTGGAAATGGTGCCAAATGATCCTTTATATATGGATGATGGTGGGATGGCAGGTGAGGACAAGGGGAACACTATCACTGTTGTGTGAGGCAAGAGAGGGGATGAGGGCTAGAATGCAGGAGATGTGTCAGACATGGCTGAGAAATGATGGATATTTCCAATAGTCCTTGATGAAGTTGGCATCATCAGAGCAGATGCAACAGAGATGGAGGAACAGGGAAAATAGGACAGAGTCTTTACAGGAAGCAGGGTGTGAGGATGTCTAGTCGAGGTAACTATGGGAATCGATTGGTTCGCAGCAGATATTGGTGGCCAACCCATCCTCATAAATGCAAACAGGGATGTTGAGGAAGGGTAAAGAGGAATTAGAGATGAACCAGGTGAAGGTGAGAGCAGGGTGGAAATTGTGAGCAAAATTGACAAACTTTTCCAATTCCAGGTGAGAGAGGGAAGCATCATCGATGGTATCATCGACACACCAGAGAAAAAGTTGTGGGTGGGGGCTGGACTAGGACTAAGACATCGAATAGCCCACGTACCCTCCCCATCACCATGTGAGTAGCCATGGCCACGCCTTTGACTTGAAGAAAGTGAGAGGAGTTAAAAGAGATACAGCTCAGAGTGAGGATGGGCTCAGGAAGGAGGAGGACAATGGTGGAGGATGGAGACAGCTCAGGCCTTGTTCCCAGCAAGAAGCGGAGATTCCCAAGGGCACTGTGATGGGAATCATCAAGTGTTGTAAATACCCATCTGGGTCACTAATGATGTCCATTACCTAGTCTGATCTATGTGAGACTCCAGATACACAACATGCAGTTGACTCTTAACTGCCCTCTGCATTAGCTCTAGCAAGTGACTCAGTTCAAGAGCAATTGAGGATGGGCAACAAATTCTGGCCCAAATAAGTGACACCCACATCCCAAGAAAAAAAAGTGAAGAATCTCCTCAACTGACCAAGCTGAGTAATCAGTGTGCTATAAATTTAAACACTTCTGCTGTCAATACCCTGATGGAGTCGATGCAGCCAATGGCCTCCCATGAAGCACTGAAATCAAGTCATCTCAAGTTATCAGTTTCCTCTCACACACAAACAGAAATTGCTGGAAAATTTCAGCAGGTCTGGCAGCAACTGTGGAGAGAAATCAGAGTTAGTGGTTCTGAAGCCTGAAAGATTGTCATTGGAGTAACTCGGATTTCTCTCCCCACAAACCCTGCCAGACCTGCTGAGATTTTACAGCATTATCTGCTTTTTGTTTCCGATTTCCAGCACCTGCAGTTCTTTCAGTCTTTTTTGACCAGTTTCCACTCCCTAGCCTCCACTCGAATACAAATGTCGATCTGTCCTGGAACTGTTTGGAAGGGGTTGATGCAAGCTACTGTGGTAGACCTGATTGATGAGGGATTCTGCTGGTTTATCACAGCTAAGCCTTGCTTAGTGCAAACGTAAATTTCAACTTTTGTTTGTTGGACATGATGAACTGCTTCTTGAGTCACAATGTCTGACATTGAATGCATTAAATAACAATGTCAATGTCTAAAAGTAACTAATCACTGTCTAATTACTGCTTTGTAAAGGGGTGTAAAGAATTGGTTGAAACAGATGGTTTTTCAATGAACAAGTCAATAAGGCAGGGTGCCCAAAGGAGAAGTAGTGTGTAGTGCTAACGATGCTGAACACGTATCTGTAATTTCTCCACAGAGACCAGCATCCCATCACCAAGTCACCTTTATTTACATGTTCATAGTACTTGACACTGATACAACATCCTCAGAGTGAACAGAACTTCTGACATCAGAGACAATAGGAACTGCAGATGCTGGAGAACCTGAGATAACAAAGTGTGGAGCTGGATGAACACAGCAGGCCAAGCAGCATCAGAGGAGCAGGAAGCCTGACATTTCGGGCCTAGACCCTTCTTCAGAAATGGGGGAGTCAGTCTGGGGAGGACAGACAGGACAAGAAGGCAGGGTGAGGCTAGTAGGTAGGAGATGGGGATGGGGCTTGAAGTGGGAGGAGGGGATAGGTGAGAGGAAGAACAGGTTAGAATCCCCTCCTCCCACCTCAAGCCGCACCCCCATTTCCTACCTACTAACCTCATCCCACCCCCTTGACCTGTCTGTCCTCCCTGGACTGACCTATCCCCTCCCTACCTCCCCACCTACACTCACCTCTACTGGCTCCATCCCCGCCTCTTTAACTTGTCTGTCTCCTCTCCACCTATCTTCTCCTCTATCCATCTTCAATCCACCTCCCACTCTCTCCCTATTTATTTCAGAACCCTCTCCCCCTCCCACTTTTTCTGATGAAGGGTCTGGGCCCAAAACGTCAGAACTTCTGACATTCCTGTTTATATCTGTCAGCCAGGGGTCCCTGATTGGACCAGATTAACAGCCCCAATCAGGGAACTCATGTTCTGTAATGTTACATAAAGGAATTTGACACCTCTCTGGCAATTAAAACCAAACCATAAATACAATAGTCTGCTACTGAAGAAGATTTAGAAATGTATCTCCCCTTGTAATCTGTTTTAATGGTGAGGTAAAATAAAATGAATTCCTTACAGTCATTCTACACTCAACAAATGACAATTTATTTATCTAACTCTAACAGTGATCAAATTACCAAAACTTCTTACAAACCAAATGATTGCCCCCTAACTACTAACTGTTCCCAAAATTCTAATGTTATGCTTTTCAATAGCTACAAGCCCCATTTATATAAATAAAACTAACAAAAAATGAATTAAAACTTAGACTCTCAAGGCTCCAGGATGCATCTTCTGGAACATTAGGTGCCTTTTCTACTATTCTTCAGTCAGAAACACCTTCATCCACTGTTATCCAGTCACAAATTCTTTGATGGTCAAATCCCTGTGTCAGGAATATTAGCTAGGAGTGTCATGGCACCTTTTAGATGGCACTTAACCAGAGATCTTAAAGATTTCTGAGCAAGCCAGAATTTTACTCTTCCAGTGGCAATTTTCTCTCACGCTGATAGTCAAAAACCCTCTTCTTATATACTCCTGATGACCTGTCAATTTTCTTATAAAAGGATTAGTCCTAGGTTGTCAACACCGTCAGATTCAAATCCAATTGGTTTTCAGCCTCCAAGCACCTGGTTTAAATTAATTGGCTATTATTCAAGCTGGATGCCTTAACATATAAACAAGCCTAAGTTGCCAACCAAATAGCCAAGTGATACATATCTTTTAAGTTCAGAGCTGTCTGTGTGTTTGCAGCTACTTGCAGATATTTTTGTATGTCGAAGCTTAGAAAAGCAAATAATCTCTTAAAGGGAGCACATACTCTTCCCCCCCCCCAATCATTTTTACAAACAAATTCTAACATTCTGCCTTGCAATTCACAAATACTCTACCCAAATTCACAACAATGAGGTCCACCCGGCTGATCACTACGCTAGCCTGATAAACCCAGACTAATGTCCAGGGAACATGCATTCAAATCCAATTGCAGCAACAGGTTCAAATTTGAACTCAATAAGTTACAAGTCAAATGGGAGCCAACATCAATTGCCGCAAAAACCCATCTGGTTCACTCATTCCCTTTAGGGAAGAAAATCTGTTGGTCTGGCCTTCACGTGACTCCAGACTCACCAAAATCTGTTTGGTTCTTAATTATGCTCTGGACAATTAGGGATGGTAATGTTGGCCTAAACAGAGATGCTCACATCTTGAGAGCACATTTTAAAATGAAAGTAGTTTTGGAGATGAAAATATTGGAAAAACAAGGCATTAATAAAGAAATATTAACCAGGAAATGTTGGAAGGTGATGCATTCCAAGTATGAATAGTAAACAAAGTTACAGAGATGAGATCCACATGGCTGAACCATGATTGGCCACTGAAAGGCAGTGATACATATGGTGAATTATATAATATGATGCTGATATAAATTTGGAGTTGTAGAGCAGAAGGATAGATCCTTGAACCTGTTCCACCATTCAGTTCTGAGTAAAGGTCACCAGGCCCAAAACGTTAACTGTTTTTTCCTTCACAGATGATGCCAGGCCTGCTGAGCTTTTCCAGCAACTTTGTTATTGTTCCACCATTCAGTTTGTTCAGTTTGTACCTTCACTAAATGGAGCAGCTATCTGGGAGGAAGGGGTTTCAGAATTCCAAGTCCTTTTCTCTGCAAAAGGGCTTTCTGACATACCCTTGATAATTTCCAATTTTCCAGTTATGCCTGCTCATTCCACACACCCCCACCCATTTCTCTCCAGCTACCCTTTCAACACAGTTATTCATATTAAACTTCTCAATTAGATCATCTTTAATTCTCTATGCTTCAAGGAACTAGCCTAGTCTTTGCAGATTTTTTTATACTTGAACTCATATGGCCCTCACATGGGATCGGGGATCATTTGGATTCTTACCCAGCAAGAACGAGACAATCCTTACATATGAAAGCAAAATATTGCAGATGCTGGAAATCTGAAAGAAAATCAGGTTTTGTTTGACCATCTGAAATATCATTCAGATTTTCACTTCTCAGATCATGCTCGACTGCTTGAGGAAATCCAATGTTTGTTTCATTGTTTAACCCTTCCAAGACCTGACATTCATGATACTGTTCACTAAAGGCTGGAAGATGATAAGAAACTCCTTCTGGACAAAAATGCTGAGTGTCAGAAACAGAGAAACAATGTAAAATCAGGAGAGTCCCAAGATTAGGGGCTGGATGAATCTACGCACTGTTTTTGAGTTATACATTATCTCTAACCCAGTGAAAAACTTTCACTGCAATTATCATTCCCCTTTCCTTTACAGTTGGATTTCTGTAGTCTGGGCACATAACCTGGCCATGTCATTGAGATTGAGTCTTGGTTGTATTGAGGTGGAGAGTTATTTCTCTAAATCTTCTTCAGCAGTGGATTATTTTGTTCGCTGCATGTCTCTGGCCAGGTCAGCATTTTTTGCCCGTCTTTAGTTGCCCAGAGGGCAGTTAAGGCACAACTGCATTGCTGTGGGTCTGGAGTTGTATGTAGGCCAGACTATGTAGGGGTAGCAGATGTCCTCCTCTAAAGAGCATTAGTGACCCAGTCAGGTTTTTATGACGATCGAGAATGGTTACAGGATCACCATGAGACCGACTCTTTCTTCCAGAAACTTTTAAAAATTGAGTTCAAATTGTACGGTCTGCTGTGGTGAGATTCAAGATCTCAGACTGGGGTTCTGGATTGCTAGTCCAGTCGTATTGCCACTGCACCACTGTCTCCAGATGCTTGCTGGGCACAAAACAACTAATGGACCATGGCAGTTGAATGCAGCTTTTGAAGATGCTGATCACATTTTGTCAGCCTGTCCCGAATGAAAATCCATCAAAACCTGTGAATGACTCATACTGAATGGACTGGTCTTGTATACATTCAAAATGGAGTGTCAGGACTTGCAATGCATTCTGCTACAAGTATCACCATTTTCAACTGGTTTTCGCCCACTGTGTAATTATGCCTCTCACAATTGTCCCTCAACCTCCCACATCTCTTCCTCTATGCAGTTCCTACCAAGCTCCTTCCTGAGTGGCCAATCTATTATAGTATCTAAGACCACTTAGTCAGGAGAGGACCATTTGTTCATTTCGGGGCCATTGTCCTGCAGAAAACTCTGGCAGGAAGGAACAAGTGGGGTAGAGTTTCTGAGTGGGGACCTCAAGATGCAGGAGCATGATGAAAATCAGGACAGTAGACTTACAACGTGCCTGTAAGAGTGGAGCTGATAGTTCACTGAGGCCAATCTGTTTACGTGATTGGACTTCTTCTGAAACTGCAATGGAGACAAAGATGTAACTCTGTACCAACGTCACACCCCACCATTGATTTTATAATGCAAATCCAGTGGGTTCCCCTCTCTAACTCCAAGCAGCCTAGTTCTACTGCCCATTACCTATTTTCACTGGGACGACATCTAGGTTTTGACCCTCTAAAGACTGTTGATCATTCTTTAATCTGGCTACCAGTTTTCCCATTCACATTGTGTTTCCTGTTCTGGTGGACATTCAGCCATGAGGAGGTGTTATACCCTGTTCAGATTTCATCTCTCCAATCTCCCTTAACCTTACCCCATGCCATTCAGAACCGCCCGACTCAATCCTTTTATCTTTTCATACCTGTTTTGTCAGCTGTGTGTACACGATTGGTACATTCTAATATCTAACCTATGTGTTTTCATCTCTACAGAAGGTTGATTGATTGATTGATTGATTGTCGTATGAACCAAAGTGCAGTGAAAAGCTTTTTTTTACAAGCAGAGCAGGCAGATCTAGTAAGTAAGGTTGTGCATATCAAAAAGACTTCGACAGGTTACATTGCAAAGGGTGAGATCAACGTTAGCCAGATCAGCATTATTTGAGGCTAGACAGTCCATTCATCAGTCTAATAATGGTTGGGAAGATGCTGTTGCTGAACCTGCTTGTGCGTGTGTTCAAGCTTCTGTATCTTCTACCTGATGGAAAAGGTTGTGTGAAAAGCTCATTACCGGGGTGTGATGAGTCTTTGATGATGTTGGCAGCCTTTCCACAGCAGTGAGCTGCATATCTGCAGTCGATGAGTGGAAGGTTGGCTTCTGTGATAGTCTGGGCTGTGCTCACCACCTTCGGTAGTTTCTTACAGTCCTGGGTAGAGCAGTTGCCAAACCAGGCCGTTAAGCACTCAACAGTATGTTTCCAATGGTGCATCTGTAGGAGTTGGTGAGGGACCTTCTGGACAGGACAAATTTCCTGACTCGCCTGAGGAAGAAGAGGCGTTGTTGTGCCTTCTTGACTATCACATCAAGATGGGACACCCAGGATGGGTCATATGTTATTGTCACTCCGAGGAACTTGATGCTCTCCAACCTCTCAACTCAGTTCCATTGATGTAGATGGGGCCATTTCTCCTCCTTTATTTCTGAATGGATGTACAATTGTTAATTTAAAGTGAGGCTAGGTAAGAAGCATACATAGACACTGATAAGAAGAGAGAGTGTCTTTCCTCATTCTCATTTAATTAATTAAATAAGTGAGATATTACAAATTGGCACTGCAAGCCTCAATGAGTTTAAAAAGGGACAGGCAGCAATGGGCCCAGGATAGGCATGGAGCATGATTGAATGCTCTGCTTTACCTCTATGTTGACCTTCCAGCAATTCCTCAAATAAATTTAAAGAGAAAATCGAACAGAAGCTCATGGAGGCTGAAGAGAACCAACACTGCAATTTAATTATTTAATCTAGAGATGCATCCTGCAGAATTAAGTGCACAGCATATGTCTAAAGTGCATAATACAAATTCACACCATATCATCAGAAGCTCAGGGTCAAAATATCAAGTTCAAGCCCAGGCTTTTAGGAACTGCTCCGAGCCCCAGAATAAAATCCTTAATTAGACCATTAAAAGTCATAAAATACAATTCATTGGGTAGAATTAAGCATGTTACAATTGATCTCCCATAGCCTATCCATACTGAATCACAAGGCAGAATGATTTACAATTATGATATCAGAACTGAGGTTACCAACTTCATAAAAGACTGAATAAGCTGGTGCTCTTTTCTTACTTAATGATAAGGCTGAAAGGTGACCTGATGGAGAATTTAAATTTTGTGAAGGTGTTTAATGGGGCAGGGGGGAACACAGCAAAGAAAATGTTTCTCATTGTGGAAAGTGCTCAAAACTCGTCATTAGTATAGGATTGTTGCAAATAAATTTAATAAAGAACTCTGGAGAAGCTCCATTACCTTGAGATTGGCTAGAATGTGGGCCTCACTATCACCAAGGGGCATTGAGGTGTCCAACATAGCAGGAAGGTGGGTCAAAGTGCAGAGGAGAAAGGCACAGGAGGATTTAATTGGCATTACTTGCCAGGACCAGTGTTTATTGTCTACATGCCCAGACAGGAAGAGTCAATCACATTGTACTGCGTCTAGAGTCATTTGTACAACAGGATTTCTTTCTCTGAAAGACGAATGAACTAGCTGGGGTTTTGTCCAGCAATGAGGAGCAGTTTCATGCTCATCCTTAGACCCTTCATTCCAGATTTTTATTTTATTGAACTCAAACTCCACCATTTGCCATGGTGGGAGTTGAACCCCGGTTCTCCATAATATTAGATAACAAAGTGTAGAGCTGGATTAACACAGCAGGCCAAGCAGCATCTTAGGAGCACAAAAGCTGGTGTTTCAGCCTGGGTTTCCTGATTTAGTAGGCTAGCTTTAAGACCACCAGGCCACTTACCACATAGCTTTCCAGATTTTGTCCCTGCACTCTTCCCTTCCAGTCCTTGCATCTGTGCTCTTTTGTGCTTGTCATTCTAATTCTCCATACAGACATGGCATCTACAGCCTGGGTTCAATTCCTATTCCAGCTGAGGTCAACATGAATGTCCCAATTTTTCAACCTCACCTCTTCTCTGACACGCAGTGACCATCAAGTTATACTCACCACCAATCATCTTTCTCTGCTGAGAGATCATCCCAGTACCCTCTGGGACTGTGGAGATTTTATTTTCAGACTTGTTTATTGCACTGAATACCTGGCTGGTCTTCTATTGTTCACAGTGTCATACACCACAGAAACAGACCCTTCTGTCCAACCAGTCCATCCTGAACATAATCCCAAACTAAAGCAGCCCCACCAGCCTGCACTTGGCCCATATCCCTCCAAACATTTACTGATCACGAACCTATCCAAATGTCATTTAAATGTTGTCAATGTACCCACATCCACCTCTTCCTCTGGGAGTTCATTACATGTACAATCCACTCTCTGTAAAAAATAATTACCTCTCATGTTTTTGTTAAATCTCCTCTCACCTTAAAAATATGCTTCCCTGTCTTGAAATCCCCAACAAGATGGAAAAGACACCCAACATTCACCTTATCTGTGCCCGTCATGATTTTATAAACATCTATCGGGTCACCCCTCAACCTCCTACACTCCATGAAAGCCTGTCTAGCCTCTTCCTATGACTCAAACCTTCCACTCCTACAACATGTCATGTTTTTGGGCAGGACCGGCAAAGCAAGGGAGAACACAATAAATAGGAGATACTGAGATGGCCAGAGGAAGTGAGAGACCTAGGAGTGCATGTCCACTGGTCCCTGAACATGGCTGGACAGGTAGATAAGATGGTAACAAAGGCATGTGGGATGCTTTCCTTCATTGGGTGAGGGTCTAAATACAAAATTTGGAATACAATATTGGGAGCTAAGGGAGGTGATGATCTAGAGATATTATCGCAAGAGTATTAACCACAAGACACAGGAAGTGTTCTGGGGACCTGGGTTCAAATATCATCATGCCTCATGGTGAAGATAATAAAATGTGAGGCTGGATGAACACAGCAGGCCAAGCAGCATCTCAGGAGCACAAAAGCTGACGTTTCGGGCCTAGACCCTTCATCAGAGAGCGGGATGGGGTGAGGGTTCTGGAATAAATAGGAAGAGAGGGGGAGGCGGTCCGAAGATGGAGAGAAAAGAAGATAGGTGGAGAGAGTATCCGAAGAGATTACAAGAGAGTTGCAGTGGGAGAGAGATTCCCTGAGGTTGGTCCGGAGGGAGGAGGGTAACTTCTTCAGGTTAGGCATCCCTGGAAGAGGCTTGTAAGCTCTCTTGTAATCTCTTCGGAACAACTCTCTTGTAATGAGCAATAAATTCTGGCCGAGCTACAACACTGACATCCTGTGAATTAATATCCAAAATCTATATAAGACAGTGGCTCGGCAACTGCTAGAGTTTTGTGGTTGCTGCGTTACAGAAAAGACATAGTTGTTCACAAGAAAGTACAGAGCAGATTTGTAAGAATATCGCCAGGGTTTGAAATTTGCAGCTAGAAAGCAAGATCAGGTCAGCTGAGTTAGTTTCCCTTCAGACAGAGAAAGCTGAAAGATCACTTAACTGGACTGTACGAAGTAATAAGGGGTTTAGATAGAGTGAACAGGGATGCTGGATCTGTACCTGAAGCATTGTAACCTGCAAGGTGATGGCCCAAGTGCTCGACTCTGAGATTTGAAAGCATGGCTAGTTTATTATAACAATGCAGAGACAATGGGATGAATAGCCTCCTTCCATGTCTGAACATTTCTATATTGCTGTGTTGCTGGTTGCATACGGATATAGCTGCTCTTGACTTCAGCCAAGCAGAACAGCTAAAAATTGATACTCCTTACAACGGAGGCTATGTCTCCAGAACTGCTACTCAGTGATCCTTGAATGCATCTAAGTGACTCATTTAGAACTTCATTTTATCCCCACACCTATTGCACTACAGAATTGAATTCTGCCACACTCTTGGAGCTCTGTGTTTTTAAATGTTACATTTTCACAGAAAGCCGAGGATGGATTTCACCACAATGATTTGTTTAACTGTTCACCACTATTCAGAACTGGATGTGGCAGGACCACAGAACTTAGATCTGATTGTGGGTTGTGGGATCGTTTAGGTCAATCTATCACTTGGTGCTCATGCAGATAGACACACAAGTGCCTAACCTTTCTTCCAACCTCTTCCTTCAGGCAAAAAGTACAGAAGCTTCAACACATTCACCAAGAGGTTCAAGAACATCTGTATGAGTTTCCTCAAGATACTCCGGTTTCCTCCCAAAGATGTGTATGTTAGATGGAATGGCCATGTTAAATAGTCTGTTGTGTCCAAGCTAGGTAGATTAACCATGGGAAATGCTGGGATAGGAAGGGATGCTGTTCAGAGGGTCAGTGTGGACTGAATGGTCTGCTTCTGCACTGTAGGGATTCTATGATATTGATCATCTATCTCAAAATCTCCATGCGACTCAGTGTCAAATCTTGTCTAAGAGAGCATTAAGAAGCATCATTAAAGTGCTACATGAGTGCAAGTCTTTGTTTTCAAATGAAAAGAAATAAACAGTCATTTTGTGTCCAAAGCAAAAAGTTAGGAACAAATTTCACTTCAAAACACTTAAGCACTTACTCTCTCTTAAACTTGTGTTAAGTTAGCAGCCTCTTTAATAAACTTTTTTGGTGCAGTAATCCCCTGGAGTGTGAATTATTTCAGTTTTTTTCCAACTATTTGTTATAAGCACTGTCACGCTTCATGACAGAGAAGTTTTCAAAACCTCCTTAAGTATGGACATGGTGTCAGGAGATCGGAGAGTGGCACTTGTGACACACTTGAACAGTTCAAGCCTGAAATCAGGGGTGGTTCAGGTTTCTGGCATCCTTAATCCAGGGAGAAACAAAAGTCATTCAGAGAGGCATTCAGGAGAGTTTGCACAGATCGTACTTGGCTCATCAAAGTGAATTTTTTTGATGAAGTTCGTGAGGTGGCTGATGAAGGGAATGTGGCAGACATTGTCCATATGGATTTTAAGAAAACGTTTGCCAAGCTACCATATAAAAATCTGCTGAACAAAACCAATCCTCGTGGAATAGGAGGTCCTGCAAGTGCACAACTGGACGATAGGAATTAACTCAAGGGCAGAAAGGAGCAAGTCATATTAACTGAGATAAGAAAGTGTGAAGCTGGATGAACACAGCAGGCCAAGCAGCATCTCAAGAGCAGAAAAGCTGACGTTCAGGCCTAGACTCTTCTCCATTAACTGGGTGCCTTCCAAGCTGGAGGGTGGTCAGAAGTGGTATTCCCAGGATTTAGTGCTGGAACTAGAATTTTTGTTACCTCAAACAAATGAATTGCATCTCAGATTATGGTGTAAAGTTTTAAAATCGGCGACGACGGCAAAATTGACGATTGAGAACTGATAAGGACGATGCAAATTGCGTGTGACTGAACACCGATAGAATGTAGCAGCCAAGTAACAGAAGGAATTGAAGATAGAGTAGTCTGAGCTGATGGATATTGGCAGAAGGGATGAGGGTTAGTAACGTACTCAATGGCATAGTTTGAATGACAGTGCAGGAGCAAAGGCAATTGGAAATACATGAGCATCAATACTTGATTGTGGTAGGATGTAATGAAAGAACAATTAACAAAGCAGATGAGATGTTCAGATTCATAAACTGAGTCGTAGAGTACCATTTTAAAACTCTGACTGTGCATTGTGTAGAGCATTTTTTCCAGTTCTGATTTTCACAGTTTTGAAAAGCTGGAATGTTCTTGTGAGCTTGCAGAGGAGATGTGCAAGAATGGCTCCAGTGTTAGGCAAGGGGGTGAAATTACAAGGCTAGATCGGAAAAACTGGACTTATTCTCCTTGGAGCAAAAGAAATTGAGGCAATATTTGCAAGAAATGTACAGAGCTATAACAAGCTTATATCAGGTGGTCAAGGTTGGTACCTCTCCTAGCATGGACAAGGGGCCATAAATTAAAGAGTCTGAGCGAGAGCTAGCACAGATTTAAAGGAATGGTCTCTTTCTGTGCAGAAAATTACACTCTCAGCAGTGTTTAATGGAAATGACTCACTTGCCAGCAGAAAAGCTGTGGAAGCCCGACGCTACATGTTTTTGGAAAGCCCGAATAAACTAAGTGCCAATAAAGGACTTAAATTTGCAGTAGCCACTCACAGGCACAGCCATTAGGTTAGAGGGTGGTTGCTGCCAGAATTGCCCAAGGTAGAGGTGAATGAAGGCAGGAAAGTTGTTGCAGATGTGGGGGTCATGAGGGAGAAATGTTGGCAGAAAGGGCAGAGAGTGTGGCCAACCCTTTTCTGAAGCAAAGTCCCTCAATCCGTCTCTGAGTACAATTGTACAATGGAATTCCCCCTGACCTCCCCCCAGAAGATTTTCTGTGGCTAATTCATTCTACAATTATGTATATAACTATATCACATTTGCTACTGCATCTTCTCCACCCTCCCATCCCTCAACTCTCTCACTTCATAAAGGCAAGCAATATAGGGGTTTTATAATAATTCTTTGATGCCTTCATTCTTGATTAGGAAAATTGATATGTTTTCAGCTTGAGGATTATTGACCTCGAATCCAATCTTTATTCTATTTCTCTGCTGAAGCATCCTTCATCTCATAGATATCCTTTGCAGAAATTCTTTTTATTTAACCTGGTTTTCTAATCTACCGGTTCAGCAGTGCTCCTACACACCTGTTGAGCGATTGGGTCTTGAACCCAGGGCTCCCAGTCCAGGAGTAGGGTCACTGCCATTGTGCCTCAAAAGGGCCCTTAAAGAGATTGTTGTTCTGTTCGACCCTCACTCTAGAGATATCCTGGATATCAGCGGTAACACTCAAACAACAGAACTTTGGGTTTACTACTTTATTTCACCCTTGCCAAATCTACTGTTATGTTGCATAGAGAAATACTATCCACTCCTGAGGATGGACTATGCTGGCCAGTCAAGGTCCAATCAATCGTGTGCGGTTCCATCACTTCATCTCATTCAAAAGGCACAGCTCTTGACGTGTTGGTTGTTCTCTGGAATTGACGTTGCCATAGTTCTGAATTTCACTGATATTTATGTGGTCTTTATCATGGCTAACCATATAATCCAATGTGTCCCTTCATAATTGACTGGATTTTGCTACAGCAACCTGGCGTTGGTCCACTGGACTATTTAAAGAGCTAGTGTAGTTATGATGGGCCGAGTGGCCTTCTTCTGCACTGTTAAATGTCTGCGTTTCAATGTAGATGTTAACGGTTGCCCATTACCTTTTCTGGAGAACCCTTAATCTTGTGAAGACAGTTGTGTTGGTGAAGAAAGTGTGGAGCTGGATGAACACAGCAGGCCAAGCCGCATCTTAGGAGCACAAAAGCTGACGTTTTGGGCCTAGACCCTTCATCAAAAAGGTCTAGGCCCGAAACGTCAGCTTTTGTGCTTCTAAGATGCTGCTGGGCCTGCTGTGTTCATCCAGCTCCACACTTTGTTATCTTGGATTCTCCAGCACCTGCAGTTCCCATTATCTCTGAGTTGGTGAAGATGTCCTTTTCTCCTTGTTACGTTCTGAGTCAGATAACCTATCTCTAACTGGAAGGGGCAATGTCTTCATTACAATATCCTGGATGGCTAGACCAGGCAATATCTTCTTTTGGAGCTCGTCCTTGAATTGTTGATCATTTTGCCTGTTACAATTGTTCAGCAGTGAACTATCAATCACTTTCCTGAAAGATGTTCAGTCAGCACCATCTCTGTCATTGACATTGACTGTTCTAATTCATCAATATTTCCGCAGTCTATTGTACAGTTTGGAGAGCTTTGGCTTAAGGAGATCAATGAGCTCGAGTTTATCACACTGCTCATTTGCATTCTCAAGATTTGATTCTTCTGCCATATTTTTCTGATTCTTTTCCATCTGAAGGTTCTTTGGCACAGAAAACATTCCCACTGATCTTGCAAACTATCTGGCTTTCTCCTAGAAATGCCTTTTTATCACCTTCAATGGGAGTACAGTGTTAAGAAGTGGATATCCGTCCTGAGAGAGGAATTGGCCCAGATAGGCCCGAAACATCAGCTTTTGTGCTCCTGAGATGCTGCTTGGCCTGCTGTGTTCATCCAGCTCCACACTTTGTTATTTTCCAGTCATTGTTCCTGATGGGAGTTGCAAGTGAGGGCTATGCCCAATGGGGACTAATGCTGAGTACTTATTGCTATCACGCAATAAGTTTTCTTGTTATCTATGAACAGAACCTCTTCTGTGGACACTCTACAATGGTGTATCCTTTGTCGCCAACCAATTGCTAGGCCCAAGACAAAGTGGAGGCAAGGGGGGATTGATGGCAGCAAACTACCCTAAATAGCCCTTACCCACTGCTACACACTGGCACAGATGGCAAATACCACAAGGTATCACGTATGGTCATCTGGAAAACTAGTATATTGCACCTCAAGCTTCTATTGCTCTTCATTGGAATATGCAGATTCAATGGGCTGAATGGCCTTTTCTATGCTGTATGACTATGATTCGGGTGTAGCAGGCCAAGGACAGAAGGGTCAGAAAGAGTAGAGCAAAGAATTAAAATGACTGGCAATTCATAGTTCAGAGGCATGCTGTGGGTGCAGAAGTGATGAGTCAATTGATGTTTGGGCTCACCACTGTGAGCAGCAAATACAGTGAAGCTGATTAAAGAAAGCGCACTGAAATCATTGTTTTCCTGAGGGGAGTCTTCTCTTTAACTGTATTTCTTGATAGGACAAGGACATCACTGGCTAGGCCAGCATTTATTGTCCATCCCTAATTGCCCAGGGGGCAGTTTAGAGCCAACCACTTTGCACTGGGGCTGGAGTCACATGTAGGCCAGACCAGGTAAGGATAGCAGTTTCCTTCCCTTAAGGGCATTAGTGGACCAGATGGGTTTTCCCCAACAATTGACAGTAGATTTACAGTCATCATTAAACTCCTACTTCCAGATTTTCTTTTACTGAATTCAAATTCCACAACCTGCCAGGGTGGGATTTGAATTTGGGGCACAGGAACATTATCTGGGTCTATGGATTAACAGGCCAATGGTAATACCGCTAGGCCATCACAGCCCCAAGGTACTCCAGAGAAAGAGGGGAAACGTTGTATCATTTGCACTGGTAAGAAGAGAAGCTGTGAGAAGGGGTTGGGGAAAGAACCTTCATATTAATTATTTCTGCATTGGCTCCAATGCTGTGTGCTAATGAGAGCAAGATGTTTTCGTGTAATGTGAGTTTATAAGCCTGACGCAGAAGCAAGGGCTTCAGATTACTGAGACAACTTTCAAAGGTGCTGAACTTGAAAAGAGCTGCGACCCAAACAAACTCAGGGAATGCTGGAGAAACTCAAAAGATCTGGCAACCTCTGCGGAGACAGAAGCAGAGTTAATATTTCAAGCCCATTGTGACTCTTCTTCAGAATTGGGACTCAAATCCTTGCCAACAGTCTCACTCCTGCTGCGGAAACTGATGGCCTGGGTACTGGATGCTGAGACCCAGTATTTAAAAAGTATTTATTAAAAATAAGCCTCACAGAGAACCGGAGGGGCAAGTTAATGCTTGAAATGATACCGAATTGCATGGGAGCAGCGAAAACACAAAAGTTAATTAGTTGGCTTAAAAGTCTAAATTAACTTTGGAAAGCAATGCCTCTGTGTAAAGGCATAATGTGTAGTTAATAAGGTTGGTAAGCTGCAGGTGTAAATAGCCACGTGAGAATGTGACTATGCACTAACTGGGATCTGATTCGGAAGGGGAAAATTGCCTGCTTAATTTCATGAGTAAAAATTAGAGAGGAAAGGCAGAAAGAACAGAAAAAGGAAAAAGGGTTGACACGTTGATGAAGGAAAATATGACAGCACGAGAAAGTGAAAATGTCCGAGAGTGTTCCCAGACAGAATCTATTTGGCTGCAGTTGAGACGCAATAAAGGAGCTATTACATTAATTGATGTATTTTATTGACCACCAATGGGCAATAGAGGAGTGAATTTACTAGCAAGTTACTGAGAGGTGCAACAGTTATGGACTAGTGATAGACAGAGATTTAAGCAACCCAAATATTGTGGAGAGTAATTAAGTTCAACAGCAATGAGTCCTGTAATCTATTCTGTTTGGATCTGGAAGAGAGCTGTAAAGGATTGCAGGAGCTCTTTGATTTAAGTAAATGTTACCATTAACATAAACATAACTGGGTGGCAGTGGCTCAGTGGGTAGCACTGCAGCCTCACAGCACCAGAGACCTGGGATCAATTTCACCCTCAGGCGACTGTCTGTGCGGAGTTTGCACATTCTCCCCGTGTCTGCGTGGGTTTCTGCCAGGTACTCTGGTTTCCTCCCACAATCCAAAGGTGTGCAGTTTAGATGGGTTGGCCATGCTAAACTGCCCTGTAGCGTCAAAGGCTGTGTAGGCAAGATGGATTAGCCTTGGTAAATACTGGTCTGGGTGAGATGCTCTTCAGTGGGTTCGTGTGGACTTGATGGGTCAAATGGCCTCTTCCACACTATTAGGAGTCTATGATTACGATTTTATTGTCCATTCCTAATTCTGGCAGTTTCCTTCTCTAAAAACAATTAGCAAAGCAGATGGATGTTTCCTGCTAATTGTTTCACAATTATCATCGGAACCATAATTCCAGATTTTCATTGACGTGGTGACATTTGAATCCAGGACTGCAGACTATTATCCAGGCCTGTGGATTAATAGACTCGCAGCTATTCCACTAGGTGATCACCTCCCTACTTCCAAATGGGAATGCAGACTATACTATTAACATATTCACATTTAACCTTTCCTTGACAGGAGGAGGAGACATTTCAGGAGAGTCAATATCCTCTCTGATGGGGAAGAAAGCTATTGGCTGGATGCAGCCCTGGGCAATGAACTGAAGCAAGTAGAAATTGTCATGTCACCAGTCTTAGGAATAGTGATCACTGTTTGATAAGGTTTACATTAGTTAAGGATGAGGTGAACTCTAGAATAAAAATGCTCAAGTGGAGGAGGGTTAATTTCAGTGATGTGTGTGAGGGTCTGCTGTGGATGAAGTGAACTTAGCAGGCAGAAACAAAATGAAACAATGGGTGGCCTGACAGAGAAACTTTCCTGTGTATAGCTGCAGAGTGGGGAAGAGGCAGCAAATTAAAGTTCACTGAGTGGTAATGAAGAGTAGAATGGAACAGAAGGGCACTTTGATAGCACAGTGGAGAACTAGGCTGGGTTGAAACAGTATAAGGAGAATTGAAAAAGGAAATAAAAAGACGAGGAACTATATGGGAACCAACTGGTGGCCAATGTAAAACAAAATGCATAATGGTTTCTATTATAATAGTGTGTTCGACAACATCGATAAAGTGTTAACTGTACAAGTCTATAATTTCATGGACGGAAGTGATATTCACTCATGCTATCTGAGGATCTAAAGGAAAGAATCAAGAATCCACATTTGAAATATTTGTTTCTACACTCAGTTTTGCAGGATCATTTATAAAACTGTGCTCCATAATCAAAAACACTGTGTCATCTCAAATTTATTGATTCATTTTTCGCACTTACAGATTTCTAAACTTAATTTAGAACGTTTTGATTAATGCTCGCTAAGCATTTAAGTTCTCATTTTAGATGCTAAGAAGATTAATTGCAATATTAACAAATCTGTCATTTCTCTCATGTACAAGTTGCATTCCCAATCTTGCACAGATCATGACTTTTCACTGAGCTGGTTCAGTGATTAAAAGGGATGATATGCATCTGTCTAATTATTAAATTGTAGAATATATTTTCATTCATTACATAGGGCATTTTGCAGGTCATCACCTTAAAGCAGAGAAGCTAAAATAGAACCTGCCAAACTTTAAATTGCAAAGTAGTTGCAGCAGCGAAAAAGTCCACTTGGCCCTACAGGCCTATTCAAGCTTCACATTAGCATCCACCCACCACTTTTCTTCTAACCCATCTGTATATCTTTCTTTCTCCTTCTCCCTCACATAATTACTGAGATCCCCCTTAAACATATCTACGCTTTTCACCTAATTGTGGTAACGGGTTCTACATTTGAGTCAGTCTCTTGGTAGTGAAGTTTTTTTCACTTTGCTTAGTGATTGAAGTCAAGATGTAACCACTTGTACCTCTTTGAAAGTGTTGCGTTTAGGGGACCATCACAGCAGGCAAAGTGTAGGTTATCAGTGCACTACATTGGAACAGACTTCCAGTATTAAGGCAAGCTGCCAGCATTCAGCACCAACCTAGAGTAGATTAATGCCAAAGTAGCAGGGTGTTTTGAGGCTGGTAGGAGTGATGCATAGATGGAATCTTATAGGGCCCTGGTCGATACTGGCCATGAGAGAATTCTGGGAGAATCATGCAAGATGTCAGCCTTTCTCGGCATTCAGAACAATTTGTTTAACTCTCCAGTGGAGTTCTAGGTATCAAGACAAGATTGTCACCTAGCAATCAGCAAAATGTCTATTCATGGGGCTTATTGCTCATTAACAGCCTCATTAAGTGCAAATCTTGCTTCATTAAAATGCAGCTTCCTATTCTACTACCTACCAAGCAGAATTGAGACATTGACAATTCCCAACGTGTAAGTCAGAAAGAGTCACTGGGATTCCAGCTCACTGCTTGTTCCTCTGGGTCACCATCTTGGACAGCCAGCATCAATGTCTTGCTGCAGAGCACCAGCTGAGTCACCCCTCACCCATAGACAACTGTCACCTGCTCAGAACCCTCCTGGCACCTCTGAGATCCACAGACAGTACATTTCTGCACGTCAAAGCTGAGTTGAACCAACATCGAGCATTGTAATGTTACTGCAAGAACTAATGACCAGTTGTGAGGTCAAAACAGCCGCATTAATAAATGTGCCAAATAATGTACACTTCAGCATCATCTGTGCCACCAAGGTTTGCTCAATAGGTTTCCTTCTTCTTCTTCCTTCCATTATATCTCAATGTACTCCCAACAGCCGGGGTGGGCCTTGGCAGTGGAACCCGTTGTCCCTGGAGGTTTGGGTGGGTGATCCCAGAGATGTTTGTGCCTGGAAAGTGCAGACATGTGGAAGGTCTTCTCGCCAGTGGACTATCCTCAGCATGAACTTGTATATGTCCCGGCAAATCTGGAGTGCGCTGGGAGGAGGTTCTGATGAACCTGTATGTGGTTCCTCCTCTGGGGACCTGGTACTGCCTGGCACCACCCTATCTCATGGTGAGAAAGTTGCACCTGTCACCAGGTCTTCAGTCCAGGGACCATTGACCAATGGATGGGGAGCGGGTATGTCTGCCTTTCCAGCTGGACCTGGATCTCCATGGCAACCACCAACCTGTCCATGAAACCCACGCTACCCTGCAGCTGGGTTCTACACTCAGGACATGAAGCAGTTACCACACAGTAAGTCCACATATTCCATCTGTTGCTGAGTCTCCCTGAAAGCCTCCCATTCCTCACCCCAGCTGCTGACTAACCACTGCAGCTCCAACTCTCAGGATCATTGTAGTTCCAAGTCTCGGGCTGTTGACGGTTTCAGGCCTTAGGCTCCTCACAGCTCTGGGACTCCGGCTCCTCACAGCTCTGGGCCTGAGATTCCTCACTGCTCCAAGCCTCGGGCTCCTCACATTTCCAGGCCTCCAGCTCCTCAAGACTCCAAGCCTCAGGCACCACACAGCTCCAGACCTCGGGCTCCTCACAGCTCCAGGCCTCGGGCTCCTCACCGCTCCAGGCCTCGGGTTCCTCACATCCCCAGGCCTCGGACTCTTCACAGCTCCAGGCCTCGGGCTCCTCACCTCCCCAGGCCTCGGGCTCCTCACAGCTCCAGGCATCAGGCTCCTCACAGCTCCAGGCTTCGGGCTCCTCACATTTCCAGGCATCGGGCTCATCACAGCTCCAGGCCTCGGACTCCTCACCGCTCCAGCCCAGGCTCCTCACAGCTCCAGGCCTCGAACTCCTCACAGCTCCAGGCCTCTGGCCCGTCACGGCTCCAGGCCCAGGCTCCGCACAGCTTGAGGCTCAGGCTCTTTGCAGCTGTCGATGACAAGCTCCTCATAGTTCAAAATTTAATTCAAAGAAATATAAACTCTCATTTTACAAATTTCCTGGTTATGGTCCTTCCCTGTAACATTATGCCATTATTAATGGCAGGGACCATACCAATGAGCTATAAAGCCATCCGACGGTAAATCAGACAGTGGATTGAATGAAATGCTCTAGTGGGCCATATGTGACCCACAGTTCATAGGCTGGGCCTCCTTATGTAAACATATTTCTGCTGACTACCATTGTCTTTACCTTTCAATGTTCCTACTCAGCCCATGTTCCAAGCTATGATAGTTTACAGGCTCTTTTCTGATTCTGTAATTTGCATTGTACTGTCAGCCCTCCAAAAATTCAGCATGTCCTTGCCTCCAATTCCTAACCCAGAACTATACCTGGCATTGTGATTGTCCGTTCTGTGTACAGGTTAAATTATCTTTCAAACAGATCTCAGCTTTGTTTAATCCCCTCTTCATTTGAATCTCTTCCAGCCTGATGTTCACTATTTAGTCCCAACAAAGGTTTGTTTAAATCCCACATCTTAACCATCAATGTCACAATTCAAAAGCACATCCATCAGATTTTGGTAGAAACAGCCATTCAACCCTTTGAGCCTGTTCTATCAGTCAATATGCTCATGTGTAAACCTCTATCGCAATGCTATATTTTCTCTCTGTACACCCTGATACATTTAACATCTGATAAAAAGATCTATCTCTTCCTTGAAGATATTCAGTGACTTAAATTCCACAAGCTTGTATGGTGGAGTACTCAACAGACCGGCTAACCTCTGAGAGAAGAAATCTTTCCTCATCTCAATCAAAAATGGCTTAATCTACATCCTGAAGCTATGATCCCTGGTTCTAGACTCCTCAGCCAGGGAAAAGCCCTCCCTACGTCCTCGTCTGTCCAACCTCATTATAATTGTCTATGTTTCAGACAGACCTCCTCTCATACTTTTAAACTTTCGTGAATATAGGCCCAGCCAAACGAATCTCTCTGAAAAAGACATTTGGTATGCTAGCCTTTACTGGTCAGTACGTTGAGTACACGAGTTGAGAGGTCATGTTAGGTCGCTTTTGGCATACTTATTCAATTCTGGTCTCCATGCAACAGGAAAGATGTTGTTAACCTCGAAAGGGTTCAGAAAAGATTGACAAAGATAGTCTGTAGGGTTTGAGTTAAGGGGAGAGGGTGAATAGGCTGGGGCTATTCTCCCTAGAGTGTCACAGGCTGAGGGGTGACCTTATAGATGTTTATAAAATCATGAGGGGCAGGGAAAGGATAAATAGTCAAAGTCTTTTTTCCAGGATAAGGGAATCTAAAGCTAGAGGCAAGAGGGTAAAGATTTAAAAGGGGCTAAGGGGTACCTTCTTCATGCAGAGGGTGGTGTGAGTATGGAACGAGCTGCCAGAGGAAGTGGTGAAGGCTGGTACAGTTATAACATTAAAAAGACGGCTGGATGGTTATATGAACAGAAAGGGTTTAGAGGCATAGGGGCCAAAGGCTGACAAATGGGAGGGATTAATTTAGGATATCTGGTCGGCATGGGCAAGTCGGACCGAAGGGTCTGTTTCCGAGCTGTGCATCTCTATGACTCTAAAAATATGTCCAAGAATCCTGAGACAAGTAAGAGTGGAAATTGCATAGACTCTGGCAATGAGCTTTCACTCTTCATTAGACCCAGAGATGGCAGAGAATTGCAAACGGTTTTCTCTTATTCAAACAAGTTATGAAGATAAGCCCAGCAATTACAGCCTGGTGGTGATGAAGCATCTATATAACTTGAGAACAAGTTAACAATCACTTGGACAAGTGCTGCTTAATTAGGAACAGTTAGTGTGAATTTCTTAGTGGAGAAACATACCTAGCTAATTCATTTGAGTTTGTCGAGAAGTAAACAGTGGAATGCCATTGAGGTGGTGTACGCAGACTTCCAGATGTCCTTGCTGCAGTATCACAAAGCAGACTTGCAGGAATAGATAAAGCTCATGGAATAAAAGGGGCAGTAGCCATATACATATAAAATTGGCTGAGTGACAAGAAACCAAAAGTGATGGTTCATGAGTGAAGGCAAAATTCCGTGGATACTGGAAATCCGAAATAAATACAGAGAACTGCTGGAGAAACTCAGCAGGTCTGGCAGCAGAGAGATATAACATTTCGAGTCAGGTATGACTCCTCTGAAAGGAGTTGGAAAATAGTTCCTCTAAATTATTTTTGTCAAACACGGCTGCGGTGGGGTGTGAGTGGGAAGACAATGCAAGAGAAATGGAGGAAAAACGGTGTACTGTCAACTTCTAAAGTTATTGAATTCAATTCTGAGACCTCATGTCTGTAAGTGTCAAAGTGGAAAATGAGGTGTTCTTCCATGAATGGTTAATGGATGCTTTTTGAGATGAGTCTAAATTGGTATTGGAGTCCTCTCAGCGGGTCAGTGTTGGGATCCTTATCTTTCCCGATATATGAATGAACTAATTTCCCTGGAATGTCGAAGGCTGAGGGGGTGACCTTGGAGAAGTTTATAAAATTATGAGGTGCAAATATAGGGTGAATAGCCAAGGTCTTTCCCCTAGGGTAGGGGGGTATGAAACTAGAGGGTACAGGTTTAAGGTGAGAGGGGAAAGATTTAAGATCTAAGATCTAAGAGGCAATTTTTTTCACGCAGAGGGTAGTGCGTGTATAGAATGAGCTGCCAGAGGAAGTGGTGGAGGCTGGCACAATAATAACATTTAGAAGGAATCTGGATGTGTATATGAACAGGAAGGGTTTAGAGGGATAGGGGCCAAATGCTGACAAATGGGGCTAGAATAATGTAGGATATCTAGTGGACCTGGGCGAAATAGACCAAAGGGTCTGTTTCTATGCTGTACATGTCTATGACTCTATGACCCTGGTGTACAGAGCACAATTTCAAAATTTATAGATGGTATAAAAGCTGGAAGCGTTGCAAGGATGACAGTATTGAACTTCAATAGAATATAGAAAAGTTGGTGGAGTTAGCAGCTGAAGTTAAGAGTTGCCAAAGGGTCTGCTTCCGTGCTATACAGCTCCATGTCTCTAAATGTGGAGACATGCAAGGTGATACATTTTGATCAGCAGAACATGAAAGACAACATGGACTAAAGGCTACAACTCTAAAGAAGGCAAAGGGCCAGAGATGCCTGGGTTTATATGTGGATATGTCAGCAATAGTGATGGGATGGGTTCAGAGAATGCATGATAAAAGCTTTATAAAATAGAAGATAAAGCAAGGGCAGGGAGGTTGTGCTGAAAATTTGTAAAAGACTTGTTAGACTTCTGCTTGATTGTTGTGACTAGTTCTGGTGTCATACTATAGAAAAGATGTGAACACATCGGAGAGAGTGCAGAAGAGATTTACAGGAAGAGTTCCAGGGATGATGAATTCCAGCGAAGAAGGTAGATTGGAGAAACTGGAACTGCTTTACTTTGAAAAGAAAAGACTGAGAGGAGATCTGATTGAAGTATTCATAATCGTGAGAGAGAGAGATAATGGGAACTGCAGATGCTGGAGAATCCAAGATAATGAAATGTGAGGCTGGATGAACACAGCAGGCCAAGCAGCATCTCAGGAGCACAGAGTTCTGGTTGGAACAAAATGGGGAAAAAAGCTATTCCCACTCATGAAAGGATCATGAACATGATGGCACAAACATTAAAATGCAAATGCAATATGAAGAATAATCTGTTCATGTAGTTAAGGTCTGGAAATGCACTGCCCTAGAGAATGATGGAGACAGGTTTAATTGAGGCATTCAAAGGGGAATCAGACATTTATCTGAAAAGGAAGAAGAGCAGGGTTGCAGGGAGAAGGCAGGGAAGACATGGTAAAATGCTCATTTGGAGCACAAGCACAGGCATGATGAGCTGAATGGCCTCTATCTGTGCTGTAACAATTTTATTGTGTGTGAGGTGAAGGTCTTTAAGATGATAAAAGGTTTAGTGAGGGCAGCTGGGACAAAACGATTATACTTGTGGGGAAGAATAAAGCTAGAGGATCATAAAACATAAAAAAAACACCCATAAAATAGTAACTGAGAAAATAATAGGGAATTCCCAAGAAACTCATGTACCTCGAGAAAATGGAATACACATAGTTCTTGAACCACTTTGATTAATTGAAAGCAAGGTTCTAGAAACACTGGGAAAAGACAGATTATGTGCTGATAGTGTTAGAGAAGGGGGATCAGAGAAGATTCATATGATTCAGAAGACTGACATTGACTAGTCAGGCTGAATTGCCTGATCTTGTGCTGTACAGTCAATATAATTAATTATCATCCAACTGCTAGTTTGTAACTTAATTTGACCCTTAAAGTTTTCTCCATTTCAGGTCATTATTGCTTCAAGATGTACTGAAGCAGGAGTTAATTGATCCAATATTTTGTTGAATCAGCCACAGTATGTACTGTACTCAATAAAAGTCCAGATTTCACGTCTTAAATCAGTTTGATGTGAACAAGTTATTCTTGTATCAGAGATAATGGGAACTGCAGATGCTGGAGAATTCCAAGATAATAAAATGTGAGGCTAGATGAACACAGCAGGCCAAGCAGCATCTCAGGAGCACAAAAGCTGACGTTTTGGGCCTAGACCCTTCATCAGAGAGGGGGATGGGGAGAGGGAACTGGAATAAATAGGGAGAGAGGGGGAGGCGGACCCAAGATGGAGAGAAAAGAAGATAGGTGGAGAGAGTATAGGTGGGGAGGTAGGGAGGGGATAGGTCAGTCCAGGGAAGACGGACAGGTCAAGGAGGTGGGATGAGGTTAGTAGGTAGATGGGGGTGCGGCTTGGGGTGGGAGGAAGGGATGGGTGAGAGGAAGAACCAGTTAGGGAGGCAGAGACAGGTTGGACTGGTTTTCGGATGCAGTGGGTGGGGGGAATGAACTGGGCTGGTTTAGGGATCCAGTAGGGGAAGGGGAGATTTTGAAACTGGTGAAGTCCACATTGATACCATTAGGCTGCAGGGTTCCCAGGCGGAATATGAGTTGCTGTTCCTGCAACCTTCAGGTGGCATCATTGTGGCACTGCAGGAGGCCCATGATGGACATGTCATCAAGAGAATGGGAGGGGGAGTGGAAATGGTTTGCGACTGGGAGGTGCAGTTGTTTGTTGCGAACTGAGCAGAGGTGTTCTGAAAAGCGGTCCCCAAGCCTCTGCTTGGTTTCCCCAATGTAGAGGAAGCCACACCGGGTACAGTGGATGCAGTATACCACATTGGCAGATGTGCAGGTGAACCTCTGCTTAATGTGGAATGTCATCTTGGGGCCTGGGATAGGGGTGAGGGAGGAGGTGTGGGGGCAAGTGTAGCATTTCCTGCAGTTGCAGGGGAAGGTGCGGGGTGTGGTGGGGTTGGAGGGCAGTGTGGAGCGAACAAAGGAGCCACGGAGAGAGTGGTCTCTCTGGAAAGCAGACAGGGGTGGGGATGGAAAAATGTCTTGGGTGGTGGGGTCGGATTGTAAATGGCGGAAGTGTCGGAAGAAATCCGACCCCACCACCCAAGACATTTTTCCATCCCCACCCCTGTCTGCTTTCCGGAGAGACCACTCTCTCCGTGACTCCCTTGTTCGCTCCACACTGCCCTCCAACCCCACCACACCCGGCACCTTCCCCTGCAACCGCAGGAAATGCTACACTTGCCCACACACCTCCTCCCTCACCCCTATCCCAGGCCCCAAGATGACATTCCACATTAAGCAGAGGTTCACCTGCACATCTGCCAATGTGGTATACTGCATCCACTGTACCCGGTGTGGCTTCCTCTACATAGGAGAAACCGAGCGGAGGCTTGGAGACCGCTTTGCAGAACACCTCCGCTCAGTTCGCAACAAACAACTGCACCTCCCAGTCGCAAACCATTTCCACTCCCCCTCCCATTCTCTTGATGACATGTCCATCATGGGCCTCCTGCAGTGCCACAATGATGCCACCCGAAGGTTGCAGGAACAGCAACTCATATTCCGCCTGGGAACCCTGCAGCCTAATGGTATCAATGTGGACTTCACCAGTTTCAAAATCTCCCCTTACCCAACTGCATCCCTAAACCAGCCCAGTTCATCTCCCCCACCCACTGCATCCCAAAACCAGTCCAACCTGTCTCTGCCTCCCTAACCGGTTCTTCCTCTCACCCATCCCTTCCTCCCACCCCAAGCCGCACCCCCATCTACCTACTAACCTCATCCCACCTCCTTGACCTGTCCGACCTCCCCACCTATACTCTCTCCACCTATCTTCTTTTCTCTCCATCTTGGGTCCGCCTCCCCCTCTCTCCCTATTTATTCCAGAACCCTCACCCCATCCCCCTCTCTGATGAAGGGTCTAGGCCCGAAACGTCAGCTTTTGTGCTCCTGAGATGCTGCTTGGCCTGCTGTGTTCATCCAGCATCACATTTTATTATCAATTTATTCTTGTAAGCTGGGTTTATTTCATGGTTTGCTTGCGATTTCCTCAAATCTTCAAAACAGCATGAGGTACCATCTCATAAAAGCCCTGTACAGCTGCAGTAACACTTCCTTACATTTATACTCCTTTCCCTTTTTATTAAACCTGATAACCTGTTATTATTAAACACCAGCACTTCATTTGCCTTGCTAATCACTGCGTGCTAACTTTGTGATCCAAGTACCAGAACAAGCCAGATTCCGCTACTCTACCAAGCTTTGCCGTCAGTGCTGTGAGTGTATTTGCGGTGTACATAGCTGCGCATCCATACACTGCCACATCTCACTGGCAACTCTCCACAAAACGACAGAATCCTTACAGCACCGAATGAGACTATTCGGCCCATCGTTCCTGCATCAATGCTCCAAACCTCGTGTCCTTCCACCAAATTCTCCTTTTTATCCTGTCATTCTTTTTAGCACATAACAACCTCACTTTCCTTTGCAATGCCTCAGTTGAACCCATCTCCACCACAGCCTCCGGCAGAGCATTCCAAACATTCATCCTCCTCTGAGCAAATAAAAGAATCTCTGATGTGGTTCCTGCCGGTTTATTTCCAATAATTTGAAATCTGTGCCTTCATGTTCTTCATCCTGTCAGGAGTGGGAACATTTTCTGCCAGTCTACTCTGTCAAGATCTTTCACGATTTTAAACATTTTCTTGATAAGTATATCAGTCTTCTCTTCACTAAGGCAAAATCTCAACTTCTCCAATTTATAAAGCATAAGACCTAGCAGCGGAAGTCACCATTATTCCCAATGGATCAGCTTTGCCATTCAATGAGATTATGACTGAGCTGAATAACATGGGTTTTTAACAACACTCTAGCAAAGGGGATCCCCAGTTTAGGAACACGCGTACTTATGAACACAATCCCACACAAAGACATAAATTTAAAATCCCAGCATTCAAACATTTCCTTTATATAACGACAACTTCTTTACATCGTCCTGCATCATGTTCTGACGGGGGTATAAATTGACTTGTGACTGAACAGAGCCCGTTTGTAACCTTGTCACTGTCTGCGGTTTAACTGTTACCAATCCTAGCTGTAATGTTTTGTTCCAAATTTACTTAAATTCATTGAATTTAATTCCCCAACTGATGTGGTCAGATTTGAACTCTTGTTCATTAGCTCAGCATTCCTCGTCCAATTACACAACACAGTACAATTCAAGACAGCACAAGAATAGGCCCTTTGGTCCACTCAGCCTGTGCCGATGCTTATTCTGTATTTAGACCTGTTACTGATTGTCCATGTACAGTCTCTATCCCTCTGTTCACCTCCCATTCGTGTGTCAATCAAGATACACCTTAAACATTGCTAATGTGCCTGCTTCCACAGGTGCAGTAACACTTCCTTACATTTATACTCCTTTCCCTTTTTATTAAATCTGATAACCTGTTATTATTAAAAACCAGCACTTCATTTGCTTTGCTAATCACTGCGTGCTAACTTTGTGATCCAAATATCAGAACACCCAGATTCCTCTGTTCTACCAAGCTCCGCAGTCAGTAGTGTGAGTGTAGTGCTTTGCAAATGAAATATGTGATGCCAAAACAGCAGAGAGGGGAGAAACAATACTTGGCAACTTTCCATTTGAATCACAAAGTGGTAAATATAATTAAAGAATCATAAGCACATCAGTAAGAAAGATGAGCTAAAGAAGGGAAAATAAATGAGGCACAAAGGCTGGCTAAACGAAACAGTGTCACTATTTATTTAACAAATGCAGACACAGAGATAACGATGGGGTGATTTAAGCAGAGGCAGAGACACTGATAAAGTAATAAATGAGAGCACAGGTATAATACTTACCATAATGTTATCTTATTTATATGAAGTGATGCATTTTATATAGCTGAACACTGATTATTCACATTTCTAAGGAGGCTGAGCTGAATAACATGGGTTTTTAACAACAACCTAGCAAAGGGCGTCCCCAGTTTAGGAACACTTATACTTATGAACACAGTCCCGTACAGGGACATAAATTTAAAATCTCAGCATTCAAACATTTCCTTTATATAACTACAGCTTCTTTACATCATCCTGCATCATGTTCTGACGGGGGTGTAAATTGACTTGTGACTGAACAGAGCCCGTTTGTAACCTTGTCACTGTCTGCGGTTTAACTGTTACCAATCCTAGCTGTAATGTTTTGTTCCAAATTTACTTAAATTCATTGAATTTAATTCCCCAACTGATGTGGTCAGATTTGAACTCTTGTTCATTAGCTTAGCATTCCTCGTCCAATTACACAACACAGTACAATTCAAGACAGCACAAGAATAGGCCCTTTGGTCCACTCAGCCTGTGCCGATGCTTATTCTGTATTTAGACCTGTTACTGATTGTCCATGTACAGTCTCTATCCCTCTGTTCACCTCCCATTCGTGTGTCAATCAAGATACACCTTAAGCATTGCTAATGTGCCTGCTTCCACCACCTCCACTGGCAGTGCATTCCAGGCACACACCACCCTCTGTGTGAAACACTTCCCTTGCACTTCTCCCCTAAACTTTCCCTCACTCACCTTGAATCTGTGCCTTTTTGTAGTTGGCCTTTCCACCCTGGGAAAAAGCCTCTGACTATCCATCCTATCTATGCCTCATAGATAATGAAATGTGAGGCTGGATGAACACAGCAGGCCAAGCAGCATCTCAGGAGCACAAAAGCTGACGTTTCAGGCCTAGACCCTTCATCAGACCCTATCTATGCCTCACATTGTTTTGAAGACTTCTGTCAGGTCACTCATCAGCTTCTGTCTTTTCATTGAGAACAATTTGTGTTTACCCAACCTCTCCTCATAACTAAAACCCTGCCAAGCCAGGCAAATTAAACAGGCATTAGGTTACCGTACACCTTGGTTAATCCCTTGCACATCCCCTTTTTAAATAATGAGAATAAAAAGAATTTGCTCTTGAAAAGGAATTTAAAGTAAATAACAGTGCAGCCACTTCACAATACAAAGTTCCCTTTCAAGCCACTTATTATCCCAACGTGGAAACACATCACTGTTCCTTTGGGTCAAAATCTTGGAATTCCCTTCTCGAGAGCGCATGGACTACAATGGTCCAGGAAGGCAGCTCACTGCCAGTTTCTCAGGGACAACAAGAGATGTAAAATAAATGCTCATTGCAATATTCACAGCCTTTGACCTACTTTTGGAGCCACAATAGTTACCAGTTGGTCAGGTGTAGATTGCAGGCAGGGATACAGCTCAAGTAAACAACATTTAATAGTGTCAGCCTCCTTAGAAATGTGAATAATCAGTGTTCAGCTATATAAAATGCATCACTTCATATAAATAAGATAACATTATGGCAAGCATTATACCTGTGATCTCATTTATTACTTTATCAGTGTCTCTGCCTCTACTTAAATCACCCCATCGTTATCTCTGTGTCTGCATTTGTTGAATAAATAGTGACACTGTTTCGTTTAGCCAGCCTTTGTGCCTCATTTATTTTCCCTTCTTTAGCTCATCTTTCTTACTGATGTGCTTATGATTCTTTAATTATATTTACCACTTTGTGATTCAAATGGAAAGTTGCCAAGTATTGTTTCTCTCATCTCTGCTGTTTTGGCATCACATATTTCATTTGCAAAGCTAAACAGCCTGTAGTTTACATTCAGTGTTTCACTGGGAGCTTTATTCATTCAAGCGCAATTTCAGACGATAGAGTTATTAAATAAAACAGCACAGAGGAAGACCTTTTGGTCCGTCATGTCCATGTTGACTCATTGCTAAAAGTATCTGATTAATTCTGAGCTGCAGAAGATCCTAACTTGTAACCAACTTGTTCTACTTCATGTATAGTCACATCACAGATGAACCTCTGTCCATCTTCATACTTCAAGAAATTGATTTACTCTAAAATAAACATTTTAAAATGTTTTATCATCAATCAATGTCATTTGTCAAAATATTGCTCCAGCTTAGAATCAGAACCCCCTATAGACCATGCAGTCCATCGAGTCTACACTGACCCTCCGAACAGCATCCCACCCAGACCCAGCTGCCTACCCTATCCCTAAATTTCCCATGGCTAACCTACCTAGCCTGCATACTATGGGCAGTTTACCATGAGCAATCCACCTAACCTGTGCATCATTGGACTGTGGGAGGAAACCCACACAGACACAGGAGAATGTGCAAACTCCACACAGAGGATGGAATCAAACCCGGGTCCCTGGCTCTGTGGGGCAGCAGTGCTAGCCACTGAGCCACTCTGCCACCCTCAAGGTTCTACAAGTGTAGTCTCTGCTGTCATGTGGGGGTGTGTGGCAGATAATGCACAGACTGCAATCTCACAATGAACAGCTCATGATCTTGAAATTCAATGACAACGGAACCATTCTTCAACTACTGTGGGAGCATCTCAGCCTCCAGTATGGCAGGCGGAAAGTGTCTACTCATACTGTGAACCCTCCACAATATCACCCAACTATGTCCTTCCCACAGCTCATCTGATATTCGATCCCTTGTTCATGCCTTCCTGAACTTCAGACATAACAATTTCAACACTCTCCTGGCTGGTTGCTCACATTCTTTTTCCTCTGAAATTGAGGACATCCAAAATCTAACTATGTGTAGCTCAACACACCACAAGCCATATTTGAAATAGCTCCACAGAGGCCAGTATTCTAACACCAAGTCACCCTTTATTTACACATAAATATTCACCTTCCCAGTGAAGGAAAAGTTGAGGGTGGGGGGATGTAGCCCCAATCAAATGGCTGCTTAATCAGAAACAAAAATAGAAGTTGCTGGAAAAGCTCAGCAGATCTGGCAGCATCTGTGGACAGAAATCAGTTAACATTTCGGGTCCAGTGACCCTTCCTCAGAACTGATGGCAGCTGGGAAAATGTCAGTTTATATGCAGAAGGTAGGGTGGGGAGAGGGGGTAAGGAGTAAACAGGAGGTGGGGATAAGCCCGAAGTCAGAGGAGAGCTGTTGGACAAACAAAGGAGTGGATAACAATCTGGCTAGGAGGGTGAATAGCTGTTCATGGAAACTGTTAGTGGCTAACAATGGCTAGTACGTAATGGCAAAGTATGTGATAACAAGGTGTGGTGTGTTGGGTAGGGAACCTAGACATGGGAGAGTTCAGGCCCTAAATTAATTGAACTTAATGTTGAGTCCAGATGGCTGCAGGGTCCCCAAGTGGAAAATGAGGTGTAGTTCGTCCAGTTTGCTCTGAGTGTTGCTCTGGAATACTGCAGCAAACCTGAAACATAGATGTTGGCCAGGGAACCGGATGGTGTGTTAAAGTGGTAGGCAACACGTAGCTCAGGGTCCTTTTTGTGAGCAGTACGTAGATGTTCTGTGAAACAGTCACCCAGTTTACGCTTTGTTTCCCCAGTGTAGTGGGGAACACATTGTGAGCAGTGAATGTAATAGACTAGATTGTGAGAAGAGCAGGCAAAGTGCTTAATTGCTGCTTAATAGCTAAAAGCTGATTAATTGTCCCAGATGGTATCAAGTTTCTTGAGCGCTGTTGGAGCTATACTTATCCAGGTGAAGAATAGGGGGCGGGATGGGTTTAGGATTCCATAGATGGAGGGCAGACATTGAAGAGGCAGGAGATGAATTAGTTGCTGCAGTATTGCTAGCCTCTGACCCACTCTTATAGCCATTGTATTTATATGGCTAACCCAGTTCAGTTTCTTTACAATGCCACACCACAAGATGTTGATAGTGGCGGATTCAGGGTTGGTAATGCCATTGCATGTCAAGGGGGGAATGGTTAGATTCTCCTTGGTTGGAAATGATCATTGCCTGGCATTTGTGTTGTGCAGAAGTTACTTGCCATTAGTTAGCCCAAGCCCGGGGAATTGCTGTATTCAGACCCGGACTGGTTCAGTATCTGAGTTACTGAGACTAGTGCTGCACACTCTACAATCATTCACAATCATTGCATATTCACTTTCCAGACAATTCCTATCATAACTTTCTAAATGTGAAACCGAAAGAGGGCAGGTGAGTTTTTTTTATGCAGGGAGTCATTTTGATTTAGAACTGATTCTAAATGGTAATGGAAGAGCAAGAAGCTGGGTGGCCAGACGGAGGGATAAGAGGGTGGCAGTAATAAGCTAGCTTAACAAAAGAGGCGACAAAGGCATAATGGGAAGAACAACCTCCTTCTGTTTTGTATAATTCAATGAAAATGATAACATCAATTCAAATTATTGAAAACTCAAAAGAGAGCAAACTTACAAGTTGTATCATTATTGTCCTTCCTTAGTGTTAAATCTAAGTTTCAGTTTGCCAACTGACAGTTTGCTGCTCGTGAAAATATGAACTTCTCACCCACTCACTGTCCCTTTGCAAGCATTATCTTTTGGTGCTGGATATTTCATTCAATATTACCTTGAATGGAATGAAATAAGGGAGTGTTACGTAAAGTGCACAAGTTCCACATTCTTAAGAGATGCGAGAGTTCATGTTTATCTACTCATACAGCTCTCCCTGACTGAGTCTACGTTGCATGTAAAAAAAAGGCAACAAGCAGCACTTTTAAAAACTTTTATTCACAGGATGAGGGTGTCTCTGGCTAGGTCAGCACCTATTACCCATCCCTAATTGTTCAGAGAGCAGTTTTAAGAGTCAACCACATTGCTGTGGGTCAGGAGTCACATGTAGGCCAAACCAGGTAAGGTTCCCCCCCAAAGGGCATTAGTGAACCAGATGGAGTTTTTCTGACATTCAGCAATGGGCTCATGGCCATCATTAGGAACTTAATTTCAGATTGTTTTTTATTGAAATCAAATTCCAACATCTGCCATGGCAGGATTCCAACCCAGGATATTATCTGGGTCTCTGAATTAATAGTCTAGTGACAATGCTACTCGGATGTCATCTCCCCAATTTCCATTTATGTAGCACCACTCACAACCTGAGGGGACACAAGAGATAACACGGTATGGAGCTGGATGAACACAGCAGGCCAAGCAGCATCAGAGGAGCAGGAAGACAGATGTTTCATGTCTACAGCCGCTTCAGAAAAATTTTCTGGAGATTGTCTGAAGAAGGTTCCAGGCCCAAAACGTCAGCTTTCCTGCTCCTCTGATGCTGCTTGGCCTGCTGTGTTCATCCACTTCCACATAGCGCTATCTCAAATTCTCCAGCATCAGCAGTTCCTACTATCTCTGAGGGGACACAATATGCTTCCCAGACAATGAATACTCTTGAAGTGTCATCTCAGGAGGAACTTCTTCTCTCAGAGGGTATGTAATCTATGGAATTCTGCACCACAATGTGCTGTCAGGGTTTGGTCCTTAAGTATACTCAAGGCTGAGATAGATTTTTAATCAATAAGGGAATCAGAGTAATGGGCAATAAGCAGAAAATTGGAGTTGAGGATTATCAGACGAGACATGACCTCATTGAGCAGACACAATTGGCTGAACGGCCTAATTCTGCTCCTCCGCATATAGTCTATGGCCAACATAGAACATGTCACTGTCAATTTCAGCATGTCCAGAAAGTGCAAACATACCTTCACCCACCTTCCCTCATCCTCGCACACACCTTCAACCGATCAAGACCCGTTCCCTCATTCTCATTGTTACAAGGAGAACAAAACTGGGAACTAAATATTTCGGGATATTTGACTTTTTGAGAGAGCAGGCAGAAGGAAAAGGGTGGTGAAGTAGCACTGTTGGTGTGGGCTGATTGATTTGATTTGATTTGTTATTCACACACGTACTGAGATACAGTGAAATGTATTGTTTTGTGTGCTAACCAGAAAATCATGCCTTACATAAGTGAATCAGGGTAATAGAACAGAAACAGAGAGAGCTCTAAAAACTCACAAACATCTGTGAGAAAACAAATCACCTCATCTCTGTCTTAGATGGACAACTCCTTAATGTTAAATAGTGATTTCTAGCTCTAGGAGTGGTGGGTGCGTGGAATGTGCTGCCGGCAGTGGTAGAGGAGTCAGATACGTTAGGGTAATTTAAGCGACTCTTGGATAGGCACATGGATGATAGTAAAATGTAGGTTAATTTGATGTTAGAGGAGGATAATAGCTCAGCACAACATCATGGACTGAAGGAGCTGTACTATGCTGTACTGTTCTATGTTCTATATGCTATAACTATCCTGTCAAGCTCCGCTAGGACCTTATATGTTTAAATAAATTATTTTCATTCTTCCAAGCTCCAACTGAAGCAAGTCCAGCCTTTCCAACCTTTCCTCATGAGATAACATCCCCATTCTAGATGTTTGTCTAGTAAACCATTTCTGACCTGCTAAACAACACATTTAAAACCTTCCATAAGTACAGTAACAGTCGTATGGTACTCCAGATGTAAACTCACCAGTGTCCCTTATAACTGAGGTATAACCTCTCTTCTTCAGTATTCAATTCTCCTTATGAAAATTTATAACATTCTATTAGCTTTCCTAAGTATTTGCCGTCTCTGCATACCAATCTTTCATGATTTGTGTGTCAAGACACTCAGATCCCTCTGCATCTCAATACTCTGCGACTTTCCATCATTTAGATAATATGCTTTTTTATTATTCTTTCTGCTGCATGATACTGGATTTGTCACATATTTGTCCATTCACTTCACATCTCTGTATCTGCTCTGTAGCCTCCTTATGTCCTCTTCACAACATTGTGTCATCAGCAAATTTGCTAACCATAACTTCAATCCCTTCATTCAGGTCATTTTGATAAATTGTAAATGGTTGCGACACCAGCATCAATTTCTGTCCAATACCACTCATTACATCTCGCCAACCTGAGAAAGGACCATTCATGCCTAATCTCTGCTTCCTGTTAACCAACCAGCCATCTATTCAAATAAGCAAATTGGCTACCCCCCAACCATAAACTTTCACTTTCCATAATAACCCTTTGACGTGTCAATTTACTAAATACCTTCTGTTAATCTGAGCACATCCACCAGCTCTCCTTAAACCACATCACACACTTCCTCCTCAAAGAACCCAAACAGACTGATCAAATAGGATTTCCCTTTCAAGGAAGCACGGTGATTCTGCCTAATCCCCTGGTGTTGTTGCCCAATCTATTTGCAATAAAAGCCAACTTGCCGTTGGCTTCCTGACTATGTGTTAGCTTTCTATGTAAATAAAAGTCTGTACAAAGAATGCTGGCATCAAGCTTCTTGGGAAGCTAAGGATGGGTATTAGACACAACCTCGCTACCATTTGTGAAAACGATAATCTAAATCCGCACAGTTAAGGTTGTAACTTTGACATGCAGCCTACTTTTTGAAGAGCGGGTCTGAAATCTCTTCCGCTCTACAAACTGAGATAAGATAATCATTCCAAGAAGCTCTCGAGTGAGTAAATCAAGCAGCAATAGACAATGGCTTAGGACTGCACAGTGATTGCAACACCTTTAGAAAATCAATGAAGAGTCACTGCAATAATGACAGGTTACTAGTCATCCTTTCACACAGCAACAATTTGACCGCATTTTCCTTTTCCACTCTTTGAGATGTGTTTTATTATCGGCATCTTCAATTTTACAATGATGGAGATGCTATTGAACTTTAAGAGAGGCACAGGAATAGCAGCTTTTAATCATTTCAGCCTCGACTTACTTTATGCTTCAAATCTCTTAGACAAATCCAGTATCCATGGAATTAATCTTTGAGCTGACACCATCATGGGTCAAAAAATAGTGAAATTGCTTAATTACATAGTGGCCTATTATTAATATTATTTCCAGCTTCAACCAGTAAAATGAGTTTTCACCTCAGTTTGACAATTCAGCTAATGGATCCTTTTGAAATATGTTTAAATGTCAATTTGTCACTAACTGCTGTACTTTACTATTCCATATATATAAGCCCTGCATGAAGCCGTGAATTTAGGTTAGATTGCAACTCACGTTAGCTGGGAAGAGATGATTTCCTTGCTTTCCATTTTGTATGAGGACGTTTGGGAATGCACTGGTATTTTTGCTCATTTTGAAAAAAAAACAAGAAATGAAAAAGAATAAGATAAGAATACATTGAACAGAATTTTCTCTTTGTTAGTCCACTGGATTGTGGGTGTCTCTAGGAAACCTGGAGCTCGTAGTCTGCCATTCAACTAAGTGGCTTTCCTTAGTCTATTTCAGACAGCAGTTAATAATGGATCAAATTACTGTGGATCTAGAGGCACATATAGATCACACCAGGTAAGGATGCAGATTTTCTTCCTCAAATGAACATTTTTTTCATTGCAACAATCAATGATATTTTTATGTTCTCTGTTATGTAAGGGATTGAGGACCTTAGAGCAATGATGTCATGGAGTTGTTCTTTCCTGGGCGTAATTAGCACAGTGTGGGCGAAATTGTTAAAGTTAAGAGAAAAATAGTTCCAACAATGAATTAACAAGATTAAAAACTCATGCATCTCAGGTTACAATATACAGTTGTTTTCAGTTCTAAAATGCAGCAAAGGGAGTGTTAAAGAGCCCTAAATCAGACGACAGTCCTTCATCTTGCCTTGTCTTTGACCAAGTCCCTTTATTAAGCACCATAGATGTGGGCATAAAACTGCACAACATTAGATGTAGAAGAATAAATCTGCAGAGAGATTACACAGAGGTGCCAACATCACAGAATAGTTGTAATGGGAGACTTAAATTACTCATTCACAGGCCAAAATACTGCTAGCATTGAGTAATCATTGGCAGTCACTCACTAACAACTATGGTTGTCCATCTAGGAAATTCGGTGTTATGGGAATATGTGGCACCAAGTGTGGTCGATGATCCAGATCCTAGGGCTGCATCTCCAAGTATTTGGCAAGTGTTTCTGGGAGGCAGGGTTGGTCCTTGTTCTCAAGATCATTGGTAATCCTTTCTCCAGTTCCTTTTCCATACATCCTCTTACCAGCAAATGTTCTCAGAGAATTGCATCCCTTTATACAGGAGCTTCCTCCAAGTCAGTTTGTTCTGAACAAAAGTCTTCCTTACATTGACATCTATGTTTTCATTTCTTGAAGGAATCCTTTAAGAAGGCTAATCATGTATGGAACAGTGAGGGGCAAGTGTTCCTTGCATGCACGAGGGCTTCAAGTCCAACAAGAAAGGGTGCATTGTGGGAGCTGGATGTTGGGGGGAATAATTTGCACTCAATGGATCAGATGTCAGTGTGGAGACATTTAGTGATCATTGCGTCATAAGGATCAAGATGATGATGGAGAATGATACTCAATAATCAAGAGTAAGCAAAATCACTTTTAGTGATGCAAAAACAAACCTAGGGAGGTTTGACTGGAATGAGAGGCTGTCAGGAGAAACAGTGACTAAACATTAGACTACCTTCAAAGAGCAAATTGTTTGGGTACAGTCAAGGTATATACCCTCAAAGGAGAAAGGCCATGAGGTACATATCCAGGGCACTCTGGATGACAAGGAAATTAAGATAAAGAAGAAAAAGTGTGCTTATGACCAGGGTAAAAAATAAAATTGAAAACCAGGAAGAATACCAAGTGTTCAACAGAGATATAAAAGTCAAGTAAGAGAAGTATAAAAGAAATTATCAGCAATTACTGGCAGCAAACATAACAGATTCCCCAATGTTTTACATGGCCATGTAAGCAATAAGTGGTGGTTAAAGGAGGAGGGGACGATTTGGGAACAAAAAGGAGATTTACACATTGAATCAGGGGCATGACTGAAGTTTTAAATGAATGCTTACAAATGAGGAGGACGCTAAGGAGGTGACGAAGGAATAAACACTGTGTCATTAAAAGGGATGAAAATTAATAAGGAGAAAGCCTTGGATAGACTGTCATCACTTACAATTGACAATGCACTGGGACCAGATGAGGATTTCCAAATAAGTGAGAGTAGGAATTGCAGGACATTGGCCATAACTTTTCAGTCCCCCCTGAGATAGGGGGAGGTGCTGGAAGATTGGAGAATTACAAACATTATGGCCTTGTTCAAGAATTGTTACAAGGATAATCCCAGAAATTACAGACCAGTCTGTTTAACCTCAGAGGTGGGGGAAGTTTCTAGAGACACTTATTTGGGTTAGAATTAAGGTGGGTTGATTAGGGAGAAACAGCATGGATGCCTAATCATGTTTAACTAACTTGCTGGAGTTTTTTTTGAAGAGGCAACAGAAAGCATTGATAAGGACAATGCTGTTGATGTGATGCACACAGACTTTCCAAAGACTTTTGATACGGTGCCACATAATGGACCTGTGGGACAATTTATATGCCATGGCATAAAGGCACAGTAGCAATGTGGGTACAGAATTGACTGATTGATGTAAAACAAAGAGTAATGGTTAATGGATTACTTTCTAGGCTGGAGGAATGTTTGTAGTAGACATCCCTAGGGTTTGGCATTGACATTCTTGCTTTTCCCGAATATGATATTCCATGATTTAATTGAGTATCTAATTTAGCTACATCTTGGTGTGCAGGGGGCAGTTTCAAAGTTTGCACAAAACTGGGAAGAACTGTAAACTGTGAGGTGGATTGAGATGTATACAATTTTTTTAAAAAAAATTGGTAATAAAAATTGTTTCTTGGAACTCAATATTTTGTCATGGCAACTGTGAAGCTGGTTCAATATTTATTATTTTCATAATTTAGGCATGAAACGCAAGTTTTATGTTATTATTAAGAATTTTTGTCAGGTTTAACTGTTAAAAATGATGGCATTACAGACAAAAAGACAAAGAACACATCACATCACGCGCTGTTCATTTTGACAGGGACCTTGACAAAAATCTTTGCGTCCTGTTTAGCCAAAGGCAAGGTCCTGGAAAATTGAGAACAGCCAATGTTGTTCCTCTGTTTGAAAGGGCAACAGGGATAATCCAGGAAATCATAGTCTAGTTAGCCTCACATCCGTGGTCAGAAAATTATTGGAGAAGATTCTTCGGGTTTCAATATACTCACGTTTGGAAAAGAATGAACTTATTAGGGAGCATCAACATGGTTTTGTGCAGGGGAGGTCTTGTCTCACAAATTTGACTGATTTCTTTGAGGAAGCAACGAAGAGAAGGAAAATGGATAATACTTACATGGTCTTTATTAAAGCATTTGATAATGTCCCTCATGGTAGCCTGGTCGAGAAGTTTAAATCAGATGGGATCCACAGTGAGTTGGTGAATTGGATAATAGATTGGCTGGGTCATTGAAGACAGAGGCTAATTGTGGAGGGGTGTTCTTCTGAGTGGAGGTCTGACCACTGGTGTTCTGCAAGGATAAGTGCTGGATCTCTATTGTTTATAATATAGATAAATGATTTGGATGAAAGTATAGGTGGTCTGATGTAAATTGGTGGAGTTGCAGATAGTGAGGAAGGTTGTCAAAAGATACAGCAGGATATGGATCAGTTGGAAAGTTAGGTGGAGAAATGGCAGATGGACTTTAATCTGGACAAGTGTGAGGTGATGCATTTGGGGGTCAAATGTAGGAGAAAAATATGTAGTAAATGGCTTAGGGAGCATTCATATAGAGAGATTTTGGGGTGCAAGTCCGTAGTTCTGTGAAGGTGGCGACATGTGAAGGGGCGGCAATGGGGCTTAATGGTTAGCACTGCAGCCTCACAGCACCAGGGACCCAGGTTCAATTCCAGCCTCGGGTGACTGTCTGCGTGGAGTTTGCACATTCTTCCCATGTCTGCGTGGGTTTCCTCTGGGTGCTCCGGTTTCCTCCAACAGTCCAAAGATGTGCGGGCTAGATGGATTGGCCATGCTAAATTGCCTGTAGTGCTCAGGGGTGAGTGGGTTATAAGGGTGATGGGAATGGGTCTGGGTGGGATGCTTCAAAAGGACGGTGTAGACTTGTTGGGCCGAAGGGCCTGTTTCCACACTGTAGGGAATCTAATCTAATAAGTGACTCGGGTGGTACAAAAGGCAGTGGCACGCTTATCTTCATCAGTCAAAGCATTAAGTGTAAAAGGTATCAGAGATAATGGGAACTGCAGATGCTGGAGATTCCAAGATAATAAAATGTGGGGCTGGATGAACACAGCAGGCCAAGCAGCATCTCAGGAGCACAAAAGCTGACGTTTCGGGCCTAGACCCTTCATCAGGTGGCAAGTTATGTTGCAGATGTAAAGAACTTTAATTAGACCACCTTGGAGGAGTGCTTACAATTCTAGTCTCGCAGCATAGGAATGATTTGGAGGCTTAGAGAGGGTAAAAACAAAATTTTTTTTATAGAACCCCTACTGTGTGGAAACGGGCCCTTTGGCCCAACAAGTCCACACTGACCGTCAGAGCATCCCATCTGGACACATTCTCCTACAACCCACCTAATCTACATATCCCTGAACACAACGGGCACTTTAGCATGGCCAATCTAGCTAACCTGCACATCTTTGGACTGTGGGAGGAAACCGGAGCACCCGGAGGAAACCCACGCAGACACAGGGAGAATGTGCAAACTCCACACAGACAGTTGCCTGAGGATGTTGGCTGGATTAGAATGTATTAGCTATGAGGACAGTTCGGAAAAGCTTGGACTGTTTTCATTAGAGCATCGGAGGCTGAGACTTGACCAGTTAGAAGTATATAAAGTTGAGAGGCATGGATAAGATGGATAGTCAGAGCCCAGGGTGGAAATGTCAAATACTGGTGGTTCGGGGGCTGGGGAGGGCATAGGTTTAAAGTGAGTTGAGGGAATTTTGAAGCAGATGTTCAAAGCAAATTTTTTAAACCGAGGGTGGTAATGACTTGAACACACTGCCAGAGGAGATGGTAAAAGCAGATACAATAACAGTAATGTTTAAGAGGCATTTAGACAGACAGGGAGTAGAGGGAAATGAACCACGTAGATGGGATTAGTTTAGAATTGCGTCACGGTCGTCACAAACATAGTGGGGCGAAGGGCCTGTTCCCTTGCTGTACTGTCCTCTGTTCTATGATTTAGGCGTGAAAACACAATAGCTGTGGGAATAATTGATGCCAATGCCATCACAGAAACCATTCTGTGACACAGTCAAAGAACGATTGAATCTTATTGATTGAAGCCATTTTGAGAAAGTTTCTAATTGGGGATCTTCTAGAATTCCTTCAACTTTCTTGGAAAAAGATATATCCTCATTCATCTCTGTGAAAACAGTGAATTGAAATTGAACTTGAAAACACCATTTGGAAATTGGTAACCTCACGAGTTCAGCTTCTGTGTTATAACGGCAATCTTTACAGTGACAAATATTCAACAACAAATCATCACACAAAATGAATGCAGTACAAAGAGATCAAAATCCTACAAATCATCACCTAAATCAAGAAAATGATCAATAACTATCAGCCACCAGCCGATGCAACAGAGCCAGTCTCTTCAGAGAAACTCAATCAGTCAGATCCATTTAATAGCTACAAAAAAATTGTCAAATAGAATCTTAGCATTTACAGTACAGAAAGGGGCCATTTGACCCATCAAGTCCGTACTGGCTCCCAAAAGAGAAACTTAGCTAATCCCATTCTCCAGCCCTATCTCTATAGCCCTCGAAATTCCACTCATTCATAAATATATCCAGCTGTCTTTGAAACTTCCCTATGGGATCTTCTTCCACCACACAAAAGCAATGATGTGATGATAAATATTACAATGTTAGCCATTAAAAACTGAAAGAACTGCGGATGCTGCAAATCAGAAACAAAAACAGAAGTTGTTGGAAAAGCTCAGCAGGTCTGGCAGCATCTGTGAAGAGAAATCAGAGTTAACATTTCAGGTCCAGTGACCCTTCCTCAGAGCTGCAATTTCTGTTTTCTGGAATCTTACCATTGTTTGGTTGACTGTGAGTTGAGTTGAAATTGGCGAAGTGATTCTTGTGACAAGGCTGAGTGAGTTTTATAACTGTACCTTACCAAACTTATAGCTTTATTTGCCATTTGAGCCATTGCAGTAAAAATCACAACCTATTTCTGAAGCCCCATGTTAGCATGCTCCATTTCCACAGCAACTCTCCTCTCACTGGCAATCAAATCCCAATTTGCTTCAGTTTTGGCAGAATATCCAGGTGGATGGGGTGCACTGGGCATTTTTGATTTTGTGCCCTTTCTTTCTAGTTGGTTTCTCCAAAGAACAAACAGGAGCTGGATGAGATGAGATTCAGAACTGAGGGATCGCTGTCAAGATGTAATTCCATGATCAAAAACACGAGGGTACTCAAACTGGTCTCAATAATCTTCATGTTTAGCATTTCCAAAGCAGTTTATGTGTAATTGGTAGCAGATAAATAGAAAGTAATAGACAAATATGTGCAGTTACATGTAATTATTGAACCAATTAGAACCCCATTAGGTTTATTATTATTTCATGCAAAAAGCAGAACTTGATATGCTTTCCCTCAGCCCCAAACCAATTTTTCCAAGTTGTCAGACTAATGTAAATTCAGTCTATATGGATTGAACCAAAACCTGCTTTACAATGAGATACGACATTTCATTAAATAGCTTTCATTTTCTACCAGCTTCCCAAAAATTACACTCGGCTATAAAGGGAACAAAGATTGTAAAGGTCTGTAAATTATCCAAACGCTGACAAAGACTTTGTTGCTGATAGTATAATACTCTGGGGTTTGTAACACTACTACTTGTTACACACTAACACAGTACACGTTAGAGGCACAATAACTTCAGTATCTAAGCTCCAGTATGGATCATACTCCAACCCAGAATCAAGCAAATGTGGGTGTTTCTCTTAAATTAGGTTTGTGCTCTTTGCAAAGGTCTGATTGATTCGGGATTTGTGTTGAGTAAGGCACTTCACATTGTGGTATGGGAGTGAAGTCTAGATATCTTACAGCATTGATACCACCTTTGACCCACAGCCCCACCACTGAGATCAACAAGGGCAGCAGATACATAGAAACAGAAACACAGCTGCAGGAGTAGGCCATTCCACCCGTTGAGCCTGCATCACCATTCAATACACTGATCATGCAGTACCAATATCCCATTCCCACTTTCTTTCCATACCCCTTCATCCCTTTAGCCACAAGGACCTCATCCAGCTCCCTCTTGAATATATCTAATGAACTGGCCCCAACAGCTTTCTGTGGGAGAGAATTCCACAGGTTCACAACTATCTGAGTGAAGAAATTCTTCCACATCTCAGTCCTGAATGACTTACCCCTAATCCTCAGACTGTGACCCCTTGTTCTGGACTTCCCCAACATTGGGAATGTTCTTTCCATATTTAGCCTGTCCAGTCCCATCAGGATTTTATATGTTTCCATGAGATCGCCCCCAAGTCTACGAAATTCCAGTGAATACAAGCCCAGTCAATCCAGTCTTTCCTCATGTGTCAGTCACATTGGGGCACTGCCAATTCTCCTCCAAGCCACACAACATCCTGACTTTGAAATACATCGTAATTCCTGTGGGAACAGCATCTGTGACCAAATGACAACAGCAGTGACAAAGGCAGCTCATCACCACATTCTTCAGGGCAATTAGGGACGAACACTAACTGGTATCCCAACCAGTGATGCCCGCATTCCATGAATGAATCAAAAACGGCCTAACAAGAGAACTTCAAGCATCGATATTTGGGAGTTTCCTCAGTATGGCAGGATAAAATCAACTAAGAGGCATTTTTTTTTGACAACATATCAACCATCCTAGTGTTCATCAGTCAAAGAAAGTTTGAGCGTGAGCACAGAATGGAACATGGCTTCATCCTCAAGGATGGCCTTTATGGGGATCAGCCCAAGAGTAGGAGCAGGCCATACAGCCCTTGAAGACAGAAAGGACTGCAGATGCCGGAAGCTTGTATCAAAAATGTGGAGCTGGAAAAGCATAGCAGGTCAGACGACAATGATAATGGGAACAGGAGATGCTGGAGAATCCAAGATAATAAAGTGTGAAGCTGGATGAACACAGCAGGCCAAGCAGCATCTCAGGAGCACAAAAGCTGACGTTTCGGGCCTAGACCCTTCATCATCTGATGAAGGGTCTAGGCCCGAAACGTCAGCTTTTGTGCTCCTGAGATGCTGCTTGGCCTGCTGTGTTCATCCAGCTTCACACTTTATTAATTAGGTCAGACGATAATGTTGACTTTCCTGATACTTGGATACTGTCTGACCTGCCAGCTCCACATTTTCTGACATTCAGCCCTTGAGTTTGTTTTGCCATTAATTAAGATAGTAGTGGTTCTGATTATGACCTCAAACTCACAATTCCTCCCAGCCCTGATAATCTTTCATGCCCCTTGTTTAACAAGAGTTTCTAAATTTATTCTGAAGAAGGGCCTTGACCTGAAACGTCAGCTTCCCTGTTCCTCTGATGCTGCCTGGCCTGCTGTGTTTCTCCAGCTCCACATTGTGTTATTTCTAAATTTATTTATGCACTTATTCATGGCATATGGGTATCACTGACTGGGTCAGCATTTATTGCTCACCCTAAATGCCCTTGAGAAAGTGATGGTGAGCTATCGTCTTAAACAGCTGCAGACCTTTTGGAATCTGCCTAATTCTGCCTTAAAAATATTCAAGGATCCTTAGGCAGAGAATTCAAAAAGCTCATGATCCTTTGAGGAAAAACAGTTTTTTATTAAAGGAAGTGGAGCAAGTGATCCCAATCGATTTCAGCAAAGGTCTGAGACTATGGTACATTCATCTATCACAGAGGAACAGCTGCAAATCAACAGCTATGTCACTGCAGAAATGTTAGGTCTATCATACAGGATGTAATATTAGAATATTAATATAACTGAGTAGAGACAGCATGGCCTCACGAAGAGGAACTTATGCCTGACAATTTACGAGAATTCTTTGAGGAGGTAATAAGAAGGGTGGATAAAGGGGAACATTGGAAGTAATACTCCTGGATTTCCAACAGTGGTTCTATAAGCTACCATATGTCAGGAAAACTAATAAGATCTATGCCCATTGTGCTGGAGGTAGTATATTAGCACAAATTGAGGAATAGTTAACGAATTGAAGATCAAAAAATTGGGTGAGCAGGCATTTACAGGATGCCAGTCTGTAATTAATATGAGTGCAACAGGGTTCAGTACTGGGGCTATAATTATTCACAATATATATCCAAGACTTGGATGAGGAAAATGAATTTATTATAGCAAAGTTCACAGATAAGAAAAGTAGTGAGGATGACTCAAAGAGACTCAGTCAACTGAATGGAAAGAAACTTGGCAAGTGGAATATCAGGTCAGAAAATATGAGGTGACAGTTTGTCATTGAGGAGCTGAATATTATTTAAATTGTGGAAGAGTGCAGAAAGCTGAAGAACAACGGGATTTGGGAGTCTCCATGCATAAATCAGGGCAAAAACAGCATCCAATTTCATCAAATGAACACTTGGCCTTTGTTTCAAAGTGGGCCTGGACCTGGACTCATTGGGCCTGGAGTGGGGACACCAGGTCTCAGTGGGCCTGGAGTGGGGACACCAGGTCTCAGTGGGCCTGGAGCTGGGGACACCAGGTCTCAGTGGGCCTGGAGCTGGGGACACCAGGTCTCAGTGGGCCTGGAGCTGGGGACACCAGGTCTCAGTGGGCCTGGAGTGGGGACACCAGGTCTCAGTGGGCCTGGAGCTGGGGACACCAGGTCTCAGTGGGCCTGGTGTTTTGACACCAGGTCTCAGTGGGCCTGGAGTGGGGACACCAGGTCTCAGTGGGCCTGGAGTGGGGACACCAGGTCTCAGTGGGCCTGGAGCTGGGGACACCAGGTCTCAGTGGGCCTGGAGCTGGGGACACCAGGTCTCAGTGGGCCTGGAGTGGGGACACCAGGTCTCAGTGGGCCTGGAGCTGGGGACACCAGGTCTCAGTGGGCCTGGAGCTGGGGCCACCAGGTCTCAGTGGGCCTGGAGTGGGGACACCAGGTCTCAGTGGGCCTGGAGCTGGGGACACCAGGTCTCAGTGGGCCTGGAGCTGGGGACACCAGGTCTCAGTTGGCCTGGAGTGGGGACACCAGGTCTCAGTGGGCCTGGAGCTGGGGGCACCAGGTCTCAGTGGGCCTGGAGTGGGGACACCAGGTCTCAGTGGGCCTGGAGCTGGGGACACCAGGTCTCAGTGGGCCTGGAGTGGGGACACCAGGTCTCAGTGGGCCTGGAGTGGGGACACCAGGTCTCAGTGGGCCTACTGTGGGGACACCAGGTCTCAGTGGGCCTGGAGCTGGGGACACCAGGTCTCAGTGGGCCTGGAGTGGGGACACCAGGTCTCAGTGGGCCTGGAGCTGGGGACACCAGGTCTCAGTGGGCCTGGAGTGGGGACACCAGGTCTCAGTGGGCCTGGAGCTGGGGACACCAGGTCTCAGTGGGCCTGGAGTGGGGACACCAGGTCTCAGTGGGCCTGGAGTGGGGACACCAGGTCTCAGTGGGCCTGGAGTGGGGACACCAGGTCTCAGTGGGCCTGGAGTGGGGACACCAGGTCTCAGTGGGCCTGGAGTGGGGACACCAGGTCTCAGTGGGCCTGGAGTGGGGACACCAGGTCTCAGTGGGCCTGGAGTGGGGACACCAGGTCTCAGTGGGCCTACTGTGGGGACACCAGGTCTCAGTGGGCCTGGAGCTGGGGACACCAGGTCTCAGTGGGCCTGGAGCTGGGGACACCAGGTCTCAGTGGGCCTGGAGCTGGGGACACCAGGTCTCAGTGGGCCTGGAACTGGGGACACCAGGTCTCAGTGGGCCTGGAGTGGGGACACCAGGCCTCAGTGGGCCTTGAGCTGGGGACACCAGGTCTCAGTGGGCCTGGAGCTGGGGACACCAGGTCTCAGTGGGCCTACTGTGGGGACACCAGGTCTCAGTGGGCCTGGAGTGGGGACACCAGGTCTCAGTGGGCCTAGAGTGGGGACACCAGGTCTCAGTGGGCCTGGAGCTGGGGACACCAGGTCTCAGTGGGCCTGGAGTGGGGACACCAGGTCTCAGTGGGCCTAGAGTGGGGACACCAGGTCTCAGTGGGCCTAGAGTGGGGACACCAGGTCTCAGTCGGCCCGGAGCATGGATTCCTGGTCGCAGTGGGCCTGGAGCTGGAACTCCTGATCGCAGTGGGCCCGGAGCAGGGACTCCTGGTCGCAGTGGGCCCAGAGCTGGAACTCCTGGTCGCAGTGGGCCCGGAGCAGGGACTCCTGGTCGCAGTGGGCCCGGAGCAGGGACTCCTGGCACTGGCATGGCAGTAGCAGCAGCAAATTGTGCCTGGAGCAAGGACGTCTGTTGTCATTGAGGCATCAGAGCCAGGAACTCTTGCTTGCGAGGCAAGTGTTGGCCGAGCAACATCAACGGCGTGCATGAAAAGGTGATTCCTATGTCCGGCCCAGGTGGCAGCAAAGCGGTGGAGGTCTCTCTCTTGGTGAGTCTGTGCCGGCTTGGACTAGGTTAGAAAGACTATTACACCGAACTTGCTATTCCTTTTCTCTTCTGATTTATTCCTACGATCTGCAATGCTGGGCTTTTTTATTTCTTTACTTTTCCAAACGTTTTTTTTCCCTAAGAATTTGTTCATCGGTACAGAGGTAAAGATTCTTAAGACTCTGCCATAATGTGGCGACTTTAAACTGTTCACAGTAGTAATGTAAGCACATGTGACAATAAAACTAATTCTAATTCTAATTCAGTTAGGCTCTAATGAAAGAACCCGGGCAGGACATAGGGCAACAATAAACCAGCAAACACTGAAGCAGGCTTCAAACGAAACAGAAAGGATAAACAACAAGTTGGAGAGGCTTGGCAGTTACTAGAGTGCGTGACAGAAGAGAAAATACATTGGATCAATAGACGGCTACAGATTTTGATTAAATTTAAATTAAGGAAATCTAGAGACTTCCAAATGAGCTGAAAGCTCTTAACAAACAAAACAGCGAATGCAAAAGATTTGAACCACTTGAAGCAGCTTGAGGAACAAGTTCAGGCAATGGCTAATCTGTAATGAACCTTGGCCATAGCTCATCAGGATCAGCAAAGACTAGAATAGCAACTGTCCTCTATTAAGCACAAAATTTGGCGACACCTCCAGACAAAATCACCATCACGAGGTCTGACCACATCAGCAAATTATCTACACCTTATGGGGAATCACAGGCTCACTTGTTATCGTAAATAGTTAAACTTTCTCTTAGAGAGGAGATGGATGTTGTAGGTGCCTTAAAGAAAGTTCACTTTTATGGATGCCATGTGCTGCATGTATACAATGTGTGTCTGTCTCTGGCAGTTAGTCTGCTTTGAATTTGCAAGCTGCACATGGACCATTCAGTCAGTTTGCTACTAATTTCTCTTGTATCACTTGTTAAGTGTTTTGTTGTTTTCCATAAACTAAGACAGAATGTGAACCAAACGCTGATATGCAATTGAATATTGGGTCATTATCATCAACATCATGGATACAATTACAAAAGCTGGAGCAAAAACAAAATTGATGAAAAAGGTCAGCAGGTCTGGCGGCATCCGTGGAGAGAAAGTCGGAGTTAACGTTTCGGGTCTGGTGAGCCTTCCTCAGAACTCACCGGACCCGAAATGTTAACTCTGAATTTTTTCTTCACAGATGCTGCCAGACCTGCTGACCTTTATCTTTTTGTTCCTGATTTACAGATTTACATGCTTTACAAAAGCATGGAGATTACAACATACCAAAGGGCAGTGTATATATGAATCTACACATATATGCATATATATACATTTAATATGCATTAGCAACAACAGCAAGCTATTAGTCCCCTTGAGGTTGGTCTACCATTCAATAGAATCATGGATAACAAAGTGTGGAGCTGGATGAACACAGCAGGCCAAGCACGGTTGGCCTGATTACTCTACGCTCCCCTTCCTTTTGTCTATCTCCTTACTTATCAGGAACCTATTTAATTCCGCTTAAACATATTCCAAGACTCTGCTTCCATTGTCTTTTGTGGCAGAGTTCCGATGAATTAAATGGGATGTTCTTCGAGAGGCAGTGCAGTGATAGTGACCCTACCAGGAGACTTGGCTGCAAATCTCACCTGCTCTAGAGATGTGTAGTAACATCGCTGTACAAGATGATCAAAATTTCTTTCGAGAAAAATTCTAGGCTCGTACCGACATCGTGTATTTCATGAATTCAGGAGATTCCAAAGTGTGTTACAGTCAATTTACCGCATTTTAAGTGTGATCACAGTTCTTGCAAAACTGCAACAATTTGCATTCGAGGAGCACCTTCAGCATTGTAGAAGCTGCTCAGGAGTCTTGTAAGAGCATAGGCAGGCATAAGGTGATACATAATGAGATATTAGACACGTTCTTTTGAGAAGACTGAAGCAGTTGAAAAGTTTAGTCTCTGAGGAAGAGAGAAAGAGAGATGGAGAAGCTTTGGGAGAGAATTTAAAGGTTTAGACGCTAGACAGGGAAAAACACAGCATGGCCTGGTTAGACCGAAGGGTCTGTTTCCATGCTGTATGGCTCTACAACTCATATGAAGGAGTGAAGGAAGTCAGGATGGAAAACAGGTAAGAAGATGAGGAGTTCAGAGCTCTCAGAGGGTCGATATGCTGGAGGAGGTTACAGGGATAGGGAAGGGGGTGGGGTTTGAGCACAAAGATGAGAAATGTAAAAAGGTGGGCATTGTCATACTGGAATTCAATGCTAGCTAGCAAACACTGGAAAAATGGGTGACTGAAACTTGGTGTGATTTAAGATGCAGGTTGTGAAAAATGACAGAGGAGCTGATTGAAGTATATAAGGTTCTAAGAGGGAGGATATAACCTCTGTGGGGGAATCTATAACTAGGGGCACCGTTTAAAAATAAGGAATTGCCCATTCAAGATGAAAATGTGAAGGAATTTCCACTGCCACATCCAGAAGGCATGAAGAACAAGATTATATATTTTCAAAACTGTTTTCTCTTGGGTAAATTATTTTTAGAAATGGATTATTGCAGCTCTCCAGATGGCTTCTAGCAGCCACAGAATGTGTTTTGGAAATTTCCAGTTGGCAAAAACAGTGCATTAGTTTCTCGGAATGTCGTACTCTCTCATTGTGTCGACTTGCTGGTTAAGTCCACACAAAGGAAAATCAGGCAGTGCATTCTCACAAAAGCTGATGTTTCGGGCCTAGAAGGGTCTAGGCCCGAAACGTCAGCTTTCATGCTCCTAAGATGCTGCTTGGCCTGCTGTTTTCATCCAGCCCCACACTTTGTTACCTCGGACTCTCCAGCATCTGCAGCTCCCATTATCTGTGAGTGCATTTTCACAGCCGTGTTTGGAGATACACTCTATAACTTATTGTGAAAGGGGAAAAGAGATAAAATAATAAAAAAGGTTAAAAATCACTTCTGTTACAAAGGTTTGCATTATGTTTGAACATGAGATCATTCATTCCTAAGAGACAGTATTATAGTTGAATAAGGGAAATTATGAAGGCATCTCACACAAAAACTGAGGTGAATTGGGAAAATACATTAAAACGCATGATGGTCAAAAACATTGGATAGCCTTGAAATAACTTGACTCACAAAAACCAAAGATTCCTTCAAGATGACAAAGAGATCAGTCATTTCAGGCTAACAAAGGAAGTTCACACTTGCATAAGATTTAAATAAAAGGCCAATAAAATTGCTAGAAATAGCAGTAATTCAAAGGATTATGAGGTTTATAAAACACAACAAAGAAAGGCTAATAAACTGATAAGGAACGAGAGAACAGAACATAAATGCAATGCTGGAATGAACTGCCAAAGGAAATGGGACGAGATGCAGGTGCAGTTGCAGGTGCTAAAACAACATTTAAAAACAGTTAGATAGGTACAAGAAAATGAAAGATTTAGAAGGATATGGGCCAAATGCAGGCAAGTGGGACTAATTTAATTTGGGAAACTTGGTTGGCATGGACAGGTTAGACTGAAGGGTCTGTTTCTGTGCTGTATGACTCTGTGACACTAGTAAAACAGACCTTTAAACATGACTGTAGAGCTTTATGCAGGTGAAACGGATATATTTAGCTAAAATGAATGTGGGTTCTTTAAAGAGAGAGTCAGAAGATTTTGTCATGGAGATTACAAAACTGGTAGAGAAGCAAAATGATAACTTTGTATCTATTTTTACCGAGGGAGATACAAGAAAATCTCCCACATCTGGACGTCCAAGTGACTACGGAGAATGAGAAATTTAAGCGAATTACTGTTGATCTGAAGATTGTTCTGGAGAAATTAGTAGGACTGAGTAAATCACCAGAAGATGATGGTCTTCATCCTAGAGTATTGCAGGCAGTGGCTATGGAGATAGTCAACGTATTAATGATCATCATCTAAAATTCCACAGGTTCTAGAATGGTTTCTGTGGATTTGGAGGTAGCAAATGTTACCTCACTATTTAAAAAGGGTGTGGGTGAGAAAATAGGAGTCTGCCAAGAGATTGTCAACTTTAATTTGGTAGCAGGATAAACACTAGAATGTATTCTAAATGTTACTAAAAAAATGATTAAAGAAAACTAAAGAATGGAAGATACAAAGGGACCAAGGTGTCCTTGTCAATAGGTGCAGCAAATGCAACAAGCTGTTAGGAAAGCTAATGGAATGTTAGCTTTTATTGTGAGAGGGTTTGAGTACAGGAGTAGAGAAGCCACACTTACATTGTATAGGAGCTTGATTGGACCACACCTGGAGTACTGTGTGCTGTTTCAGTTTCATTATCTCAGCAAAGATACTATTGCCACAGCAGGAGTGCAACAAGGGGGCTCACCAATTTGGTTTCCTATGAGAATGGGACTGTCCTATAAAGAGACACAGGGGTACATCACTCTGTGTACATTAGAATTCCAAAGAATGAGAGAAGATCGCACGAAAGTCTACAAAAAGCTGATGGGAACAGACAGAGTGGATGGAGTTGTGATGCTTGCCCTGGTCGGAAGTGTAGGACCAGGGGAACAGTTTAAAAATAAGGGAGCGCCACTTACATCCAAGTTGAAGAGAAACTATTTTATTCAGAGGATTGTGAAGCTTTGGAGTTCTCTGTTATAAAGGGCTGTGGAGGGTCAGTCTTGAATACATTTCAGGTAGACTCTTTTTTTAATTGTCTCGAGAGATGAGCAACATTAGCTGGGTCAGGATTTAGTTTGCACATTCTTAGTTGCCCTTAAGAAGGTGATAGTTGACTCCTTGAACCACTGCTACCCATTTAGCGTAGGTACACCCATAATACCCTTAGGGAAGGAATTTCAGGGTTTTAACTTAGCAACACTGAAGGAAATTCTATCCATTGATGTGAACATTCACCCCCTCACTCAGTAACAACACACAGTGGTAGCAGTGTGTACTATCTACAAGGTGCACTGTAGAAATTCACCAGAGCTCCTAAGACAGCACCTTCCAAACCCACAACTATTTGCATCTAGAAGGACAAGAACAGCAGATACATGGGAACTCCAAGACCTGCAAGATCCCCTCTTAAGCCACTCACCATCCTGACTTGGAGCTATCTCAGGCCAAACAGCATCACAGGAGCAGGAAAGTTGACAGATCGGGCCTAGGCTCTTCTTCAGAAAGCCCATTTCTGAAAAAGGATCTAGGCCCGAAACATCAGTCTTCCTCCTCCTCTGATGCTGCCTGGCCTGCTGTGTTCATCCAGCTCTACACCTTGTTATCTCAGATTCTCCAGCATCTGCAGTTCCAACTATGTTGGAAATATCTTGCCGTTTCTTCAGTGTCGCTGGGTCAAAATTGTGGATCCCACTCCTTAAACGTAGGAGTACTGGGTGAACTGAGGACACCGGGGGTAGACAGTGGGGGTTCAAAAGGCTCACCATAACATTCTCAAGGGAAAGTGTAGATAGGAAATATACATTGTCCTCTCCAGAGACATCCACATCCCATAAAAGAATAATAAAATGACAACAACAAAAATAAATTCACACACTGGAAAATTTTCGGATGCTCATTACAAGTTTCAGTCATGAAACCTATCTCATTGTCAATGGTGCACACTTTGGCCTCAAAGTGCACTATTCGTCAGCAAATTATTTGAAATGCCTGAGATCGTGTAAGGTGCCAGTTAAATTAACTTTATTTTTAATTATCAGGGAGCATTATTTTCATGACAACGAAATCTGATGCACTCTGCCTTGTGTGCAATAAAGGTGCAGCCTTTGAAATTTAATATCCCTAAATCCTTTCTGCAGAGATTTTGAGATGAAACTGCTGATGGAAAGTGCAGTGTCAAACTATTTATGGCACCAAAGTCATTGAAAAGCACTCCTCATTATGCAGACTTAATTCATTTGCTAAGTGCAACCGTCAGTACGAGGGCAGCAGAAAATGGTTCAATGACATGACACATATAATTGTGCCACAGACTAATTGGCCTTGGATGGGCAACTTGAAAAAGGGGCCAGTTTGCAGGCAGAGCAAACCAGACGAGCACTTGACTCTCTCAAGGATAAAAGGACATTGGTTCTTCTCAGAAGCCAAACTGAGTAGCTACACCACAGTTGATCTTAAAAGCTGCCCCTTGTTCCATAGGCTCTAGTAAATATTTAAATTTGACTGTGATGGAATATGACAGTCCTGTTTTACTTGTCTATGAACTAAACATGTTCCCAGAATATCATCTTTGATGTCATGTTAATTCTAAGTTCAACAAAATGCCCAGAAAATCTTTAATATAGCCCTAAGTAAATTCTCCCAGGCTTACCAGAACCTTAGGGGAGCCCTGATTGGGGCCTCCTGAATCCTTATTCCTGATCCTCCTATTTGTGTTAAGTGAGATCCTTACCCAAGCAGAAGTAGACATATTGTTCCCTTACTTCCCAGTGTTAATTGTAGACAAGTTCAACCACACATGGACTTGACAGGAATGTAACAAGACAATGTGAACATCGAATAAAGTAGCAGGAGTAAGCTACTCAGCCCCTCTAAGTACTCACTGTGAAATCAACTGTGTGTGACTTATACATAAGTTAACATATTTTAGCTTTAATTGTGAATATTTTATTTTTGAATTAGTAATATATGGGTTTCTTTTCTATATGTTTGAAAGGATTTAATGATTAACTTGTACATATTTCTGTGACCACAGTCACTTATAGAATCATAGTGTCACTGTACAGCCCCGAAACAGACCCCTTGGTCCAGCTTGTCGATGCCGGCCAGATATCCTAAATTAATCGAGTCTAATTTGCCAGTATTTGACTCATATCCCTCCCTCTAAACCTTTCCTTCCTTTTAAAGCAACTTGATGGAGAAATAGCCTTCAGAACTAAGGGGTTTTTGTGTACATTCTAACAGAATAGGAGGTGAAGTCACAGTTGACTTACGTTCTGAAGAAGTGCCGCACTGGACTAAAAATGTTAACTTTATTTTTCTGTCTCTACATGTGCTCCCAGACATGCTGAGTTTTCCCAGCATTTTTTTTTTATTCCAATGCCCCAGGAATCTGAATTCTTCCCAATTTCCTCAGCCACACATTCATCAGAAACATCCTGCTATTTTTGCATTCACTGGCACATGGCTGCTGCTGGTGGTAATCCTGATTTAACTACCTGTAATTTACGTTCTAACTCCCCAGACCTCATTCCTTTTATTTAACCCATGTGGCTGGTACTGGCATGTAACACAGACATCCTTCGGAATGCCCAGCAGCCTCTCCGAAACATCCTTAACCTTGGCAACAGGGAGGCAAAATACCATCCTGGGATCTCTTTTGTTGCTGCTATTTCCCTTAGAAATGAATCCCCAATCACTAAAGCCCAGCCACTCTGTTTTTGCCCATCGTGTGTCGCAGAGACACCCATGGCACCATGGAACCAGCTCCCACTGCCTCCCAATGGTATTCAGAACGGTATGTTAGTCAGAGAGGGACAGGACTGCAGAGGGCCTCCTGTACTATATGCCTTCCTCTACTCTGCCATCGTTGTTCTCAGCCTGATCATTTTTTCCAGTGGTGTGACCATCTCACTAGACGTGCTGTTTGTGATGATCACAGCATCCACAGAGAGTCCAACTGCAGTTGGAGCTCTGAAATGTGGTTGACTTGCGTCCACTTCCTGCACACTTGGTAGCAGAGGGACATTGTAAGAGTTCCTGACTCTCCACATAGCGCAGGAGGAGCATACCACTGGTGCAAGATGTGCTGCCATGGCTTCCCTCTAGATTTAGCTAAGTTACGCCACTGAAAGAATATTGATTATTTTCTGAGGCCATTTTCCCACTCCTAAATACTCTCACTGTAGTTCCAAACTCCTTACTTTGTTTAAGCTAATAGGCTGCAGCAGTCTACGGCGTAGAAAATGTACAAGTTGATGTACTAACCCGACCCTACTCCAAATGTTACACCATTAAGAGCTATTTAAAGATACAGCTGACAGCACTATCTCAGCCCCCTACCAGCACTCTGTTACCTAGTTCACTGCTCTCCTCTCATGCTGCTTCAGACTAAGTTAATTGGCCTCCCCACATACGGCTTTATCCAGAGTTCCTCTCTGTTCGCTTCACAGTGATACTAATGTCTGCAGAGTTCTCACTAATTTAACCTTCTACATTCAGTTTACCCACCAGCTCCCTAAGTTTAGAACATAGAACTGTATAACACAGGAACGAGGCCGGCAGCCTACAATGTTGTGCCAAACATGACGCCAAATGAAACTAATCGCTTCGACCTACTCTTGGTCCATATCCCTCCATTCCTTGCATATTCATGTGTTTATCGAAAAACCCCTTAAATTCGTCCAGCATTTCGCTTTAGTTAAACATTTTCAATTGAGAAATCTGCAGCAGTTACCATCGCTGCACATTCCCTTATTTAATATCTTTAACTACAGCTAAACTCAGAGAGTTAGCAGCTAAATTGAAGGTAGAAGATAAAACTAGGATCTCATAAGGGATGAGATGCTTCAATGATTATGCAAGTAGAATTGGAAGAACAGAAACCTGAATATGGGATATCTCTGATGGAATTAGCTAAGATACTGTGGAAATGAGAAGAACTGGACTAAGCAAGAGAATGAGAAATGACTAGGAACAGAAGAACAGGAGTAGGCTTTTCAGCCCTTTGAGCCTGCTCCACCATTCAAAGAGATCATGGTTAATCTGTGGCCTGACTCCTTATACATTCCTTTGGCCCGTATTTCTTAATATATTTGCTTACAAAAAATTATCCAACTCTGATTTAAAATTAACAACTGCTTTAGCATCTATTGCTGTCTGAGGAAGAGAGTTCCAATTAGAGATGTAAAAAAATGAAGGACAATAGAAATGGAGGTGAAATTTTTCAAAAATTCTTTAGCTCTAAATGGAATAGAAAATTAGATCCATAGTTCGGTAAAGAAAACCTCAGAACGGGAAAGGAACAAAGCTGTAGCAGTTCAGTTAACAATTCTGATTCCGATGACTGAATGGTTCCAATGACTTATCTAAAAATCTGCAACTTAGAAAAGAGTCAAAAGTTATTTCATCTCATTTGAGAAGGTGATTGGATGGTTAGAGTGGCCACAAGAAGTTTAGACCTCGATGACGCAGCATGTTTTGACAGACACTGATGTAACAATTTATGCCAGTCTGTCAGAAGGATACCTACGAAAAAATTGAATGATTATGAACTTATGTCTGAAGTTTATCAACTGAAATTTTGACTGACATAAAAGAAATAAAATGATTGGCCACCTATGGAGAGAGGAGGTGAGTTACTCACCACAGAATTTCCTGCCTCTGGCCTGTTCTTGTAGCCACTGCATTTATACAGCTGGTCCATTTCAGTTTCTGGTCAGTAGTAAGCCTCAGGATTTTGACAATGGGGATTCAGTGATTGTAATGAATGGCATTGAATATCAAGGAGAAATAGTTAGATTCTTTTTTTGTTGGAGATGGTAATTGCTGGGCATTTGTTTGACACAGATGTTACTTTTGCCTCATCAGCCCATATCTAAATATTGTCTTTTTGCACATGGTGATCGACTGCTTCAGTATGTGAAGCGTTGCAAATGGCACTGAACATAATGCAATCCTGAGCGAACATCTCCACATCTGACCTTCTGGAGGAGAGAGGTTCCATGGTAAAGCAACCGTAGACAGTTTGGTGCAGGGCACTAACCTGACAAACGTCTGAAGTGATGTCCTTGGGCTGACAGGATCGATTGCCAATTACCATCAGCATCTCTGTTGTGCTAGGAATGATTCAAACTAGTGAAAAGAGTTCCCCAAATCTCATTGACTTCAATGTTACCAGGTCTTCTTGATGCCTCACTCCCTCAGATGCAGCCTTGATGTTAAGAACAGCCACCGTCCCTACCTGAAACATCAGCTTTCCTGCTCCTCTGATGCTGCCTAGCCTGCTGTGCTCCTCCAGCTCCACACTGTGCTATCTTCAACTGCAGCACCTGCAGTTCTTACTGTCTCTTGCATTCAGATTTTTGTCCATGTCTGGGCTAAGGCAATGAAGAGGTCCTAGTGGAATCGAAACTGGGCGTCATGCAGGTTATCACAGAGTTAGTGCTGCTTGATGACCCCTTCCATAACTTTACTGATGACCAAGAGTAGATTGATTGGCAGTAATTTTCCAGGTTGGGTTTGCTTTTTATGTACAGGACGTACTTAAGCAATTGTTCACATTGCTGGGTGGATGCCACTGTTGTAGCTTTCCTGGCTAGGGACATGGAAGATTCTGCAGAACAAGATTGGCACTTTTACGAGCTGTTTCATCAGAAATTATATCTGTCATTCTAACATATTATAGAGAATAGCTTTAAATTGACCTAGCCTGAACAGCTATCACATGTAATGATATAAACTTTTTAAAATAAATTCATATGATTATTATTGAGATTTCTGTTCCACTCGGTTTGCCAAATTATTTCACTGGCGTATTTTAAAACATTAAATTTGATTTTTCTTCAGCCTGAAATGTTAAATTACATCACTAGTCAAGGTTAAACCTCAAAAGGACAAGCGTCCAATTATCTGCCAGTCTTTGAACAATGGTAATGAGCTCCCTAATCAAAGATCTTCAGTCTTTGTTTAATAGCTTTGAACAGAATAAAGGAAAACTCATCAGAGCTCCTGGTGAAGGGTCCAGGCCCAACACGTCGGTTTGACTGCTCCTCTGATGCTGCCTGACCTGCTGTGTTCCTCCAACATCACATTCTATTGAGAAGTGTTATAAGGAGGGTATTCCAGAGCCTGGGAACTAGGCAACTGAAGAAACAGCAATCAAGCATATAGTCATTATGATTCAGGATACCCATGAGGCTGTGGAGGGATTCAAAAACAGGGATGAGAATTTTAAATTCAAGACCTAGTTTGATTGAAAGTCAATGAAAGTCAACGAAAAGGCACCATGCCTACCAAACCACTAAACAATACTTTTTTTGGATTTCATTGCTGGAGAGACGTCAAGTATGTCTCAGCTGATCCAATTAAACAGCGTGTTCCTTCAGCCAGGGAACAAACTACACTCAACAAGCCTGTCATTACAAAGCCCAAAATTAATTATGCTATTAAATGTAACTGTGTGATTTTAAAAAAATTATTCACGGGATGAGGACATCGCTGGCTAGACCAACATTTATTGTCCATCCCTAATTGCCTAGAGGGCAGTTAAGAGTCAACCACGTTCTGCAGGTCTGGAGTCACATGCAGGCCAGACTGGGTAAGGATGGCAGTCTCCTTCCCTACAGGATGTTAGATTGGGCCACACTTGTTGAAAAATTTTGTGTGTTCTAAAAGATATACAAACAATTTATGTTAATTGGTTGCACTTGTATCTTGGCTCATTTATATTTTGTAGAAATGACATTTATTGATAAGCAAGGGCTTGTTTTCCGAAAGTAGAGGGAACGTGTTCACACCTTCCACCTGTTTTGAATCACTAGGGCTTTGAGAAGCCTGTAGTGTCCTTGTTTCTTTCTCTATGGCAATACCCCAACCATGAGACAATCAGTCGGTGTCTTTTTGCTTGCAGGATATATTGTTGTGCTCATTTAAAATTTGGCATTCTTGCATTTGTACTGATGAGGACAAGACAGAAAAGCTTGTTAAAATCCTCACTTTATGGATATATTCCCATTTAATACTACCAGGTGGTTATTTTAAGTTAGAAACATGCCATTTGAATGTTGGTTTATTGTCATTAATACGCTACAATGAACAACTCAGTAAAATATAGTGAAAAGCTTCAACTTTTCAACTATGTGGCCTATGCCAGATTTAATCCCACACATTGCTTTGTCAGTTCTCTAAATATGTCTCCTAATGCATCATTCACATTTTTCGTGACCCTCCTGATACATGTTGCTGCTTGTAATGATGCTAGATCTCGTACCATTAGACTGTTACTATCTTGTTCCAATGACAGTGAATGACAACCTTGCCCTCGTCTCTGCAATCCTATGTTTATTGGACAAGCCAGATCCCAAACTGACATCTAGCTTAATAGATCTTACTTTGTTTTACTTAGTTCAACAAAGTGGCCCTTCACTGAAAAACAATCACTCAATTCTGCAAATCTAGTTTTGACACTGAAACATAAGTTTGTTACAAATGAGAAAAGGATATAAAATCAGTATACTATGCTATTTACATCTGACAATTTGAAAGATTTTGAAGCACTCAATAAAAATACAACATTCCAATGACTTTAACAGCATCCCTTTACAGTCCTCAAACACCAGGGGGAATTCCCTTTTCTATCAATTCTAGTTGCTTTCAATTCCCAGTCTTGAGAACTTGTTAGCCTCTTCCTTCGGTATTTGCACGACACAGCTTAGAATTTCCCAGCTTCAAAGGGTTGGCCAACACAATATGTTGATCAAACGTTTTCAAATTAATACACTTACACTGAGGTAACCTGTTTGCTAATGTTTGTGAACTAACTGCTTTCTCTGAGGGAAATTATTTCCTAAGTTTAATTTCAACCAGGATATCTGCAATCTGAAATGGGAAGCTTTCCAAACTGTAGATGTCTCCCCTATGCAAAAAAAAATCCCTAATCCTCCTAAAATTAAGAAACATCAGGGGCAGAAACAGAAAAAGGCCATTTGGCCAACAAGATCATGGCTGATCCACTCTCAATCTCATCTCCTCTTTTGTATCAGCTCAGCATAATTGTCAACTCCCTGGTAAATTTATTTACCTTCTTTTTAAATGCTTTCAGTGATCGAGCCTCAATAGCTCTCTTAGACTGGGAATTCTAAACCTTCGCTACCCAATGAGAGAAGAAGTTGCTTCACGTCTCAGTTTTAAGTGAATGTCCCCTTATTTGATAACTGTCTCCCCAGGTTCGAGACTCCCCCAGTATTGGAAACATCTTCTCAAATTTTACTTTGTCAAATTCCCTCAGAATCATATATGTTTCAATAGATCACCCCTCATTCTTCTAAACGCGAATGAATAGAGGCCTAACCTGTTTCATCATTCTTGTTAAGTCAATCCCTTCATCCCAAGAATCAGCCTAGTAAATCTTTTGAACAGCCACTAATGCCAATGAATTTTGTTTTAACTACAGGGACCACATTGAACACAGTCGTCTAGATGCAGTTTAATCAGCAGTTGCACACAAGCCACAAAACTTCCCTCTTTCCAAAAGCTTCTCCAAATTCCAATGGCCTGGCAAAAAAAGGTCAGAATTCCATCTACTTTTTTTCATTTTCAAGCACAAGATAACCCATATTCCACTGTGCTGCAGATCTTTTTGAGTCTCTCTCCATTCATAATGGGCATGGTGGCTGGGTGTTTAGCACTGCAGCCTCACAGCGCCAGGGACCTGGGTTCGATTCCAGCCTCGGGTGACTGTCTGTGTGGAGTTTACACATTCTCCCCGTGTCTTTGTGGGCTTCCTCTAGATGCTTTGGTTTCCTTCCACAGTCCAAAGATGTGCAGGCTAGGTGGATCGGCCATGCTAAATTGCCAGTAGTGTTCAGGAGTGTGTGGGTTATAGGGGGCTGGGTCTGGGTGGGATGCTTCAAGGGGCGGTGTGGACTTGTTGGGCCGAAGGGCCTATTTCCACACTGTAGGGAATCTAATCTAAGTGGTTTAGTCATTGGAAGTGCAGGGTTACATGGATAGAGTTGTGGGGTAAGCCTGGATGGGTTGCTCTTTGGAGGGTCGGTGCAGACTCAGTGGGCCAAATGGCCTGTTTTCACACTGTAGGGAATCTATGACTTAAATAATGGTGTGCCTTTTTGATTCTTCCTAACTAAAATTTGTATGAGTTCACACATTCCTACATTAAATTCTACCTGCCAAGTTATTGCCCATTCACTCAATCTATCTGTATCATCTTGCATATTCCTTATCTCCTCAACATCAACATGCCCTCACAGCTATTTTGTATTATCAACAAACCTGGATGCATTATATTCTGTTCCTCCAGCAGTTATGAATATGGCTGTTAAATAATTGAGACTCTAGTGCTGACCCTTGCAGCAATCCTTTAGTTACATCTTTCTAATCTGAAAAAGACCCATGAACACTGACTCTCCAAAACTCATCTGGTAATCAATTCCCTATTCGTGCTAGTCCATTACCCCTAATACCATGAGCTCCTATCTTGTACAACAACTGTTTTGTACCATCTGATCGAATGCCTTCTGCAAATCCAAATAATTACATCAAATGTTTCTGATTTATCAACTTTGATTGTTATATTCTTAATTAGCTTCAGTAAATTTGTTAAACATGATTTCCTTTTCACTAAGAGATAGTAGGAACTGCAGGTACTGGAGTCTGAGATAACAAGGTGTAGAACTGGATGAACACAGCAGGCGAGGCAGCATCAGAGGAGCAGGAAAGCTGACGTTTCGGGTCTGGACTCTTCTTCAGAAAAGAAGGACCCAGATCTGAAACATCAGCTTCCCTTTCACTAAACTTTCCGAAATTCCTTAGTAATAGAGTATAGCATTACAGCAACACATGCTAGGCTAATTTGCCTAGAGTTTTCTGCTTTCTGCCTCTCCCTTCTTGTACAGGGGCAACACATTAACAGTTTTCCAATTTGCTGGAGCCCTGTACTCTGAAATATTTCAACCAATGCATCACTATCTCTGCAGTCAATTCATATAAAATCCTTGAATGCAGGTCATCGGTTCATAGAACTTGACTACCTTCTGTCCCAACAGTTCCCTCACAGGAGAGACTGTTACAAGATCTGTCCTCGCATTAACACTGTTATGTTTAAATTTTTACAGTGATCTGCACCAATGCAAAATATTGCTTTAAATTATTTGCCATTTCCTTGCTCCTCATTATCAATTCTCCAGTTGCACCCTCCAATGGTGCCACATTAGCAATCTTTATTTGATGTACCCATAGAATGTTTGCTATTTGTTTTTATATTCCTTCCCAATTTACTCTCATGTTCAATTTCCTTCATACATCGTAACTGTCCTTATTTAAGGTGAAGACTCTGGTTTAAGACTCAATTTGTTCATCGTCTGTCATATTGTGATCCATCCCCCTAAAGGATCCTTAACTATGAGATCGCTTATTAATCTTACTTCATTACACATAACTGGTCAGTTCCTGCGTAGATTCTGCAACGTGTTGCTCTAATAAACAATCCCTGAGGCACTTTACAAAGTCACCCTCTGTGCTGCCATGGTTGAACTGAAAGTAAGCTAATGCTCTTCAACAAAAGAAAAATATTACAGATGCTAGAAATCTGAAACAAAACTGAAAGTGCTGGAGAAACTCAGCAGGCCTGGTCACATCTGTGGAACAAGAAACGCATTTAATGTCTAGAGTCCAGAATGATTCCTCTTTAGAACTCCTGCTCTTCCATGTTTATACCCTCCATTCATAAAATCCTCCCAATACAAACAAATTCCCATTACCACATCCAGAAATCTCTCATAGTGTTGTCTTCTTAAAAAGAAGCATGCTTCCAAAAGTACTACTAAGTTAATCATTTAATCTTCTCAAACACACAGAGGAAGATCCATAAGCCACAAGTTTCAAATCCAAACTCTCAAATAAATAAATGTAATATCGTAATTATATTGTATATGCCAAGATGTGTGATTTATATACGTGTGTGTGTGTGTGTGATTTATATACATAAATCAAATATCGTGGCAGCTGCTAAAAAGTGAACCTTAGCAACAAGAGGTAATCAAGGGAAATAAATTACAGCACAGATAACTGTGGCAATATAACACAGAATAAGGAGGCATCTCACCTAAACACAATTCTGCTTTAGTGTTATGAATTGCAGAAGATTAGAAATTTGTGAGAAATTTAAAATGTAAAATCTTGATAAAACTGTTTCTCTTCTCCTCCTGTGTCTGAAGCTTGAATTCATCCATCAGTTGGTTATCTTACTGAGCATGGTCTGCTAATAATATTGCAGCATTGCACTTTCAACAGAGTTGACAGTAAAAGAGAAGCCATGTCACACAATAACCACTTCCAAAGCCATTGAAAAGAGCCTCCCAAATGATGATCTTCCTAAGCTATTATTTCAGCCTCATCAGAGCCATGAAACCTGGCAAGATGGTGAAAGGAAAGACTTGTACAATCTCAGGATGTCTCAAAACACTTTACAGCCAGTGAAATATCTTTGAAGTGTAGTCGCTGTAATCATGAAAGCGATGTAAACAACTGATGCAGCTAGCTACCAAAATAACAACAGCCAGACAATTTCGTTTAGTTGTATTTTAAAAGACAAATACAAACCACGACATGGTGTAAATTCCCTTGTTCTTCTTTGAAATGGTGCCATGGGTTTGTTTACATCTACCTGAGGGGACAGTTAGAGCTTTGGTTTCATTTTGCATTTGAGAGATGGTACATCTGACTCTGTAGCTCTCCCTGGGCACTTTCAGTAACCAACATTTTGGCCTGGGTCCATTAAGTGGGTCCTTGCAAACCCAAACTCCTGGTTCAGAGCTGACCATGACCGAATGAAGCTTAGCTGGAGAAGGACAAAAGCAGTCCAAAGCAAAACAGCCAAAATGAACCAATCCAATGAACTATTGTTTAGTAGTGCCATTTAATACACTGACTATACAGTACTACAAACAAATATGATCCAATTGTTTCGATTAATTTCTACAGTAAATAAAGCAAAGCTTGAAATGCAGTTGACATTTTTGGCTATTAGCATGATTGGTGCATCATTGGAAATCTAACCAGATTGAGCTGGGGCTCGTCAGTGAGCTGCAACACATTATCATGCAGAATGCTAAATTAACTTTTAATCAATATGTACAGTTGCAACATTTGTGGAGTAGCTTACTGTACCTGAATATCCAATCATTTCAATAATTAATAGAATATTCAATTGCAAAAATAATTAGTTAGCTGGCTTGAGGCTTATTGTATTTAAGCGAATACTCCATCTAAAACCAAACACCCCAGGCACTGCATTCCCTAATGCCTGCTAATTCCAAGCTAATTTCAAAGCAGATTTTAACAATGTTTCTGCCAGTGGCACCGTTAACAAAAGTGAAACAAAATTCCGGGACGTCTCCCCATCCACCACTGTGCACAGTAACATATTGGCAAATGTAACTCTCATGAAATGGGATGCATCCATCAAACTGGGTCTTTGATGTATGAGGGACTGATGACATCCCAGTAACCTGCTCATTTCACTTTGTAAGGGGATGTTACTGGTTAAAAGTGGAATAGAGATGTATATAAAAACTGAAAGAACCGTGGATGCTGTAAATCAGGAATAAAAACAAAGTTGCTGGAAAATCTCAGCCGGTCTGGCAGCATCTGTGAAGGAGAAAACAGAGTTAATGTTTCGGGTCCGGTGACCCTTCCTCAGAACCCAGAGATGTATCTTAAAATGATTTATCCAGTCAATGGAACAAAAATTACTGTAAGTATGCATTTCCACGTTCAGTCTAGGCTGTCACCCAAGGTCTTTCACACAATACAAGTATATTGATAAGAGAGCAAAATTCTTCAGAATTCTGACAGATTCTGAAAATAGCCAACCAGTCAGGCAACATCTGACAGCTAAAATTTCAAGTCTTAAGAAGATGTTACGGTGATTGTAGACCAGTCACCTGAGCTCCAGGACATCTCTGCAGGAGTTCCTCATGAAGTGTCCTCAGCCCACCTTCAGCTGCTTCATCAATTAGCTTCCTTCATAAGTTCAGAAGTGAGGATGTTTGACAATGATTGCACAATGTTCAAATCCATTCAACATTCCTCAGAAACCGAAGCAGTATGTCCAAATGCTAGAAAACAATATCCAGGCTTGGACTGAAATGTGGCAAGTAACATTCGCACATCACAAATGCTAGGCAAAGGCCATCGTAAGAGGCAATCTAACCCTCACCACATACAAACATGTTACCATCATTAAATCTTCCAGTATCAACATCCTAGGCATTACCATTGAGCAGAACTGGACTATCCATACAATTAATAGTTATAACAGCAGATCAGAGATTAAGAACATTGCAGTGAGTAACTAACCTCCTGACTCCCCAGATCCTATCCACCACATACAAGGCAAAAGTCAGGAGCGAGATGGAATTTCTCCCACTTGCCTGGATGGGTGCAGCTCCAACAATACTCATGAAGCTCAACATCAACAAAGATAAAGCAGCTGCTCGATTGACTTCACATCTACAAATATCCACTCCCTCCGTCACCTACACGCAGTAGCAGCAGAGTGTACCACTGTGATCCACTGCAGAAATTCACCAAAGATCTTTAGACAGTACCCTCCAAGCCGACAAACATTACCATTTCCCAGGACCAGGGCAGCAGATACATGGAAGCATTGCCACTCTCTTGTTCCCTTCAAGCCACACTATGCTACCTTGGAAATATGTCGCTAATCCTTCAGTGTCAATACCCTGGAACTCCCACCTTAACAGTATTGTGAGGTTACTTGCAGCAGTTAAAGGAGGCAGCTCATTACCACCTTCTTGAGAGCAATTAGGGACAATACATACTGGCCCAGCCAGCAATACCTACATCCAACAAGTGAATAAAACAAAAAAAAGACAATGATGACCGCTTTGCAGAACACCTCCACTCGGTTTGCAATAAACAGCTGCACCTCCCAGTCACCAACCATTTTAACTCCCCCTCCCATTCCTCAGACGACATGTCCATCATGGGCCTCCTGCAGTGCCACAATTATGCCACCCAAAGGTTGCAGGAACAGCAACTCATATTCCGCTTGGGAACCCTGCAGCCCAATGGTATCAACGTGGACTTCACAAGCTTCAAAATCTCCCCTTCCCCCACTGCATCCCAAAACCAGCCCAGCCTGTCTCCGCCTCCCTAACCTGTTCTTCCTCTCACCTATCCCTTCCTCCCACCTCAAGCCGCACCTCCATTTCCTAGCTACTAACCTCATCCCGCCCTCCTTGACCTGTCCGTCTTCCCTGGACTGACCTATCCCCTCCCTACCTTCCCCCTATACTCTCCTCTCCACCTATCTTCTTTTCTCTCCACCTTCGGTCCGCCTCCCCCTCTCTCCCTATTTATTCCAGAACCCTCTCCCCATCCCCCTCTCTGATGAAGGGTCTAGGCCCGAAACGTCAGCTTTTGTGCTCCTGAGATGCTGTTTGGCCTGCTGTGTTCATCCAGCTCCACACTTTGTTATCAATGATGCCCTTCCATTGGAACTGAAGAATGATAGAAATGTACTAGGTTTTGAGCAAACGAAAAGTGCAAGCAAGATTCGCAGCTTCTGCAGAATGCTGACTGGAGAAGGCAGAGAAAGATGTCATTTGAGTGAAGATGGCAGAAAATAATCGTTGCTCAGGGAGCCGGCCGAGGTGGAGGATGATGAAGAGGGAAGTTCCCTTAAGGTTCCGCCAGTGGGGAGGAGGATTGAGAGCAGAGCTGTATGAAATGGGCAACACCAAATGGAGATGGAGAAGCTGAACAAAAACATAGTTCCTTTAAAACTGTGTCGATATGTTTTCCATACTTAACAATGAAAAGGAAAGGTGGTAAAACTGGGCACATTGCAGGCAAGAATATCTTGCGCTTAACTTACAGAGAATGTCATCCAATATGCAGGCTCAATGTGTTTTTGGAAGTTGTTGTCTTCTGATAGGTCATCTTTCAGCTGGGGATGGATGAAATACAGTAGCAGCTTGGATTTTGAAGAAGTTGTTTTCAAAGCATTTCAGTGTTTTTCCCCAGTGTGAAAACCATCAAACAGATCCTGCTGGATCCTCCCAAACATCTGCCCTCACTTTGACACAGGCTTGTCAGGAAACTTGGAGACAACAAAAATGACTGTTCATCCCACTTCTGGGTGGTTTCTGAGGGATTATCTGCCCAAGTTGATGGTTTAAGAGGTTAATTCTAACTGTGTAACATGTTGATGAGACACAACATACATCTTCACAGGATGTGATCTTTTCGCTTCTTGAGTCTTTCACAAGACCAAGAATCAGAGAATCCGTACAGCGTGGAAGCAGACCACACGGCCCATCGAGCTCATACCATCCCTCTGAAGAGCATCCACCCAGACCCACCCTATCCCTGCAGCCCTGCATTTCCCATGACCAATCCACCCAGCCTTCACATCCCTGTACACTGTGAGCAATTTAGCATGGCCAATCCACCTAATTTGGACATCTTTGGACTGTGGGGGGAAACCAGAGCACCCGGAGGAAACATACGCAGACATGGGGAGAATGTGTAAACTCCACAGAGACAGTCACTCAGGAGTGGAAACAAACCCATGTCCCTGGTGCTATGAAGCAGCAGTGCTAACCACTAAGCCACCGTGCCACCTCAAATGGGCATCACTGGATGTGAGTTAGCTCCTTGAGCTGGAAGGTTAGTTTTCAGACGTTTCGTCACCTTTTTTTTTATTTGAAAAATATACTTTATTCATAAGATGTACAAAAAATAAAACATATTTACACAGCTACCCAGTCATGCAAGCCACTCCGGGTTACCGGGGGGGTACGTACACAAACTAAAAGAAAAAAACAAACAAAGAAGAAAAAAAAGCAAAGAAAATACCCCGGCAGTCGTCTCCCCTCACAGTCCCTGTTGGCCCCCTGACCAGTTGGGGAAGGCGCCAGCTGGGCCCGGTTACCAGATAGGGTTCTTTTCCCTTTTCTGGACGAGGGGGTTCATACGGTGGTCTTTCCCCACCGTGCCTTGGCGGCGGCTGCCCCAAGCTTTAGCGCGTCCCTCAGCACGTAGTCCTGGACCTTGGGGTGCGCCAGTCTGCAACACTCGGTCGGGGTCAGTTCTTTCAGCTGGCAGACCAGCAAGTTGCGGGCGAACCAAAGAGCGTCTTTCACCGCATTGATGGTCCTCCAGGCACAGTTGATGTTGGTCTCGGTGTGCGTCCCCGGAAACAGCCCGTAGTGCACGGAGTCCCGCGTCACGGAGCTGCTCGGGACAAACTTCGACAAATACCACTGCATCCCCCTCCAGACCTCCTGCGCATAGGCACACTCCAGAAGGAGGTAATCGACAGTCTCGTCCCCCCCCGCAGATGCCTCGAGGGCAGCATGCGGTGGCGCAGAGATTCCGAGCATGCATAAAAGATCTCACTGGCAGAGCCCCTCTCACCGCCAGCCAAGCCTTGTGCTTGTTTGAAAGTTCTGGCAATGAGGCATTCTGCCAAACGGCTTTGGCAGTCTGCATGGGGAACCCCACGACGGGATCCACCCTCTCCTTTTCCCGAAGGGTCTCGAGGATACTACATGCTGACCACTGCCTGATGGGCTTGTGGTCAAAGGTGTTTCGTTTCAAAAATTTCTCCACGAAGGACAGGTGGTAGGGGACGGTCCAACTACTCGGAGCGTTCCACGCAATGAGGCCAGGCCCATCCTTCGCAACACTGGGGACAGGTAGAACCTCAGTAAGTAGTGACACTTGGTGTTTGCGTACTGAGGATCTACGCACAGCTTGATGCAGCTGCACACAAAGGTAGCCATCAGGGCGAGGGTGGCGTTTGGTATGCCCTTTCCCCCATTTTCCAGGTCTTTGTACATGGTGTCCCTGTGGACCCGGTCCATCCTCGACCCCCAAATGAAGTGGAATATGGTCCGGGTGACTGCAGCGGCGCAGGTCCAGGGAATAGGCCAGGCCTGCGCCACATACAACAGTACCGAAAGCCCCTCGCACCTGACAACCAGGTTCTTACCCGCGATGGAGAGGGACCGGAGCATCCACCTGCCCAGCTTCTGCTTCAGTTTGGTGATACGTTCCTCCCAGGTCTTAGTGCACGCCCCAGCTCCACCGAACCAAACACCCAGCACAATCAGGTAGTCTGTCCTGACGGTGAAGGGGTTGAAGGAGCGGTCATCCCAGTTCCCAAAGAACATGACCTCGCGCTTAACCCGATTGACTTTGGCACCCGAGGCCAGTTCAAACTGGCCGCAGATGTCCAATAGCCTACTCACCAACCGACGATCGGCGCAGAAGACGGCGACGTCGTCCATGTACAGGGAGGTTTGACCTGAAGGCCTCCGCTGCCTGGGATAGTCATGCCCTTCAGGCTCACGTCCTTCCTGATGGATGCGGCAAAGGGCTCCACACAGCATACGAACAAGGCAGGAGAGAGCAGGCAGCCCTGCCTGACTCCAGGTCTGACGGGAAAACTGTCCGATTCCCACCCGTTGATCGAGACTGCGCTAACGATGTTGGTGTAGAGCAGCCGGATCCAATTGCGGATGCCCTCCCCGAACCCCAATTTGGAGAGGACGTCCCTCATGTAAGCATGAGAGACCCTGTAGAAGGCCTTCTCCTGGTCCAGGCTGACGAGGCAGGTGTCCACCCGCCTGTCCTGCACGTAGGCGATCGTATCCCTGATGAGCACGAGGCTCTCAACGATCTTCCTGCCCGGCACAGCACAGGTTTGGTCACGGTGAATCACCGACTCCAGGACAGACCTGACCCGGTTGGCTATGACCTTGGCCAGGATTTTGTAGTCCACGTTCAATAGTGAAATGGGATGCCAATTCTTAATTTCTTCCCTCTCCCCTTCCTCTTGTAAATGAGGGTGATGATGCCCTTCCTCATGGACTTGCACATTTCCCCTCCCTGAAGCGCACTATCGTACATCTCCAGCAGGTCCTGGCCAACAAGGTACCACGGAGTGGAATACAGCTTGACCGGTAAGCCGTCGCTCCCGGGAGTCTTATTCCTCTGCAAGGACTTGAGGGCTCTGGTCAGCTCGTCCAGGGATATCGGCCGGTCCAGCCACTCCCTCGTGCTGTCGTCTAAGACCTCCATGATAGACAACAGGAACGACTCGGAGGCCCTGCTGTCCGGGGGCTTCGTGTCGTACAGTCCGGCATAGAAGGATCTGCTGATCCTCAAAATGTCAGGCCGAGACGACGTCACCGAGCCGTCGTCCTCCTTCAGCTGGCTAAGCACAGAGCTCTTTTTGTGCACCTTCCAAAAGAAGAAACGCGAACACGTCTCGTCCTGCTCCACGGAGCGGACCCTGGACGGGGAGATTATCCTGGAGGCCTCCGCGGCGAAGAGCAAGGCTTGCTGGCCCCTTACCTTGTGGAGGTCCCCCGTGACATCGACCCCCATCAACTGCAGAAGGAGCAGGTTCTGCACCCTTTCCTGGAGTCGCGACAGCTTTCCCCGCCTCTCTCTCGCCTTCCGAACACCCTTGAGGACAAAGAACCTCTTGATGTTCTCCTTCACCGTCTCCCACCAGTCACCCGGAGACTCAAAGAGGGGTTTCACGGTTCTCCAACCGGCGTACTCCCTCTTAAGCTCCTCAACATTCTCTGGGGTCAACAGAGTCGTGTTGAGCTTCCACGTCACCTTCCTGGCCGGCTGGTCGTCCTGTAAGTGACAGTCAGCCAGCAGGAGGCAGTGGTCAGAGAAGAACACTGGCTCGCCGCCGGTGGACCTGACAGAGAACGTCCATGACATAAACGGGAATTCTATCCTTGAGCGAATAGACTCGTCTGGCCGCGACCAGGTGTACATCCGCTGCGCTCCGTCTGCAGGGGTGCTGAAGACGTCGAGCAGCTTGGTGTCCTTCACCGTGCCCATCAGGAATCTGGACGTGACGTCCAGTTGAATCCCCCCACCCGCTGTCCCCACGCCGGATCTTCCATCTGCATCAATGATGCAGTTGAAGTCTCCGCCTAGGATGACCGGCCTGGACGTAGCCAGCAGGGGTGGAAGCCGCTGCAGGACGGCCAACCGCTCACTCCGTACCACTGGGGCGTACACGTTGATCAGCCTCAGGGGAGGGTTCCTGTAGGTGACATCAGCCGCTAGGAGGCGCCCCCCCACCACCTCCTGAACTTGAGAGATAGTGAAGTTGCGCCCCCGCAGCAGAATAGCCAGGCCCGAGGAGCGACAGTTGTTACCCCCCGACCAGATCGAAGGCCCACAGGTCCAGGCGCCGGACCATTTCCCGTACCTGCCGAGGTGCGGTGTCCCGCACTCCTGCAGAAACAGGAGGTCCGCCTTGACGGTGGTCAGGTAGGCCAACGTGGACACACATCTTGCGGTGGACTTGACGCTGCGCACATTAATGCTCGCAATTCGTACCCCCATTGTGGGCAGTGACCGCAGTACCCTCCCCAAGTCCAAGGTCCAGCCCCTCCATCTGTCCCTTCATGCCCGTTGCCCGGGCTAACTGCTGGACGCTCTCAGGGCTCAGGAAACCATCCATGCTGCCGTCCGGGTGGCATCCCCCGTCGGGGGTATGGAGGCAGGAGAGTCCGGCTCTGGGTCAGGCTGGGGACGCGCTGTTTCCTCCTTCCCGCCTGGAAGTTCCGGGGGGCCCTCCAGTGCCCCAGCGGCACATGACTTGGTGTCGGAGGGAGCCTCAGGACGCCTCCCGTCACCTGGAAGCGGGGTGCTGCTTTCCTTCTCCCTTGAGATCTTTAGCTTCTGCTTCGGGTGGGCGCTCTCCGAATCCCCCTCGTCAGAGGAGCTCTTATAGCCCCACTGTAGCTGCCTCTTCCCGCCTGATGGTTGCGGTTCCTGGGCCCGCAGACGCACCTTCCTCCTCGCTTTCCGCACCGTTGTCCACTCCCCTGGGTCGCCTGTCACCGCCTCCATCGACTCCGCGTTGTTGGGGGGGAGCGGAGACTGCAGGGGCGCTTTGCTGGCCTCAGGCCCATCCTGAGGGGATGGGGCCTCGGGCCCATCCTGAGGGGATGGGGCCTCCTGCACGGCCTGGTCCTCCTGCACAGTAGTAGGGTCCTTGCTGGGTCCTGGTGCCTTCCTCTCCTCTGAGGGGGCTGGCCCCACATTGCCCCTGCCGGCAACCTGGGCGTAGGTGGTACCCCGCCGCGGGCATGCCCTATAGAGGTGGCCCACTTCCCCACAAAGGTTGCAGCTTTTCTCTTGTGGGCAATCCTCTGCAAGGTGTCCCTCCTCCCTGCAGTTCCTGCAGATGGTGGCTTTGCAGTCGGCCGCCACGTGGCCTGACCTACCACAGGCATGGCAGACTTTAGGTTGCCCTGCATAGGTCAGGTAGCCCTTGCTCCCGCCGATCGCGAAGCTGGGCGGTGGGTGTATGATGTACATCACCAGCCCAAGGAAACCTAACCAGATAAATAGAAAGCGGGACATAACACCAGCACTTCATCGGAGGCTCACTGATGATGTTACCTAGAATGGTGATGAAACGTCTGGGAACGAACCTTCCAGCTCAGTGAACCAGCTTACATCCGGAACAAAATAAAGACCCACTCTTTTGTGGACCAAGAGGAGGATAGCGCTGTGTTGGAGGTGGAAGGAAGACGTCAGGTTGGCTGTGCACCCTTGTGAGCCGGTGGATCTTAATGCTGGCTTCGGCCTGATGCTGGTTCAGAGGAGCAGCCAACCTGCAACGATGGCTGCGGCAAGTGCTCGTGCCCGGGTCAGGGGATCCGGAACACCATCCGTGTTTCCGTGAAGAAGGTGGATGCAGGTGCACCTGTGGACCGCACCTTCTTCGTGAAGAGGGTCCTGTTGGACTGTTGTGGGTTTGCTGCTGCGGACATTTACTGCCTGCAGGATTTCCCCGGAGGAGGTTTTTACGATGTGACCTTCAGGAGTGCCAAGCTTTGCGAGCGCTTCCTGGAGGTTTTCAAGGAGAAAGGAGGTGAGGGCCCCCTCTCTGTATTGACCGCTGTCCTACTGTTTGTGATGCCAGCACAGAGGAGCCGTATGGTGACTGTACACATGTACAACCCGCATGTGCCAGCAGTTGATGTCCTGACCTTCCTTGGAAGGTACGTGAAGGTGGAAGGGGACCTAACCGACATCATGGACGCCTTTGGCATCTGGACCAGTAAGAGGCAGGTCAAGGTGACGCTGAGGATGGGCGCGGACAGGAACATCATACACCCACCGTCCAGCTTCGCGATTGGCGGGAGCAGGGGCTACCTGACCTACACAGGGCAACCTAAAGTCTGCCATGCCTGTGGTAGGTCAGGTCACATGGCGGCCGACTGCAAAGCCACCATCTGCAGGAACTGCAGGGAGGAGGGACACCTTGCAAAGGATTGCCCACAAGAGAAAAGCTGCAACCTTTGTGGGGAAGCCGGCCACCTCTATAGGGCATGCCCGCGGCGGGGTACCACCTACGCCCAGGTCGCCGGCAGGGGCAATGCAGGGCCAGCCCCCCCGAAGGAGAGGAAGGCACCAGGGCCCTGCAAGGACCCCACTAATGTGCCGGAGGACCAGGCCGTGCAGGAGGGCCCAGCCCCGCAGGATGAGCCCGAGGCCAGGAAAGCGCCCCTCCAGGCTCCGCTCCTCCCCGACAACCCGGAGTCGATGGAGGCGGCGACAGGCAACCCAGGGGAGTGGACGACTGTCCAGAAAGCGAGGAGGAAGGTGCGTCGGCGGGCCCAGGAACCGCAACCATCAGGAGAGAAGAGGCAGCTACAGGGGGGCTATAAGAGCTCCTCTGACGAGGGAGATTCGGAGAGGGCCCGCCCAAAGCAGAAGCTAAAGATCTCAAGGGAGAAGGAAAGCAGCACCCCGCTTCCAGGTGACGGGAGGCGTCCTGAGGCTCCCTCCGACACCCAGTCACGTGCCCTGGGGCCCCGGAGGGCCCCCCGGAACTTCCAGGCGGGAAGGAGGAAATGGCGCATTCCCAGCCTGACCCAGAGCTGGACTCTGCTGCCTCCGTACCCCCGGCGGGGGGATGCCACTCGGAAGGCAGAACGGACCGTTTCCTGAGCCCAGAGAGCGTCCAGCAGTTAGCCCGGGCAATGGGCATGAAGGGACAGATGGGGAGGCTGGACCTTGGACTTGGGGAGGGTACTGCGGTCACTGCCCACAATGGGGGTACGAATTGCGAGCATTAATGTGCGCAGCGTCAAGTCAACCGCGAGATGTGTGTCCACGTTGGCCTACCTGACCACCGTCAAGGCGGACCTCCTGTTTCTGCAGGAGTGCGGGATACCGCACCTCGGCAGGTACGGGAAATGGTCCGGCGCCTGGACCTGTGGGCCTTCGATCTGGTCGGGGGGTAACGACTGTCGCTCCTCGGACCTGGCTATTCTGCTGCGGGGGCGCAACTTCACTTTCTCTCAAGTTCAGGAGGTGGTGGGGGGGCGCCTCCTAGCGGCTGATGTCACCTACAGGAACGCTCCCCTGAGGCTGATCAACGTGTACGCCCCAGTGGTACGGAGTGAGCGGTTGGCCGTCCTGCAGCGGCTTCCACCCCTGCTGGCTACATCCAGGCCGGTCATCCTAGGCAGAGACTTCAACTGCATCATCGATGCAGATGGAAGATCCGGCGTGGGGACAGCGGGTGGGGGGAGTCAACTGGACGTCACGTCCAGATTCCTGATGGGCACGGTGAAGGACGCCAAGCTGTTCGACGTCTTCAGCACCCCTGCAGACGGAGCGCAGCGGAGGTACACCTGGTCGCAGCCAGACGGGTCTATTCGCTCAAGGATAGACTTCCTGTTTGTGTCACGGGCTTTCTCTGTCAGGTCCACCGGCATCAAGCCAGTGTTCTTCTCTGACCACTGCCTCCTGCTGGCCGACTGTCACTTACAGGACGACCAGCCGGCCGGCAAGGGGACGTGGAAGCTCAACTCGACTCTGTTGACCCCAGAGAACGTTGATGAGGTTAAGAGGGAGTACGCCGGTTGGAGAACCATGAAACCCCTCTTTGAGTCTCCGGGCGACTGGTGGGAGACGGTGAAGGAGAACATCAAGAGGTTCTTTGTCCTCAAGGGTGTTCGGAAGGCGAGAGAGAGGCGGGGAAAGCTGTCGCGACTCCAGAAAAGGGTGCAGAACCTGCTCCTTCTGCAGTCGATGGGGGTCAATGTCACGGAGGACCTCCGCGAGGTGAGGGGCCAGCAAGCCTCGCTCTCCGCCGCGGAGGCCTCCAGGATAATCTTCCAGTCCAGGGTCCGCTCCGTGGAGCAGGACAAGATGTGCTCGCGTTTCTTCTTTCAGAAGGTGCACAAAAAGAGCTCTGTGCTTAGCCAGCTGAAGGAGGACGACGGCTCGGTGATGTCGTCTCGGCCTGACATTTTGAGGATCAGCAGATCCTTCTATGCTGGACTGTACGACACGAAGCCCCCGGACAGCAGGGCCTCCGAGTCGTTCCTGTTGTCTATCATGGAGGTCTTAGACGACAGCACGAGGGAGTGGCTGGACCGGCCGATATCCCTGGACGAGCTGACCAGAGCCCTCAAGTCCTTGCAGAGGAATAAGACTCCCGGGAGCGACGGCTTACCGGTCGAGCTGTATTCCGCTCCGTGGGACCTGGTCGGCCAGGACCTGCTGGAGGTGTACGATAGTGCGCTTCAGGGAGGGGAAGTGTGCAAGTCCATGAGGAAGGGCATCATCACCCTCATTTACAAGGGGAAGGGGAGAGGGAAGAAATTAAGAATTGGCGTCCCATTTCACTATTGAACGTGGACTACAAAATCCTGGCCAAGGTCATAGCCAAACTGGTCAGGTCTGTCCTGGAGTGGGTGATTCACCGTGACCAAACCTGTGCTGTGCCGGGCAGGAAGATCGCTGAGAGCCTTGCGCGCATCAGGGATATGATCGCCTACGTACAGGACAGGCGGGTGGATACCCACCTCGTCAGCCTGGACTAGGAGAAGGCCTTCTACAGGGTCTCTCTTGCTTACATGAGGGACGTCCTCTCCAAATTGGGGTTCGGGGAGGGCAACCGCAATTGGATCCGGCTGCTCTACACCAACATTGTTAGTGCAGTCTTGATCAACGGGTGGGAATCAGGCAGTTTTCCTGTTAGATCTGGAGTCAGGCAGGGCTGCCCGCTCCCTCCTGCCTTGTTCGTGTGCTGTGTGGAGCCCTTCGCCGCATCCATCAGGAAGGACGTGAACCTGAAGGGCCTGATTATCCCAGGCAGCGGAGGCCTTCAGGTCAAGACCTCCCTGTACTTGGACGACGTCGCCGTCTTCTGCACCGATCGGTCGGTCGGTGAGTAGGCTGTTGGACATCTGCGGCCAGTTTGAACTGGCCTCGGGTGCCAAAGTCAATCGGGGTAAGAGCAAGGTCATGTTCTTCGGGAACTGGGACGACCGCTCCTTCATCCCCTTCACCGTCAGGACAGACTACCTGAAGGTGCTGGGTGTTTGGTTTGGTGGAGCTGGGGCGTGCACTAAGACTTGGGAGGAGCGTATCACCAAGCAGAAGCTGGGCAGGTGGACGCTCTGGTCCCTCTCCATCGCGGGTAAGAACCTGGTTGTCAGGTGTGAGGGGCTTTCGGTACTGTTGTATGTGGCGCAGGCCTGGCCTATTCCCTGGACCTGCGCCGCTGCGGTCACCCGGGCCATCTTCCACTTCATTTGGGGGTCGAGGATGGACCGGGTCCGCAGGGACACCATGTACAAAGATCTGGGAAATGGGGGAAAGGGCGTACCGAACGCCACCCTCACCCTGACGGCTACCTTTGTGTGCGGCTGCATCAAGCTGTGCGTAGATCCTCAGTACGCAAACACCAAGTGTCACTACTTACTGAGGTTCTACCTGTCCCCGGTGTTGCGAAGGATGGGCCTGGCCTCGTTGCCACGGAACGCTCAGATTAGTTGGACCGTCGGGTACCACCTGTCCTTCGTGGAGAAATTTTTGAAGGGAAACACCTTTGACCACAAGGCCATCAGGCAGTGGTCAGCACGTAGTATCCTCGAGACCCTTCGGGAAAAGGAGAGAGTGGATCCCGTCGTGTGATTCCCCACGCAGACTGCCAAAGTCGTTTGGCAGAATGCCTCATCGCCAGAACTTTCAAACAAGCACAAGGACATTGCTTGGCTGGCGGTGAGAGGGGCTCTGCCAGTGCGATCCTTTATGCATGCCCGGAATCTCTGCGCTGCCCTCGAGGCAGCTGCGGGGGGCACGAGACTGTCGATCACCTCCTTCTGGAGTGTGCCTATGCGCAGGAGGTCTGGAGGGGGATGCAGTGGTATTTGTCGAGGTTCATCCCGAGCAGCTCCATGACGCGGGACTCCGTGCTCTACGGGCTGTTTCCCAGGACGCACACTGAGACCAACATCAACTGCGCCTGGAGGACCATCAATGCGGTGAAAGACGCTCTTTGGTCTGCCCGCAACTTGCTGGTCTGCCAGCGGCAAGAACTGACCCCGACCGAGTGTTGCCATCTGGCGCACTCCAAGGTCCAGGACTACGTGCTGAGGGACGCGCTAAAGCCTGGGGCAGCCGCTGCCAAGGCGCGGTGGGGAAAGACCACCGTATGAAACCCCTCGTCCAGAATAGAAAAAAGTGCCCTATCTGGTAACTGGGCCCAGCTGGCACCTTCCCCAACTGGTCAGGGGGCCAAAGGGGACTGTGCGGGGTGACGACTGCCGGGGTATTTTCTTTGCTTTGTTTTTTTCTTCTTTGTTTTTTTTCCTTTAGTTGGTGTACGTACCCCCTGGGTAACCCAGAGTGGCTTACATGACTGGGTAGGTGTTTAAATATGTTTTGTTTTTTGTACATCTTTTAAAGTATATTTTTTCAAATAAAAAAAAAGGTGACGAAACGTCTGAGAACTAACCTTCCTGCTCAGCGAGCAAACTCACATCCAGAAACTCAACCTGAGCTACAAATCTTCTCAAAGCTCGCTGGGCATCACTGGCTGGATCAGCATTTAATGCCCATCCTTAATTGCCGAGAGCGCAATTAGGACAACCACATTGCTGTTGGTCTGGAATCACGTGTAGTCCAGACTTAAGTAAGAATGGCAGATTTTCTTCACTAAAGCATACTATTGAACCACATTGGATTCCACAATAATTTCAAGGTCACCTTAGGCTTTTTTTTAATTTCAGATTTTTACTGAATTCAAATTTTGCCAGCTGCTGACCGAAAGCCATGCTCTTAGGACATATCACCAAGATTTAACCTCAAACATTAACTCTGTTTATGTCTGCACAGAAGCTGCCAGAGTTGTTGAGTTTCTCCAGCAGTTTCTGCTTTCGCCCCTGAATGTTCGTGCAATATTCTGGATTATTAGTTGGTCCTGCTATAGCATGCTTTAAGATGGTTATGCGTTGGACGATTTTTTTCTGTGGAGATGAGGACTATCCCATATACCCACAGCCATTAGTCTCACAGGACAATTTCTTAACAACAATGGTTTGGCTGAGATCCGATTAATTCATATTCACTGAGAAAGAAATTTGTGTCAATCCACTTTGCATAATAATTATGCATCATTTTTGAAGGACACTGTAGATGAGAAGATGTGATAGTTTCTCAACTTAATTTTATGCCATGTAGCAATCTCTCCAAAAGAATTGTGTGTAAAAGTAACTCCCTGATCCTACAGGCGCAAATGTACCAGGTAACAGACTGGCTTCATTAACTTACTCTGCATCTACCTTCAGAGCAATTTGTGCCTGGTTCTGACGTGGACTGTCGGCTTAATCTTTAAGTAGGAAAACTCCACCTTCAACTGCATAAAACATTGCTGTTGTCCAATGCATTTGATCAGCAAAAGCATTTGTTTTTAAAAGGTCAAGCTGCTCATTACTTACTGTATTTTGATTGGCGATCACGGTTTATAGCTGTATTCAGGCAGAGAAAAAAATTCAGGACATGTTTGAATGGAAAATCTGACAACAGCATCAACCTCTGGGCTATCTCCTCATGTAAGCACCATATCTGCAAACTCTGAGCTTCCAACATCAGGAGAGATTTCAAGCTGACACACAAATCTCACACTGACAGTGAAAGCCTAGTTTCATCCAGATACATTTAATCTTGAATCGATTGAGTACTCAAGAGCCTGCATCAAGATAAATACCAATCCATAGTGTTAATTTGTTCCTCTGCATTTTCAGGTTAGAGGTCGGTCTGTATAATAAAGAAAAATGATGCCTTTCGTGACCAAACCTTAGCCTCTTTAATGGGGGGCTCAAGGTTCTACTGCCTATAGCATAACTCACATCAAGAGCCATACACCAAGCACTCATGTGCTCACTATCCTCCAAATTTATAATTCCCATCCTTTTGCGTTTAAGGCATTCATAGTAAGCCAAAACTACTAAATCTTCACAGGACAAAAGAAAGAGGAAAGAAATATAATAACTATCACTAGAGAAAAGAGTGCCAGGGAAATTAATGAAGCTAAATACCAATTATGACCCCTGGACCTGATAATGCTGGCTATTGAAGGAAGTAATGACAGAGACAGTGGGTACATTGCCAGTAATCTTCCACAGATCCTTAGATTCTGAAAAAGTCCCACTGGATTGGAAACCTGCCAATGTAACATCATTATTCAGAAAAGGACAGGAGACACAAAGCAGATTATTGTAGATGCTTTAACTTGACGTCAGTCATTGGGAAAATGTTAGTGTCTAATATAGAAGATATAACAGCAGTGCATTCAAAATGATAACACAATTATTGAGAGTCAACGTGGCTTCATGAAGGGAGATGATATCTGACAAAGTTACTAGAATTCTTTGAGCAGGTAACAAGCAGTTAGAGAAAGGAGAAGCAATGGATGTAATCTATTTGAAATTTCTGAAGATGTTTGACAAGGCCCCACTTGCTAGGCTACTTAACAAACAAGAGCTCATGGTATTACCATGGATAGAGAAGGGCTAACTAATAGAAGACAGACAGTTGGGAGCATTTTTACAATGGCAACCTGTAACAAGTGGAGTGCCACAGGGATTGGTGCTTGAGCCACAGTTATTAACGATATGTATTAATGATTTAGATGAGGAACGTGGACGGGGAAGGAGCATGTACTATCATTAAGAGTGCAGATGTCAACAAAATAGGTGGGAAAGCAAGTGATGAGGGTAACATATAGAGTTTGCAGGAGGATGGAGACAGATTAAGTGATTGGGCAAAACCCCAGGCAAATGGAATATAATGTGGAGAATAGGGGTGCTGAATATTACTTAAACAGAGAAAGACTGCAGAAAGCTACAGAACAAAGGGGTTTGGGATTCGTCATTCGTAAGTCATAAAAAGCTCACATTCAAGCTCAGTGGGTGAGAAGGGAGGCAAATGAAATGTTGGCCTTTATTTCAAAGGGAATTGACTATAAAAACAAGGTGCTCTTGGTAAATCTATTCAAGGCACTAGTCTGGCCACAGCTGGAACAGTTTTGGGTCCCTTATCTAAGGAACAAAGGTATTAGCATTGGAGACAGTCTAGAGAAGATTCACTGGGCCGTTGCAAGGTACAGAGGGACTTTGTCATGAAGAAAGGTGAGTAGATCGGGCTAATACTATTTGGAATATAGAAGAATGAGAGGTGACCATATTGACACATACAAGATTCTTATGGGGCTTGACAGGGCAGAGAGGTTGTTTCTCTGTGTGAGAGAGTCTAGGACCAGAGAGCGTGATCTCAGAAGACGGGATTACATAGTTAAGACAGAGGTGAGGAGCAATTTCTTCTCTCAGAGCGTAGTGAATCTATGGAATTCTTTATTGAAGATGGCTGTTGAATTTGGGTCAAAAAGTATATTAAAGACTGTGGTAGATAGTCATTAATCAGCAGGGGAATTATGCAATAAAGTGGAGTTGAGAATTATCAGAGCAGCCGTGATTTCTTTGAATGGTGGAATAGGTTTAATGGGCTGAATGACCTACTCCTGCTCTTATGTTTTATAGTCTCACGCTACACTCCTCATGGACCTTATCATTCCGTCCAGCACTTTTTTGAACCTCCTCTAACTCTAGCTTCTTGCACACATCCCCGATTTACATCATTCCACTGCTGGCAGCCATATCTTCAGCTGTTGGGGCCCCAGGATCTGGAAACGTGGCCCAAGGCTCTTTCCCTATTCCCTTCACTTAAGAAGCTGCTTAAATTCAATCTCCACAGTCAAGCTTTTGGTCATCTGTCCCAATACGTCCTAGTGTAACTTTCTGTTTGGCACTTTGTGACAAATTTCTGTTTGCAAATAGAACATAGAACAGTACAGGCCCTTCAGCCCACGACTTGTGCCAAACGTTTACCCTAAACCTAAGGTCCATCTAACCTCCATCACTACCTTATACAACCATCCATATGCCTATCTAATCACTGCTAAAATGCCCCTAATGAGGCCAACTCCACTACCCTCTCCGGCAAAGCATTCCACACCCCGGCCACTCTCTGAGTAAAGAACTTACCTCTGATGTCTCCCTGATAATAACCTCCTTTCACTTTAAAACTACGTCCCCTCATAAAAGCTACCTCCACCCTAGGAATAAGTCTCTGGCTGTCTACTCTATCTATACCTCTGATAATTTTGTATACATAAATGCTCCCAAGATGCAGCAAGGGATTGTCCCTATGTTAAAGGCACTAAGTAAATGCAAATTGTTGTTACTGTCGAAGACCTCTCAGTGTCTGTTTTCTGTGCACAGAATGCGGAAGAGTCCAGTTGTACAGATTAGGTCGTCTCCCCAGAGGTACGACAATTAACTGGCAGAAGCACATTTAACCTTCAGATCTCGAGATGCCACTTTCTTCAGTTTTCTTAAGAGGCAATGCATTCATTCACGACTATAACAGGTGCTGGGTAATGTCGATCACTTTATCGTGCATGTTAATGTCCCCCCCCAGACAAGGAGATGTCACTACACTTCCTCATTTGACAATCTCCATGCATCAGTCTTGATGACCTGAAGCCGTGTCAGACCATTGCTGGCTAGTGATAAGGTATACCCCATTGTAGTTACAGTTTCTGCCTCCAGTAAGGCATCAGCAGGTAGAGGTGGAGAACAGTGGTTATGAAGCCTACGGGACTGTGAGGGTTTTAATAGAACAGGCACAGCAGTTTGTAAATCAAGTGATGCCCTGTAGTAGAGTTCAGCAAGTCTCTGCAAGCATTAGTAATGCTGTGTTTGGATTGCAGCGCCTACCTTATCAGAAAGCATTGGCATTTCCTGCAGTGTCTCCGTTTACTCGATTAACATCAAGGCATCATTCAGATTCAAGGAAAGTGTAAAGTTGGAAGGATCCTGCATGCTCACACCAAGACAGAGGCAGCACCTCTGCCAGCTCTCTCTCTCTCTCAACACACACACACACGCGCGCTCACACACACACACACACACACACACACACACACACACACACACACACACACACACACACACACACACACTCACTCCCACAAACACACTCCCACACTCATGCACTTGCTCCCACAAACAGACTCATAGAACATAGAAAAGTACAGCACAGTACAGGCCCTTCGGCCCACGATGTTGTGCCATGGAATAATCCTAATCCAAAAATAAAATAACCTAACCTACATTCCCCTCAATTCACTGCTGTCCATGTGCATGTCCAGCAGTCGCTTAAATGTCACTAATGACTCCGTTTCCACGACTACCACTGGCAAACTATTCCATCCACTCACAACTCTCTGGGTGAAGAACCTCCCTCTGACGTCTCCTTTATACCTTCCTCCTAACATCTTAAAACTATGACCCCTCATGGCAGTCAATCCTGCCCTGGGGAATAGTCTCTGGCTATCGACTCTATCCATGCCTCTCATTACCTTGTACACCTCGATCAGGTCACCTCTCTTCCTCCTTCTCTCCAGAGAGAAAAGTCCGAGCTCAGTCAACCTCTCCTCATAAGACAAGCCCTCCAGTCCAGGCAGCATCCTGGTAAACCTCCTTTGCACCCTCTCCAAAGCCTCCACATCTTTCCTATAATAGGGCGACCAGAACTGGACACAATATTCCAAGTGTGGTCTCACCAGGGTTTTGTAGAGCTGCAGCATAACCTCGCGGCTCTTAAACTCGATTCCCCTGTTAATGAAAGCCAAAACACCATATGCTTTCTTAACAACCTTATCCACTTGGATAGCAACTTTGAGGGAGCTATGCACTTGAACACCAGGATCCCGCTGTTCCTCCACGCTGCCGAGAATCCTGCCTTTAATCCTATATTCAGCATTTAAGTTTGACCTTCCAAAATGCATCACTTCGCATTTATCCAGGTTGAACTCCATCTGCCATTTCTCAGCCCAGCTCTGCATTCTGTCAATGTCTCGCTGAAGCCTGCAATAGCCCTCGATACTATCAACGGCACCTCCAACCTTTGTGTCATCAGCAAACATACTAACCCATCCCTCAACCTCCTCATCCAAGTCATTTATAAAAACTACAAAGAGCAGAGGCCCAAGAACAGAGCCCTGCGGGACACCACTCAGCACTGACCTCCAGGCAGAATACTTACCATCTACAACCGCTCTCTGCCTCCTGTCAGCCAACCAATTCTGAATCCAGACAGCCAAATCACCCTGTATCCCATACCTCCTGACTTTATGAATGAGCCTGCTGTGGGGAACCTTATCAAATGCCTTGCTGAAGTCCATACATACACGCACACTCACTCCCACAAACACATTCCCACATACACACACACTCACTCCCACAAGCACACTCCCGCACACACACTCATTCCCACAAACACACTCCCATGCACTCACTCACTCCCACACACACTCACTCCCACACACATGCACACATACACACACACACATACACACACACACACACACACACACATATACACACACACAAACATCACATCTCATGCACGTGCGCACACGCACACACTCCCACATTCCCCCCACACCCACAGGCACATATATACACACACACACACACACACACACACACACACACACACACTCACTCCCACACACACACACACACACACACACACACACACACACATGCACACACATACACTGTCACTTCCCCCTCCCTGCACACACAACACACACTATTATTTTGTCCACACACACACAACACGCACTCTCACTTACCCCTTTACACACACACACTCCCATATGCACTTCCACACTCACTCGCACACAGTCATTGCAACCCACATTCACTCCCACAGACACTCTTTCCCACACTCACTCAGACCCACATCCCACATGGACTCCTATACTCACTCCCACAGGCATTCATTCCTTCCCACACTCCCACACACACTCACTCGCACACACATTTCCAAACTCACTCCATCCACATTCTCTCCCACACACATACCCCAGACACTCACTCCCACACTCGCTCAGTCATATATTCTGACTCTCACTCCCACACATACTCACTTCCAAACACGCTCCGACATACACTCTCTCTCAAACTCACACTCCGACATACACTCAATCCTAAACACATGCTCTGACATACACTCAATCCTAAACACACGTTCTGACATACACACTCTCTCAAACTCACACTCTATCCTAAACACATGCTCGGACATACACTCTCTCCCAAACACATGCTCCGACACACACTCACTCCTAAACACCCACTCTGACATACACTCTACTCCCAAACACACGCTCTGACGTACAGTCATTCCCAAACACACGCTCTGACATACACTCAATCCCAAACACATGCTCCAGCATACACTCTCTCCCAAACACACGCTCCAACATACACTCAATCCCAAACACTTGCTCCAGCATACACTCACTCCCAAACACACGCTCCGACATACACTCACTCCCAAACACAAGCTCTGACATACACTCGCTCCCAAACTCACACTCCGACATACACTCACGCCCAAACACACGCTCCGACATACACTCAATCCCAAACACATGCTCCGACATACACTCACTCCCAAACACAAGCTCTGACACACACGCTCTCCCAAACACACACTCCGACATACACTCACGCCCAAACACACGCTCCGACATACACTCAATCCCAAACACACGCTCCGACATACACTCAATCCCAAACACTTGCTCCAGCATACACTCACTCCCAAACACACGCTCCGACATACACTCACTCCCAAACACAAGCTCTGACATACACTCGCTCCCAAACTCACACTCCGACATACACTCAATCCCAAACACACGCTCCAACCCTCACTCAATCCCAAACACATGCTCCGACATACACTCACTCTCAAACACACGCTCCGACATACACTCTCTCCCAAACACACACTCCGACATACACTCACTCCCAAACACATGCTCCGGCATACACTCGTTCCCAAACACACGTTCCAACATACACTCACTCCCAAACACACACTCCGACATACACTCACCCCCAAACACATGCTCCGACATACACTCACTCCCAAACACACACTCTGACATACACTCACTCCAAAACACACACTCCAACATACACTCACCCCCAAACACAAACTCTGACATACACTCACTCCAAAACACACACTCTGACATACACTCACCCCCAAACACATGCTCCGACATACACTCACTCCCAAACACACACTCTGACATACACTCACTCCAAAACACACACTCCGACATACACTCACTCCCAAACACACACTCCGACATACACTCACCCCCAAACACACGCTCCGACATACAGTCACCCCCAAACACATGCTCCGACATACACTCACTCCCAAACACACACTCCGACATACACTCACCCCCAAACACATGCTCCGACATACACTCACTCCCAAACACACACTCTGACATACACTCACTCCAAAACACACACTCCGACATACACTCACCCCCAAACACAAACTCTGACATACACTCACTCCAAAACACACACTCTGACATACACTCACCCCCAAACACATGCTCCGACATACACTCACTCCCAAACACACACTCTGACATACACTCACTCCAAAACACACACTCCGACATACACTCACTCCCAAACACACGCTCCGACATACACTCACCCCCAAACACACGCTCCGACATACACTCACCCCCAAACACATGCTCCGACATACACTCACTCCCAAACACACACTCCGACATACACTCACCCCCAAACACATGCTCCGACATACACTCGTTCCCAAACACACACTCCAACATACACTCACTCCCACATTCACTCAGACACACATTTTGCATGATATTTACATGCTTCCACAAACACACTCAGTTTTGCACACTCTCTCACTCCTGTATGTAATGTATTGAACTTTGGAGCTTTTATTTTTAAAAGATCACTTCTCCTAACAGCAAACAGCCAATTGTGTGGAAACATAGTCTGTTGTGAATCTTGAATGCTATTGAAAAAGGTGGTCACTGTTGCATATTAACCAGCTGCAGGTGTTCAACAAATCTCTGAAACACTTCAGAAAACATTTGGGAGACTTTGTCAAGTCTTCACCAATGCTCGAGGAACCACTTTTCCAGGAATTCACCACCTTACTCCAGCAAGTGCTGTGCTACTCCACCTTACAGGATACTTCATAAGATTCATCAGGAGAATGGGAGAGCTGGATCACTGGATTACTGTTCTAGCTGTCCTTATAAATTCATTCCATCCATCTGCCCATGGTCCATATCACTCATTTCCCTGCCTGTTCATGGGTCTGTATAAATGTGCCTGAAATGTTGCTATCGCATCTGCATCTACCACCTCCCCTGGCAGCACGTTCTTTGTGCCTACCACCTACTTGTTAAAAAAAATCACGCCCCATCTCCTTTAAATCTTTCCCTCTCACTTTAAACCTATGCCCCCTAGTATTTGTCATTTCCACCTGGGGAAACACTTTGACTTCCCACCCTATCCACACCCCTTGTGATTTTAAATACTTCAGTCAGGCCCTCTCTCAGTCTTAGAGGCTCTGGTGAAAACAATCCAAGTTTGCCCAACCTCTCCTTATAGTTGATATGCTCCAATCCAGGCTATATCCTGGTAAAACTCTGACATTCTCCAAGTCCACCGTATCCTTCCTATAGTGTGGCGGCCAGAACTGCACACAGTACTCCATATGTGGCCCTAGCAAAGTTTTATACAGCTGCAACATGGCTTGCCAACTTTTTACACTCAATGACCTGACCAATGAAAGCTAGCATGCTGCGCGCCTTCTTTACTACCTTACCCACTTGTGCTGTCACTCTCACAGAGCTATGGGCTCTGAGATTCCTCAGTATACCAATGCTATATACTTTCCTGTTGCATTTGACCTCTCTAAATGCATTACCTCACACTTGTTCAAATTAAACTCTATCTGCTATTTCTCTGCCCAACTTTCCAACTCTAGAATATCAACAAACCCCTCCATAACTTTATCATCATTCACGTCCTTCGCCTGGGTCACGGTTGGCACAGTGGCTCAATGGTTAGCACTGCTGCCTCACAGCGCCAGGGACCCAGGTTCAATTCCACCCTTGGGCAAATTGTGGAGTTTGCACATTCTCCTCATACCTGTGTGGGTTTCCTCTGGTTTCCTCCCACAGTCCAAAGATGTGCGGGCTATGTGGATTGGGCATGCTAAATTTCCTGCAGTGTTCAGGGATTTGTACACTAGGTGTGTCATAGTGGGATGGTTTTGGGGGTCAATGTGACTTGTTGGGCCGAAGGGAATGTTTCCACACTGTAGGGAATCTAACTACCAATGTGAAGTACATACTCATGCCCTCTGGCTCCAAGCATAATTTCTCTCCATTGTCCACAAGAACCTGCCCTCTTGCTCCTGACATGTCTTTAGATTCTCCTTAATCCTGGCCCCTTTTAGCCCTGCTAATGCTTTGTTTAAGTTCTTTCCTGTTTCCTTTATTATTTTCATGGGCCTTGTTTGATTTCTATTTCCTAAGTCTTATATGTCTTCCTTTTTTGACTCAACTTTCAATATCTCTTATCACCTAGGGTTCCTGAATCTTGTCATCTTTATCTTTCATCCTCACAGGGAAATGCTGGCCCTGAACCCAGACCAAAAGACCTTTAAAAGACTCCCATATGGTGTGGTGAGGTGAGAGAAACTGCCCTTGGCATCAAGGCTGCATTCGACCAGGTGTGGCATCAAGGAGCCCTAGCAAAACTAAAATCAGTGGGTATCGGGGGAAAACTATCCGCTGGCTAGAGTCATATCTGGCACATAGGAAGATGATCATGGTTGTTGGCTGTCAATCATCTCAGCTCCAGGACCCTCTGCAGTAGTTTCTCATGGTAGTGTCCTAGGCCCAACCATCTTTCGCTGCTTCATCAAGGGCCTTCCCTCCATCACAAGGTCAGAAATGGGAATGTTCACTGATGATTGCACAATGTTCAGCACCATTCAGGATTCCTCAGGTACTGAAAGTCAATGTTCAGATGCAGAAAGATCTGGACAACATCCAGCCTTAGACTGACAAATGGCAAGTAACAGTCGTGCCATGTAAATGACCATCTCTGATAAGATCAATCTAACCATAGCATCTTGACATTCAATGGTGTTGCCATCACTGAACCCCACACTATCAACATCCTTGGGATTACCATTGATCAGAAACTCAACTGGACTCACCACATAAATGCAGTGGCTACAAGAGCAGGTCAGAAGCTAGGAATACAGAGGCGAGTAACTCACCTCCTGGCTCCCCAAAACCCATCCATCATCCATAAGGTACACGTCAAGAGTATGATAGAATCCTCCTAACTTGCCTGAATGGGCACAGCTCCAACATCATTCAAAAGGTTTGACACCATCCAGGACAAAGCAGCCCACTCAATTGGCACCATTTCCTTAAACAGCCACTCCCTCCATTATTGATGCTTAGTAGCAGCAGTGTATACCATCTGCAATATGCACTGCAGAAATTCAAAGATCCTTAGACAGCACCTTTCAAACCCATGACTACTTCCATCTAGGACAGAGGCAGTAGATAAATGGAACACCACCATCTTGAAGTTCCCCTCCAAGCCACTCACCATCCTAACTCAGAATTATATCACTGTTTCGCAGTGTCACTGGGTCAAAATCCTGAAATTCCTTCCCTATGGGCATTGTAGGTCAACCTACAGCAGCTGGACTGCAGCGGTTCAAGAAGGCAGCTCATGCCCACCTTCTCAAGGGGCAACTAGAGATGGGCAATTACAATCTGAAAACATACAGAATTACCACTGGTCCCAAACTGAAACTTCGATCACCTGGCCAGGCTCATTCCCCAAAACAAGGCCTACCTCCCTAGTTGGGCCATCTACATGTCATTTCATGAAATTTACCTGAATGCACCTAACATTTTCTGCCCCATCTAGGCCCCTGGCACTAACAGAGTCCCAGTCAATATTGGAGTGCTTAAAATTACCCACTATATAATAACCCTGTTGTTTTCACTTCTTTCCATGATCTGCTTCCACATCTGTTCTTCTATCTCCCACTGGCTATTGCTGGTTGAACTTGCAAATGGCAACTTTAAATGAAACAACTTTGAGTGAGTCACAGATAATTATGGAAACTGATGTTAAAACTAGAGACTTGGGTATTTCTCATCAAGAACATTACTTGCCCACAGCTGAATACTGTCAATGCGCACTTGAAGTTATACTATACTTTGCAAATTGTGACTTTAAATGAGACAAATTTAAGGAAATCATAGGTAATGTAGAAATCATTGTTACAAGTGGGTTAGGTTCCTTTCAGCACTTTTTGTCCAGAACAAATAATGCCCAGGTTGAAATATTGCACCAAATGTGTACAATACTGTGAATTCATCCTGAAATAAATGCAAAATATTATGAATCACTAAATACAAAGGAAACGCTGTGCAGTTGTGTTTACCATCAGCTTTCTGAGCAGAAAGCAACTTTAAAATGCCATCACAATGGAATGGTGCGTAATCCTAAATGCCTACAATCAGAAATAAAATAGCCACTAAAATAAAATAAATTTAAAAGAGATAGAAAAAATACAATATAAAAGTTGATTTCTTTTTCCATGATCAACTTGTTCAGAGGTGCTACTCTACACCTCTGGAGCAGGTGGGACCTAAACCTGTACATCCTGCTTCCGAAGTAGGGACATTACCATGTGCCACAAGGTGAATATGGTATATATGTGTTAAAATCACACTCAAACGACAATTCATTTACCAGTTTCCATCTTTTGGCAGATGTTGGTGGGTGCAGTTGACAGCTGAAGCCAACATTATCAACAACCGGGAACCCAACCCTCCTTCCACTGACCCCTTCACCCGCTTCCAACACAAGTCCTCCTCCTGGACACCACTCCCAGGCCTCCTACCCTCCCTCGACCTCTTCATCTCCAACTGCCGTCGAGACATTAACCGCCTCAACCTCTCCACCCCTCTCACCCACTCCAACCTCTCCCCCGCAGAACGGGCAGCCCTCCGCTCCCTCCGCTCCAACCCCAACCTCACCATCAAACCCGCAGACAAGGGTGGCGCAGTGGTAGTATGGCGCACTGACCTCTACATCGCCGAGGCCAGACGCCAACTCTCCGACACCACCTCCTACCGCCTCCTCGATCATGACCCCACACCCGAGCACCAAACCATCATCTCCAACACCATTCACGACCTCATCACCTCAGGGGACCTCCCACCCACAGCCTCCAACCTCATTGTTCCCCAACCCCGCACGGCCCGTTTCTATCTCCTTCCCAAAATCCACAAACCTGCCTGCCCTGGTCGACCCATCGTCTCAGCCTGCTCCTGCCCCACCGAACTCATCTCCACCTATCTGGACTCCATTTTCTCCCCCTTGGTCCAGGAACTCCCCACCTACGTCCGTGACACCACCCACGCCCTCCACCTCCTCCATGACTTCCAATTCCCTGGCCCCCAACACCTCATATTCACCATGGACGTCCAGTCCCTGTACACCTGCATTACGCATGCAGATGGCCTCAAGGCCCTCCGCTTCTTCCTGTCCCGCAGGCTCGACCAGTCCCCCTCCACCGACACTCTCATCCGCCTAGCTGAACTCGTCCTCACACTCAACAACTTCTCTTTTGACTCCTCCCACTTCCTACAGACTAAGGGGGTGGCCATGGGCACCCGCATGGGCCCCAGCTATGCCTGCCTCTTTGTAGGTTACGTGGAACAGTCTCTCTTCCGCACCTACACAGGCCCCAAACCCCACCTCTTCCTCCGGTACATTGATGACTGTATCGGCGCCGCCTCTTGCTCCCCAGAGGAGCTCAAACAGTTCATCCACTTCACCAACACCTTCCACCCCAACCTTCAGTTCACCTGGGCCATCTCCAGCACATCCCTCACCTTCCTGGACCTCTCAGTCTCCATCTCAGGCAACCAGCTTGCAACTGATGTCCATTTCAAGCCCACCGACTCCCACAGCTACCTAGAATACACCTCCTCCCACCCACCCTCCTGCAAAAATTCCATCCCCTATTCCCAATTCCTCCGCCTCCGCCGCATCTGCTCCCACGATAAGACATTCCACTCCCGCACATCCCAGATGTCCAAGTTCTTTAAGGACCGCAACTTTCCCCCCACAGTGATCGAGAACGCCCTTGACCGCGTCTCCCGTATTTCCCGCAACACATCCCTCACACCCCGCCCCCGCCACAACGGCCCAAAGAGGATCCCCCTCGTTCTCACACACCACCCTACCAACCTCCGGATACAACGCATTATCCTCCGACACTTCCGCCATTTACAATCCAACCCCACCACCCAAGACATTTTTCCATCCCCTCCCCTGTCTGCTTTCCGGCGAGATCACTCTCTCCGTGACTCCCTTGTTCGCTCCACACTGCCCTCCAACCCCACCACACCCGGCACCTTCCCCTGCAACCGCAGGAAATGCTACACTTGTCCCCACACCTCCTCCCTCACCCCCATCCCAGGCCCCAAGATGACACTCCACATTAAGCAGAGGTTCACCTGCACATCTGCCAATGTGGTATACTGCATCCACTGTACCCGGTGCGGCTTCCTCTACATTGGGGAAACCAAGCGGAGGCTTGGGGACCGCTTTGCAGAACACCTCCGCTCAGTTCGCAACAAACAACTGCACCTCCCAATCGCAAACCATTTCCACTCCCCCTCCCATTCTCTAGATGACATGTCCATCATGAGCCTCCTGCACTGCCACAATGATGCCACCCGAAGGTTGCAGGAACAGCAACTCATATTCCGCCTGGGAACCCTGCAGCCATATGGTATCAATGTGGACTTCACCAGTTTCAACATCTCCCCTTTCCCTACTGCATCCCTAAACCAGCCCAGTTCGTCCCCTCCCCCCACTGCACCACACAACCAGCCCAGCTCTTCCCCCCCACCCACTGCACCCAAAACCAGTCCAACCTGTCTCTGCCTCCCTAACCTGTTCTTCCTCTCACCCATCCCTTCCTCCCACCCCAAGCCGCACCCCCATCTACCTACTAACCTCATCCCACCTCCTTGACCTGTCCGTCTTCCCTGGACTGACCTATCCCCTCCCTACCTCCCCACCTACACTCTCTCCACCTATCTTCTTTACTCTCCATCTTCGGTCCGCATCCCCCTCTCTCCCTATTTATTCCAGTTCCCTCTCCCCATCCCCCTCTCTGATGAAGGGTCTAGGCCCGAAACGTCAGCTTTTGTGCTCCTGAGATGCTGCTTGGCCTGCTGTGTTCATCCAGCCTCACATTTTATTATCTTGGAATTCTCCAGCATCTGCAGTTCCCATTATCTCTCATTATCAACAGTGGCCAACCTTTGTCACTAGGCGGAGCTCAGGAGCTCAGTGCAAGTTCAGAATGTGAGTCAGGAGGCCTGCTGGGAATATCCCCATTGGAGGTCATTGAGACTTATTTTAAAAGTTTGGACAAAGGGTGGGATTAGAATCCCGGAGAAAAGAGGGGCTTCAGGACTGACAGTGGGAGAGAACCCCTGAGGACGTAGTCTGAGAACAGGTAGGTCACAGAAAGAAATGGGTGAAGCATCCATCAGTAAAGTGAAATTCACAACATTAGCCCACACATTGCCACTACTTCATAAAAAACGCTGAAACAAGCATTTCAGAGATAGTAGGAACTGCAGATGCCGAAGAATCTGAGATAACAAAGTGTAGATCTGGATGATCACAGCAGGCCAAGCAACATCAGAGGAGCAGGAAGGATCTAGACCCGAAACATCAGCTTTCCTGCTCCTCTGATGCTGCTTGCCCTGCTGTGTTCACCCAGCTCTACACCCTGTTATCTCTGAAACAAAACAATGTTACCCAAGTCAACATGAAATGTCACTTTCTATACCCTACTGTGTACCATCAGAACACTCCACATTTTCAATAAAAGATGGCTGTGAGGAACATCAATACACTGTTGTTGTGCACTGTTGTCTGAGCTACCACTCACAATGAAAATTACTGCCACCATGGTCTGGAAGTGTAGGAAACCCGCACACAGTCCATTTAGTCTAAGGTGGGAGAGGAAAACCAGCTCCTGGTCTAACTAGAAGAGTCCATCGTCATTAAAAGTATATAGTTTATTGCATCCTTTATCCTTTATTAATTCATGGTATGAGGGCGTAACTGGCCAGGCAATATTTATTGCCCATCCCTAATTGCCCAGAGGGTAGTTAAGAGTCAACCACATTGCTGTGGGTCTGGAGTCACATGTAGGCCAGACCAGGTAAGGATGGCAGTTTCCTTCCCTAAAGGGCATTAGTGAACCAGATGTTTGCATTAATTCCAAGTTGCATTGATGTGATGAACATTGAGAAATAGCCGATGTTAGGCCTCATTCCTCCAAAATCTTAATTTGAAATGCCCACTAGCCCTGATGACATCAACATGGTGGGCGGTGCTTACAGCACTCCTCAGCATTAACTCCTTCAGACCCATCTGCAACATCGAGTGTTCCATGAAACCAACACTTAACAGTTAAACTTAAAATTTCTATTTGACTCCACTTGGGAAGTTCAAATTATGATAATCAGCAATTGGGAGTGAATATGTATTCTCAGTACTGACTTTCAAATATGTTTGAATTATTAGCATCAGACCTATTTATCACCTCTTCTCGCCCTTTGGTCATATATTCCTTTCAAAGATAAAAATAAGCATTTTCAATTTTACTTTGTTCTCGCTCATTATGAATTTTAAAGCGTTCTTCAGACTCTAATCACAGATAGCTATCCTTTAAAATGAACAGAGATAACAAAGTGTAGAGCTGGATGAACACAGCAGGCCAAGCAGCATCTTAGGGCCTAGGCCTGAAACGTCAGCTTTTGTGCTCCTGTGATGCTGCTTGGCCTGCTGTGTTCATCCAGCTCCAAACTTTGTTATCTCGGATTCTCCAGCTTCTGCAGTTCCCATTACCTGTTAAAATGAGCAGTTTTTTTGCCTTCCTTTGTTAATCACTGACTTCTTTATTTCTGATACATGCTCCCCTCTTATATGGGAGACCCTTTGCTTAGCACGACTTGCTAATGGAGATGTCCCCTTCACTGATAATGTGTGCTCTTGCTAAATGTCACTCACAGCCCAAAGAATTGTAGGAATAATCAATTCCATTATTTCCATCTGTAGTCCGTAAGTCGTTTATAAGTGAAAGAGAGAAAGCAAAACCCCTAATCCTGTGGGATTAACTCATATTCTAATCAGTTTTGTATATACAAGGATCAAATATTTGACAGGTGGAATCCTGATTCGTGTTCTCTTTTCTAAACTACAGGCACACTAATTATAACATGCCTCCTTGACACAGATCCACTAATCCCTCACTATAGATCGGCTATCAATCTGTTTGGTTCAGTTTGCGCACAGAGTGGCAAATTTTCCAAGTGTGTTATCTGAAGCAAAGACTTCCAGTCGTCCATATAACATCTGGTTTAAGAGACTGATATTTACATGCATTATCGAGCCTCCTTTCAGTTTTTTAAAAAAAATTCATTCATGCAATGTGGATGTTGCTGACTGGTTCAAAATTTATTGCCCAAACTTTGGGGTCTGGAGTTACATGTTGGCCAAACCTTCCTTCCTGAAAGGGCATTAGCAAACTATTATTGTTTTTCTGACCATCAATAATGAGTTCATGGTCATCATTCAACTTTTTTAATTCCAGATTTTTGATTGATTTAAATTCTACCACCTGCCATGACAGAATTCAAACCAATGTCCCTGGACCATGACCTGGGCCTCTGGAGTAATAATCAAGCATTAATATCACAATGTCATCATCTGGCAGTGGAACAATTCCCCTGTAGTAGGGCAGAGAAACATGGGATAAAGGAGCAGGAGTAGGCCATCTGACCCTTCAAGGCCATTTGGCCCACCATTCAATATGATCATGGCTGACCATGCAATTCAGTTTCCTGTTCCCACTTTCTCCCCAAAATCTTTGATTCCCTTGAGCCCGAAGAACCATATCTACATTGTTCTTGAATGTCGTCAATAGCCTTACCTCAACAGTTTCCTGCAGCAGAAAATTCAACAAGCTCACCACTGTCTGGGTGAAGAAATTCTTCCACCTCCCAGTCCTAAGTGGTCAACCCCTTATCCTTAAACTGTAACCCCTGGTAATCAAGACCATACTTCCTGGAAGTCCATAGTGTTGTCCAGGGTTATGAGAAAGCTTATGTCCCAGGTGATCAAGTTCCTGGCTTACTGTTGATCTGGAAACACAACACAGAAACTGAGATGCTTCAAATTGCATTTGAGTGTCAGGTGAACCTCAGTCAAACATTCTCTGCGAATTACCCAGAGCTAGTCAAGGAATTGGAAAGGAATATGCTACAATGAACCTGCAATAACTCACCTTCAATCACTTGTACTTAGTTCAAATTTGTGACAACACTTAACTGAGCAATCTTGCCTTTGAGTGACTGAGAGATATATCAACAGTAAGCATTGAACAGGACTGCATATGGTCCAACTAAATCAGTTGAGTTCTTTTCTAACACAGGAAGAATGCTTCCCAGCAACGGTTTTACACCTGATCAACAAGACATGGTTAGTTGAGTGAATTGTTTGGGCTTTGGTTACAAGGATTGGCCTTGAAACGAATCAGATATCTCCGGGAATTACTGTTGCACAGATGCACCTAATTAACAGCTTCTGGCAAAGGGGAGCAAACATTGAATGAAGTGATGCCTGATTTCATAAACCAAGGAAGGATCTTCCTGTTCATTGACAAAAATCCTCAATTGTTCAACGCTGATGACTGAAACTGTGTGTCAACTTGAAAATCATTTATTCTCAAAGCAAGTTAAGCCTCTTTGCTTAATGTTATTGTGAATAATGGACATGAAATGGTGAAACTCTTCGGTGAAAATGTTAATTGGATCATAAATAATTATCTTGAATTAGAAGTTTTCAACACATTTGTGAGAAAAGACGTATTGTGCAAACCACTTACATGTTTCAGTTACTTAAGTATCTTTTTCTCACTTGCTGATGTTGTCAATAATATTATTTATCTCTGTAAGGAACTCAGCCTGAAAGCTAACAATGTCAGAGATAATGGGAACTGCAGATGCTGGAGAATTCCAAGATAATAAAATGTGAGGCTGGATGAACACAGCAGACCAAGCAGCATTTCAGGAGCACAAAAGCTGACGTTTCGGGCCTAGACCCTTCATCAGGGTCTAGGCCTGAAACATCAGCTTTTGTGCTCCTGAAATGCTGCTTGGCCTGCTGTGTTCATCCAGCCTCACATTTTATTATCTTGGAATTCTCCAGCATCTGCAGTTCCCATTATCTCTGACATTGTTAGCTTTCAGGCTGAGTTCCTTACAGAGATAAATAATATTATTGACAACATCAGCAAGTGAGAAAAAGATACTTAAGTAACTGAAACATGTAAGCCTCTCTGATGAAGGGTCTAGGCCTGAAATGTCAGCTTTTGTGCTCCTGAGATGCTGCTTGGCCTGCTGTGTTCATCCAGCCTCACATTTTATTAGCTAACAATGTCAACTCTGTGAAAACAGTGGAGTCATGTAATTGCATTTCCTGTGAATATCTTTCCTGTCATATTCCACAATGGATCCTCAATTGAAAAGAATCAATCTGTTTGTCACTCACAGGATCTGGATGAGCCTGCATCTATTGCCCATCTCTAACTGCCTGCATTAAGAGTCATTTTAATATGAATCTGGGTCGCACATGGCCTAGGCCAGGTAAGGAGGGCAGATTTCCTTCCCTAAAGGTGGTTAGTGAACTGGATAGGTTTTCCCCCTGACAATGAGACTGTTAATTCTAGGTTTTTATTGGATTAAGATACCGTGATCTGCTGTGGCAGAATGTGAACCCGAGCCTCTGGAACATTACCTGAGTCTCTGGGATGGCTAGCCTAGTGAAAATACCACTTGACCAGCACCTGCCCTGTTTTCTAGTAGTCACCCTTTGACATCATGTAAGCACCAACTTACTTATGACTTGTGCCCCCAGTAAAGGCAAATTTCTGTCTTGTTATGTTTGAGGCTAATGGTATCCTACAACATCACAGTACTGGAGAATATTTCAACACACGGCTCCAGTGGATTTGGGAAACAGGCAACGTTCTAAAAAATGCCCAGCTTGAACCCAACCGGCCTCAAGTCGGTCCATTTCTGATTGGAGCAGAGATGATACAGGAGGCAGGCAGACAATCCACTCAAACATGTGGACCCTTGGGGAAAGGATTTTGTTCCATGAAGCTTTCTATTCTTCAAACAGGTTGACCAGGCCTTGGGAAGACCAGCACGTAAAAGGAGGCAGGAAAGGCTGGATCTTTACTGCACTCATACAGGACAATGTCAAGAACATGTCAAAGCAGCTATTAGGCTTTAACCTCTCCAACACTCTGCAAACCACACTCTACGGTCCTGAGCTTTCAAAGGTTCCATCTTTCGAAACTAACATTGGAGGCCCTCCTTCCCACTCTCGGGACATGGGTCAAAACACACAGGGACATGGGAATAAAGAAAACAGGAGCAAGAGTAGGCCAGTCAGTCCTTCAAGCTTGCTCCTCCATTCACGATGATCACCCAACACAGTCCCCTGTTCCCACCTTCTCCTGCACAACAGGCAGAAGGGGAATCTGCAAAATCCCTAAAGCATCTGGAATACTCTGCTCATGAGGGGGGCTATTGTCCACAGGAATAGAGGCCAGAGACAATATGCCCCTGTTCGGGTGAAGGGCAAGGCTTGTAGATGTAGGGAATGCTGGGTGACCACAGAAATTGAGATGTTGATAAGAATAAGAAGGAAGCATGTGTCAGGTAGAGACAGCAGAGATCAAGTGTATCCCTAGAAGAGTATGAAGGCAGTAGAGGGAAGAGAAAAATCAAAGGGGACACAAGGCAGCTTTGGAAAATAGGCTTATGGAGAATACAAAGTGATTCTGTAAATACACTAAGGGAAAAAATGTAAATAGGTCCCTTAAAGACCAGCAAGGCCATCCATGTGTGGAACAATAGGAGATTGGGGAGATACTAAATGAGTTTAGTGAGTTTTGAGAAGATTCGTAGCTCAGGTTGAGGTTCTGGATGTGAGTTTGCTCGCTGAGCTGGAAGGTTAGTTTTCAGACGTTTCGTCACCATTCTAGGTAACATCATCAGCGAGCCTCCGATGAAGCGCTGGTGTTATCTCCCGCTTTCTTTTTATCTGGTTAGGTTTCCTTGGGTTGGTGATGTCATTTCCTGTGTTGGTGATGTCATTTCCTGTTCTTTTTCTCAGAGGGTGGTAGATGGGCTCCAAATCAATGATTTTGTTGATGGAGTTCCGGTTGGAATGCCATGCTTCTAGGAATTCTCGTGCGTTTCTCTGTTTGGTTTGTCCTAGGACGGATGTGTTGTCCCAATCAAAGTGGTGTCCTTCCTTATCTGTATGTAAGGATACGAGTGATAGTGGGTCATGTCTTTTTGTGGCTAGTTGATGTTCATGTATCCTGGTGGCTAGCTTTCTGCCAGTTTGTCCAATGTAGTGTTTGTCACAGTTCTTGCAAGGTATTTTGTAGATGACGTTCGTTTTGCTTGTTGTCTGTACAGGGTCTTTTAAGTTCATTAGCTGCTGTTTTAGTGTGTTGGTGGGTTTGTGGGCTACCCTGATGCCAAGGGGTCCGAGTAGTCTGGCAGTCATTTCGGAAATGTCTTTGATGTAGGGGAGAGTGGTTATGGTTTCTAGGCCCGTTTTGTCTGTTTGTTTGGGTTTGTTGCTGAGAAATCGGTGGACTGATTTCACAGGGTACCCATTCTTTTTGAATACACTGTATAGGTGATTTTCTTCTGCTTTTCCTAGTTCCTCTGTGCTGCAGTGTGTGGTGGCTCGTTGGAATAATGTAGAAGACGTTCATTTTGCTTATTGTCTGTATAGGGTCTTTTAAGTTCATTAGCTGCTGTTTTAGTGTGTTGGTGGGTTTCTGGGCTACCATGGGAAACCAGGAGCCCCCCTTAGACCATAGTCTCGCTACCTGAAACACCAACGTACAGATTAGCCAAGGAACTACACCAACGACTAAAACACCTAGTAGAAGACTCATGCCACTCCATTCACTCCACCCAAGAATTCCTGAACACCATCAAAGACACCAAGATAGAAGAGGATGAAATAATGGTCTCCTGTGACATAACAGCCCTGTTCACATCCATCAACATCAACCTGGCCAAAGAAACACTGACTACACTATTAGAAGAACCAAAGACACATACACCAGACACCACCAACCTCATCAGCAAGGGCAACATCATCAAGCTAGTGGACCTATGCCTCACCACCCACTTCACTTTCAATAACAAAACCTACAGACAAACCAACGGTACACCCATGGGATCCCCGATATCAGGGTTCTTAGCAGAGGCAGAAATGCAGAGACTCGAACAAACAGCTCTGCCAATCATCCAACCCAAACTTTGGGTCCGCTATGTGGATGACACCTTTGTCATCACTAAACAAAACAAATTAGAAGAAACCTTCAAGACCATCAATAATACCCTTACTGGCATAGCATCCACAAAAGAGGAGGAAAACAGCAACAAACTGCCATTCCTAGATGTCACAGTAGAGCGAACAGCCAATGGAGAACTTCAAACCAGCGTCTCCAGGAAAACAACACATACGGACCAAATACTGAACTACAGAAGCAACCATCCCAACAGCCACAAACGAAGCTGCATTAGAACATTATTCCAATGAGCCACCACACACTGCAGCACAGAGGAACTACGCAGAGCAGAGGAAAATCACCTCTACAGCGTATTCAAAAAGAATGGGTACCCTACGAACACAGTCTGCCGATTTCTCAGCAACAAACCCAAACAAAGACAAAACAGGCTCAGAAACCATAACCACTCTCCCCTACATCAAAGACATTTCCGAAATGACTGCCAGACTACTCGGACCTCTTGGCATCAGGGTAGCCCACAAACCCACCAACACACTAAAACAGCAGCTAATGAAGTTAAAAGACCCTATACAGATAACAAACAAAACAAACATCATTTACAAAATACCTTGCAAGAACTGTGACAAACACTACATTGGACAAACTGGTAGGAAGCTAGCCACCAGGATACATGAACATCAACTAGCCACAAAACAACATGACCCACTGTCACTCGTATCCTTACATACAGATAAAGAAGGACACCACTTTGATTGAGACAACACATCCGTCCTAGAACAAACCAAACAGAGACACGCACGAGAATTCCTAGAAGTATAGCATTCCAACCGGAACTCCATCAACAAACACATTGATTTGGAGCCCATCTACCACCCTCTGAGAAAAAGAACAGGAAATGACATCACCAACACAGGAAATGACATCACCAACCCAAGGAAACCTAAACAGATAAATAGAAAGCAGGACATAACACCAGCGCTTCACTGGAGGCTCACTGATGATGTTACCTAGAATGGTGACGAAACGTCTGAAAACGAGCTTTCCAGCTCAGCGAGCAAACTCACATCCATACTAAATGAGTACTTTACATCCTGTTTACTGTGGAGAATTATATGGAAGATAGAGAACATGGGGAGTTAAGTAACAACATCTTGAAAAACATTTATATTACAAAAGAGGAGGTGCTCGGAGCTTTGAAATGCATAAAGATGGATAAAAATCCGGGACGTGATCAGGTGTATCCTAGAACTCTGTGGGAAGCTAGGGAAGAGATGGCTGGGCCCCTTGCTGCGTTATTTGTATCATTGATGGCCACAGGTGAGGTGATGGAAGACTGGAGGTTGGCAAACATGATGCCACTGTTAGAGAAAGGTGATAAGGAAAAGCCAGGGAACTGTATACCTTTCGAGCCTGACATCGGTGGTGGTTAAGTTGTTGGAGTGAATACTGAGGGATAGGATTTACATGTATTTGGAGAGACAGGGACTGACTGGGGATGGTTAACATTTGCTTTATTTGTGGGAAATAGTCCCTCGCTAACTTGATTGAGATTTTTGAAGATGTAACAAAGAGGATTGTAGCATTTGTTGGACCACTATTGGAATACTGCATTCAATTCAGAGCTCCCTGATATAGGAAGGATGTTGTGAAACTTGAAAGGGTTCAGAAAAGATTTGCAAGGATATCGCCAGGGTTTGAGGGTTTGAGCTACAGGGAGAGGCTGAATAGGCTGGGGCTATTTTCTCTGGAGCGGTGGAGGCCGAGGGGCAAATTTATAGAGGTTTATAAAATCATGAGGGATATGGATAGGATAAATAGACAAGCAAAGTCCAAAACTAGAGGGCGTAAGTTTAAGGTGAGAAAGGGGAAAGATTTAAAGTGGGTCTAAGGGGCAACCTTTTCAATCAGAGGGTGGTGCGTGTATGGAATGAGCTGCCAGAAGAAGTGGTGGAGGCTGGTACATTTATAACATTTAAAAGGTATTAAATGTGTTTATGAATAGGATGGGTTTAGAGGGATATGGGCCAAAAGCTGGCAATGAGACTAGAATTATCTAGGTGGTCATGGATGTGTTGGACCAAAGACATCTCTATGACTCCAATCGCAGCCCAATTCACTGCCCCGTTTGCTGCTGATCATTTCTTAGGGGACATCTCAGCAGCAAACAAACGAGAGAATTAGCCTGTGACAGAACAAACAAGGTGAGCGGAGGTAGTCCGCAAGGCACAAAGAGGAGTTTGCAGATAAGGGCATCAGGACATGACAAAGCTATGGTTTTAAGAGCCGTTATTGGAACTGTCATTTGTATAATTTAATAATGAACGCTTTTATCTCATAAACATTTACATTTATGTTTTATCATATTTCAAAGCGTGTTACATGCTTTGATTTATTTGAAGTGTACTGGTTGCATTAGTGATGAAGATACAACATTTCAGCTGTGATCTCATCAATCTCTGTAATGCATAATTAGGGTGTTGGCTCTTTGCATTTAGAATTGTATTGCTTACGTTTGATTAAAAAGTGGAACTTGTTACTAACTTAGGCCTATCGTCTTGAACAAATTTAAGCATTGCTGTGTCTAAGAAATTAATGCCTTCCTATTTGTCGTGGCTTTTAGTTTAATGGAGCAGTTATTTGGGAATGTGGATGAATTTTTCAAATTCTGATTCTGTGTGAGTTCAAATTCTCCATGTAGCAATACAAACACAGAAGGCAATACTGCTAAGTGACCACGTTATCTAATGAAGGAGTTGGTGAAACTGGACAAGGAGCCCCTGAAAACTAAAACATACACCATGAGAATCAAAATGTAACCTTTGAGAAATCTTAAGAGAAGCCCTCAAAAAAAAGAACATTGTCGCAGTTAGATGTAAAATGACGTAAAATATCCTGCAGCACCATTTACAGGAAATCAGATGAATTCTCCCTGAATGCATTGCTTCCATTCTTAAACTTTATTTTCTGTACTTATTTTCTCTGTACATGTGTGTATGTGTTTGTGTGTGTGTGTGTGTGTCTGTGAGAGTTTGTGTATGTGTACATCTGTCTGTGAGTGCATACATGCATATTTTCGTACGTGTATGTATGTGTGAGAGTGTGTGTACTTATGTGTGTGTGAGTGTGTACATGTGACTCTGTGTGTTTGTGTTTGTGTGAATGTGTGTGTGCGCTTGGGATGTGTGTGTACATGTGACTCTGCGTGTGTATATGTACATGTGATGCTACATGTGTGTGTGCATGTGACTCTGCATATGTGTGTATGTGTGTGTATACATGTGACTCTATGTGTGTACATGTGACTCTATGTGTGTGTTTGTGTGTGTGCATGTGCATGTTTGTACGTGTGTGTACATGTGATTCTATTTGTGTGAGTGTGTGCGAGTGTGTAGGGTATGTATGTACCTGTGACTCTGCACTTGTGTATGTGCATGTGACTCGGTGTGTGTGTGTGTGTGTGTGTGTGGGTGTATACATGTGACTCTGTGTATGTTTGTGAGTGTACATGTGACTTTTTATGTGTGTGTTTGCGTGCCCGTGCATCTGTGTTGGGTGTGTGTATGTGTGTTTGTGTGTCTGTGTACATGTGCTTCTGTGTGTGTGTTTGTGTGAGTGTGTGCATGTGTGTAGGGGGTGGGTGTGTGTGTGTGTGTGTGTGTTTTGGCAGCAAATCCCTGTCATCTTCCTTCTTCTGATCTACTTTAAGGTGTTGTTCATCCACAATATCTGCCACTTTGTTTTCTCGACAGATGCTGCCAAACCTGCTGAGCATCTGCAGTTTCATTAACTAGATAATCTAGTTATGAACATTTCCATTTCTGCACGCAGGATTCGTTAGGGTTCAAGAAGCAACTGGGAGAGCTGATGTGCCAAATGGAACCTCATGTGAAATGATTGTGCTGTGTCAGTCACTGTCTCAAGTGCTGATACCAGAAACACAAAACGTTTCTCTGACACTGTCATCAAGTAGCAATGCACCAGATCACGCTCAGCAACATATCGTGACTCATTTATTCCAGACAGCAACAAACTGCATTTACATAGCACTTAGAATGTATTAAAACACTCAGAAATGCACTGTAATATTTGAACAATATTTGATACTAAGCCAGATAAGGAGGCATTAGAAGTAAAAAGAGAGAAAATATCAGAAATGCTGTGGGGGTTAGATGGTATCTGTGTAAAGTGAAAAGTAGACTTAACATTTCATATCAGTGACCTTTTTCTGTCTCTCCCTCTTGTACTCTGTCTCTCACTCCCTCTCTCTCTCTCTCTCTCTCTCTTTATCTCTCCCCTTCTCTCCCTCTATCTTTCTCCTGCTCTCTCTCTCTCACTCTTCAAAGCTGCAAAGAGCACTGGGCCACCTGAGCAACAGCTTCGTCAAAGTGATGGATTATAACCAAGAACAATACACCACAGAAACAGGCCCTTCGGCCCTCCAAGCCTGCGCTGACACATTGTGCCCCTCCACACTAAAACATTCTTCACTTACAGGATCCATATCCCTCTATATTCCTTTCCTATTCATGTGTTCATCCAGGTGCTTCTCGAACGCTGCTATTGTGTCTGCTTCCACCACCTCCCCTGGCAGCGCGTTCACCACCCTCTGTGTGAAAAACGTGCCTCGTACAACTTTTAAACTTCCCCTCTCACATCTTGAACCCGTGTCCCCTAGTAATTGACCTCTACTCCCTGGGAAAAAGTCTCATACTTTCCACTCTAGCCACGCCATCAACAATCTTATAAACTTCTATCAGGTCGCTCCCCTCAACCTCCTGTGTTCCAGTGAAAACAGACACAGTCTATCCAACCTTTCTTCATAGTTAAAATCTTTTCTGTAAACTCTCTGAAGCATCCACATCTTTCAGGTATTGTGGTGGCCATAACTGAAGCACAATACACCAAGTGTGGCCTAACTAAAGTTCTATAAAGCTGCAGCATAACTTTCCTATCCTTACACTCAATGCTCCTTCCAACGAAGACAAACATGCCATAGGCCCTTTTTTTAACGACCTTATCGACCTGCACTGCCACCTTCAGTGATCAATGGACCTGCACGCCCAGATCCCTCTGCATGTCAATACTCTTAAGGGTTCTGCCATCCATTGTATAATTTTCACCAGTACTTGATCTTCCAAAATGCATTTGGAAGCAATATCTTTGAAGATCAGAGAGAAGATGAGAATTTCAGAGAAAATGGGAGAAGAAGTTGTAGGAACGGCCCCCAATGGTGGTGCCAGGGCACAGCAGGTCTGAAGGGATACAGAGATCGGGGCGGACCGTAAGGCTGGAAGAAATTACAAAGACTGGGAACTAAAAGGTCATGGAAGGATTGGGAAACAAGGATGAGAATTTTAAAATAAAGTGGTTGCCCTTCCAGAAGGCGGCTCCACCTGCTCTAATTCATCCATATTTGTCTCAACGTCTGATGCTGTCTCACAATGCCCTGCAAAGGGATTTCGGACAATCTCGGTCTGCTGAAGATGCCACATAAGGGCAAATGTTGTTTTCTTCATTTCCACGGGGTGTGGAAATCATGGCCAGGTCAGCATTTCTTGCCCCATCATGAACTGCCCTGGGAGAAGATCCTTCCTATTAACAAATACTGTGGCCAAATGCTTCATTACACCTCTACCACCATTAACATTCCCATGCCTTATGTTCCAAGGTGCATTTGATCTCCAGTATCCCTCATCCATTCGCCTTCTCCTGACTTTCTCATTTGTTCCACTTCCTCTTCTGTCCCTCTCTCAACACCATAAAACCCATGGCATCTTAAACTCTAAAATACAGCAAAATACTGCCAATGCTGGAGATCTGAAATAAAAACAGAGAATGCTAGGGACCCTCAGCAGGCCTGGCAGCAGCTGTGGAGAGAGGAGCAGAGTCATATTGGGCTGTACATGAGAGAAGTTTGAAGCCCGTTAATTGTATTAATCAGGCAATGACAAAGTACAGGTTATATATAGTCACCAACCCAAGGAAACCTAAACAGATAAATAGAAAGCACGACATAACACCAGCGCTTCGTCGGAGGCTCACTGATGATGTTACCTAGAATGGTGGCGAAACATCTGAAAACTAACCTTCCAGCTCAGCGAGCAAACTCACATCCAGTCATATAATTTTTTTTATTCATTCACTGGATGAGGGCATTGCTGCATTTATTGCCCATCTATAATTAGCCAGAGGGCAGTTCAGAGTCAACCACATCGCTGTGGGACTGGAATCACATGTAGACCTGACCAGGTAATGATGGCAGTTTCCTTCCCTAAAGGACATCAGTGAACCAGATGGGTTTTCCCCCAATAATTTACAATGGATTCACTGTCATCATTAGATATTGATTCCAGATATTTTATTTGAATCCAAATTCCACCATCTGCCGTAGTGGGATTTGAACACAGGTCCTACTAGAACATTATCTAGGCCACCAGATTAACAAACCAGTGATAATACCACTAGGCTATCACCTCCCCCTGAGAGAATGTGAAATGCATGTGGTGACCAACATGGCCATAAGCAACTTTGACCACGTCATCGGTCATTCCAGATTGATCACCTTCATCCCTGGAAGCAGAAATAACCATAGGTGACGTTGAAAGTGTCACCTGTGGGTCACAATTCCGAAAGAGGCGTCAGAGCTGAGTTGTTTTAAACTGTAAATGTTCACCAACATGCTCTCTTATGTATAGCAGGACAAGTTTTCAGGCAGAATATCGCACTTTCCATCTTCTTCTGTATTAATATATCATGGTTAGTGCTACATAGATCTTGCTAAGGTCTGCTGGGACTTTCCTGCTTGGAATCCTCCATGTCTTGCAGATATGTTTGACTGTTATTTGGACATGAAATCCATGCTGACTGCTCATACTCCTGTCGACCTATTCTATTCCTGATATTCCCCACACAGGCTCATTGGAGCTGTGCCCAAAGGATCTACCAGGGTTCACTGTCACTGCAGTCATGATGTCACCAAGACTCAGAGGAATGGAGGAGGGATGTTTTGCACCCACAAGTCCTGGAGAAATAGCAGTAGCCAATCGCAAACAGATCCCATGGGAAGAAGCACCAGCTGAAGTACCTCTCAGGAGGCTCATAGTCTATTGCCTGCAAAACAAAACCCCAAATCAGCAAAAACAGAAATTGCTGGAGAAGAAAGACCCAACAGGTCTAGCAACATCAGTGTAGAGAAAGCACAGTTAACATTCTGGGTGCAGTGACACTTCTTCAGAACTGACAGTAGCTAGGAAAAGATCAGTATTTATTCAGAAGATGGGGTAATGAGAGGGGGGAGAATAAATGGGCGGCACAGTGGCTCAGTGGTTAGCAGTACTGCTTCACAGTACCTGGGGCATAGGTTCAATTATTTTATATTATCAGCTGCCTGATTGACTGACTGTCACTGTAACTGCACTTACAAGAATCAAGGCTCCCGGTTTTTAGCATCATCCTATGTTTGACTCCTGCCTAATCGAGCATTACTCTTTCCCGAGTACCCAGTGTAGTATAACATCTAGTCCTAAGTTGGAGACTGGACTAATTTTTCCCACTACATTTAATACAGATGTTTTCAATTCTAATTAAATTCCACTCTGAATTTAAAATTGTATCTGATTTTCTGCAGATGGATTGAAGGATTAAATAACATGCTACAACAAGCCTTTCCCAGCTAACAGTGAAATCAGATAAATGCTCTGGAGGGATAGAGAGCTTTGGAAACCCTCTTGTGTGCTGTGAGCATGAAGCCATTTTTATTTAAAACCTGGCTTACCTCCTTCTCTCAGACAGTTTGATTCTTTGACAAGAACGGATAACTAAAGGATGTAGAGAATTTTTGTAAATTGCTCTTCTGACCACCGAATGGCCCAAAATTCTTTTTCCTGGATCAAGTAGTCAGTAGTTTGGGATTCTAGCAGGACTATGGCAAGGCTACAAATGCTGTGCTCACCTTCAGCTAGCCCAACGCAGCTGCACTCTATCAAACAACTCTAAAGTGTGGCTCTACTTGCTCAATATCCTCAACTTCCTCTGCAGAAGACAGATGCTGTTCTCCCGTCTCTTTAGCATCCATCAGATCCCTGCTTTATCACTGGACTAGAAACATTTACTCCACTTCTCTCTCTGCAGATGCTGCTGAGTTTCTGCAGCACTTTCTGGGGTTCCCATTTCTCTCCCTCAGCTAGTTCTGAACACAGGAGAGCATCAAAGTCCTTTACTGGTTGCCTTGATGCAAACAATGCCTCAGTTATCTGCTACAAAATAGTTTCTGATGGGGAGGTATCAAAAGCTACCTCATTGATTCAGAGTATCGACCCAAAGACCAGGCCGCATGACTGAAACTTCTGATTTGTTCGAATAACCTTTAACAATGCAGCTTTGTCTTTTGTTTGTCATTTGAAATACCAGAAAGATAAGCAACCCCAGCCGCTAATCTCAATATCACTCAAACATTTCTGAAAATAAAAGACTTGTGTTTGCCAGTGAACCAATCCCAATTGAAGTAGGCATTTGGCACACTTGCCGTCATCAGTCAGAGCTTGAATACAGGAGTTGAGATGTTGTGTTACAGCTGTGCAATATGTGTAAGGCCACATTGGAAGTACTATATATAATTCTGCTCATCCAGCTGTAGGAAGGATGATATTAAGGGTGTAGAAAAGATTTACATGAATGATGCAAGAATAGCTGGAAGGTTAGAGTTATAAGCAGAGGTTGGATAGGCTGGGACTATTTTCCCTGGATAGTAGGAGGCTGAGGGGTGACGTTATAGATGTTTATAAAATCATGAGGGGTATAGACAAGGTGAATAGCCAAGGTATTTTCCCCAGGGCAAGGGAGTCCAAAGCTACCACTGTTAAGCTCAAAAGAGAAGAGCAATAAGAATCATTTAATTCAGCTCTGCCTTGTGTCCCTGACACCTGTATTCAACAAATTTTATTCTCACAGTGCTTCACATTTCTCCTGTACTTCTGCAGATACTATATTTTGGACAATAGCAGCACTTTGGGAAGTCTGCCAGGACCTCAGGGAAGGTACAAAAGCAGTTTGCTAGGATGATAGCAAGGGTCAGTTTCCAGTTGTATAGATAGATCAAGCAAACTGGTAAGGATAATAAAAAGCCTAAGGTTGAATATCATGTTCAAAGCTGTGAGGGTGCTCTGAGCAAAGAACATGAGGAGGAACATTCTCTTCCATCCAGTAGGTAAGCAACGAGAAGTCATAGATGTAAAATAATTGGAAAAAGGAGTAGAGGGGAAAGAGAGTTGGCCAGGTGCTTGAGAAGGACTGATTTATTGGCTCATAAAAACGGGGTGCAGAATTAAATTGGATAACAAGTTCAAAAAGGCTGATACAGAGACAATAGGCTGAATGGCTTCCTCCTGTGATTTAGGTTTCCATGACCCGAGCTGATGATATCAAAGGATAAGGTGATAGCAGGGGCAAGTGGTGTAGGGGGTAGATCATCTGCCTGATGGACTGAAAGACCTCCTGCTCTAATATTTCTAAGCAGCATTGCATTGAATATTGGCCCGACACATGGCGAGTCCCAGACCAATATAAAGCTTATCAGCTGATAGTATTTTGCTTTTATGTACTTAGTCTCTGCAGGACAGCTTGACCAATGACCAATCAACTCTGTGCAAAATGTATCCACTTTTTGCTGCTAGTTAGTCACCTGGAATAAAATATTGCACAAAGGGAGCCAAAGAACTTGACTTTAAACCTGTGGAAAAGCGGAAATCCTAAAGGTATTATACATGAGTACTCAAAATTGAACAAAACAGATACTAATGCCCTGAAAATGTTAAAGACTAATAAAAGATATAATTGAATTTTAATGGGCCACCCACATACTGACATTAGCAGGCAGATCAGGAAAGGAGTTGTCCCCATTGTTGATTTGTTTAAAGCAGTGTTCACTTGAGTCAAGCGATTTCAGATGGTGACCTGCTGAACTGAAACCCAAACCCCTCCGCTCCTGTGAGGTGGCAGCTAGAACCAGCAACCAGACTTTCATTTTTAATGGAGGTGAAAACACCAGGAGGGTACTGTGCATACGCAGCCTTTGGAAGTTTCTTCAGAGAATGAATTGAGATGGGTCACGCCCTGCCCCTTCTGAGATTACCTTGAGCCCTTGTGAAAGTTTAGGACGACGAAAGTGATTAATTGTGGCCGGGGGGTGTGATGCTGTTTAGGATCTGTGAAAGCTCCAGTTATGGACTGGTTTGTTGGCAGGATTGTGCAATGATTCTGTTTTAAAGGTAGTCCTGTTGATTTGGATCAGAGATGAATGAAGGAGGCAGTAACGAGGCAGCATTGTAATCACCTTCCAAAAAAAACTGACTGATGCCGAAACGTCAGCTTTTATGCTCCTGAGATGCTGCTTGGCCTGCTGTGTTCATCCAGCTTCACACTTTGTTATCTCGGATTCTCCAGCATCTGCAGTTCCCATTATCTCTGTACACAAGCAAGGTGTCTTTAAGCTGGAATGCTAAACCATGGTTACCAATCAATCTTCTGAAAATACTAGTAGCACAAATGCAAATAGCAGTCTGCACTCCCACATGGTTGTTAGGTTCTTTCCCACTGACTAATCATTCTAGATCATAACAAACTTTCTGTTTCTGTGGTGGTCAGTTGTATTGAAATGGGATCTTTAGGGAGCACTGTTTTAAAAAAAAACTCATTCACAAGATGTGGGCATCACTGGCATTTATTGCCCAGAGGCAAGTTAAATGTCAACCACATTGCCGTGGGTCTGGAGTCATATGTAGGCCAGACTAGGTAAGGATGGCAGTTTCTTTCCCTGAAGGGTATTAGTGAACCAGATGGGTTTTGTCCTGACAATCAACAATGGATTCAGGGTCATCATTAGATTCTTCATTCCAGATATTTATTGAATTCAAATTCTACCATCTGCCAAGACCGGAATAGAACCTGCATTCCCAGAAAATTAACTGGGTCTCCGGATTAACAGTCCAGTGCTAATACCACTAAGTCATTGCAACACAGGGAACTGACAGAACTATGACAATGTTCGTGTGTACTAAAACAACATTGCATCTGAACACAGGCAGATATCAAACCCAATTGAGCAGACAGCTCTGACTTGTGTTTATTCAGGTTGGGTGAGTACCATGTGAACCGTACCCTTGGACGAGTGGAAGGTGGTCCTCTCAAATTTCAGGTTCAAGATCCACTCCAGTGTTTGTGCACACAGATTTACTCCCCTGCAATACTGAGAAAGAATCACATTGATTTCAGAAACCAAGGTCCAAATCTGCCTCTTCTGCTTGACGTATAATTTCCCATGGTCCTATTTCAAAGAAAACATGGACTTATCCCCATTTCCTGGCCAATATCCATCCCTCAAACAAACACAGTGGAAACAGATTGATGGATTCTCCTCTTGCTTTGACAGATGGACATAAATTGATTTGGGATGTTCTAAATGTTCACTTGTTCTCTCTAGCCTGACCCACTGTGAGCTCCAGCATTGGTTGTTTTGCAGATGAGATGTTCTACTGTCATGTAGCTCTTCCATTCTCTCCTTCCTCACTTCCTACTTTTATCTGCCCCTCCCTTTCCTTCCTTCCCATATATACACATAGTCGTTCCTTCATTCTGCTGGGCTGAGTTCTTAAGCTCTCTCCATAACAGCATTGTGGGTGCTCTACCTGCCAAAGGACTGCAGAGGATCAGAAAGATGGCCCACAGCAATTCTGGGCTAATTAACAAAAGGCAATAAATGCTGACCCAGCCAAAAATCCTGTGAAAGAATAAAAAGGAAATTAATGAAATACACCATTTGTTGTGGCACTGGAGAGGAAAGCACTTTATTTGAGTATTACTGAAGGGATCCTGAGGTACAGTTAGGAATCTGATATCAGATACAGTGCACCATGGACTTTTCCAGGGATCATGAAGCCAATCAGTGAAAGAGAGATAGGAGCTAATGGCTCCACAAGGAAAGCAGCTTTCCAGCACTCCTTGTGAGTCAGGTGAAGCAAGAGCACTTACTTTCTTCCCCCTCCCCACCTCACATGAACCTACAGACTCCTCAGAATTAGTGTGATGACTATGCCTAGCCTTTACATTTAACAGTGCACCCTTGTTCTCGTTCCTGTATGTCCTCTCCCAAACTGGTTCGTAAACATAAGGACAAATCCTTGTCTCCTTACCCTCTCAAGAAATGTCACATGATGAAATCACATGCTTTATTTATTCCTCCACTTAATTTGTTCAGTTCCTATGTGGATAACAAAAAGGTGAAAGGCTTCTTTTCTAAATAATTGGACTCATTCTCTTGTCTTTATGGTGCATCTAATTTCAATTGCAAAAGCTCGAGTGGTCATAATAATCAAAATGGAGACCAATCAAGAAACTTAACACCTTCACCTTGCTTCTACAGTCATTAACTCTCAAATAAAATCTCGAATCTATTAGCATTTGTAATAGCTGCATTTCAGACTTGCATTTTAACTAATATTTGTAAATCTGATAATAATAGCAGACATATATTTAAATTGTAATCATTTGAACTATTTTGCTTTACTTACACTGCAAGGCAGATATTTGATTGTTTAGATCAACTATTCGGAAATAACCAGTAATTAGATCCACTTATCCAATCGCATACAGTCATGGGAATCTGTAATCCAATTAAATAATTTCGCACACAGGATCGATACAATTATTCAATTACAATCCAGTTCACAAGCATATGGACGGACATGGAATAGTGTAGGTTAGATGGGCTTGAGATCGGTATGACAGGTCGGCACAACATCGAGGGCCGAAGGGCCTGTACTGTGTTGTAATGTTCTATGTTCTATTATTTATGAGTTCTTTATGCAGCACAAAACTACTCTTTCCCAGCATCCACCTAATATACTGGTGGGGAGATTTCCTACGGCTGCTCAGGAGGATTTAAACTAGCAAGGGGGTGGGATGCAGCACAAATGTGAGAAAAGAGATCAATCTGACACTGGCATTATTGATAAAAGAAGCAAGTCAAATAGTCAGGGCAGGAAAAACAAAGCAGAGAATGAGGTGATATTGATAAACTAAACTGCATTTATTTCAATGCAAGAGGTCTAACAGGTGAAGCAGATGAGCTCAGGGAATGGTTGGGAACATGAGACTGGGATATCATTGCAATTACAAAAATGTGACTGGGGGATGGACAGGACTGGCAGCTTAATGTTCCAGGGTGTTGATACTATAGGAAGGATAGAAAAGGGAGGCAAGAGAGGAGAGGGAGTGGCATTTTTGATTCGGGATAACATTACAGTGGTATTTAGGGAGAAAATTCCTGGGAATGCATCCAGGCAATTTATTTGGGTGGAACTGAGAAATAAGAAGGGGATGATCACCTTACTGGGACTGTACTACAGACACCACCCCCCACCCCTCAATAGGCAGCAGGAAATTTAGAAACAAATTTGTCACTAGATTGCAGAAGACTGTGTGAGGAATAGGTTGGTAATGGCAGGGGACTTTAACTTTCCCAACATAGGCTGGGACAGCCATAATGTTAAGAGCTTAGATGAAGAATAATTTGTTAAGTGCGTGCAAGAAAATTTTCAGATTCAATATGTGGATGTACCTACTGGAGAAGGAGCAAAGATTAACCTACTGCTGGGAAATAAGGCAGAGCAGGTGACCAGGGAGCCCATGATGGAGCACTTTGGGGCTAGAGATCAAATTCTATTAGATTTAAGATATTGATGGAAAAGGATAGACCAGATCTAAAAGTTAAAGTCCTAAATCGGAGGAAGGCTAGTTTTGACAGTACTAGGCAAGAACTTTCAAAAGTTGATTGGGAGCGTATATTTGCAAATGAAGGGGCAGTTGGGCCGTGGGAGCCTTCATAAAAGAGATAATGAGAGCCCAGGGATAGTACGCCCCATTGGGGTGGAGGGCAAGGCTGATAGGTGTAGGGAATGCTGGATAACTAGGCAAATTGAGATTTTAATAAGAACATAAGAACTAGGAGCAGGAGTAGGCCATTTGGCCCCTCATCATAACCTGTAATTCCTTTACTGTTCAAAAATTTATCTAGCCTGGCCTTAAAAACATTCAGCGAGGTAGCTTCAACTGCTTCACTGGGCAGGGAAAAAGAAAGAAGTATCTGTCAGGTATAGACAGTGAATCCCTTTGCAAGAGTATAAAGGCAGTCAAAGTATACTGAAGAGGGAAATCAGGAGGCAGCTTTGGCAAAGAGGGTTAGTGAGAATCCAAAGGCATTTTCCAAATACATTAAGGACAAAAGAGTAACCAAGGAGAGAATAGAGCCCCTTAATGATCAGTAAGGCCCCCTATGTGTGGGCCCACAGAAGATGGGGGAAATACAAAAAGAATATTTTACATCATGTTTACTGTGGAGAAGTATATGGAAGATAGAGAACATGGGGAAATAAATAGCAACATCTGGAAAAATGTTTATATTACAGAAGAGGAGGTGTTGGAAGTCTTAAAATGCATAAAGGTGGATAGTCCCTGAGACCTGATCAAATGTACCCTAAAACTCTGTGGGAAGCCAGGGAAGTGATTACTGGGCCCTTTGTTGAGATATTGGTATCATCAATAGCCATGGGTGAAGTGCTGGAAGACTGGAGGTTGGCTAACATGGTGCTACTGTCTAAAAAAAACAGTAAGGAAACGCCAGGGAACTATAGACTGGTAAGCCTGACACCGGTTGTGGGCAAGTTGTTGGAAAGATCCTGGGGGACAGCTTGGGTGGCATGGTGGCTCACTGGTTAGCACTGCTGCCTCACAGCGCCAGGGACCCGGGTTCAATTCCAGCCTCGGGTAACTGTCTGTGCGGAGTTTGCACATTCTCCCCGTGTCTGCGTGGGTTTCCTCCAGGTACTCCAATTTCCTCCCACAGTCCAAAGATGTGCAGGCTAGGTGGATTGGCCATGCTAAATTGCCCGTAGTGTTCAGGGATGGGTGGGCTGCCGGGGGATGGGTCTGTGTGGGATGCTCAGAGGGTTGATGTGGACTTGTTGGGCCAAAGGGCCTGTTTCCACTTTGGGGGGGATTCTATGACATACATGTATTTGGAAAGGCAAGGACTGATTAGAGATAGTCAAAATGACTTTGTGTGTAGGAAATAGTGTAACACTAATTTGATTGAGTGTTTTTAAGAAGTAATGAAGAGGATTGATGAGGGCAGATCGGTGGGTGTGATCTATACATACTTGAGTAATCTGTTTGATAAGGATCCTCATGGTACACTAGCAAAGTTCTTTGCTATCTCAAAGTTCTTTACTCAGGGAGTAGTAAGGGAATGGAATGCTTTGCCTGCAACGGTAGTAGATTCACCAACTTTAGGTACATTTAAGTCGTCATTGGACAAAGCAAATGGACGTACATGGAATAGTGTAGGTTAGATAGGCTTGAGTTCGGTATGACAGGTCGGCACAACATCGAGGGCCGAAGGGCCTGTACTGTGCTGTTATGTTCTATGTTCTATAAAGTTAGATCAAACAGAATACAGGGAGAATGAACCATTTGAATACAGAACTTGATCAAAGGTAGAAGACAGAGGGTGGCGGTGGAGAGTTGTTTTTCAAACTGGAGGCCTGTGACTAGTAGTGTGCTACAAGGATCAGTGCTGGGTCCACTGCTTTTTGTCATTTATATAAATGATTTGTCTGCGAACGCATGAGATATGGTTAGTATGTTTGCAGATGACACTAAAATTAGTGGTGCAGAGTACAGAATACAAAGAGTACAAAGGACATTAACAGGATGGGCCAATAGGTCAAGGTGGCAGATGGAGTTTAATTTAGGTAAATGTGAGGTGCTGCATTTTGGAAAGGCAAATCATTTATACACTTAATGGCAAGGTCCTGGGAAGTGTTGGTGAACAAAGAGGTCTTGGAGTGCAGGCTCATAGTTCATTGACAGTGGAGTCACAGGTAGACAAGATAGTGAAGAAGATGTTTAGTTTGCTCCCCTGTATTGGTTAGTGCATTGAGTATAGGAGTTGGTTGGCCATGCTGCGTCTGTAGAGGATATTGGTTAGGCCACTTGTGGAATACAGAATGCAGTTCTGTTCTCCCTGCTATAGTAAGGATGTTGTGAAACTTGTAAGGGTTCAAAAAAGATTTACAAGGATATCCCCAGGGCTGGAGGGTTTGAGCTATAGGGAGAGGCTGAATAGGCTGGGACTATTTTCCCTGGAGTGCCAGAGGCTGAGGCGCGACCTTATAGAGATTTATAAAATCATGAGGGCCATGGATAGGGTGAATAGCTTTTCCCCAGGGTGGGGGGGGGTCCAAAACTAGAGGGCACAGCTTTAAAGTGAGAGGGGAAAGATTTTAAAAGGACCTAAGGGGAAACCTTTTCATGTAGAGGGTGGTGCATGTTTGGAATGAGCTGCCAGAGGAAGTGGTGCAAGCTGGTACAGCTACAACATTTAAAATACGTCAGGATGGGTATATGAATAGGAAGGGTTTAGGGGGATATGAGTCAAATGCTGGCAAATGTGATGAGATTAATTTGGGATTTCTAGCGGGCCTGGGCCATTTGGATTGAAGGGGTTATTTCCATGCTGAACAGCTCTATGACTCCAAATGTTTTAAAGAAAGTTGGTGATGTGGAGAGATGCCGAAGTTGTAGAGAGGGAGTTTAAGAGCTTGCCAACTAAAGTCACAGCCACACGTAATGAAGCAATTAGCCAGATTCTGGCTGAGCACAGAGATGTGAGAGATTGTAGGGCTTCATAGCCGTGAGTTGGACATAACATCATGGCGAGGTTTGAAAACCAGGATGACAATTGGACTATTGTGAAACAGTATTATTCAAACATTGCATTAATCATTTGGCAAAACGCTTGTATGTAGTAGTGTGCGTTCAGTTTCAGACACCCTGTGTTGAAAAATAATGGTAAAATGCAGAGTAAGTACGAGATATTTGGAACTTGATGCTAGTATGGGGATCTTGGAGAATGAAATTTATTTGCTTGAGAAAACAAGATTGATTCAGTTCAGCTGGAAACATTAGCTAGCTTTCTCTCCATGGATGCTGTGTGACCCACTGTGATCTCCAGCATTTGTTGTTTTCAGTTGAGAAGGAACATGATGCATTTGTACAAAGTGTCAGGAATGGAAAATGTCAAGTCAAGCAGACTAGTTAACTGGGGCTGTGAACGCAAAACTAAATGGCACAAGGATAAAATGAACAAGAATTGTATATATGGGAAGGGTCCCAACTGCAGCATTTAATGGGATGTCAGTGGTCCTTTACACAGGACTGAATGAATATTTCATTAACATTGGGATTGAGGGTTTGCAGGATAAATACTGGCAGGTAATTGATTGCAGTGTGGAACATGACAGAGTCTGAGCTACTGGGAGCACAATGTGTTGTAGCAGGAAAGCTAATCGGCTCAGAATATAAATCATTGGAAATAAAACTGTATAGTTATCTTGTTGTTTTGATTTTATTCTACTCTTTTGCGGAACACAGCAATGGTTTACAGAACCTTGCTTTAGAAGTTTAAGTGAGTTAACACAGATAATGAAGTAACAAACAGGATGAAACATTATTGCTGACAATGCTTTCTTATGGAAGGAACAAAAGGACTTACAATATAAAAACCATTCATAGCCACTTGATGACCCACAAAGCAATTTTGAAGTGTGGTTTGTATGGTGGCATAGGAAATGTGACAGTCAATTTGTGCACAGCAAGATCCCAAAAGCAAGAACAAAATGAAAACCAAAGTCATTTGTTTTAGATGCTTGAGGGATAAATATTAGAGTTATACAGCATGGAAACAAACCATTCTGAGGAAGGGTGACTGGACCCAAAACATTAGCTCTGATTTCTCTTCACAGATGCTGCCAGACCTGCTGAGCTTTTCCAGGAACTTCTGGCTTTGTTTCTGATTTACAGCATCCGCAGTTCTTTTGGATTTTCATGGAAGCAGACCCTTTCGTCCAAGCACTGACCTTGGCAACCCCTTTTGCTCTCCTTCAAATCACATCTTGGAATCCTTTATGCTCCCTTAGCACTTGGTTCAATGTATCAACTGAGTGGCAGCATGACATGTTGGTTAGTTCAGTTGGCTGAATGGCTGATTTGTAATGCAGAGTGATGCCAACCATGTCGATTCAATTCCTGTATCAGCTAAGACCACTTTCTCAACCTTACCCGAGATATGCTGACCCTCAGGTTGAACAACCACCATTCATATCTCTCTTTACTGAGAAAGTGGGACTGCAGTTTTATTTTCTTCATTCACTCCCAGGAAGAGGGCAACCATATTGCTGTGTGCCTAGAGTCACATTCATATCTCTCTTTACTGAGAAAGTGGGACTGCAGTTTTATTTTCTTCATTCACTCCCAGGAAGAGGGCAACCATATTGCTGTGTGCCTAGAGTCACATTCATATCTCTCTTTACTGAGAAAGTGGGACTGCAGTTTTATTTTCTTCATTCACTCCCAGGAAGAGGGCAACCATATTGCTGTGTGCCTAGAGTCACATTCATATCTCTCTTTACTGAGAAAGTGGGACTGCAGTTTTATTTTCTTCATTCACTCCCAGGAAGAGGGCAACCATATTGCTGTGTGCCTAGAGTCACATTCATATCTCTCTTTACTGAGAAAGTGGGACTGCAGTTTTATTTTCTTCATTCACTCCCAGGAAGAGGGCAACCATATTGCTGTGTGCCTAGAGTCACATTCATATCTCTCTTTACTGAGAAAGTGGGACTGCAGTTTTATTTTCTTCATTCACTCCCAGGAAGAGGGCAACCATATTGCTGTGTGCCTAGAGTCACATTCATATCTCTCTTTACTGAGAAAGTGGGACTGCAGTTTTATTTTCTTCATTCACTCCCAGGAAGAGGGCAACCATATTGCTGTGTGCCTAGAGTCACATTCATATCTCTCTTTACTGAGAAAGTGGGACTGCAGTTTTATTTTCTTCATTCACTCCCAGGAAGAGGGCAACCATATTGCTGTGTGCCTAGAGTCACATTCATATCTCTCTTTACTGAGAAAGTGGGACTGCAGTTTTATTTTCTTCATTCACTCCCAGGAAGAGGGCAACCATATTGCTGTGTGCCTAGAGTCACATTCATATCTCTCTTTACTGAGAAAGTGGGACTGCAGTTTTATTTTCTTCATTCACTCCCAGGAAGAGGGCAACCATATTGCTGTGTGCCTAGAGTCACATTCATATCTCTCTTTACTGAGAAAGTGGGACTGCAGTTTTATTTCATTCATTCACTCCCAGGAAGAGGGCAACCATATTGCTGTGTGCCTAGAGTCACATTCATATCTCTCTTTACTGAGAAAGTGGGACTGCAGTTTTATTTTCTTCATTCACTCCCAGGAAGAGGGCAACCATATTGCTGTGTGCCTAGAGTCACATTCATATCTCTCTTTACTGAGAAAGTGGGACTGCAGTTTTATTTTCTTCATTCACTCCCAGGAAGAGGGCAACCATATTGCTGTGTGCCTAGAGTCACATTCATATCTCTCTTTACTGAGAAAGTGGGACTGCAGTTTTATTTTCTTCATTCACTCCCAGGAAGAGGGCAACCATATTGCTGTGTGCCTAGAGTCACATTCATATCTCTCTTTACTGAGAAAGTGGGACTGCAGTTTTATTTTCTTCATTCACTCCCAGGAAGAGGGCAACCATATTGCTGTGTGCCTAGAGTCACATTCATATCTCTCTTTACTGAGAAAGTGGGACTGCAGTTTTATTTTCTTCATTCACTCCCAGGAAGAGGGCAACCATATTGCTGTGTGCCTAGAGTCACATTCATATCTCTCTTTACTGAGAAAGTGGGACTGCAGTTTTATTTTCTTCATTCACTCCCAGGAAGAGGGCAACCATATTGCTGTGTGCCTAGAGTCACATTCATATCTCTCTTTACTGAGAAAGTGGGACTGCAGTTTTATTTTCTTCATTCACTCCCAGGAAGAGGGCAACCATATTGCTGTGTGCCTAGAGTCACATTCATATCTCTCTTTACTGAGAAAGTGGGACTGCAGTTTTATTTTCTTCATTCACTCCCAGGAAGAGGGCAACCATATTGCTGTGTGCCTAGAGTCACATTCATATCTCTCTTTACTGAGAAAGTGGGACTGCAGTTTTATTTTCTTCATTCACTCCCAGGAAGAGGGCAACCATATTGCTGTGTGCCTAGAGTCACATTCATATCTCTCTTTACTGAGAAAGTGGGACTGCAGTTTTATTTTCTTCATTCACTCCCAGGAAGAGGGCAACCATATTGCTGTGTGCCTAGAGTCACATTCATATCTCTCTTTACTGAGAAAGTGGGACTGCAGTTTTATTTTCTTCATTCACTCCCAGGAAGAGGGCAACCATATTGCTGTGTGCCTAGAGTCACATTCATATCTCTCTTTACTGAGAAAGTGGGACTGCAGTTTTATTTTCTTCATTCACTCCCAGGAAGAGGGCAACCATATTGCTGTGTGCCTAGAGTCACATTCATATCTCTCTTTACTGAGAAAGTGGGACTGCAGTTTTATTTTCTTCATTCACTCCCAGGAAGAGGGCAACCATATTGCTGTGTGCCTAGAGTCACATTCATATCTCTCTTTACTGAGAAAGTGGGACTGCAGTTTTATTTTCTTCATTCACTCCCAGGAAGAGGGCAACCATATTGCTGTGTGCCTAGAGTCACATTCATATCTCTCTTTACTGAGAAAGTGGGACTGCAGTTTTATTTTCTTCATTCACTCACAGGAAGAGGGCAACCATATTGCTGTGTGCCTAGAGTCACATTCATATCTCTCTTTACTGAGAAAGTGGGACTGCAGTTTTATTTTCTTCATTCACTCCCAGGAAGAGGGCAACCATATTGCTGTGTGCCTAGAGTCACATTCATATCTCTCTTTACTGAGAAAGTGGGGCTGCAGTTTTATTTTCTTCATTCACTCCCAGGAAGAGGGCAACCATATTGCTGTGTGCCTAGAGTCACATTCATATCTCTCTTTACTGAGAAAGTGGGGCTGCAGTTTTATTTTCTTCATTCACTCCCAGGAAGAGGGCAACCATATTGCTGTGTGCCTAGAGTCACATTCATATCTCTCTTTACTGAGAAAGTGGGACTGCAGTTTTATTTTCTTCATTCACTCCCAGGAAGAGGGCAACCATATTGCTGTGTGCCTAGAGTCACATTCATATCTCTCTTTACTGAGAAAGTGGGACTGCAGTTTTATTTTCTTCATTCACTCCCAGGAAGAGGGCAACCATATTGCTGTGTGCCTAGAGTCACATTCATATCTCTCTTTACTGAGAAAGTGGGACTGCAGTTTTATTTTCTTCATTCACTCCCAGGAAGAGGGCAACCATATTGCTGTGTGCCTAGAGTCACATTCATATCTCTCTTTACTGAGAAAGTGGGACTGCAGTTTTATTTTCTTCATTCACTCCCAGGAAGAGGGCAACCATATTGCTGTGTGCCTAGAGTCACATTCATATCTCTCTTTACTGAGAAAGTGGGACTGCAGTTTTATTTTCTTCATTCACTCCCAGGAAGAGGGCAACCATATTGCTGTGTGCCTAGAGTCACATTCATATCTCTCTTTACTGAGAAAGTGGGACTGCAGTTTTATTTTCTTCATTCACTCCCAGGAAGAGGGCAACCATATTGCTGTGTGCCTAGAGTCACATTCATATCTCTCTTTACTGAGAAAGTGGGACTGCAGTTTTATTTTCTTCATTCACTCCCAGGAAGAGGGCAACCATATTGCTGTGTGCCTAGAGTCACATTCATATCTCTCTTTACTGAGAAAGTGGGACTGCAGTTTTATTTTCTTCATTCACTCCCAGGAAGAGGGCAACCATATTGCTGTGTGCCTAGAGTCACATTCATATCTCTCTTTACTGAGAAAGTGGGACTGCAGTTTTATTTTCTTCATTCACTCCCAGGAAGAGGGCAACCATATTGCTGTGTGCCTAGAGTCACATTCATATCTCTCTTTACTGAGAAAGTGGGACTGCAGTTTTATTTTCTTCATTCACTCCCAGGAAGAGGGCAACCATATTGCTGTGTGCCTAGAGTCACATGTAGGCCTGACCAGGGAAAGATAGCAGTTTTTTTTTCCTCTTAGAGGATGTCACATGGGCTTTTCCTGATGATTTGTGGTCATCTTAATTCCAATTTTTTTTAATTCAAATTCCACCATCTGCTGTGGCAGGATTCAAACCTGGGTCCCTAGAACATCACCTGGATCTCTGAATTAACAGTCCAGCAATAATACCACGCGGCCATCACCTCCCCTTTATCTTATCTTGCAGTACAATGCGGGCTTGTCAACTTCACTTTATATTTACGTGCCAACATAAACCTCAGACAGTCACAATATTTGATGCTGCAGAGGATCACAGGAAAAACTCCAAAGAAATAAAGGGCAACAGAAATGAAGCATTCCCAAATACTGAGAGACAATTCTACCTGTGAAAACAAAGTGTGGAGTTGGATGAACACAGCAGGCCAAGCAGCATCTTAGGAGCACAAAAGCTGACGTTTTGGGCCTAGACCCTTCATCAGAAAAGGGGGAGGGGGAGGGGGAGAGGGTTCTGAAATAAATAGGGAGAGAGGGGGAGGTGCACCGAAGATGGATACAAGAGAGTTGCAGTGGGAGAGAGATTCCCTGAGGTCTGTCTGGAGGGAGGAGGGTAACTTCTTCAGGTTAGCATCCCTGGAAGAGGCTTCGCGGTGAGGTTAAAATTGTATCAGAGATAATAGGAACGGCAGATGCTGGAGAATCCAAGATAATAAAGTGTGGAGCTGGATGAACACAGCAAGACTTGTTTCTAAAAACACAGCCAGATGGCACCATTTCTGATCCACTTAAAAGGCAACTGCTCTCATTATGTTTCAGTTGTTATGTAACTAAATATTCACCGGGAAAAGTTAGCAACATGTGGGAATTGAACAGGATTTAAGCAAAATATTTAAACAATGATTAATTGAGCAATGTGAAGAACATTGCAAATTAAAAACTTAACAATTTAGGTAAAGTTAACTATCACATAAGTTGAAAATAGTTCCTTTGAACTATGATAGCCAGACATAGTGGGGAAAATACTAAGTGAACACAAGAAGAGAGCTACAGATGTGAAAGGTGAACGTGCATATAGAGTAGAGTACAGGATGTAATATGAAATCTGTGGTTTTACATCTACGATGCAAAATATAAATGTGAAGATGAATTTCTGTGAGAAATTGGTTCCCCTAGCATTGATAAAAGAGATTAACATTTCATGAATTCTGCTGGTGTATTTCCAGAATTTTCTGGTTTTCTTTTCATACTTAGAGCCATAGAGTCATAAAGATTCACAGCACAGAAACAGACCCTTCAGTCCACCTTGCCCATTCTGACCAGACATCCTAAATTAATCTAGTCCCATTCGGAAACATTTGGCCCATATCCCTCTAAACCCTTCTTACTCATGCACCCATCCAGCTGCCTTTCAACTGTTGTAATTGTGCCAGCCTCCACCACTTTCTCTGACAGCGCATTCCATACGCCACCCTCTGTACCGAAACGCTGCCCCTCAGGTCCCTTTTAAGTCTTTCCCCTCTCACCTTAAACCAATGCCCTCTAGGGTTGGACTCTGCTAACCTGGGGAAAGGCTATTCAACCTATCCATGGCCCTCATGATTTTATAAACCTTGAAAAGGCCATCCCTCAGCCTTTGGCGCTCAGGGAAAAATCCCCCTTTTCAGCCTCTCCCTATAGCTCAAACCCTCCAACCCTGGCAACATCCTTGTAAATCTTTTCTGAACCCTTTCAACTTTTATGATTGACATTTGACCTCTTGAAAGAGCAGGATTAGTTGTTTCCTAAGAAACAGGTGACTAGGTTTTACAGAACATTTGTTTTTATGCAGATACAATCCAGAATGCGCTGCCTGAAAAGATAATGGGTGCAGGTTCTGTGTTAAATTTCAGAAGGGAGTTAAATAAGAACTTAAAGACCAAATTTTAGGACAAGGGAGTAGGGACTAGATGAATCACACTTGCAGAGGTACAACAGGGGCCAAGAGATTGAATGGCCTCCTTCTGTGGTTCTGTAAATTTAGCACAAAGGAGAGCTTTCAGTTTTCCGAGACTCGGTAGATGGAGATGTCCTTTTCTATATCCTCTGAGCCTTTTGGAAGTGGTTGCTTAGTGATACCGTGATTATTGCTGGGAAAAGCGGCACACTGTGAAGCTTTGTATCTCGCACCAATAAAGGCAAACAAAAGAATATTCAATCTCAGCAAGAGGAGCTGGTGATGTATCGGTAATGTTGCTCATCTAATCTAGAGATATAGGCTAACAAAACAAAAACAAGGAAACACAGTATGTCTGGCAGATTCCATGGAGGTACAGAGATAACAAGGTGTGGAGCTGGATGAACACTGCGGGCCAAGCAACATCCTAGGAGCACAAAGCTGACATTTCAGGCCTAGAACCTGCTTGGCCTGCCATGTCCATCCAGCTCCACACTTGGTTATCTCAGATTCTCCAGCATCTGCAGTTCCCATTATCTCTGTGGAGACACAGTTAATGTTCTGAGTAATAAATGACTCCGAAGAAGTCATGTTGGATTCTAGACACTAGCTCCACTTTTCTCCATATAGAATCTGCAAGACTGGTCAATGTTCTCCAGGCTTTCTGTTTTTATATCTCCAGCATCCACAGTACTTTGCTTTTATTTGAGCAAACCAGACTAATGCTCTCCATTCGAGTGCCAATGTATCAATCTAGTCGGCTTAGTAAGAGCAAATCTGGAAGTGACAGCTGACCATGCAAAATATCACTTTTGTGGTTAAAAATCCAACTGGCTTCATTTCTGAAAATTGCCGTCCGTACCCAGTCTAGTCCACGAATAACTCCAGACCCTCAGTGTGATTTACTTCAAACCCTCTGAAATCGCATCGCAAGTGTTATGATCACAGTTGTTGTTATGAATGGACAGACCAGAGCGAACCCTGGCTTGATATTCTCTTCTTTTTATTTTAACAAGAAGTCTGAAATACAAGCACAAAATGCTGAAGGTTTTTCCTTTTACAAGAAATACAGAAGTTTATTAACAAAAGAAGAGAAGATAAAATAAAACAAACTAAACTGTCTGCTTATCACATAAATTCTAAGGTTTTTAAACAGAGTAAAAGTATACTCCCATTAATGCACCAAATAACTCCTTTTATAAATTGATAAGAAAAACTAGCACCCGAAACTCACTTGGTTCTTGGTACTGTGCATAAATTCACAACTGTTTTTACTATTTAAAAGTACCGTTCACGCGCTACTCAAACAAGAGCCCCTGTCTCTAACACTTCAATTATAATCCATTAGGGATTTTAACTGAGAGGTTGGAAGAGCAGAAGCTTTTTTTCTGGAGTTATTCATGTGCCTGAGCTTAAATATGCTCAGCTTTGAGGAACCCCTTCAGGGTTTTACACCAACTTGTCAGATCTGGGACCGGCACTAATTTCTTATTTTATGGAATCTAATTTTATTATGTCCTTGTCTCAGAAACCCTGGTCCATACAAATATTTTCATCAAAACATTCACATGACTTCTCCAAATGTAAATGAAAACTGAAAAATACTTGCCCTGGGCAATGAATGAGTAAGCTTAAAGAAAACCCTCCTGACCTTCTAAACCAAACTTTTTTACTTCATTTGGTGCCAATGTAAACAAAACCCATTAATTCTAAAACTAGGCCTCAAAGAACATGATAAAAGAAATTACCATGTTTCCAGAAATACTAACAAGTTAATTGTTTACTTTAGACACACAAGTAATCCACATGTTATTAACACAAAAAGCCAAAAAATCCACACTTACAATAAATCATGCTAAAAACAAATGATGATACATCACACAGTCTACATAATACAAGTCACTCAGCCCAGGAACAGCTAGTGATGGGGAACAAAGGGTGGTTTCACCAGTGAATCCTACATTCTGTGGCAAACTAAAAGTAATGCTTCATCTGTTGACTGGTGGGCAAGTCAATTCTGGTTACTTGAGATGTTGTTATTGAGACACCCAGGACACACAATAGGCTAGGAAATTGCAACAAAAGCAAATTAGAGGCTAGACAAACTGCAGCAAGTAACTCACCTTCTGACTCTCCAAAACCTGACTACTACCTACAAGGCACAAGCCAGGACTGTGATGGAATACTCTCCACTTGCCTGGATGGATGCAGCTCCAACAACATCATAGAAGTTCCACACCATCCACGGCAAAGCAGCCCACTTCATTGGCACTGTGTCTACAAGCATCCACTTTCTCCATCACTGACAATCAATAGCAGCAGTGTGTACTATTTACAAATTGTACTGCAGAAATTCACCAAAGATCATCAGACAGCATCTTCCAAACTCATGATTACAAAGTGTGGAGCTGGATGAACACAGCAGGCCCAGCCGCATCTCAGGAGCACAAAAGCTGACATTTTGGGCCTAGACCCTTCATCAGAGAGGGGGATGGGGTGAGGGTTCTGGAATAAATAGGGAGAGAGGGGGAGGTGGACTGAAGATGGAGAGAAAAGAAGATAAGTGGAGAGGAGAATATAGGTGGGGAGGTAGGGAGGGGATAGGTCAGTCCAGGGAAGATGGACAGGTCAAGGAGGTGGGATGAGGTGGTAGGTAGGAAATGGAGGTGCGGCTTGGGGTGGGAGGAAGGGATAGGTGAGAGGAAGAACAGGTTAGGGAGGTGGGTATAAGCTGGGCTGGTTTTGGGATGCAGTGGGGGAGGGGGAGATTTTGAAGCTTGTGAAGTCCACATTGATACCATTGGGCTGCAGGGTTCCCAAGCAGAATATGAGTTGCTGTTCTTGCAACCTTCGGGTAGCCTCATTGTGGCACTGCAGGAGGCCCATGATGGACATCCCTGAGGAATGGGAGTGGGAGTTGAAATGGTTCGCGACTGGGAGGTGCAGTTGTTTACTGCGAACCGAGAGGAGGTGTTCTGCAAAGCGGTCCCCAAGCCTCCGCTTGTTTCCCCAGTGTAGAGGAAGCCACAGCGGGTACAGTGAATGCAGTAGTCCACCTGCAGTGCCACAATGAGGCCACCAGAAGGTTGCAAGAACAGCAACTCATATTCTGCAAGGGAACCCTGCAGCCCAATGGTATCAATGTGAACTTCACAAGCTTCAAAATCTCCCCCTCCCCCACTGCATCCCTAAACCAGCCCAGCTTGTCCCCGCCTCCCTAACCTGTTCTTCCTCTCACCTATTCCTTCCTCCCACCCCAAGCTGCACCTCCATTTCTCATCCTGCCTCCTTGACCTGTCCGTCCTCCCTGGACTGACCTATACTCTCCCTACCTCCCCACCTATACTCTCCTCTCCACCTATCTTCTTTGGTCTCCATCTTCAGTCCACCTCCCCCTCTCTCCCTATTTATTTCAGAACCCTCTCCCCATCCCCCACTCTGATGAATTGTCTAGGTCCGAAACGTCAGCTTTTGTACTCCTCAGATGCTGCTTGGCCTGCTGTGTTCATCCAGCTCCACACTTTGTTATATTGGATTCTCCAGCAACTGCAGTTCCCATTATCTCTGATCTTCCAAACTCATGACTATTTCCAACTAGAAGGGCAAGGCCAGCAGATATATGGAAACACCACCAACTTCAAGTTGCCATCTAAGCCACTCACCATCCTGACTTGGAAATATTTCACCATTCCTTCACTGTCACTGGGTCAAAACCCTGAAATTCCCTTGTAAATAGCATTGTAGGTTAACCCCTGGTAAGTGGACTGCAGGGGGTTCAAGAAAGCAGCTCATCAGCACCTTCTCAATAAAACCTAGGGACAGACACTAAATGTTGACCCAGCCAGCGATACCCACATCTCACAAATGCGTTAAAATGAGCTCTTATTCAATTCAATATAGTACAACGCTTGGACAGATTCCTTTAAGCTGCTGAGGAGAAGTCCCTATACATAAATATGTATGGATTCTAGTAAGTGTGGTCAGACACATTGTGAGCCCACATTTGGAGTGGTGATGAAGGGGCAGAAAAGATTAAGGAAAATTGTGTAATTATTTTGATGCACTGTTGGTAACAATGATCTCCCATGACTTCCTTGATCATCTCAGGCATTCACAAAGAAATTTATTGAAACTTTCTCTTCTCGATGATGGGGATAGGTGACTCGGTCACTGAGCCCATCTTATGGCTGGGTGACTCCTCACCAACCTAGTTGTCTGTCCTCATTCTTCTTCAAAAGGTCAACAGGAATCTGCTACTTTCCATAACCCCCTCAGACTTTCCCCAAGCTAGCTTTGAAAGTGCTCACTAAGTTTGTATGCAATTGTGAGATTTGAGATTATCTGAACTGAATTTCATTGATATTGTTTTGTTATCTTACATGTGCAAATCTTTCTATGATTCACAGACTACATATTAGAATTGACTGTCCACTCTAGTTTATTCCCAACCCTGAATTTGACCAATGTAGCTGCTATCCTGAAACATGGCCATTTGTGTAATTAGGAGGAATAAACATTTTAGCACCATTGTGTGGGGACATTCTCTCTGTGCAACTACCAAACTAGTTGTCAAGGATGACTTGTGCTCATTTTTTTCTCCCTTAAAATTCATTCCATATTACTTCCAAATTTTTATCAGGATACTTTCCACCTTAAGCCTTTTATTTGGAACTTTAATGAGTCTCTCCATGGATTTAAATATTACCAAATCCAATAATGTCATCCAGTGCCAAGTCTCACTGTTTGTCGATCACTAATGGGCTGGCTGAAATAAACGACTATGGCACTAGGTGCAAAATAAATCTGCTCCTGTCGTTAGCTCTGCTATCTTTAATGCCAAGCAAGATAAACCTACCCAGTCAAACATATTGTCAGCATAAAAAGCTCAACTAACATACATTTTAGATTATTAAAGAAGCCTAGTTAAGAAAATTCTTTCTCCACCAACACATCTCTCCACTCCCAAGCCCTGGGAGCTTCACACGAAATAGAATACATCTACAGCTATGTTATAACAGAAAAGACCGCTTTGCAGAACACCTCCGCTCGGTTCGCAATAAACAACTGCACCTCCCAGTCGCAAACCATTTCCACTCCCCCTCCCATTCTTTAGATGACATGTCCATCATGGGACTCCTGCAGTGCCACAATGATGCCACCCGAAGGTTGCAGGAACAGCAACTCATATTCCGCTTGGGAACCCTGCAGCCCAATGGTATCAATGTGGACTTCACCAGCTTCAAAATCTCCCCTTCCCCCACCGCATCCCTAAACCAGCCCAGTTCGCCCCCTCCCCCCACTGCACCACACAACCAGCCCAGCTCTTCCCCTCCACCCACTGCATCCCAAAACCAGTCCAACCTGTCTCTGCCTCCCTAACATGTTCTTCCTCTCACCCATCCCTTCCTCCCACCCCAAGCCGCACCTCCATTTTCTGCCTACTAACCTCATCCCACCTCCTTGACCTGTCCGTCTTCCCTGGACTGACCTATCCCCTCCCTACCTCCCCACCTATACTCTCCTCTCCACCTATCTTCTTTTCTCTCCATCTTCGGTCCGCCTCCCCCTCTCTCCCTATTTATTCCAGAACCCTCACCCCATCCCCCTCTCTGATGAAGGGTCTAGACCCGAAACGTCAGCTTTTGTGCTCCTGAGATGCTGCTTGGCCTGCTGTGTTCATCTAGCCTCACATTTTATTATACTTTATTTATTACTCTATTTGGGGATAGGCGATGGCCTAGTGGTATTATAGCTGCACTGTTAATCCAGAGATCCAAATAATGTTCTGGGGACCCAGGTTTGAATCCCACCATGGCAAATTGTGGAATTTGAATTCAATAAATATCTGGAATTGACAGTCTAATGATGGCCATGAATCCATTGTCAATTGTCAAAAAAATCCCTCTGGTTCAATAAAGTCCTTTAGGGAAGGAAACTGCCATCCTTGCCTGGCCTGGCCTACATGTGACTCCAGACGCACAATAATGTGGTTGACTCTGAACTGCCATCTGGGCAATTAGGGATGGGTACTGAATGCTGCCTCACCAGTGATACCCACTTCCCATGAATGAATAAACGAAGAAAAATTACATTTACAACAATCTATACTTAGAATCCAAACTTTAGAATTCCCAGATATTGATATCTAGACACATGCCTTGAATGAATAAACATAAAAATGCTCACGAGCATATAAATGTGAGACTACAACATTTTAAAAACTACCCTTTAAATATTTATTGTGAGAATCAGTTCAAAGTTATATTTTAGGAATGAGTCATGAATTATAGAATTTGCAGTACCTAAAGCAGCCACTTTGTTTATACAAACAGTGAGTGTACTAAGAAAATATCCAATGCTGTACCCCCTTAATGTTGAGAGGTATTTATATTGACAATCATTGAGAGTTATAACATGCCTCCTCCATTTAATATTGAGTGGTAGTTATGTACTCAATCATTGACAGTTATAACATGTTGGTGGCATTTAAATTTAGATTCAAAGATTAAGTAAATCTTTAAAAACCTTTTAAATAAATAAGTTGTAAAGAAAATAGTAGTCATAATCCAGGATTATTTGCAATGTTTCATCTCAACTTTCAAAATGAAGTCAGTGATAAACTCCATCCTTCTCCTAAATTGGCTAATCTGATGCCTTGTGTGTATATGTGCATGTTGCATTTCAAGACCTGTCATCTGTCTCTGAGATCTGGGGAGAGATAGAGAGAGTGAAAGGGTGAGAGAGAAGCTTTTATTGTTCATTTTATATCCAAAATAACCTGGAATCTTATCACTTGGATTAAACTGTCACTTTTATGAATGCTTATGGTTCTATTGATTTATCTTACAGGTGCTTAGCTGTTTTCCAACTTTTCCACAACGTTTTCTCACTTTTCTTGACACTTAATCAGATGTTGTATCTAGAGCATTTTAGTTCCATTCAATCAACGACGCATTTCTTTTCACCAAATTGATCACTTCCTTCACAGTGCCCCACCACACCTTGTCAGAATGTCGGACAAATTTACACATGTCGTTTTGAATGAAAAAAATCAAAATTTTAATTTTGTCCGTTCTGCACACCCGAGTATGTTTAAATTTTAATTAAAAAAAGTTCAGATCATGCAACACCATCTATGACAAGTGAAATCAGCCACATTGCAGCTTCATCAAAGCATGCAGGGAACATTGGAACTTAGTAACAGAATCAGGCCATTCAGCCCCTTGAGCCTGTTCCAATGAGATCATGGCTGATCAGTAGCCTAATCCCACACATTTGCCTTTGGCCAATATCCCTGAGAAGCTCTGCTGAAAACAAACTCAATCTCAGATTTACAAGACATATTAATATTTGTATTCATATTTTTAAATTTGGAAAGTTCTAGGATTGAATACTCGATGTCATACAGTATAGAAACAGTTGGTACACTGGATCACACATTATGACCCATGTCTGGAAATCAAATCCAGCTGTTCCTAAAGTGCAAATGTGAAAAGATTTAGTGAGATTATTCAATTTACCTGACCCATAAACTCTGGTCAACAGATTATACACGCCCAGGTTTGTACAATTCACCAGAAGAAAGCTATTCATTATGAACAAAAACAAAGTTGCTGAAAAAGCTCAGCAGGTCTGGCAGAATCTGTGAAGGAGAAAACAGAGTTAATGTTTCAGGTCTGGTGACCCTTCCTCAGAACAGTTCTGAGGAAGGGTCACCGGACCCGAAACGTTAACTCTGTTTTCTCCTTCACAGATGCTGCCAGACCTGCTGAGCTTTCCCAGCAACTTTGTTTTTGTTCCTGATTTACAGCATCCGCAGTTCTTTTGGTTTTCATTTTGAACACGTTGTCTTTCACCACATGGCAATCAATAATTTAAACCTTTTGACTCTATTCTTTCTGAACTACCTAGATCGGCAGAGACATGGACTTTAAGAGTGAAAATGAAAGCACAGATAATGCAGTTTGATCTTGCCAATCTGGAGTACACGATTCAGAGAATGATTTTAGTTTGATATCTTCCAGTTTCTGTCAATACCTGTTTAGTTCTTTATTGACAACCAGAGGTTGTTTGCACAGAAGTTCAGTCTTTTGATTACTGCTTGAGAAATGTTCCACAAAATACCTCAGAAGGCTTTATTTTCCCTTTCTTTGACAGGGGAATTTGACATAGCAGTTTACAGGGAAACACAGATCGGAACAGAAAGCAACAGATAGATTTACTGGTCCCTTTCACACACAGGAGGGAAGGAGAGGGACAGCGAGAAAAATGGGGGAGAGATAGACCAGGAGAGATAGATGGAGGGTGCCAGGGAGCAGGGGAGAGAGAGAGACAGAGACAGAGGCAGATAAAGTGATGAAGAGAGGGAGTGAGCGATGAAGAGAGAGGGAGGGAAGTACAAAGTGAGGGAGAGGAAGAGAACGAAACATAAGGCGAAGGGGGTGAGCGAGAGATCAAGAGAGTGAGCGAGAGAGAGAGCAAGAAAGAGATAGAGAGAGAGTGGAAGAGGAAAAGAGATAGCGAGAGAGACAGAGAAAGAGGGGCAGACAGAGAAAGATGGGGGGAGGGAGGGGAGAGAGAGAGAGAGAGAGAGACAGTGAGAGAAGTATCTTGAGTTTTTCCTCAGATGTTAGGCTCATTCCTCTGGCCTGGCCTGCGCAGAAAGCTGATCTCCTGAGAGATCCTGACGAATGCAGTGTACAGGTAAAGCCAAGTCGTAACAGCAAGCAGGAGCAAGATATACTTGGCTGGTTCCACCTGCATGCAAAGCTGTGGAGATAAGCTGCCTGGAACTGAAGAATAACATTGGACTGGGCCTTCCCTTTCTTTGGCTAAGTCTGAAATGCATCACATTATTTGGAGGGTTTTTCACCATGAGGCTGTGTGTTTCCTTGCTTGATCTAACCAAATTTACCTCATTAATTACTTCCCAAACCCTATGGTGTCTCTCACAACTGATTTCTGCCACATCTGACCAAGCACCATTCCCAGAACAGCCCATCGCTCATTGGATATCTGCCCAAAGACCTGGACTCCATTGTCCCTCTTTAAAAACCCACAGTGCACCCGGAGGATGACTGGCTTTCTGAAGATTCCGGTTCACGGACAGACAGAATGTGAACATGTTGGAAGATGGCTCTTGGTTCTCTGACAGGGATCTTGAGGGGCTGCTCCAACAAAGAGGCCCCCCTCTTTATGGAAGAAATGCTGGAGGACACCATGCCAGGTTGGTCTGGGGTCACACCCGGGTCAGTGGCATCTCTAGGGCAAGGAGTTATGGCCCGCAGTGTAGAATCCAGGTCAATGTCCTTCTCCATTCTTTGAGGATAAGTGCCACACTCAACTTCCTCTTTGTGGTATCCCATCCTGTTAATCCCACAGGATTCACGCTACCCCACATCACCACCCAACCCATCTTCATCTTCCTACCCTTCTCTCCCAGACCCTGGTATATCAGTTGAGCATGCAGTGGCTGTCCTCCATCTCTCCATTAAAGCCGGGATGTTTCTGATCATGAATAACACCCCAAAACCCCCATTCACCGTCCCACCTTCCCACGTTACACACTCTCAGCCATGCTTCACACTATTGCCCCCGAAGGGCCTGTTTCTACACAGTAGGGATTCTAATCTAACCTGAAAAAAAATCCCACTGCCTCTACCACTTTGTCATTGCACTGTGCCCTTGCCCAGAGGCTGGAGCTTCCCTAGTCCTAAATACTAACCTGATAGGAGTCTGGACCGAGTGCAGCAGTTGCCCATACCCCGTCCTCCCAACTAATGCTGGAGTGAAAGGACTGACAGTGACCCAAAGCCCAGACTACAGTGACATGTAGCTGCTGCCTGACACCTTCCAGACTAATTACCTGACCAGAGCCAATGGCTTTGCCTGGTGTGATGTTCGTATGGCTTTAAGAGGTATATTTTGTTTTTTTTTAAAAGGAAAGTTTTAAGACAGAGGGACAAAGACATCTATTGAAAGACAATAAAGCAAACAGCTTGTGAGGGCTTGTGTTTTTTCTTTAAAGTTGGACCAATAGAAGCAGCCAGACGAGTGGGATCAAACTCCTACAGAACCAGGATTTTTAGTTTCTTTTAGCTTTTCAGCAGCAGTTGTTGCTGGGGTTTTGAAGCTGGGTTTGGAAGCTGCAGTACATCTCTCCCTGTTACTCTCTTTCTCCGAGTTTTCTCTTGATGTTTTTCCTCCTGGGCTGGAGAGTTGCCTGTTAGACAATCTATTTTACTGAATTTGTCTTTTGCCAAGAGTGTGTTTATGGGATGTTACCATAATGGAACAGTTAGTGTTTAGTAATAAAGCAGTCTATTATTCAGTTAAGTTTTCCAATGGGTTAAGTTACTCCAAGTTCCTGTTTCTTTTGTTGTATTTTAACAATAGTGTTTGAATAAATTGTGTTTTGCTTCAAATCTGGTAGTTTGAACAATCGAATTGCACCCAGAATGTAATGCCTGGAATTTGCCTTTAAAATAAGAAAAAGTTAGGGTCTAAGACATCTTCTTATCACATTTTGAGAAGGTCTGGTCAGGTCCATAACACTGATATGAGAGGTAGCCGTTTTGAGTTAGTATTCTGGAAACCCCTGACAGACAACTGTCACCATGGACTTTGTTAAGGTCTATGCCATGTACAGTTGGGCTGCTGGGTCCACATGCCATGGTAAGCTGCTGGAACATGAAGCTGGCTTGTGATAAAATAGGGCAGGAATTGGAGGTGAGGGATACCAAGGAGCAGGATGAAGGAAGCGAGCTTGGTAAGAGTGGGTGAGAGGTCTCACTAGGCATTATGGCAACAAACCCTCTAAAAGCAAAACACAACACAACTCAGACTTAGACAAAACAAAACATAAGTTTCAGTCCAGGGGTGGCCTGGGGTGGGGTGAAAGAGCTCTGGTGACAGCAATATGAAGCAGCCTCTATTAAACCTTTGCTAAATTTCTACAGAAGTTAAAAAGTTGGTGTTCTATCTGGCTGAGATGTAGCATTCGCAACAAGGAAGCAATGCTTGGGGAAGCTGTGGCCCCATGGTAATGTCACTGGGCTAGTAATGCTGAAGCCAAGCCCATTGTTCTAGGCAGAAGGTTTCAACACCATCCACTCAGAGTAGATACAAATTCAGGAAAATCCAGAAAACCCGAATGGCAATCATCAGTTTAAAAGCCCATCGCTAATGCTTCACTCATGTCCTTCAGGGAAGGAAATCTATTGTCCTTACCTTGTATGGTCTACATATGACTCCAGACCCACAGCAACATGGGTGATTTTTAAGTGGCCTCTGGAGAATTAAGAACGGTCAATAAACGCTGGCCTGGCCAATGAGATTCCCAAATCCCATCAATCACTTGCAAAAATTCCATATTCTGATTCTACTGGTGGATTAAGATGAGGAGCAATGGTTTGGAGGAGATCTGAGAGGCAATGCTTTTTACCCAGACGGTAATAGAAATGTAAAATGTGCTGCCTGAGAGGGGGTTGGGCATCTGGATAAGTATTTAAAGTATCAGGGTATATTAGACTAAGGACCAAGTGCAGATAAATGGAATTAGTGTACTTTATTTTTTGTTTGTCAGCTCAAACGTACGGTCATAGAGTCATACAACACAGACACGAACCCTTTGGCCCAACTTGTCCATATATCCTTGAACATATATCCTTAAATAATTTAATCCCATTTGACGGCATTTGGCCCATATCCCTGTAAACCCTTCCTATTCATGTCGCCATCCAGATGCCTTTTCAACATTGTAATTGTACCAGCCTCCACCACTTCCTCTGGCAGCTCGTTCCATACACTCATCATCCCCTGCATGAAAAAGTTGCCCCTTATGTCCCTTTTACATCTTTCCCCTCTCACCTCTAGTTTTGGACTCCCTCACCCTGTGGAAAAGACTTCATCTATTTACCCAATCCATTTCTCTCATGATTTTGTTAACCTCGAAAAGGTCACCCAGCAACATCTAACACTACAGAGAAAATAGCCCCAGCCTATTCAGCCTCCCCCTATAGCTCAAGCCCTCCAACCCTGGCAACATCCTCGTAAATCTTTTCTGAACCATTTCAAGTTTCACAACATCATTTCTATAGCAGGGAGACCAGAACTGCACTCTATATTCCAAAAGTGGCCAACCCAATGTCCTGTACAGCCACAACATCACCTCCTGACTCCTATACTCAATCAACTGACTAATAAAGGCAACGTACCAAACACCTTCTTCACCATCATATCTGCCAGTCATTCCACTGTCAAGGAATTATGATCCTGCACTCCAAGGTCTCTTTGTTTAGCAACACTCCCCCATTAAGTGTATAAGTCCTGCCCAGAATTGCCCTTCCAAAATGCACGTTTATCTAAATTAAACTCTATCTGCCACTCCTCGGCCCATTGGCCCATCTGACCAAGGTCCCATTGTACTCTGAGGTACCCTTCTTCGCTGTCCACTACATCTCCAATTTTAGGGTCATCTGCAAACTTACTAAAAATACCTCCTATGTTCACATCAAAATCATTTATATAAATGACAAAAAGTGGATCGAAGAGCCTGTTTCACTGCTGTATGTCTCTCTGATAATTGAAACACTCCATACACACTGCATTTTTATGCCCAGTGAGGAGCAGTTGTCACATCAATGCAATGTTATTCAGGGCGTGAAATCCCTTACACAAACGAGTGAAGTTTAATGTTGCTATGCTCAATAAAAAGGCTCAATGTTGACTAACTTGTCAGGCCAGACACCAAGTTTGATCTGTATAGGCATCAAGCCCACGAGTGAACTCACCAGAGCCCTTTTGTTTAAGGCTGGCCTGGTGCCTGTCTGATATACAAGCTTTAGTTACATGTTACTTTGTCCAAGTTTCAACAGGTATTTCAGAAAGGGCTCTTAGAGGGACCAGTTGAGGCTGCTGGCAGTATGTTGCAAATTCTTGGAAAAGCTTTTTTTGTGGAGTTGGAAGGAGCACTGCACTCTCCGGTTGCTTCTACAAAATGAGTGTGGGCTGCAGCCAATCCCACCTCCTCTGCCATTACCCTAACCCCTGCCAGTCCCACCACCTCCCCCATTACCCTAACCGATGCCAGTCCCACCACCTCCCCCATTACCCAAACCCCTGCCGATCCCACCACCTCCGCCATTACCCTAACCCCTGCCAGTCCCACCACCTCCCCCATTACCCTAACCGATGCCAGTCCCACCATCCCCATTACCCGAACCCCTGCCAATCCCACCACCTCCGCCATTACCCTAACCCCTGCCAGTCCCACCACCTCCCCCATTACCCTAACCCCTGAAAGTCCCACCACCTCCCCCATTACCCTAACCCCTGTCAGTCCCACTACCTCCCCATCACCCTAACCCCTGCCAATCTCACTACCTCCCCCATTACCCTAACCCCTGCCAATCTCACCATCTCTCCCAATACCCCAATCCCTGCCAATCCCACCACATTCTCCATCACCCCAACACCCACCAATCACACCACCTCCCCCATCACCCTCACACCAGCCAATCCCACCACCTCCCCATTAGCCTAACCCCTGCCAATCTCACCATCTCCCCATTACCCTAAACCCTGCCAATCTCTCTACTTTCCCGTCACTACAACTCTTGCCAGTCCCACCACATCCCCCGTCACCCCAACCCCATCTATCGCATACCTACCCCACTCATGCCCTTACTTCTGCACCTGAGTGTGATTGGCACCTGAAGCTGTCTGGATTCACTCGGACAAGGCCAAAGATGTATCTACCTCGATGCTGAAGAGATTCTGCTCCCTGTGCATTGGGTAACTGAGGAAGTTCTGCCCTGGACGCCAGTTCAAATCGATGTTGAGAGTAGATTATGCCTGCAGACCATTTTGTGAACATACATCATCAATGTTTCCGACATTGAATCACAGCAGGAGAAAGAGCTTTGATTAATAATTGCACATCATTCAAATAACACAACATTATGATGAAAACGGTGAGGGTGACCTAATCATTTTTCTTTCTTTTGCTAAGTATTACAGGCCTAATTTAAGTTATTCAGATGGCCTAATTGTCTAAATAGAGCAGCATTGGCTTGCTTTACCATCTACTTTTTAGTCAACAATGAAACTGGCGATTTAACTGTGTTGGAGGCTGCACAATTGAACTTAAATATTCAGTTGAAACATCCTGCCTAATGTCCAAACTGGATGCTAAAACCCTCTGAAGTAAACCAATGTTAATATAAGCCAATGTGGTTATTAAGATAGGGAGGCTTAAATAAACAGAACAGGATTCCCAGCACCTGGGGGCAGGGAAGAATGGTGTGACTGAAGGTCTATCAAAAGGGCTTGGTTTGTAAATAATTAGTGAGGAAAAATGTTTTTCTTATTAAAATGTACAACAACCATCAGTCAGCAAGTCTCTGAACCTCTCATTATTAATTTGTATATCATGCATTGTTTTGTATTACAACCTTTCCCTTAAGATGGAGCTGAATTCTAATTGTATCGTACAAACCATTCCCCAGTGACACCTTTCTGAAGGACAAGTTCCTCGAGGGCTTGACTAATCCTGCAACACTGGCTTAAGATTTGTGCAAAAAAATGGGAGAAAAGTCCCAAATCTGCAACACAGCCTGCAAAGCAACTTCAGAACACAGGCAGCAAATCATTTGCACAGCACCCTCCCTCTGCTACCTCCTCGGAATACATCCAGCAAATAACTGAATCATCATTTCATTGACGATTGGGTCTCATTTGCATGGAGCTAAATTATGGCAAAATTTCATATTACAGTTGCACTGTAAGCAGATTGCAATTAAAAAGTTTCACTGAGGCAATCTACATTAATTTATTTAATTACTTTGAAAAGCCTATGGGTTGAATTCTGTATGTGCAAACTCCATGCACAGAGACAAAACATCTCTTCTGTTTTGCTCCACCTCCTACTGTGTACCCAAATTCTTTCTTCCCCCCTGTTCTCTTTCTCTCTCTTTCTCTCTCTCTCTCTCAACTTCTTTGGAATCTTATTCTGTTTTATTTGTAATGAATCAATGGAGCTAACTCTTGAAAGTTTTTATCAACAGGCTCATATTTACACAAGAGCTAAGAGTAGGCCATTCTGCTCCTCAACCCATTTCATATAATCAAGGCTGATCTCATCTTGGCCTCAACTCCACTTACCTGGCCACTCTCCATAACCCTTCAACCCATTACTTATTAAGAGCCTCGCTATCTCCTCCTTAAATTTACTTAATATCCCAACATCAATCACTCTCTGGGAAGTGAATTCCACAGATTTGTGGCCCTTTGAGAGAAGTAATTTCTCCTTATCTCTGTTTATAACTCACTTAGCCTAAAACTATGTCCTCTCATGCAAGGCGCCCCCATATGAGGAAGCATACGTCTATTTTGTCACCAGAGATAACGGGAACTGCAGATGCTAGGGAATCCGAGATAACAAAGTGTGGAGCTGGATGAACACAGCAGGCCAAGCAGCATCTCAGGGGCACAAAAGCTGACGTTTCGGGCTTAGACCCTTCTAGCTTTTGTACTCCTAAGATGCTGCTTGGCCTGCTGTGTTCATCCAGCTCCACACTTTGTTATTTACTTTGTCAATCCCCTTTAGCATCTTGTATGCTTTAATTAAATCTCCTCTCATTCTTCTAGACTCTGGTGAGTACAGGCCTAAACTATTCAAACTCCCCTGATAAGACAAGCTCTTCACTTCTGGAATCAATCTAGTGAACCTTCTCTGAACTGCCTCCAAAGCAAATACATCTTTTCTCAAGTAAAGGGACCAAAACCGTAAACAGTATATGGCCCAAATGCAGTCTCAACGATGCCATGTACAGTTGCAGTAACACTTCTCAACCTTTATAGTCTATTTCTTTCATAATACATGCCAAATTTGCAAAGCACCTGCTTTCATGGGTTTCAGAAATGTCTCGCAAGCTGTTCATGTGCAATGAGTTCGTGTCAAGGTAACAACGGACCATTTTCCAACAGCAATGTTTCAAAAATGGGAATGAGTTGAATTTGCTGTCAGTCAGTCTTCAGTGGCATTAATTCAGGAGAAAATATTGGCTGAGAAGTTCGGGGAAGCATCTACAGATGTTCAGAACTCTGCCATGGAGAGAGACTTCACCTTACTAAAGGAAGGAAATGATAAACATCCCAATACTCATGCGACAATAAAGGCTAATTCTAAAAGCTAATTGTAGAATGGGTACTGAGGAGGTACAGGTGCATTTGCTGGTCATGAAGATTTCAGTTCTGAGCAAAGGGTGAATAGGTGAGAGCTGTTTTCTTTGGAACAGAAGGTGTTAAAGAGAGACCCAACTGAAGTTCTTATGAGATAACAAGGTGTAGAACTGGATGAACACAACAGGCCAAGCAGCATCAGAGGAGCAGAAAGGCTGATGTTTCGGGCCTAGACCCATTTTCTGAAGAAGGGTCTACGCCCGGAACATCAGCCTTCCTGCTCCTCTGATGCTGCGTGGCCTGCTGTGTTCATCCAGCTCTACACCTTGTTATCTTGGATTCTCCAGCATCTGCAGTTACTACTATCTCTGAAGTTCTTATGATGCTGAGCAGTTTCAATAGCCTGAATGAGAAGAATCTAATCCCCTTGGTTGAGGGGTCTATAAAAGTGACCATTGTTTTGGGGGGTAAGAGGTACAGGGTTTAGAGAGGATTTGAGGGGAATTAGTCTTCACCTGGATCTTATACTCATTGAAAGGGTTGTGTTAATCTAAGGGTGTGAGAGAATGCAGAGTTAATGTTGAGGAGTGTCTTAAGAACAGCCCATTATAATAATATTATATGGGCTTGGAGGAAGAACAGATATAGAGAGACTCACCTTCTGGGTCCTTTCTTATTTTGCTCATGAGACATGGGCTATGGTTGGCTAGACCAATGTTGACTGCCCATCCATCATTGCCCTTGAGAAGGTGGTAGTGAGCTGCCTTCTTGAGCCGCTGCAGTCCGTGTACTGTAATTGACCCACAATGCCATTAGGAAGGGAATTCCAGGATTTTGACCCAGTGACAATGAAGGAATGGTGATGAGTGGCTTAGTAGGAAATTTGCAGGCAATGGAGTTCCAATGTATCTACTAGCCTTGTCCTTCTAGACAGAAGTGTTCATGGGTTTCGAAGGTGCTGTCTGAGGATCTTTGGAGCATTGGCAATGGAGAAAGTGGATGTTAACGGATATGATGCCAATCGAGAGGTTGCTTTGTCCTGGATGGTATCAAGCTTCTTGAATGTTCTTGGAGCTGCATCCATCTCGGTAAATAGGGAGTACTCCATCACATTTCTGACTAAGGCCTTATAGATGGTGGACATGTTTTGGGGAGCCAGAATTTGAGTTACTTGCTGTGGTGTCTCTAGCCTCTGACCTGCTTTCGTAGCCGTGGTGTTAATGTGGTTAGTCTGATTTAGTTTCTGGTCAATTGTCACTCCAGGATGTTGATAGTGAAGAATTCAGTGACGCTAACACCATTGAATATCAAGAGGCATTGGTTAGATTTACTCTTATTGGAGATGGCCATAGCCTGGCATTTTTATGATACAAATGTTAAATGCCACTTGGCAGGCCAAGCCTGGATATTGTTGCATTTGGACAGGGACTGTTTCAGTATCTGATGAGTCTTGAATGGTGATGAACATTGTGTAATCAGTGACAAAGATCCCCATTTCTGACCTTCTGATGGAGGGGAGGTCATAGTCTTTATAACAATGTTGATCGTATTTATGTAATTCGCACTTAGTTGGCAGACTGGATGGTTAGCAGTGCAAAGTGTTCAATTCCTGCACCAGCTGAGGTTACCATAAAAGGTTCCCCTCCTCAATCTCTCCCCTCACCTGAGGCATGGTGACCCTCCAGTTGTATCTCTCTACTGAGAGAGCAGCCTATGATCTGGCAGGACTTTAATGTTGTCTTTATTGATTGTAATGTTGTAATAAATTATAACTAGTTTAAGGCGAGGCTCATTTCTCATTCTGCGAGCACTCTGCACCAAATGGGCACTGTGGATAGCCACCTTAAAGGAAAATTGTTCCAGTATATTCACATCAGAGTAAGGGGTAATGTGGAGAACTCACACAACAAAATGAGCTGTGCCATCATTTGCCCATACAACGTGGTACTTGAAGCATTTTCAGAATCATAGAATTGCCCCAATGCAGAGGAAGCATATTGAACTCTCTGGCCACGTTAATACCAATCTCCTGCCCATTACTCATAACACTGCACATTATTCTATCTAAATAATCACTCAATGTCATCTTCAAAACCTCCATTAAACCAGCCTCCATCACACTTCCAGGTGACGTATTTCATACCCAAACCACTCATTGCTTGAAAAAGGCAGTTCTTGGGGGGTGCAGGAAGACATTTAAAGGGAAAACATTCCAGGTGGCAGTAAATTCATTGCTAGATTGATCTAAAAAAAATGTAGTCAAGCGTCACAGCAAAAAGCAAGCTGGATTTGCCCACAGCTTACCAACCTATTGTCTGGCCGGGCCGAAATCTCCAAGAACTCTCAAAGCAGTTGACGTTTTGCTGGACCAGCATGTCCATGATTTTGCATTACAGCACAATTTTGATGCCAGCCACAATTTGAGATAGCCTGGAAGTCATAAAGCATCGCATTGAGTATAGAAGTTGGGAGGTCATGTTGTGGCTCTACAGGACATAGGTTCGACTACTATTGGAATGCTGCATTCAGTTCTGGTCCCCCTGTTATAGGAAAGATGTTGTGAAACTTGAAAGGGTTCAGAAAAGATTTACATGGATGTTGCCAGGGTTAGAGTGTTTGAGCTATAAAGGAGGCTGAATAGGCTGGGTCTATTTTCCCTGGAGTGACAGAGGCTGAGGGGTGACCTTGTAGATGTTCATAAAATCATGAGGGACATGGATAGAGTGAATAGACAAAGTCTTTCCCCGGGGTGGGAGAATCCAAAACTGGAGGGCATAGGCTAAAGTTAAGAGGGGAAAGATTTAAATGTGATCTAAGGGGCGATCTTTTCATGCAGAGGATGATGCATGTATGGAGTGAGCTGCCAGAAGAAGTGGTGGAAATGGTATGATTACAACATTTAAAAGGCATCTGGATGGATTTGTGAATAAAAAGGGTTTAGAGAGACGTAGGCCAAATGCTGGCAAATAGGACTGGATTAATTTAGGATATCTGGTCAGCATGGACGAGCTGGACAGAAGAGTCTATTTCCATGTTGTACAGCTCTATGACTCTATGTCCAGATTTAGCACTCCAAGAATGGATTTGACATAATTTTCCAGGAGCCGAGTGCATAGTGAAACAGAAGTAGCATTCACAGTTGTCGGCAACAGTTAGTTTCCTCACAACCAATCAGTCGCTGTTAGGGAGGACATTGAAATCCAAACTCTCCCTCCAAGTGCTATTCAGCCAAGTCAATCCTTCATGTCAGGCAAGATTATTGGAAAGCAGCCTTTTATCAATTGATCAGGCAGTCATGTGGAGGGCAAACCTCAAGTCCTTGACCAAGATGACATCCTGTGCCAAACAGGGGATGAGAATATATGAATGCTTAATGACCAGCATGGGCAATGATGGACCGAAGGATCTTGATCCACACTGTAAGAACCCAATGACTCTATGGGTTAAGTTGCCATTACAGCACATAATCTTATATTGACCCCCTTGGAAGCTCTTTATCACCTGAAAGACCTGTTACAGGCCTCTTGAAATCAGACGTAGCAGAAAAAAGCCACTCAGTCCATCATGCCAGTGCCCAAATATTAGTCTATTATAAGGGCAGACTGTATTCACTACATTAAAATGCATTGACTTTAAGCCACGCTTTGATGGCAAATTGGATTATAGCTTTTATTTCAAGTAAATCCACACCCAGGGCAAATTGAATCCATTAACTTGAGGAAACATGCTTGCAAAAATTAGGAAGATCTTTGTTTCAGTGGAACGCAGTTAATCTGCAGTGTGCTTCTTCGGAAAGGTAAACCGCAGCAAGAAACTAACAGATGGGGCCCCTAGAACAAGCAATCAGCATGTTGATTGTAAAATTATACTTCGAAGTACTTGCAGCCTGACACAAATTTCAATCAAAGGTCAACAACATATTTCTAAGAGCCATTGCCAGTCCTTGGAATCATCTCCAATTGCATTCCGGAACTCCACTTCTTATAATGCCATCCAATCATCTCCATGGCAACACTTCATCAAACCAGCAAAATGGGGCATCTTCAATTGTCAGCTCAGAGAGATGATTTAATTGCAAATGAAGATCTTTCAGAGAGTCGATGAGATTGAAAGAAAAGCATTTCTTTGCATATCTGCGGATGGAGGATTATTATCATTGCAATCGAGAAATGAAATTGTACGTTCCCAGGATCTCTTATTTCTTTTCTGTCTCGGGTCAAACTATTCAAATGCTCACTGCTCATGTTCATTGTGAGTTTAATCCCCATGCTGCAAGAAAAGAACGTATTACTTTCTATTCATTCATCTGAGTTGGCTATTGTTGGCTATTTATTGCCCATCCCTAAGTGCCCTCTTGAAAATGGCTGTGAGTCACTTTCTTAGAATGTTACAGCATAGGAGGGTTAAGTAAACACTCACAGTGCCGTTTTCAGGAGGAAATTCCAGGATTTTGACCCATTGGAGAAACAGCGATAAATTTTCAATTCAGGATGGTGATAGGCTCAGAGGGCAACTTATAGTTAGTGGTGTTCCCATGTACCTTCTGCCCATGTCCTTCGAGACAATTGGAGAATTTCTGCAGTGTATCTTGTGGATACACACACAGCTGCTGTTGTGCATTATTGGCAGAGAGGGTGGATGTTTGCAGATGTAGTGCCAACCAAGTTTGATGCTTTGTCCTGGAATGGTGGTGAAGTTCTCGCGTGTTGCTGGAGCTATGCTCATCCAAGCAAATGGAGACTATTCTATCAGTCTGTTAGCTGACCAGGCCAGTGATGCCCACCTGCCACAAGCAAATATACAAAAGAATACTGCCCATAGTCTCCTGTGCTACATCATTCTCAAGAGTCTATTCCATAGATTGGCAAAATCCTGGTTCAGTCTGTATCGGAAATGTCAAGAGGTAAATTTTCGATTTTGTTCCATCCAATACACACAATAGCTGTTGGAATGAACAATCTTGTACTCAGGAGGGGGAAATGCACTCCAAATTAAAAAGCAGACAACTTGAGAGTCAGGAAATGTAGGTCTGCTTTGAAATGAAATGCGTACACAGGCATCTTTGAAAGGACAGACACTTGCAGGAATATAAATGACTGTACCAATTAATGGTGAGTGACCTGAACATGGTAATGCTGATGGATTGCCAACTTAAGATTGGCCACCAACTGCAGCTCAGGGAGCACTGATCGATTCTCTCAGAAATGAAAAGCAGAGGTCATGAAAACAGGGGTCGAGTCATCTGATTTCCTGAGACAGGCAAGAGCCTGTAAATAAATGGAAAAGGCGCTGAAGAGTGGATTTGCTAATTGAGCTCAACTAATTGAAGCATGTAAATCGAGTGAATTTGGTTGCAGTGCACAGTGGTAAGTTTAGCAGGAATGACAGGAAGTATTGGTCTTCATGCAGAGAGCGAGCAAGACAAGTCACTGTGAACTAACCCTTCATGGCTTTGAATTAAGTTAAGACAGAACCCCTTTAGCAAGATGCTATGGGATGGGGAGTCCCATTGAACATTAGTCTTTCTCACTTGGGCCCCATGAGGATTTTTGTTTCAGCAAACCTGAACAGAATAAAGCTTGAGAGATTGTCAACTGAAATCGGACAAAAAGACTACCCTTGTGGATGACTGATCAATTCTCTTGGAAATTGTACATTTAATGAAAGGGAATTTTTATCCGCTGAGCTACAGTGTTATTGTAAAGAGCCAAATCACTAATGTGACTGATTGGATGGCTTGCTGTGCATTGTGAGGATGTGAGTGAATGCAACATGGTGTTTAATTAGAGACTGTTAATGCAAATTTATTACAATTTCCAGTGGCATCTCCAGCCAATCAAGCCTGTGTTAGCTGTGTATAGCTTCTGTCTGAAGCTGATATTCAGATCATGAACAACAAAAGCAGCTCCTCAATCATGCGTTGACTACCTCCACAATCCTCAGCAATGACACAACCGCAGCTTGTATTGATGTAGCACCCCTCTAATTGTAATAAAGTGCTCTAATGCACTTCACAAGGAGTAAACTCAAATCAAATTTGGCACTGTTATGGTCTACGCTAGGCCCTCAAAATATTTTAAAAAGATAGCCTAGACAGGCAAATATAAAGTGCCATGTTTCAGGTGCAACTTAATTGGTCAAACTACTTGATGCTAAGCAAAATGCAGTTCATTTAAACACTGTAGTTAAAGTACAATAAAAGAGAAAAGAATTTAGAATAGCTTAACTCTATTAGAAAACATAACAGAATCAGAGATGCAGTAACAATTACTAATTAACTGCTCCAATATAGCAACATCCCATAAACACACTCTTTGGAAAACTTCAGAAAAATAGATTTGTCTCACAGGTAGCCCAGCAGCAGAGAGAAACCCCAGCTTCTAGTCGTAACCAAGATAACGGGAAAATAACTGTTACCTCTTCAAAACTCCAGCAGCCCCTGCCCTATTGAGACTCCAGCAACAACTGCTTAAAGCTAAAAAAAAACAAAAAAATTAGAAATACTGGTCTGTGAGTACTGGCCACACCCTTCCAGACTGCTTCTATTGTTCCAACATTTTAAAAAAACCAAACACTCCAAAGCTGTTTACTTTGTGGATCTTTACTAACTGGTTCCTTATCTCTGTGTTTAAACCTTTCCCTAAAACAAAAAGGACGAAATAACTTCTTAAAGTCATAACATCATCACAGATTTCAAGGCAATATGCAACTATTTAGAAACAGGTGAAGTGAGGCTTAATCGATGCGATAGGTTCCAAGGAGCAATGTGCTCTTGTGGCAATGGTAATGTTTCCATCTCTGAGACAGGAGGCCTGGGTTGACAGCTTACCTGCCCCAGAAGAGGGTAATACAATCCCTAATAATTTGATTAGGAAAATATCTAAGTGTGAAGGAGCAATTTAGAGTAGCAGACAGACACAGTGAGGTTGTGATAGGGAATTCCAGAAGGGAGTCGGTTGAATGTGCAGGCAATGTAGTGGCAAAAGAAGAAATTAGGGTTGTGCAAGAGGCCAGAGCTGAAGGATGGTAGAAATCCCGTCAGATTATGGATGTAGGGAGGGGTGAGGACATGGAGAGATTGCAACACACAGAAAATGGGAACAATTAAATAATTAAATTTTAATCCAAAGTCAAATCGACGGAAGATCGTAAAAATAAGTCTGAAATTATGTTAACTATATTAAGAACACTGAAACATAGTAGCAGTCTCACCACATTTTCCTTAGCTCGTGAGTAATGTGTGCTGCTTTTCTTAATGGACTCCATTGAGTTTTTCTTCTCTCAAGTCAATAAACTCAACACTCCTTCTTCCAGTCCATTCAATAGTCCTAACCATTTATGTTCTAAGTATATTTGTTAATCGAAATTCCATACTTACACACAATTACAGGATCAAAAAGTGCAAGATGAGGCCATTCAGCCTGTGGAGCCAATACCAGTTCTTTGAACGGATTACCCATCTACCCTGCTCTTCCTTCCCCCCTCCCTCCACACCATGCAACTGTTTTCCCTTCAAGTAATCATCACTTAACTTTTGAAAGTGACTAATGAATCCGCTTCCACAGTGTGTTCCGACAGCACACTTCCAAATTGTCATATAAAAATAGTTTTCCTCATCTGTCCCCATTTCTGATTGTGCCTCAAATCTGTGTCACCACGCCCCCCCCCCACCCATCGTGGATGCCCCATCACTGGAAACAGGTTCTGATGAAGGGTCTAGGCCCCGAAACGTCAGCTTTTGTGCTCCTGAGATGCTGCTTGGCCTGCTGTGTTCATCCAGCCTCACATTTTATTATCTTGGATTCTCCAGCATCTGCAGTTCCCATTATCACTGGAAACAGGTTTTCCTTTTGTGAAGCACGGTTGGATAATTTAAGGATGTTTCAAGCTCTGTATAAATACATGCTGCTTATTTAATTAAATCTGCCCTTAAATCTTTCCACTCGTGGGAGGTCATCCCTGCCTCTCTCCTCTTACCATTTTGGTAAATCTTTACAAATAGGAAAATGCCATTGAATTTCCTCCACATGTTCCTGCACAAGAAATGCAGTGTTATAAATGGCACTGGGAATTGCTGGGTTATCCTGTTGTCGGCTCCAAGATCACAGAGTCCAAGTCACAGAGAACTACAGCACGGAAAAGACCCTTCGGCCCATCAGTTCTGTGCTAGTCAAAAACACAAGACCTTGGCAATAGGCGTAGGCCATTCGGCCACTCGAGCCTGTTAACCATTCAATGAGACTGCAGCTAATCTATGGCCTAACTCCATAAACTGCCTTTGTCCCTTAATAATTTTGCTTCTCAAAAATGTATCTTTCTCAGACATAAGCAACCATCTAACCATCCTAAGTCCCATTTTCCAGCATTTGGCCCGTAGCCTTGTATATCTTAGCATTGCAAATGCACACCTAAATGTTTCTTCAACGTTATGTTGTTCTGCCTCTACCATGTGAGTGAGTTCCAGCCTCTGGGTGAGAAAGGCCCCCTCAACCTCCTGCTCCCCCCAACTTTAAATCTATACCCCTGGCAAATGACCTTCAGGATCAAGAAAACTTTATTTGTTCACTAACAGGAAGGTTACAAGGATTATTTGTGGTATCCTATCATCTCAAGGAAAACAAGGGATGGGTAATAAATGCTGGCCCTGCCAGCAATGCCCATATGGGTGGCATGGTGGCTCAGTGGTTAGCACTACCGCCTCACAGGGACTGCCAGGGACCCAGGTTTGATTCCACCCTCGGGCAACTGTCTGTCTGGAACTTACATGTTCTCCCTGTGTCCCTGTGGGACTTTTCTCCTGGATTCTCCAGTTTCCTCCCACAGTCCAAAGATGTGCAAGTTAGGTGGATTGGCCAGGCTAAGTTGCCCCATAGTGTGTGGACTGGGTGGATCGGCCATATTAAATTACCCCGTAGTGTGCGCACTGGGTTGATTAGACATGCTAAATTGCCCCAGAGTGTACACACTGGGTGGATTGTCCATGCTAAATTGCCCCATAGTGTGCAGACTGGGTGGATTGGCCATGGAAAATCCAGGGTTACAGGAATAGAGTGGGTCTGCATGGTCTGCTCTTTGGGGGATTGGTGTGTTGGGCTGAATGGCCTGCTTTCACACTGTAGGGATTCTATGTTCCATAAACAAAATGAAAAAAATCCCTTTCATCTCACTATGATTGATTAATTCAATGTGAATCAGAGATTGATCCAAGAAGCACATTGTTTCACTTGGTAGCCATAACATGCTGAATTTACGGACAGAATTTAAACTCCTTTTTAACAAGAGGTAGTAAAATTCATTCTTACGTGCCTTAAGATAGTTTGGTAATTAATCCTGATTTACATATGGAAATCATACTGACTGAAAAATTAGCCATTTTTCATACAGAAAATGATATGTTCTTTCTGGTGGAATGTGGAAGGAATAATTACAATGTTGAGGAAATGTTCATAAATTGTGCTAATTGTAGCTAATTTACATATGCATTAGCTCTAATTATCATAACTCATTGCCACATTACTTGTGCTTGTTTGACAGTACCTTGCATCCAAGTTTCATTGATAGACTGAATATTTTGTTACATTTTAAAATTGTTGAGTTATGATCAGCTTCCTTATAATTTTCAAGCATGATCTAAAATGTACTAAATGAACTTATTGTAAGGAATTGCAGTTAAGTTAATTGGAGGATGAAATTGTAACCAGCTTGAACTGAGCTTCTGTGTATAATGCATTCTCATCAATTACTAATTAAATAGACAGTGGACACAATCATTTCAGCAACAACTAAACAGTTATCAAAACATAATAGGCCAATCAAATTGCAACTATCAGTGAAAGTGGATATAAATGATCAAAAAGTGCTTAAAGGCATTTTGTGGCAGAGTTTAGTATCCAAAATGGCCAAAGCTAATTTTGCTGCCACTCACCCCCAACGAGATATGTCAAGCCCCACTTTCTGTAAAGTAAGGAGGACATTAATCAGGATGAGTTCGACCTCAACCTTTAGAGAGATCCTGTGACCCTGACTAAGAATATCCCTGAACCATTCCTATGGCTCAAGTAAAACATCAGCCCCAATTTGGTGTTGAATTATCCAGGCAGGATGGGAAGTACCTATTAAATTGTCATCACATTTCAAGATTCTTAAAGCAAATTCACCAATTTTAGATGCACACACATGCGCACACATACATGCGCGCGTGTACACACACATACACACGCACAGGCACACATGAGATTGCTAAATTAAAAGTAGGTGGTATCTATTTGATGACGATAACTAGTAAGAAGAGACAAATATGCAGTGTTCACTGAAACTCTCTATGCTGTTGGAGAAATGGTGGGCGCTGCAAGGGTACAGTGTTTTATCTCCTGCTCCAATTCCATTCTAATTTAATCCCATCCATCTTCCTACCTCTCCCTTACCTCCGGTGTTATTGCATTGCCCTGACAGGCTTTGCACGTAAATTAATCAATTGGAATTCGAGTAATTTAGTGACAGGATAAAAAGCCATTCAGTTGTGCATGTAATAACATTTCCAGATATAAAAAGAAACGGTGAGGGTGGTACAGTGGGTCAGTGGTTAGCACTCTTACCTCCCAGAGTCAGAGACCCAGGCTCAATTCTACCCTTGGATGACTGTCTATGTGGAGAACAAAAGAGCAAACAAAGAATAAAAGAGAAGGATGGCACGGGAACTGACCCTTTGGATCCCCAGCCTGTGCCAATCATCATGCCCTGACTAACTTCTGCCCTTATTTGGCCCGTATGCCTCTATTCCCTCCCTATTCATGTAATCATCCAGATACCTCTTAAATGTCACCAACATGCCTGCTTCCACCATCTCCTCTGGCAATGCATTCCAGGCCCCTACCATTCTCTGTGTGAAAAACATTCCTCTCACATCTCCCTTAAACTTTTGCCCTCTCACCTTGAACCTGTGCCCCCTTGTAATTGAAACATCAACCCTGGGAAAATGCCTCTGACTATCCATCCTATCTATGCCTCTCATAATTATGTAGACCTCTATCAAGTCTCCTCTCAGCCACCATCTTTCCAGTGAAAACAATCCTAGTCTTTTTAATCTTTCCTCTAAGCCAATGCCCTCAAGTCCGAACAACATCATGGTGAACCTTCTCTGCACTCTCTCCAAAGCATCCACATCCTTCTTGTAGTGTGGCAACCAAAACTGCGCACAATACTTTAAATGCAGCCTAACAAGGGTTTTATGTACCTGCAACATGGTTTGCCAGCTCTTGTACTCCTTGCTCCGGCTAATGAAATCAAGCATGCCATTATGCTTTCTTAATCAGCTGAGCCACCTGCATTGCCACTTTTAGGGAAGTGTGGACCCACACGTCCAGATCCATTTGTATGTTAATGTTCCAAAGGGTTCTCCCATTTATACTATAATTCACACCTAAATTTGATCCTCCAAAATGCATCACCTCGCATTTGTCTGGATTAAACTCCAACTGCCATTTCTGCGCCCAAGTCACCAATCTGTCTATATCCTATCGTATCCTTTCACAATCATTGGCACTGTCAGCAACTCCACCAATCTTCATGCCATCTGCAAACTTATGAAGCAGACCACCCACATTTTCCTCCAGATCATTTATATATACTACAACTACAGAGGACCTAAGACTGATCCCTGTGGAACACCACTAGTTACTGGTCTCCACTAGTTAGTCACCATTACCTCACAGTACCCAAAAAGGTATACCTGCTTGAGAAGGAAATAGCTACAGGAGACTCCTGCATGATCTGCCTGCCTCTCCTGGCATTCACTCATCTATCTGCCTAATTCCCTAAAGCTAATGTCTATCACTTTCTCTGCCCCCTGTGTGCACCGCAGTGTGTCCAGGTGCTTCTCAAACCGAACCACACGATCTGTGAGGAGCTGCAGCTGGACACACATCCTGCAGAGATAACTGTCAGGGACACCAGACCGCTCCCTGATTTCTCACATCTGACAGAAGGATATTACCACTGCCTTAACTGTCATCTCCAGCCTTATACACATAACACAGAAGTCTTACCTTGCCTGTCCTCTTTACAGTATTATTTTGGTTAGAGGAGGTGGATGGGGAATATTACTCTAATGTAGTATTTCGGGTCTAAACCACTCCTTCACACCACTTCCTCTGTGATATTCAGACCAATCATGGTGACTGCAGTGCCACCTCCCAGAATTCCTCTCAGTGACGTCTCTGCCACCCTCTGATCCAATACTCCTCCTGGTGTCGATCAGTGAGGGTTTTCTGGAGTTAGCACACTCTCTCCATTTCCGCATGGGCTTCCTACTAGTGCTCTGGCTTCTCCCCACAATCCAAGACACACAGGTTATGTGGACTGGCCGCGCTAAATTGCTCATATTTCCCATTGTGTCCAGGGATGTGCAGGCCAGGTGGGTTAGCAATGGGAAATACAGGGTTATGGGTAGGTCCGACTGGGATGCTCTTTAGAGGATTGGTTTAGACATAATGGGCCAAATGACCTGCTTCTACGCTGTAGGGATCCTATGATTCTAGATATCACAGGGAGACTTAACAAACAGGCCTGCTTTCAGGGCTCAACATGCAGAATGTAATGTACCACTAACATAAACAGCATTAAAAGCTTATATCCTGGTTCCATGATGTCATGTGTATATTATGTGCATATTTGTTGTAATGCAGTCACCAAGGCTGATAAACAACAAATACATTTTAGCCATGTTTCACGTTGCTACTTTGCAGTAAACACACAGCAGTATTCTCAACAAGTGAGGTGTTGCCAAAAGGAAGTGATGAATATGGTAGATGAGTTTCAGTGATGGTGTCTTGCCAAGCGCATTGGCTGGATATCCGAATGACTGGCAGATCCTATCAAAAAAACACACCACATTGACAGCCAACAACAGGCAGCATGTCGATTGGGCTCATTCAGCCTGTACTTGCAAATCTCCACGCACAGTATCCAAGATTAGCCGTATTTCTGCTAGTAAAGAATATTTGCTAAGTAATCCTGAATACACTGTAAAAGGGCCCCGACTTTCCTTTATTGGAAGGGGTATTGAGTACAAGAGTTGGCAGGTCATGTTGCAGTTGTATAGGACTTTGGTTCGGCTACATTTGGAGTGCTGTGTGCAGTTCTGGTTGCCACATTACCAAAAGGATGTGGATGCTTTGGAGAGGGTGCAAAGGAGGTTCACCAGGATGTTGCCTGGTATGGAGGGCGCTAGCTATGAAGAGAGGTTGAATAGATTAGGATTATTTTCATTAGAAAGACAGAGATTGAGGGGGGACCTGATTGAGGTCTACAAAATCATGAGGGGTATAGATAGGGTGTATAGCTAAAAGCTTTTTCCCAGAGTGAGGGACTCAATTACTAGGAGTCATGAGTTCAAAGTGAGAGGAGGAAAGTTTAAGAGAGATATGCATGGAAAGTTCTTTACACAGAGGGTGGTGGGAGCCTGGAATACGTTGCCAGCAGAGGTGGTAGATGCAGACACGTTAGCATCTTTTAAGATATATTTGGACAGGTACATGGACGGGCAGGGAGCAAATGGACCGTTAGAAGATAGATGACAGGTTAGAGAGAGGATCTTGATCGGCGCAGGCTTGGAGGGCCGAAGGGCCTGTTCCTGTGCTGTAGGTTTCTTTGTTCTTTGTTCAAATGTATACATGGATTGAAAGTAATTAGCTATGTGTGGGAGTCGAGTTTACATAGACAGAACTGTTTTGCCAACTGCTCGATAAACTGGAAGCTTTATTTCCACAAAGGACAAAGATTGACCTGCAGGAGAATTTAAGGGTTAACCAAAGGAAAGTTATGTCTTCACCAAACACTTACAGCCAAATGTAACAAAGAAGTCACTTCTGGTAAGAAGCTGAGCAGCAAACTTGCAGTAATTTGGATGAAAGGACTTTAAAAGTATATCAATACATCACACCACAGATATGAAGAATGAAAATTGTGTATGAGAATCAAACACTAGCACTCCCCTTTTGGCAAAATGTCAAAGAAAAACACATGTAAGGATCAAACTCTGGACCACCCAGAGACAGACACTGTTGTTTGAAAGCCTGGTCAGGTTCTACCATTAATTGCGTAGTGATTAAGTTCAGTTACGAGGCGTAACTTGTTTACTTGAGGTGTCTTATTTTGGTTGCTACATGCAAGAAAGTTTAAATAGTTGTTTCAGTACTTGGTTGTCTATGCAATTTCTTAATAAATAGCTGAATTATAGGCAACTTGTGAGTTTAGCCAAACACTGACTCATCACTGAGCTCAATGATTAGCATTGCTGCCTCACAGCACTAGGGGCCTGGGTTTGATTCTCCCCTGGCGTGACTGTGTGGAGTTTACACATTCTCCCTGTGTCTGTGTGGGTTTCCTCCCACAGTCTAAAGATGTGCAGGTAAGATGGTTTGGCCTTGCTAAGTTGCCCATAGTGTCCAGCAGTGTGTAGACTATAGCCATGGGAAATGCAGGATTACAGGGATGGGGTGGGTTGGGCGGGAAGCTCTTTGGAAGGTTGGCATTGATCAATGTTCCAAATGGTCTACTTCTACACTGTAAGGACTCTATGATGATTCCAAGGCTACACAATAGGTCAGTGGCTCAAACATGGCCCAAGTAATTTTTCACTGGAGCCCTGCCCTGCATGTGCAACCATGGGATCGAAACAGAAAGGGTGTAAAGGTCACCGGCTTGAGCTAATGGAAGGAAGAGAACTGCAGCCAGGACATCAAGCACTAAACTGGGAAATATTTCTAACTGGGAAGAAAGAGGCTGAAATTGTACACTGTTGTTGACAGAGAAATAGATAATGAAAGTTTAATTTTTAAAAAGTGCAAGGTATTGAAAGAGAAGCACACGACAGGTATTTTCAGTGCAACTGGATAAGTGGAATGTGTTCCTTGATGGGTTGGTTAAGATGGACTGAATGACCTTTCTTGTCCATGACTGGTGTGAGTCTCCCAAGAGAAAGTAATTCAAAAATTGTGAAATAATAGTATATATTACATTTACAATAATGTTTCTAAAGTCAATTTAAATTGGCCTAAATGGTTGTCAGTTGTGCACTAATGGCTAGTCTTATCAATAAATCCTACTTAGCCATCATTGAAATAGTGAGGTTATTTATAACAAGGCATGTCATCATTGGTTGTTGAAGTAATGTTATCATTCTGGCAATGTGATGCACAACCTTGGCACCAATCATCTTGTCACCTTTATGCAGAAAAATGTCACTTTGTGAACAGTGAGAATTTCAAAGCTGTCACTTTGCTGCAGAAGTTGTTACACATCCAACCCGCAAGTTCATGAAGATAGAACATACAATGTGGGAAATGTATTCATTTTTTGTTTCTCAACACTGTACAAGCAAGAGCATACATACACACATACAACAAGACAGCACAGAACAGGCCCTTCGGCCCTCAATGTTGCGCCGACATCCTTCCTCTCGCAAGGAGACCAAAAGCAGAAAATGATATGCTAACAGTGAATATTTGTTTGGCTTGTTTGTGTCAGCGCAGGTTTGTGTGTGCTATTGGGTGTGTGGGTAGTATATATGAGTGTGTTCTATATTTGGGTTTGTATCTATGTCAATCTGTACAAAGACATGAGAATGCATGTGTCTGTGTGAGAATGTGTGCACAAGTGTAAGTGGATTTGTAAGTGAGAGTGCATGTTTGAGTCAAGCAGTGTATCTGTACGGTTGTGAATCTGGGTAAGTGTAAGGAGTACGTGAGACTGTGTTTATGTCTGAATATGAGTTATTCTGTATGGCTGAGCATATGAATGAGTGTGTACAATTGTACCAATAAGTTTGTGAGGGATGAGTGTATGTGCATAACAGCATGTGCTTCGGTGAATGTGACTGTATCAATGCATGTGTATGAATGTGAATGTGAGGTTATGCATATACATATGAGTCCATTCCTATTAATGGTGTCTGAGTGTGAGTGTGTAAGTGTCTGTCTGGTTATGAGTGTTTGTGAGTGAATTTGAGTGAGTGTATGTGAACATTTGTGTAAGTGTGTGTAAATCAATGTGTAAGTGTGTGCATGAATGTACATGATGTGTGTGAATGTGTATAAATCTGAATATATGTGAGTGAGTGATTGAGTCAGTGAGTCAAAATGAGTGAGTGAGTGAGTGAGCGAGTGATTTTCCACTCCTGAGGCGGTGATAAGTGTGTTAGGTCTAACAATGTGTGTACAATATACCATGAGGGGCGTTCTCCTGATGTGATCACAATATCATCACTGATTCATGGCACTTGGTGACTAGATGGTATGAAGATCTCAGATTCCAACTGAAAGAGTCTTTTTTGTAGCAGAACACACTGAGGTGAAGTGTGTGACAGGTTACATTAAGTTATTTGACATGCGTGCAGACACAGCAGTCTCTGTGATTGGAATATTCATCGATACTGAGAGCTGTAATAAATGTCTACTGTATCCATCAGTACTATGTTACCCACATCTCATTCTTATGTTAAACTAGCTGAAAGAGTTCATATTTTAAGAGCTGTCTAGTAAATTGCACTCCCTCAGTTATGAACATGGTCCCAACCTTCAACTCAATCCTCCATTTAGAGCTGCAATTGATTCTGCTCCTAAAAACATTATCAGACAGTGCAATCCAGATTGTAATAACTCACAGCTTAAAACACAAAAGCTCCTCATCTCCCTTCTGTTTGGATCAGTGATAAGATTGGATCTAATTGATGTTCGTAGGAGATTGCAATGGCTTTTTTGGATTCACGCCATTGTGAAGAACATTTACATCGAGAGTGAAATTGGATTTGTTGAGCACAGTTAGTAGTTAAGCCTCTACTACTTGCTCAGGGCAGAAAACAATGCTCGAGGGAACATCTCATTAGACAGATATGTCATACTGACAGTAATAAGCCCGTCACTGTATCTACGGGGCAGATTGTGACACAGTTCAGTGCAGGCCACCACACTTTTGGAGGATGTTAGGGTTTTAGGGTGGGCGATTTATCAGAATGCCTTCAGGAATGTAAGATTTTAGATACACGGTGAGGTTGGAAAAGGTACAAATTCGAAATTCTTTTTTAAATATTCATTAGCGGGATGCGGGTATCGCTGGCTGGCCAGCGTTTATTGCCCGTCCCTAGCTGCCCTTGAGAAGGTGGGCGTGAGCTGTCTTCTCAAACTGCTGCAGTCTACCTGCTGTGGGTAGACCCACAATGTTATTAGAGGGTCAATTCCAGGATTTTGACCCAGCGATAGTGAAGGAACGGCGATATATTTCCGAGTCAGGATGGGGAGTGGCCTGGAGGGGACCTTGCAGGCAATGATGTTCCAATGTATTTACTGACTTTGCCCTTCGACCTGAAGTGGTCATGTGTTTGGGAGGTGCTGTCTGAGGATCTTTGGTGAATTTCTGCATTGCATGTTGTATATGGTACACACTGCTGCCACTGAGCATCGGTGGTTGAGGGAGTGGGTGTTTGCTGAAAAATCTCAACAAGTTTAGCTGAGGAAGGGCCCATGGACCAGCAACTGTGCTTACTCTCCATAGATGCTGTTAGACCTGCTGAGATTTTCCAGCAATTCTGACTTTGTATCTGATTTACACCATCTGCAGTTCTTTGTTCCTTTTTAGGTTGGAAAGTATGCTTTGTTCTCTTTGGAGCAAAGTATATTGAGTGGAGATTTGATAGTGATGTACAATATTATGTTTGATTTAGATAAAGCATATTTCAAGAGATACAATTGTACCTTGTGAAATTGCTAGCTTCCTGGAAAACAAATTACAAAGAGATAGAGAGAACGGGAGAGAGAGCGAGAGATAGAGGAATAGAGACATACAGAGAGAGATTGATAGAGAGAGGGAGATGGATAGACAGAGACAGAGATAGAGAGACAGATGAAAAGAAGTGTTCAGATCTTTTCCTTGCTCTTGTGACTTCTATCCCCGCTGTAAATGAATGGCAGCCATAAAACACGCAAATCCAGAAATGTGGTGCGGCTGAAACATTTGGGTTTCAATAGCTTGAAGGGATCCTGAAAGAACCAAGAAAGAAGAAAAACAGCATTTAATGAGGGGGTCAAAATAACTGTGCATTGTACATTTCAAATAGCTGTGGAAATTAAAGTAGCTATGAAACAGAATTGATTACTTTTTCTGCTCTTAGTGACAAAACTGCTACAATACAGAAATAGCTACAGAACTAATTGTAAAAAAAACCTGTGCAGAAAGTAGTTGCAGCCCTGCTACTGGGGAAAGGTGATCCTTATTTTAGGTCCCATGGCATAAGAACTAGACGTGAGTTACATATTGGCAAATGATTCTTATCACAGGCACAGTATTGCAACTTGCCACAGTGTGGAATAGAATTGCTAGACTGCAGGAATTTTGACCATGTTGTGTCATTGTATTTGACCCCGTTTTGGTGAGTTGTATATGAACAGCATGTTTTTCAACATCTGAGTTCAAGGGGACAGGGAGAATATTGATCAGTATCGACTGCATCTACCCAAATCCTGTGAGTTGTTTGGGCAACAGAAAGATGGTTGAATCAGATTATGTTAGGCATAAGAGATTCTACCATGGGAGCACGTCCACGGAGTGAGGACAAGCATACTCTCAAAAAATCAATCAACATGTACAGAAGGCTGGAGATTGCCAATTCTCATGTACTCTGCACTAATAGAAGAACAGACAAGGTATTGAATTATACCAATAGGTATTCCAGGCCCAGTGAGAACAGATAGGCATGTTCTCTCATTAGAGAAAGATGGCTGGAGGTGGTTTAATCTGAGGGTTACCACACCTCAAGTTGGGGAAGAGGTTAAGAAGGAGTGTCCTTCATGGTCACCTCAGTCTATTAATATACATAGTAAACCATTGATATCCAAGGAGATTGGCCTGTGAGCCAGACAGAATATGTTATGATCCGTTGATGTGCTGTAAATCAAGTCCAACTGTCATGGAGTCAAATCTGTAGTTAGAGTCTAATTACTTGTAATACATGTTAATTCTTGTTTTATACTGTGGGATACTGTAAACAAGACTTTCTCTGGATGGTCTGCTGCTTTGTAAAAGTACTGATGTCCCAGCTCCAAGCTGTTCGAGCACCTGAGAATCTATCGCCCAGTTGTTGGCAAACAAAATGTCTCTATCATTAATAACTGTAACCAATCCACAGTTCAATCAACTTTTTGTGGTCAATAGGAGCTGTATCAGTAGGCACCCTTGGGTCCAGATCGTCTGCAGTCTGATCTTCAATTACCCCTCATTCAAGCAGTTGGTTAGTTAATGCCTGCCATTGGGATTAAGTGAGAGATAGTAAGAGCTGCCGATGCTGGAGTCAGAGATAACACAGTGTGGAGCTGGACGAACACAGCAGGCCAGGCAGCTTCAGAGGAGCAGGAAATTTAATTCTTCAGGTCGGGGCCCTTCTTCAGAAATTCCCCCATTTCTGAAAAAGGATCCCGACGCAAAACATCAGCTTTCCTGCTCCTCTGATGTTGCCTGGCCTGCTGTGTTCATCCAGCTCCACACTGTGTTATGAGGATTAGGTTACTTCCTGTTTAAAACTGTCAGCTTTCCATTGCCGGTATCAAAACAACCCTTTCTCATTTCACTCCACAGCTTTAAAAGACACGAAACTAAAATGACAAACAAAAGGAAGGGGCAACAAGTTAGAATTTCAGATGGGAGATGGAAAGGAAAATGCATTCATTTCAGCTGTAACAAATCCAAACCTGGATCAGTTAAGTTAAATGTGCCCGATGCGATTTGTAGTATTTTGCAAGCCACTAATCCATTGAAAGTTGAACACATCCTAATCATTCCCATACATATGTTTTTTTTTAACAGGCCCCGGATACCTTCCTGGCAAATATCATCTCAAAATGGCTAAGGATGTAAGGGGAGGAAGGTGGTATAGTGGCAGCATCACTGGACTGGTAATTAAAGGCATGAACTAAAACCCCACTACAACAGATAATGAAGTTTAAATTCAATAACAACCTGGAAATAAAATCTTTAAATTCAAGACAGATCTAGGCTAATAGCAGCCATTGTTGTAAAAACACATCAGGTTCGCTAATCCACATTAGGGAAGCACATTTTGCCTGATATTGGCATATATACAATGTCATAGAGATAATCATTCATCCAGTACGGAAAGAGACCCTTTGGTTCACAATCCATGCCTAATATCATCCCAAACTAAAGTAGCCCTGCCTGCCTGCTTCTGGCCCATATCCCTCCAAACCTTTCCAATTCATATATCCATCCAAATGCCTTTTAAACATTGTAATTATGCCCTCATCCAGTACTTCCTCTGGAAGTTCATTCCACACTTGAACCACACTCTATGCAAAAATTTGTCTTATGTCTTTTTTTAAATCTCTCTCCTCTCACCTTAAAAATATATCCCTTGGTCTTGAAATTCCCCATCTTAGGGAAAAGACAGCTAACATAAACTTTATCTATACCTCTCATTATTTTATAAACTGCTATCAAGTCACCTGGCAACGTCCTGCACTCCAGTGAAAAATGTTCTAGCCTATCCAACCTCTCCTTATAACGCAAACCTTCCATGCCTGGCAATATCCTGGTAAAGAGATAATGGGAACTGCAGATGCTGGAGATTCCAAGATAATAAAATGTGAGGCTGGATGAACACAGCAGGCCAAGCAGCATCTCAGGAGCACAATGTGCTCCTGAGATGCTGCTTGGCCTGCTGTGTTCATCCAGCCTCACATTTTAATATCCTGGTAAACTTCTTTTGAACTCTCTACAGCTTGATAAATCATTCCTATAAGAGGGTGACCAGAACTGCACACAGTATTCCAGAAGAGACCTCACCAGTGTCCTGTACACCCTTAACATAACATCCCAACTCCTGTACTCAATGGACTGAGCAATAAAGGCAAGCATGCCAAATACCTTTTTAAACTTTAAAGAATTATGTATATGTACCCCTAGGTCCCTCTGTTCTACAACACTACCCAAGGCTCTGCCATTCACTGCATTAGCACTACCGTTGTTTGTTGTATCAAAATACAATTATCTTGCATTTATCCGGGTTTATGTCCATCTGCCATTTTTCAGCCCATTTGATCAAGATCCCTTTGTAATCTTAGAAAACCTTCTTCACTGTCTACAGTACCACCAATTTTGATGTCATCTGCAAATTCACTAACCACGCCTTCTGTATTCTCATTCAAAACAGGATCCTGAACACACGCACCCACAGGCTCAGGAAGAGCTTCTTCCCGGCCGTTATCAGACTGTTGAATGGACTCCAGCCTCAAATAATGTAACCTGCAATGTCACTTGTATGCCTCTGTCTAAGTCATTTTGATCTGTACATTCTTTGCTTACTGTGATCTGCCTGAACTGCTGGTAAACAAAGCTTTTCACTCTATTGAGGTACACATGACAATAAATCAATCAAAAGAGAACACAGAACCAAACCTGTAAAGACTCCATCCCATTCTCTCAGTTCCTCCGTCGCATATGTTCAGATGAGGCCAACTTCGACAAGGGAGTCTCCGACATGTCCACCTTCTTCCTCAATGGAGGATTCCCAAGCTCCATTGTTGACAGGGCCCTCAACCAAGTCCGACCGATCTCCTGCACTTCCGCCCTCACCCCTTCTCTTCCCTCCCACAACAGTGATAGGGTTCCCCTTACCTACCATCCCACCAGCATCCACAACCAGAAGATCATCAGATGCCATTTCCACCACCTCCAGCAAGATGCCACCACCACACACATATTCCCCTCCTTTCCCTTGTGCGCCTTCTGTAGGGACCATTCCCTCTGGGTCACCCTGGTCCACACTTCCTTCACCCCAACACCTCCCCACAGCCCCACGGCACTTTCCCCTGTAACCGGCGAAGGTGCATCATTTGCCCATTTACCTCCTCCCTCCCCGGTATCCAGGGGCCCAAAGCAACACTTCACTTACACTTGCCACAATCTAGTCTACTTCATTCGCTACTCGCAATGTGGTCTCCTCTACACTGGGGAAACAAAGCATTGACTGGGTGACCGCTTCGCAGAGGCATCTATATTCTGCTCACAAATGAACTACCTGTTGCCTGCCACTTTAATGCACCACCTTGCTCCCCGGCCAACATCTCTGTCTCTGGCTTGCTGCAGTGTTCCAGTGAAACTCAACTCAAGCTGGAAGAACAACATCTCGTTTTCCACTTGGGGTCCCTGCAGGCCGCCAGACTCAATATCAAGTTCAATAATTTTAGGGCCTAAACTCTCCCATATCCCAGCCCCCTACCCCACACACCAGGCCTTGTTACCACACAGCCTGCCTCTACACACCCCCTGTTGTTAGTCACTAACAGTCCCCATTAACAACTACTCACCCTCCCAGCTTGATCGTTAGCAACTCCTTTGTCTGTCCAACTGCCTTTCTCTCTCTTTGGGCTCTATCCTATTGTTTACTCCCTATCCCACCCACCTCCCTATTTTCTGCATAGAAACTGACGTTTTCCCAGCCACCATCAGTTCTGAGGAAGGGTCACCGGGATCCTGATAGTTAACTTTGATATGTTCCTCACAGATGCTGCCAGACCTGCTGAGCTTTTCCAGCAACTTCTGCTTTTGTACCAAACCATACCAATAGGTTCTGCTCTCAGAAATAGGTGAAGCATTCAGGATGGGCAACAAATGCCCATTTGTGCATTTTTAGTAAGTCCAGCTTACCCCACATTCAGCTAGTTGGAAGAGTTGGAAAAGAAAGAAATGCTAAGGAAAGTGACGACTCCTACAGCCTGGTTCACAGCAAGGTTTCAGTGAACAGAGCTGTCAAACTGCAAGCCTACATAGATCTAAAGGATCTCAATAAAGCTTTGTAGAGATCTCACTATCCCCATTGAAGAAATGTGACCAAGTCAAAGCTCTTTACTGCTGTCTATGTGAAGGATGTTTGCTGTCAATTGAAGCTGGATGAATGTAATGGTTTTTAAACAGTATTGTCAGTGCTGTTTGAGAGATACAGATAGTTATGCATCCATTTGCAATGTCCACTGCTCCAAAGGAGGAGCAACACAGACAGCACGAGATAGAAACAGAATCAGAAAATGCTGGAGAAACTCAGTAGGCCTAACACCAACTGTAGAGAGAGGAACAGAGTTAATATTTCAGGTTTGGTATGATTCTGTTTCAGAACTGAAAGGTGTTGGAAAACAGGTCCTTTTTTTACATTATTTTTACACTTTTGCCTCAGTATGACTGTGTTTACTCTTGACTGCTCTTTGGTTAATCAGAGATGGGCCAACCACATCCTGTGAATAAATTTTAAAAAAATACAAGCTCACCACTGAGAACGCAAGATGGTATTGACGCACAAAACATGAAGCAGTTTTGACTGGAACCATACAAATCAAGAATGACAACCCCAGTGCTCAGACTTTATAATTTCATCAATGATGTTACCTGATAGTATGAAGCTAGTGAGACAGGACCTGGAGCAAGCCTTATGCAGCATGGACAAACAGTTATATTTGCCTGGAGGCTGATAACAAACCGAAAAACACAATATACACATTAAAAAGGAGAGTTTGCCTTCACTTGTGAACATTTTAATCAATATCTGTTCTGGAGTGAGTTCAGCGACTAGTCACTTGAAGCAATTCCCTGAGACCATGTCTATTTGCTCCAAAGCGTTTGCAAAGAAAATTATTTTATTTGCTCTGATATCGTTTAGACATCAGAGACAAACAGGAGAAACAAATACGTATTGCTGCAATACTATTGAGATCAGAACAGCCTGTGATAAATGGCAAAGATGCTCAGAGAGAGAGAGAGAGAAACCTTCCACATGCAGTCAGAAGCAACAGATCAACACACCCTGGTGATTGTCAACTGAAGCATGCAATTAGATTTTTATATTCCCTCGAGTGTGGAAACAGGCCCTTTGGCCCAACAAGTCCACACCACCCCTTGGAGCATCCCACCCAGACCCATCCCCCTATAACCCACACACCCCTGAACACTATGGGCAATTTAGCATGGCCGATCCACCTAGCCTGCACATCTTTGGGCTGTGGGAGGAAACCAGAGCACCCGGAGGAAACCCACGCAGACACAGGGAGAATGTACAAACTCCACACAGACAGTTACCCAATGTTGGAATCAAACCCGGGTCCCTGGCGCTGTGAGGTTGCAGTGCTAACCACTGAGCCACCTTGCCGCCCCAGAACCATTAGTTCAGAAAGACAAGCATCTTGCTCAAATCAAGTAAATTGCACAGCAAGCTGCAACTCTCCAAGTCTGAAACCATCCACACACCAGAGCACTGGACTTAGAGATTAACTGATAACCTTCACAATGGAAATAAAGTCATTACCCCTTTGGAGTTGAGAGAAAGGATGCTGAAGTACATCTACACAAACCATCAAGGAACTGAGTCTAGTCTGAGGAAGGCAAGAGAAGTATAGCCAAGAACTGGCCAAGCATTGCCACCAAGGTAGTGCAGAATTGTAATGAATAGCAAGCCAAACAAACTACAAGGTAACCTGATACATCCCAGACAGACAATTGCTGGAGCTTCAAATAGATTTCTCTAATGTTGTGAAACTAATGGTCTTGTCACCTGTCCTTGAGCACTGAGAGGTATTCTGGCTGAGTCAGTGGCTGTCGAGTGCTTGAAGTAACACTTCAGCTACTATGCCATTTCAGACATTGCAGTGAGTGGCAATGGCCTAGAGTTTGTGAATGAAGATTTCAGGCACTTTATGAAGAATTGGTAAATTCAACATCACACATCATCTCCAAGTTAACACTGGTCATATTTGAAGTGGCGATGAAAAATCACCAAGGCAAAACAAATTTGTACATGCAATCCTTCAATGGAGAAACGTTAATGGTGAGCATGTAAAGTAGACCAGTCCAAAGAATATTGTTGTGCTTTGTGACCATTTTGTAGCTTTAAGAGATATGTTTTGCCCTGGTTTCATTTCAAGAGAGATTAGGAGACAGATCCCCAACAGTTTATAGGAAGGTAGACAACTTGTGAGGCATTGGGTTTATTTTTATTGTTGGAACAATAGAAGCAGCCTGAGCAGGTATGGTCAATCTCTCACAGATCCAAGATTTTTAGTTACCTCTTGGCAATTGTTGCTAGGGTTTCAGCAGGGATGGAAGGCCGTCAATCTCTCCACTGCACGTTCTCTCTCTCACACAGAATTATGTTTTGATGTTCTTTCCTCCTGGATTGGAGAACTACATATAAGACAATTTATTTCTTCAATTTGCCTTTTTTGCCACAGGTGTGTCTATGGGATCTTACCGTATTCAAACAGTTACTGTTAAGAGTAAAATAATCCATTATTCTGTTCAGTTTTCCAACAGAGTTAAGTTATCATAAGTTCCTCTTTCTTTTGTTATGTTTGACTCTGGTGTTTGAGAAAATTATGTTTTGCTTAAGTCAAGTAGTGTGACCAAACGAATTGCATCTGAAACACAGCACTTCACATTTACCTTTAAAACAGGAAAAAATTAGAGCCTAGGCTACCTTCATAATGGGTGGTGGGTGGTGGGTGCCTGGAACTCGTTGCCAGCGGAGATGGTAGAGGCGGGCACAATTGCGTCATTTAAGAAGTATCTAGACAGTTACATGAATGGGCAGGAAGCAGAGGGATATAGATCCTTGGAGAATAGGTGGCAGGTTTAGATAGAGGATTTGGATCAGTGCAGGCTTGGAGGGCCAAAGGTCCTGTTCCTGTGCTGTAATTTTCTTTGTTCTTTGTTCTGTATAATATATTTTGAGGGGATCTGGCCTGGTCCATAACAGATTCAACCAAACAACTCTTCTAATAGTGAAAGAACTACTGAAAACGCAGTTGTAAACATGTACATACAACCAGAGAAATAGTTCATTCACTGAAAACAGAGGACATTACTGCTGGCACAGAGTATACTATGACCATCAGGCCGAGAGATATAATCTTCCACAACAACAGAAAGGAATCAGCAGTATGTGTTGCCACAATACCAGCATATGCCAGAGAAAGAACGCCATCCAAGGCATGAGAAGATACCCAAGAAATAGCCAATAACAATGCAAACAAACATCTTTAAGAGATCTACATGTATTGAAGACTGTGCGTACAATGCGTGTACAGCGAACAACAAAGATTGAAACTGACTAGAGTGAGCAGTTATACTTAATGAATGATCATTTTCTTCTTGACCATGCATATTGGTAGCTTGTGTCACATGCCACTGGAAATGACAGTTGGTGCATTATTTCTTGTTTTGTTTTATGAAAAGAAGGACATTTAGAGAAAGTACAATTATACTTTCTTTCCTAGTTGGCTTGACATACTCATGTGTCATCGACCTCTGCTGTAAGTGCTCTTGCGTGGCAGAGAAAGATGCCACATAAGTGATAGAAAGATGCAGATGCTTTGGAGAGGGTAGAGAAAGGGTTTGCCAGTATGTAGCTTGGTATGAGGAGTTTTACCAATGAAGAAAGGTCATTTAGACTGGGTTTGTTTTCATGGGAACACAGGAGGTTGCAGAGCAACCTAATGGAAGTTTAAAAGATTGTAAATGGTATGGATAGAGTGGAAAGTACAAGTCGTTTCTCCAGGGTGGAGGGGTCAATGGCTAGGGGACACAGGTTTAAATTGCGAGGTGGCAACTTGAGAAGAGATGTGTGAGGCATGTTTTTCACACAGAGGGTGGTGAGTGCCTAGAACGCGCTGCCAGAGGAGTTGGTGGAAGCAGACACAAGAGCAGCGTTCAAGAAACACCTGGGTGAATACATGAATAGGAAGGGAATAGAGGAATATGGATCCTGAAGGTGAAGACAGTTTTAATGTGGAAGTGTGTCAGCGCAGGCTTGGAGGGCCGAAGGGCCTGTTCCTGAGTTGCATTGTTCTTTGTTCTCTTTGTCCTTCTAGAATATTGGAATTAAGCTTATATTTTTTGAAACATTCAGATACGAAAAGCTATTCCCATTGGTTGATAGTACAAGGACAAGGGGACACTGATTTTAAACATTTGTAAAAGATGTGGTAGATGTAACAGAGAACTTTATTGTGCAGTAAATGGTAATAACATGAACACACTTCTCAGGAACCAGGAAAAACAAGCAGGAGTAGGTTTGTCAAATGAGTTCTAGTGTTCAAGTACATGCTATTTGCCTGTGTATCCTCATATCTCTTGATGTCCTTAATACACAGAGATCTTTTCATTTTTCCAGAGCATGCTGAATGACTGAGTCCGCAGAGCTCTCTGAAATAGAATATTTCAATGATTTACCACCTCTGAGCGAATAGGTTCCTCCTTATCCAAGATTATTCACCTCTTATTCTGGGATAGTGTCCCGGATTCCACACACCTCCAGCCAAGAGAGACATCATTCCTGCTATTAACTTATCAACCCAGAAGAATTCAATGTTTGTCAATAGATTACATTTCATTCCTCTAAACTCCAAAAATTATAAGCTCATTTTCCCTAAGCTCTCCGCATAGAACAGTCCTGACATTTCTAGAAGTAGTTTGGTGCACCTCTATCTGACAAGTAAATCCTTCCTCAGGTAAGAACACCAAAACTTCTCAGAAAACTGTCTACAATAGGGCCATCACCTTCTGACCTCAGTGCAAACTTAGCTCAAACATGGACAAAAGGACTGAACTCCGGAGGTGTGGTGGGAGGGACTACCTTTTCACATCATGGGACAACTTGACAGGGTGTGGCATCAAGGAGCCCTGGCAAAATTGGAGCCAATGGGAATCGGGGGCAAGCTCTCCATGAGATGGAGTCAGACCGGGCACGCAGGAGATTGTGGTTATCTGAAGGTCAGTCATCTTAGTGCCAGGAGATGTCTACAAGACTTCCTCAGTGTAGTGTCCTAGGCCCAACCATTGTCAGCTGCTTCAGTCCCATTTGCCAGGATTTGGCCATATCCCGCTAAACCCTTTCCTTCCATTCACGTACCCATTCAGACGCCTTATAAATGTTGTAATTGAACCAGCTTCCACCACTTCCTCTGGCAGTTCATTCCACATACAAACCACCCCCTGCATGAAAATGTTGTCCCTTAAGTACCTTTTAAATCTTTCCCCTGCCTCCTTAAACCAATACCCTCTGGTTTTGGACTCCATTACCCTGGAGAAAAGACCTTGACCATTCACCTCATCCATGCCTCTCATGATTTTATAAACTTTGATAAGGCCACCCCTCAATGTCAGATGCTCCAGGGAAAATAGTCCCAGCTTATTTAGCCTCTCCTTACCGCTCAAACCTTCCAACCGTGGCAACATCCTTGTCAATCTTTTCTGAAACTTTCAAGTTTACAACATTTTTCCTACAGAAGGGAGACCAAAATGTAACACAGTATTCCAAAAGTGGCCTTATCAGTGTCCTGTGCAGCTACAACATGACCTCACAACTCCGATACTCAGTGCACTGACCATACTGAACGCCTACTCCACTAGCCTGTCTACCTGCAACGCCACTGTCAAGAAACTATGCACCTGCATCCCAAGGTCTCTTTGTTCAGCAACACCCCCCTGGACCGTACCGTTAAGTGTGCAAGTCCTGTCCTGATTTGCTCTTCCAAAATGTGCACCTCACATTTATCAATCAGCAAGATCTGGACAATAGAAGATAACAAAGTGTGGAGCTGGATGAACACAACAGGCCAAGCTGCATCTCAGGAGCACAAAAGCTGACGTTTCAGGTCTAGGCCCTTCATCAGAGAGGGGTTTGGGGAGAGGGTTCTGGAATAAATAGGGAGTGGGGGAGGCGGACCGAAGATGGAGAGAAAAGAAGATAGGTGGAGAGAGTATAGGTGAGGAGGTAGGGAGGGGATAGGTCAATCCATGGAAGATGGGCAGGTCAAGGAGGCGGGATGAGGTTAGTAGGTAGGAAATGGAGGTGCGGCTTGGGTGGGAGGAAGGGATGGGTGAGAGGAAGAACAGGTTAGGGTGGCGGGGAGAAGCTGGGCTGGTTTAGGGATGCAGTGGGGGGAGGGGAGATTTTGAAGCTTGTGAAGTCCACATTGATACCGTTGGGCTGCAGGGTTCCCAAGCGGAATATGAGTTGCTGTTCCTGCAACCTTCGGGTGGCATCATTGTGGCCCTGCAGGAGGCCCATGATGGACATGTCGTTTGAGGAATGGGAGGGGGAGTTGAAATGGTTCGCGACTGGGAGTTGCAGTTGTTTATTGCGAACCGAGCGGAGGTGTTCTACAAAGCGGTCCCCAAGCCTCCGCTTGGTTTCCCCAATGTAGAGGAAGCCGCACCGGGTACAGTGGATACAGTATACCACATTGGCAGATGTACAGGTGAACATCTGCTTAATATGTAGAGTCATCTTGGGGCCTGGGATGGGGGTGAGGGAGGAGGTGTGGGGGCAAGTGTAGCACTTCCTGTGGTTGCAGGAGAAGGTGCCGGGTGTGGTGGGGTTAGGGAGGAGTGTGGAGCGGACAAGGGAGTCACGGAAAGAGTGGTCTCTCTGGAAGGCAGACAAGGGTTGGGATAGAAAAATGTCTTGGGTGGTAGGGTCAGATTGTAGATGGCGGAAGTGTCGGAGTATGATGCGTTGTATCCGGAGGTTGGTGGGGTGGTATGTGAGAACAAGGGGGATCCTCTTGGGGCAGTTGTGGCGGGGGTGGGGTGTGAGGGGTGTATTGCGGGAAATGCGGGAGACGCGGTCAAGGGCGTTCTCGACCACTGCAGGGCGAAGGTTGCGGTCCTTGAAGGTCGTGAAAATCCGGGGTGTGCGGGAGTGGAATGCCTCATCCTGGGAGCAGATGCGGCGGGGGGCAGAGGAATTGGGAATAGGGGATGGAACTTCACCAACACCTTCCACCCCAACCTCAAGTTCACCTGGGCCATCTCCAACACATCCCTCACCTTCCTGGACCTCTCAGTCTCCATCTCACGTCACCAGCTAGAAACTGATGTCCATTTCAAGCCCACCGACTCCCACCGCTATCTAGAATACACCTCCTCCCACCAACCCTCCTGCACAAATTCCATCCCCTATTCCCAATTCCTCCGCCTCCACCACATCTGCTCCCATGATGAGGCATTCCACTCCCGCACATGCCCGATATCCACGTTCGTCAAGGACCGCAACATTCCCCCCGCAGTGGTCGAGAACGACCTTGACCGCATCTCCCACATTTCCTGCAACACATCCCTCACACCACGCCCCTGCCACAACTGCCCCAAGAGGATCCCCCTCGTTCTTAAACACCACCCCACCAACCTCCGGATACAACGCATTATCCTCCGACACTTCTGCCACCTACAACCACCCAAGGCATCTTTCCATCCCCACCCTTGCCTGCCTTCCGGGGAGACCACTCTCTCCGTGACTCCCTTGTCCACTCCCCTCCTACCCCACCACACCCAGCACCTTCGCCTGCAACCGCAGGAAGTGCTACACTTGCCCCCACACCTCCTCCCTCACCCCCATCCCAGGCCCCAAGATGACTTTACATATTAAGCAAATGTTCACCTGTACATCTGCCAATGTGGTATACTGTATCCATTGTACCCTGTGTGGCTTACTCTACATTGGGGAAACCAAGCGGAGGCTTGGGGACCGCTTTGCAGAACACCTCCGCTTGGTTCGCAATAAACAACTGCACCTCCCAGTCACCAACCATTTCAACTCCCCCTCCCATTCCTCAGACGACATGTCCATCATGGGCCTCCTACAGTGCCACAATGATGCCACCTGAAGGCTGCAGGAACAGCAACTCATATTCCGCTTGGGAACCCTGCAGCCCAATGGTATCAATGTGGACATCACAAGCTTCAAAATCTCCCGTTCCCCCACTGCATCCCAAAACCAGCCCAGTTCGTCCCCTCCCCCCACTGCACCACACAACCAGCCCAGCTCGTCCACTCCCCCCACTGCATCCCTAAACCAGCCCAGCCTGTCCCCGCCTCCCTAACCTGTTCTTCCTCTCACCCATCCCTTCCTCCCACCCCAAGCCGCACCTCCATTTCCTACCTACTAACCTCATCCCACCTCCTTGACCTGTCTGTCTTCCCTGGACTGACCTATCCCCTCCCTACCTCCCCACCTATACTCTCCTCTCCACCCATCTTCTTTACTCTCCATCTTTGGTCCGCCTCCCCCTCTCTCCCTATTTATTCCAGTTCCCTCCCCCCACCCCTCTCTCTGATGAAGGGCCTAGACCTGAAATGTCAGCTTTTGTGCTCCTGAGATGCTGCTTGGCCTGCTGTGTTCATCCAGCCTCACACTTTATTATCTTGGATTCTCCAGCATCTGCAGTTCCCATTATCACTGCCAAGATCTGGACAATATCCAGGCTTGGGCTGAAAAGTGGCAAGTAACATTCACACTGCACAAATACCAATTTCTAACAGCAGAAAATCTAACCGTAGCTTTTGGACATTTAATGGCATTACCAACACTGAATCCCCTGGGTGTTAACCCTTTGCAGGCTTACTATTGACCAGGAACTGAACTGGGTTAATCATACAATTACTGTGTCTATAATAGCAAGTCAGAGGCTAGTTTAAGGCAGCATTTAAACTAGATTGACAGGAGTATGGAATCCTCAATAGCAGGGAGACAAGTGCAAGACTGGAAGGAGATGCAGTCATCAGAAATAGTGAGTTGAAGAGACAGGACAGGCTGGAACATGACAGAGGGTGAGGAATGCCAGTTGGATGAAATTACATCTATTTTAATTCAGGAGGGCTGATAGGTAAGGCCCATGAATTCAGGGTGTAGATAAATTTGTGGGGCTGGGGTATTATAGACATTACAAAAACATGGCCAAGGGAGGGACAGGACCGGCAGTTTCATGTGCCAGGGGGCAGATGAATTTGGCAGGACAGGGGTGGAGGAAAGAGGGGAGAGGGAGTTGAATTCCTGGTTAAGGAGAATATCACAGCAGTAGTCAGAGATGAAATAACTGAGGGATCATCCAGCGAGGCTTTGAGGATAAGAAGCGGGTGGTGATATTATTGGGGTTGTACTATAGGCCCCCAAATAGTCACCAGGAATTAGAGGTACAAATAAACAGAGAGATTGCAGAGACCTGCAGGAGAAATGGGGTTGTCATAGTGGGGGGTTTTAATTTTCCTAACACAGACTGGGGCTACCATAGTGTTTAGGTCCCAGTTGGGGTGGAATTTGTTAAATGTGTTCAGCAAAGTTTCCTCCAGCAGTACATGAAGGGTCCTACTGAGGAAGAGGCAAAACACAGTGATAATGTGAACTGCAGACGCTGGAGAATCCCTGAAACGTCAGCTTTTGTGCTCCTGAGATGCTGGGCCTGCTGTGTTCATCCAGCCTCACATTTTATTATCGAGGCAAAACACACCCTACTCTTGGGAAAGAGGGCAGAACAGCTGGCTGAGGTGACAGTGAGGGAGCACTTTGGGACCAGAGACCATAGTTCTATTCATTTTAAAATAGTTGATGGAGAGGTTCAGGTTCTGAATTGGGCAAGGCAAATTTTGCTGCTGTTAGACAGGAGCTCACACGGCTTGATTGGAGTAATTTATTTGCAGGCAAAAGGACCTCTGGCAAGTGAGAGGCCTTTAAAAGTGTGATAGCTCGAGTTCAAGGTCTATATATTCTTATGAGGGTGAAAGGCAAGGTTGACAGGAGTAGAGAACCCTGGATGACAAGGAATATTGAGGCTTTGACCAGGAAAAAGGAGGTATGGCTCAAGTACAGGCACCTGGGATCAAGAGAATCCCTGGAGACATGCAGGGCATACAGGAATTTACTGAAGAAAGAAATAAACAGGGTGAAAGAGGGCACAAGATAGCTTTGGCTGAGAAGTTTAGGGAGGATCCAAAGAGCTTCTTTAAGCATATTAAAGGAAAAAGAATAACTGCAGAGAGAATAGGACCCCTCAAGGACCAAAGTGGACATGTTATGAGTGGAACGACTGGATATGGGAAAGGTCTTCAATGAATATTTTTCCTCTGAGTTGACTGTGGAGAAAGACATGAAGACTAGGGAATTTGGGGAAGTTAGTGGTGATATCTTGGGAATGGTCCATATCACAGGAGAAGAGGTGCTGGTAGTATTAGAATGCAAGAAGGTGGATAAATCTCCTAACACTGACTAGATATATCCAAGAACCCTTTAAGAGGCTAGACAAGAAATTGTGGGGATCTGGCTGATATATTTGCATCATCGTTAGCAATGGGCGATGTCCTGGAAGTGTGGAAGATAGCGAATGTTGTGCCCTTAATGAAGAAGGGCTGCAGAGATAAAACTGGGAATTATAGACCGGTAAGCTTAATATCTGCGGTAGATAAGTTACTTGAGAAGATTCTGAGTGATAAGATATACGTACATTTGGAAAGACAGGTTTTGATTAGGAGTAGTCAGCGTGGCTTTGTGTGTGGAAGATTATACCTCACAAATTTGTTAGTTCCTTGATGAAGTGACCAAGAAGACTGATGAGGGCAGTGTGGTAGATGTAGTCTATTAATTTCAGGAAGACCTTTGATAAGGTTTCACATGGAAGGCTACTCTTGAAGATTAGATCACATGGAATCCAGGGAGAGCTAGCAAATTAGATACTCCATTGGCTTGATAGTAGGAAGCAGAGAGTAATAGTGGAAGGATGCTTATCAGACTGGAGGCCTGTGACCAGTGGTGTGTGTCAGGGACTGGTGCTGGGCCCATTGCTTTTTGTTATCTTCATCAATGATTTGGATGACAATGTACAAGGGATGAGTAGTAAGTTTGCTGATGACAATATAATAGGCGATATTGTGGATACTGAGGAAGATTATCAGAAATTGTAGCAGGATCTTGATCAGCTGGGAAGTGGGCCGAGAAATGGCAGATGGAGGTTAAAATAGATAAGTGTGCAGTATTTTACTTTGGAAAGTCAAATTAAGGCAGAAGTTTCACGGTGAATAGTAGGACCTTAAGGAGTGTCGTGGAACAGAAGGACCTTGGAGTTCAAGTGCATGGTTCTCTGAAAGTGGAATCACAGGTAGACCGAGCAGTGAAGAAGGCTTTCGGCACTCTGGCCTTTATCAGTCAGGGCATTGAGTATAAAAGTTGGAAAGTAATGTTACAGTTGTACAGGAGGTTGGTACTGCCACACCTGGAGTATTGTGTTCAGTTTTGGTCACTTTGCTATAGGAAGGGTGTTTTTAAATTGGAAAGGGTTCAGAAAAAATTTACAAGGATGTTGCCAGCACTCAGGGGACTGAGTTATAGGGAGAGGTTGGACAAGTTGGCACCTTGCCTTTGGACCATCGGAGACTGAGGGGGATCTTATTGAAGACCATGAGAGGCATGGGTGGGATGAATGCACTCAGTCTTTTTCCAGGGTTGGGGAACTGAGGACTAGAGGGCATCAGTTTAAGGTAAGAGGGGAAAGAATACATGGGAACCTAGGGCGCAACTTTTTACACAGAGGGTGGCACACATGAAATGAGTTGGCAGTAGATCAGGTGGGTACATTAAAAACATTTAAAAAGCATTTGGATGAATACATGGATAAGACAGCTTTAGAAGTATGTGGGCCAAGTGCAGGGAAAGGGGGTGAGCATGGATGGGCATTTTGGTCGGCATGGACCAGTTTGGGCCGAAGGACCTGTCTACTTGTTGCAAGACTCTATGACTCTCTGACCCTACAGTGAGTAACTCATGTTCTCAATCCTCATAAAACTGTACAGTATCAACAAGTCACAAGTCAGGAATTTGGTGGAATATTTCCCATTTTCCTGGTTGTGTGCAGCTCCAGCAACACTCAAGAAGATTGACACCAATCAAGTCAAAGCAACTACTTGACTGACGTCACATCTGCAAACAGTCAGACCCACCGCCACCAATGCTCAGTAGCAACAATGTGTACTATCTACAAAAACACCAAAGAACCAAGCTTGCTGGAAATCAAAAACAAAGACAAAGATTTCTGGAAAAACACGGCAGATCTGGCGGCATCTATGAAGAGAAAGCAGAGTTAACGTTTCAGGTTCAGTGAACCTTCTTCAGAATTGATTATAGCCAGGAAAAGGTTGGTATCTAGGCTAAAGGAGGAATGGAGGGAGGGGATGAAGTGGTCCGGTGACCCTTCCTCAGAACTGGATCACCGGGCCTTAAATGTTAACTCTGTTTTCTCCTTCACGGATGTTGCCAGACCGGCTGAGCTTTTCCAGCAACTTTGTTTTTGTTCCTGATTTACAGCATCCGCAGTTCTTTTGGTTTTTATTATGCATTATTTACAGGATGCCACACAGAATTTCATCAAGTAGTCTTAGACAGCACCTTCCAAACACATAACCACATTGATCGAGAAGGACAAACAGATACATGGGAACAGCTCCACCTACAAGTTCCCCTCCCAGCCGCTCACCATCCTGACTTTGAAATATATCACTGTTCCCCAAGTGTTGCTGAGTTAAGAATCCTGGAATTCCCTTCCCAATGGCATTGTAGGTCTACCTACAATGAAAGGAGTGCAGTGGCTCCTGACAGCAGCTCAGCACCAACTGTTCAAGGGCAACTAGAGACAAGAAATAAATGCCAGCCAGCCAATGATTCCTATATCCCATGAATGAATAAACATAGAACATAGAACATAGACGATTACAGCACGGTACAGGGCCTTCTGCCCTCGATGTTTGCCGACCTGTCATACCGATCTGAAGCACATCTAACCTACACTATTCCATGTACGGCCATATGCTTATCCAATGATGACTTAAATGTACCTAAAGTTGGCGAATCTACTACCGTTGCAGGCAAAGCGTTCCATTCCCTTACTACTCTCTGAGTAAAGAAACTACCTCTGACATCAGTCCTATGTCTTTCACCCCTCAATTTAAAGCTGTGCCCCTCGTGCTCGCCGTCACCATCCTAGGAAAAAGGCTGTCCCTATCCACCCTATCTAACACTCTGATTATTTTATATGTTTCAATTAAAGAACAAATCCAGCTGAGGTCTCACCAAGGCTGTGTGTAACTTTAGCAAAACATTTTTGTTTCTGCACTCAAATCTTCTGGTATTAAGGGCCAAAAGTGCCATTCACTTTTCTAACTGTTTGATGCAATTGCATGCTAGTTTCCAATAACTCATTCGTAAGGATACCCCAATCCCTTTGGACCTGTCCAACCTCTCACTATTTATAAAATATTGTTGATATCTATTTTCCTGCCAAAGGGCATTACTTCACATTTTTACATATTCTATTTCATCTGTCGTGTTTGTGCCAATTCAACTAGCCTGTCTAAATCCCATTGCAGTCTCTTCGCTTGCTCACAACTTTCATTCTTGTCTAGTTTTGTGTTGTCAGTAGACCCGACCATATTACTTCTGATTCCCTACATCCAAATAACTGATATAGATTGTGAATAGTTGGTGCCAAGTACTTTTCCTTACAGTACCCTTGCAATCACAGTTAGCCAACTGGAGAATGACCTGTTTATTTCTTCTTTCCCTCCATTTACCAATCCTCAAACAATACGTTAGCCGTCATCCCATGTTGTTTACCAACGTTCCATACAATTTGTCAAGTATAATTTCCCTTTCACAAATCTAGGTTGACTGTTCAATCCTACCATAACTTTCTGTGTCTGTTTATCATATTATTCACAGTAGATTCTCACATTTTCCGCTTCCAGTGCCAGGCTAACAGGTCTGCAGCTCCACGTGTTCCCTCTCCTGCCTTTCTCAAATACAGGAATCATTCCAGACTCTTTCAAAGATGATCAGATATGTATCCACTATCTCTATAGCTTCTCTTAGCTGGCACAGCTCAGCAGTTAGCACCTCTACCGCAGAGCACCAGGGACCCAAGTTTGATTCCACCCTCAAGTGACTGTCTGTGTGGAGTTTGCACGTTCTCTCCATGTCTGTGTGGGCTCCCTCTGATTGCTCTGGTTTCATTTTTTATATTCCCTACAGTGTGGAAACAGGCCCTTCAGCCCAACAAGCCCACACTGCGCCTTGCAACATCCCACCCAGACCCACACACCCCTGAACACTACGGGCAATTTAGCATGGCCAATCCACCTAACCCGCACATCTTTGGACTGTGGGAGGAAACCGGAGCACCCAGAGGAAACCCACGCAGACACGAGGAGAATGTGCAAACTCCACACAGACAGTCGCCCGAGGCGGGAATCGAACCCGGGTCTCTGGCGCTGTGAGGCTGCAGTGCCTACCACTGAGCCACCATGCCGCTACAGTGGTTTCCTCCCACAGTCCAAAAAAATCTGCAGATTAGGTGGATTGGCCACGCTAAATTGGCCAAGTATGGGTTTACCATGTGGAATTCTGGGTTATAGGGTAGAGTTTGAGTCTGGATGATTGGCTTTTCAGAGGACCATTGTTGACTTGATGGGCAGATAGGCCTGCTTCCATCCTGTAGGGATTCAAAGAGTCAGCAGTCTTGGATGTAGCCTATCAGGTCTAGGAGATTTACCAATTTTTAATCTTATTCAGTGCTCCAGTCCAACCTTTTCACTCATACAAATTTCATTGAGTTCCGTAATGTCACTCGTGACTTGGTTCCTTCATATTTCTTGGAGGTCCTTTCATCTTCTTCTGGGAAGACTGACATGAAATCTAAGATAAGTTTTGCTGCCGCTTCTTTATTCTGCTCTAAAAATTCTCATATCGCTGCCTGTAACGGCCCCACATTTTTCTTTGCTAATCTTTTCCTCTTTACATACTTTTAGAGGATTTTACAATCCATTATTATGTACATGCTAATTTACCTTCATATTCCATTTATGATGTCTTTATTAGTTTGCTATTCTGCCTTTGCTGGATCTTAAAATGCTCCCAATCCTTACTATTACCTTTGCAACTTTATAAGCCTCATCTTTTGATCTAACACAATCTCTGGCTTCATATTTTAGCGATGACTTGATCACTTTGTCTGTTTGTTTTTTGTGCCACACAGGAATGCGTCTTGGAGGGTATACCCTACATGAAAGGAGCTTGCTGGCAGAGAAGATGATTAAAGTTTACAGGATATTGGAAATAGACTTGAAGGAGATAAACCATCAGGACTATGTGGATCCAAGAGGGGGAAGGGCTCATTGGAATGTTCTAAGTTAACATTGGCTCAATAAGTCAAATAGTCTGCCTCTGTGCTGCAACGATTCTATGGCTTTATTTTAAATGCTAAATTTTGGGCAGGACATTACTTGGGATATGTTGTGGTGCAAGCAATAGGGGAAGTTTAAAGAAATCTAGAATCATTTCTCTTCCTGACTCTCACTTAAATAATTCAGCACTGTATCCTTCACAGAACTGACAGTGGTGAAATCAGGGCCACTAGACTGGGCACAATAGCTCAGTGGTTAGCACTGCTGCTTCACAGCACTGGGAATCTCAAACCCGAGTTCAATTCCAGTCTTGGGCAAATTGTCTGTGTGAAGTTTTTACATTTTGCCTGTGTCTGCTTGGATTTTGGGTGGTCTGGTTTCCTCCCGTAGTCCAAAGACATGCAGGTTAGGTGAATCGGCTGTGCTATAGCGTCTAGTGACAAAGATGTCCAGGTTAGGTGGATCAGCCGTGCTATAGTGTCCAGAGGCAAAAATGTGCAGGTTAGGTGAATTGGCTATGCTTTCGTGTCTAGTGACAAGGACGTGCAGGTTGGGTGGACTGGCTGTGCTATAGTGTCCAGAGATGTGTGGTCCAGGCGGATTATCTATGGGAAATGACAGGATGGGGTGGGGAGACTGCATCTGCTTGGGATGCTGTTCAGCAGGTGAGTGATGACTCAATGAGATGAATAACCTCTTTCCACGCTGATGGAATTCTATGACAGAAGCAAAGGAATACTCCTCGATATGAAGTTAAACATTTCAGACTGGTTGATAACTTATCTTGAATCAACCCAGTTGCATGTTTGAGTGGACACCATCAAATGTGCTTAGCAGCTTTCAATGTTTTCCCAAACACCGTTCTCCTGAATTCATGTAAATTGCACGCTGTAACACAATTTGCTCTTACCACTGATTGATGGGTAGTTGATTGAAGAAACAAACAAACAGAATCCCATTTTATTTTATTCAAAAAGAAATTTCAGATCCATGATAGTTTGAAACATGTGACAGGATACAGCAAATAGCTTGCATCTTCAGAAAGGGTTTATTTTTCTCACTACTTAAAGAGATTGAGATGTCAAATTCTCAAGTGATTGCAATTTAGGTTCAATTTGAATATTTATGAATGAACCTAATAAGCACAGGCAAATTGGTATACATTTGCATCAGAATAAATAGGAGTGGGGACATCAAATAGGTAGCATCAACAATGCATTAATGAAGCTATTTAATCTTCCAGCTGGTCCAATCTGATGAGTTCTTGCAGAAAAAAATAGCTTTTTTTAAGAAACACAGAATGCATCAACATTCAAAAATGGGATGGGGCTGGATCTTGTGACCATTTACACAACTTGAAAACATCAACTTATTAAACTGTTCATTTGTCCTGTGGCGTTGTGGTTAACCTCATGTAAACACAGTCCTCATCTGCTACAGGAGTGTGTAACAACAGCTCTGAACAGTTTGGTTAGGAGAAATGAGTTAATAACTCTAAAAAAAAGGACTGAAGCCTCGTAAAAGGCCAGCAGCAAGGAAAATATAACGAAGCAGAGCAGATTACTTCTGCTAAAGATTATTTCACCACATTTCCCATTAGCAACACAAATACAGCTATTGCTGACCTGATGACTGCTACTTTCACTCTATTTGGTACACCGGAACAGGGAATGTCTGACAATGGACCATAGTTCACAGGCAAATTGGTTTATGACCTGTGCCAAGTAGAGAGTGACGCATATCAAATCATCACCCCACAACTTCACTCAAACTTTTCTCATGTCGCTTTCTGCACACATCTGAGAGTTCAGGCTCAGGACAGACAGGTTGGGGAGATGACACTGTGAAGAACTGTCTTCAAGCCAAGCTTCTTTGGAGCTCTGTTTATTGCTTATTAATAATGAATGCAACTGTACATGGTAACCTGCTTTATAACAGGCACTAAACTTACTGTTATATTGCTAAAAAACTTTTCTTCATGTTTCTCTTTCTGTATGACACACACCTAACCTACTCCACCCAGACTGTTCTACTCACATCCAGTGGAAAGCAGGTCAGTGGCATCATCGCTAAGTTGCTTCAGGAACTAAAGTCTTTGACACAACACTCTTCCCCAAAATTTTATCCCCGTTATTCATTGACATCAATGTGCATTCTCAAATGAGTTACTTCTATCTTGTTTCATTCACAACAATTTTATCTTTGCTAATTTGAAACGGCATCTATGACAAGACACTGTAGGATTAGATTGTTAAGGATTGTGCGTTGAAGTTGTCACATATGGTATTTCTTTCAAATGAGAGTTCTATTTCTTGCAGTCGAATGCTCTGTTCTGCTTTATGCTGCCGATATTCTTTGTAGAATATTCAGAATGAAATTGAACTTTGGTAGCACAATGCTCCTTCTACACTTTTCTAGGCTCAGCATCTACGACTATTTGGATTGATTATTCAAGAGTTTGATCCACTTTTGATAGAAAAAGTTCAGTGATTGATTTATCTAAGTGAACAAAATAGTTACTCTGTTGCAAATGAGCTCTTGTAAGTTTCCATAGGCCAGAGTTCAGATAGTGCATGCAGGTTATTGTTAAAGCTTTCTACAGACTCTCTTCGGGCTTGGCACCAGCTACTGAAGTGTGATCTTTCCAGTATCTTATTTGTTCATGAAGTGAAATATTGTTCAATGGTTGTTTGAAGTTATCAAGCATTATTTAGTTCTCATGAATCTGTTTTCTGTGTAAACATGATGTGGTATTGTCCTCATGATAAACAAATTTGCAATTCAAAAGCTGGTCCAAATCTTCAGAACTATCCTTTCCACATTTGCTAAGTTGCAAAAGGATCTAATAGTTTGAATTTTTCTGCTGTTCTCAATGTTGACTTCAATGAAAAGTTTTATTTTCTTTTACCAACACAGTAGCGTCATAGAGCTGAATGGAGATATTATCTTTCCTGGATAGCTGAGGTTTCCAAAGAACCTGCAGGTACAAACTGTCTAAAAATGGCTTAAAATCAATAAGGTTCATTGATTTTCTTTTTAACTGTATGAAGAGTGTGAGTCAGAAATACAATTACAAACACATGGAAATCACCAAACATTTCTAAAACATGTAACCAGCCCAGATCATACACAGTCGTTACTGACCTTGGTGTGGCATTACAAAGTAACAGAATCCTTCAGGGCAGTACTCAGCACATCAATGATGAATGAAGAGATTGAGGGAAAAAAAACTCTGATGATGATAGCTAAGCAATGAGGGAAAATGACAACATACAGTGTCAAGACAATCAGCAGAATTTGTGAGTAACACTTCCCCCTCCCAAAGAGTTTCCTGTCTCCAGATCAGGACAAAGTGTCAATTTCCAAGATGTTACATTGAAATTTGAATTTTTAATCTTCTACATCTGTTTTACCTGTTTGTATAATTAACAAATTGACAGCACATGCATTTGTACAATCATAAATATCTGTCTGGGATTTTTTAAAATCTTCTGAAAAGAGGAGTGCTGCATTACACATCACTGTACATTTGCTATGTACTTTAAGAGATATGCTCATGATATAATTGCTGTATCATAACATGTGACAAAGGGGATAAAGATGTCAGACTCCATCCTATCTGGGTCGACTTGCAAGCATGGTCTTTCTGTGACCACATGTGAAAATAAGACTGCAAAGATTATGATAGGACATGGAACAATAGGCAAGGAATGGCAAACAGGTTGGGATACTGATAGGATTATTCAGGGCTGTTGACATTTGTCACAATAGAGTGAATCCTTAAGGACAGTGTGCATGGTTAGAAGCCTTTAAAGATCCCTCACAATTTGTAGTGTAAGGATCAGAATGATGGCTTTTGCCACCTTATATGCAGAGAAAAGCATTTTTTTTTCCATGTCTCATGCTTGTAGACTTTACATACATCAAACACTTGCACAAACACTACTTTAAACACTGTTTTTACTCACTTAAGGGATGTAGGTGTCACTGGGCGACCATTTATTGCCTGTCCATAGTTGCCCATGAGAAGCTGGTCATGACCTGCATTCTTGACCCACTGCAGCCTACGTGCTGCATGTAGACTTACAATGCCATTAGAGAGTTAAGACTTTAACTCCTAAACACGGGAGAAATGGTGATATATTTCCAAGTCAGAATGGTAAGTGGGTTGAGGGGGTAACTTGCAGGTGCTGGTGCTCTCAAGCATTTTGCAGCAACTATATAACTATATTTGGTATAGGATTCAAATCTGATTATTGTGTTCACAGGTACACATTTATGTAATTTAATTAATGCAACATGATTTTGATTCTATGTTCATCCACTGGTATTGTTGATCTGGCTATCCTTAATTATCCAATTGCTCTCTATCTCCCTCCCTCAATCTCACAACCAAACCAATTTATAATTAGTCCTCTGCCAATGAAGATTCATTCATATTATCTACTGTGGCAGTACTGTGCCTTGAAGAGAGAGGTGTTCTGTGCTGTTTCTCTTGCAGAGAGATATTGCCGCAGTGGTACCTGAATGTCTGCTTCAACAGCAATGGGTAAACAGCTTTGAGGTCTTAGAGTATTTTTCCTTAATTAGGCAAAAGAAGCATGAGTGCGTGGAGTTAGCCTCACACAGCCCTAAGGCTTTTAGTTTTACTTTCAGTTGGGGTTTGGACTTAGCTCTTGCAACTACTAGATACAGCTCACTCACTGCTGTATCTGAAAGCTTAGCTCTCTCTCTTCCGCTAGATTTTTTTTTGTTTTCCTTTCTCTTGGACTGGAAGCGAGATTGCATGAGAGAAAAATCTGTTTTGCTGAATTTGACGTTGCCAAGGATGTGTTTATGAGATCCTGCTATATTGGAACCATCCAGGGTTTGTAGTTAAATAATGAATTATTTTCTTAAGTAGTTCAATGGAGGTAAAGTTATTCCAATTCTTCTTTAAAAATGGAGAACATAGAACAGTACAGTCCCTTCGGCCCACAATGCTGTGCCAACCTATTATCCTGCTAAAATCAATCTATCCTGCATGTGCCTAACCAAGAGTCACTTAAAAGTGTCTAAAGTATCTGACTCGGTTACCACTGCCGGCCGTGCATTCCACACGCCGAACTCTCTCTGTGTGAAGAACCTACCTCTGACATCTCCCCTATACCTACCTCCAATCACCTTAAAATTATGCCCCCTCGTAATAGTCATTTCTGCCTGGGAAAAAGTGTCTGACTACCCACTCTATTTATACCTCTCATCATCTTGTAAGCCTCTAACAAGTCATCTCGCATCCTTCTTCGCTCCAATGAAAAAAGCCCTTGCTCCTCAACCTTTCCTCATAAGACCTGCCCTCCAGTCCAGGCAGCATTCTGGTAAATCTCCTCTTCATTCTCTCTAAAGCTTCCGCATCCTTCCTAAAATGAGGTGGTCAGAACTGAGCACCAAGCTATTCCAAGTGTGGTCTAACCAGAGTTGTATAGAGCTGCAGCATAATCTCACAGCTCTTAAACTCAATTCCCCTACCAGTGAAAGCCAACTGACTATACACCTTCTTTACAATCCTATCAACTGGGGTAGTAACTATGAAGGATCTTTGGACGTGGACCCCAAGATCCCTCTGTTCCTCCACACTGCTGAGAATCCTGCCACGAACCCTGTATTCTGCATTCAAATTCGTCCAAAATGAATCACTTCACACTTTCCTTGGTTGAACTCTAACTGCCACTTCTTTGCCCAGCTCTGCATCCAACAACAGCCCTCCACACTATCCACAACTCCACCAATCTTCATGTCATCAGCAAACTTACTATCCTACCCTTCCACTTCCTCATCCACTTATAACGATTACAAAGAGCCGAGGTTTCAGAACAGATCCCTGCGGAACACCACTGGTCACCAAGTTCAAGGCTAGAAACTTTTCATCTACTACCACCCTCTGTCTTCTGAGATGATAAAATGTGAGGCTGGATGAACACAGCAGGCCAAGCAGCATCTCAGGAGCACAAAAGCTGACGTTTCGGGCCTAGACCCTTCATCAGAGAGGGGGATGGAGAGAGGGAACTGGAATAAATAGGGAGAGAGGGGGAGGCGGACCGAAGATGGACAGTAAAGAAGATAGGTGGAGAGAGTATAGGTGGGGAGGTAGGGAGGGGATAGGTCAGTCCAGGGAAGACGGACAGGTCAAGGAGGTGGGATGAGGTTAGTAGGTAGATGGGGGTGCGGCTTGGGGTGGGAGGAAGGGATGGGTGAGAGGAAGAACAGGTTAGGGAGGCAGAGACAGGTTGGACTGGTTTTGGGATGCAGTGGGTGGGGGGGGAAGAGCTGGGCTGGTTGTGTGGTGCAGTGGGGGGAGGGGACGAACTGGGCTGGTTTAGGGATGCAGTAGGGGAAGGGGAGATTTTGAAACTGGTGAAATCCACATTGATACCATTAGGCTGCAGGGTTCCCAGGCGGAATATGAGTTGCTGTTCCTGCAACCTTCGGGTGGCATCATTGTGGCACTGCAGGAGGCCCATGATGGACATGTCATCTAGAGAATGGGAGGGGGAGTGGAAATGGTTTGCGACTGGGAGGTGCAGTTGTTTGTTGCGAACTGAGCGGAGGTGTTCTGCAAGCGGTCCCCAAGCCTCCACTTGGTTTCCCCAATGTAGAGGAAGCCACACCGAGTACAGTGGATGCAGTATACCACATTGGCAGATGTGCAGGTGAACCTCTGCTTAATGTGGAATGTCATCTTGGGGCCTGGGATAGGGGTGAGGGAGGAGGTGTGGGAGCAAGTGTAGCATTTCCTGCGGTTGCAGGGGAAGGTGCCGGGTGTGGTGGGGTTGGAGGGCAGTGTGGAGCGAACAAGGGAGTCACGGAGAGAGTGGTCTCTCCGGAAAGCAGACAGGGATGGGGGTGGAAAAATGTCTTGGGTGGTGGGATCGGATTGTAAATGGCGGAAGTGTCGGAGGATGATGAGTTGTATCCGGAGGTTGGTAGGGTGGTGTGTGAGAACGAGGGGGATCCTCTTAGGGCGGTTGTGGCCGGGGCGGGGTGTGAGGGATGTGTTGCGGGAAATACGGGAGACGCGGTCAAGGGCGTTCTCGATCACTGTGGGGGGAAAGTTGCGGTCCTTAAAGAACTTGGACATCTGGGATGTGCGGGAGTGGAATGTCTTATCGTGGGAGCAGATGCGGCGGAGGCGGAGGAATTGGAAATAGGGGATGGAATTTTTGCAGGAGGGTGGGTGGGAGGCGGTGTATTCTAGGTAGCTGTGGGAGTCGGTGGGCTTGAAATGGACATCAGTTACAAGCTGGTTGCCTGAGATGGAGACTGAGAGGTCCAGGAAGGTGAGGGATGTGCTGGAGATGGCCCAGGTGAACTGAAGGTTGTGGTGGAAGGTGTTGGTGAAGTGGATGAACTGTTTGAGCTCCTCTGGGGAGCAAGAGGCGGCGCCGATACAGTCATCAATGTACCGGAGGAAGAGGTAGGGTTTGGGGCCTGTGTAGGTGCGGAAGAGGGACTGTTCCACGTAACCTACAAAGAGGCAGGCATAGCTGGGGCCCATGCGGGTGCCCATGGCCACCCCCTTAGTCTGTAGGAAGTGGGAGGAGTCAAAAGAGAAGTTGTTGAGTGTGAGGACGAGTTCAGCTAGGCGGATGAGAGTGTCGGTGGAGGGGGACTGGTCGGGCCTGCGGGACAGGAAGAAGCGGAGGGCCTTGAGGCCATCTCCATGCGGAATGCAGGTGTACAGGGACTGGACGTCCATGGTGAATATGAGGTGTTGGGGGCCAGGGAATTGGAAGTCATGGAGGAGGTGGAGGGCGTGGGTGGTGTCACGGACGTAGGTGGGGAGTTCCTGGACCAAGGGGGAGAAAATGGAGTCCAGATAGGTGGAGATGAATTCGGTGGGGCAGGAGCAGGCTGAGACGATGGGTCGACCAGGGCAGGCAGGTTTGTGGATTTTGGGAAGGAGATAGAAACGGGCCGTGTGGGGTTGGGGAACAATGAGGTTGGAGGCTGTGGGTGGGAGGTCCCCTGAGGTGATGAGGTCGTGAATGGTGTTGGAGATGATGGTTTGGTGCTCGGGTGTGGGGTCATGATCGAGGAGGCGGTAGGAGGTGGTGTCGGAGAGTTGGCGTCTGGCCTCGGCGATGTAGAGGTCAGTGCGCCATACTACCACTGCGCCACCGTTGTCTGCGGGTTTGATGGTGAGGTTGGGGTTGGAGCGGAGGGAGCGGAGGGCTGCCCGTTCTGCGGGGGAGAGGTTGGAGTGGGTGAGAGGGGTGGAGAGGTTGAGGCAGTTAATGTCTCGACGGCAGTTGGAGATGAAGAGGTCGAGGGAGGGTAGGAGGCCTGGGGGTGGTGTCCAGGAGGAGGACTTGTGTTGGAAGCGGGTGAAGGGGTCAGTGGAAGGAGGGTTGGGTTCCCGGTTGAAGAAGTAGGCATGGAGGCGAAGACGGCGGAAAAACTGCTCTATGTCCAACTGTGACTGGTATTCGTTGATGTGTGGTTGTAGGGGGTCAAAGGTGAGCCCCTTACTAAGGACTGACCGTTCGTCCTCAGTCAGTGGGAGCTCTGGGTGAAGGTGAAGATGCGGCAGGGCTCAGTGTGGCTGTCTTCTCTGGGGTTGCTGGCTGTGGAGGTTGTGGGCGGAGCGATGAGGTCGTCGGCCGTGGGCGGGGTTCCGTCGGCCGTGGGCGGGGTTCCGTCGGCCGTGGGCGGGGTTCCGTCGGCCGTGGGCGGGGTTCCATCGGCGTCGACCGTGGGCGGGGTTCCGTCGGCGGTGGGCGGCAGCAGCTGAGGTGAGGGTGGTGTGTGGGGTGTTGTACCTGGACGTGGAGGTGGTGACTGCAGCAGCGGTTCCGGAAGTTCTGTGCCCGGCGGTGGCGGATGTGACGTCATCGGTGGGGTCTCCGGCCGTGTCCTCATGGTCAATGGCGGCGGGTGCATGGTGGGGCAGGGGCAGGGACAGAGTCGGGATTTGGGAGGCGCAGGAATCCTCTTGTGGGTGGCAGGGGCCCGTGAGTTGGTTGTACTTACGATTTCTGGTGTCCAGTAAAGCTGAGTGGAACTGGGTGTTCAGTCTGTGGATCCTGCGGAGGATAAAAAACAGCAGGGGTCCTTTGCAAGTCTGGGAGAGGGAGGCTCTGAGCTGGGGCAGGCTGGATTGCAGTGTGTGGAGGTGCCGGCGCATGGCTGCAAGTGTCTGTTTCAGGACTCGCAGGGAGAACCGCTTCTGAAGGGTCTGAATATTCTGGGTGTAGAGGTGGTCACGGTTGGGGCCAAATTGGGAAGGCTGAAATGTGGACTGTAGTCCCTTGGGGATGATCTGGTTCCATAGGCAGGTGCTGAGGAAGGTGATGTGGCTGTGGTACCTGGTTTGCTTCAGGACATGGTCAAGCAGTTTCAAGGCCGAAGAGATTACAAGAGAGTTTGTACGTTACGTGAAACAGTCCCTCTTCCGCACCTACACAGGCCCCAAACCCCACCTCTTCCTCTGGTACATTGATGACTGTATCGGCGCCGCCTCTTCCTCCCCAGAGGAGCTCGAACAGTTCATCCACTTCACCAACACCTTCCACCCCAACCTTCAGTTCACCTGGGCCATCTCCAGCACATCCCTCACCTTCCTGGACCTCTCAGTCTCCATCTCAGGCAACCAGCTTGTAACTGATGTCCATTTCAAGCCCACCGACTCCCACAGCTACCTAGAATACACCTCCTCCCACCCACCCTCCTGCAAAAATTCCATCCCCTATTCCCAATTCCTCCGCCTCCGCCGCATCTGCTCCCACGATAAGACATTCCACTCCCGCACATCCCAGATGTCCAAGTTCTTTAAGGACCGCAACTTTCCCCCCACAGTGATCGAGAACGCCCTTGACCGCGTCTCCCGTATTTCCCGCAACACATCCCTCACACCCCGCCCCCGCCACAACCGCCCTAAGAGGATCCCCCTCATTCTCACACACCACCCGACCAACCTCCTGATACAACGCATCATCCTCCGACACTTACGCCATTTACAATCCGACCCCACCATCCAAGACCTTTTTCCACCCCCACCCCTGTCTGCTTTCCGGAGAGACCACTCTCTCCGTGACTCCCTTGTTCGCTCCACACTGCCCTCCAACCCCACCACACCCGGCACCTTCCCCTGCAACCGCAGGAAATGCTACACTTGTCCCCACACCTCCTCCCTCACCCCTATCCCAGGCCCCAAGATGACATTCCACATTAAGCAGAGGTTCACCTGCACATCTGCCAATGTGGTTTACTGCATCCACTGTACCCGGTGCAGCTTCCTCTACATTGGGGAAACCAAGCGGAGGCTTGGGGACCGCTTTGCAGAACACCTCCGCTCAGTTCGCAACAAACAACTGCACCTCCCAGTCGCAAACCATTTCCACTCCCCCTCCCATTCTCTAGATGACATGTCCATCATGGGCCTCCTGCAGTGCCACAATGATGCCACCCGAAGGTTGCAGGAACAGCAACTCATATTCCGCTTGGGAATCCTGCAGCCATATGGTATCAATGTGGACTTCACCAGTTTCAAAATCTCCCCTTCCCCTACTGCACCCCTAAACCAGCCCAGTTCGTCCCCTCCCCCCACTGCACCACACAACCAGCCCAGCTCTTCCCCCCCACCCACTGCATCCCAAAACCAGTCCAACCTGTCTCTGCCTCCCTAACCTGTTCTTCCTCTCACCCATCCCTTCCTCCCACCCCAAGCCGCACCCCCATCTATCTACTAACCTCATCCCACCTCCTTGACCTGTCCGTCTTCCCTGGACTGACCTATCCCCTCCCTACCTCCCCACCTATACTCTCCTCTCCACCTATCTTCTTTATTTTCCATCTTCAGTCCGCCTCCCCCTCTCTCCCTATTTATTCCAGAACTCTCTCCCCATCCCCCTCTCTGATGAAGGGTCTAGACCCGAAACGTCAGCTTTTGTGCTCCTGAGATGCTGCTGGGCCTGCTGTGTTCATCCAGCCTCACATTTTATTATCTTGGATTCTCCAGCATCTGCAGTTCCCATTATCTCTGATACTATTTCACCCTCTGTCTTCTGTTGGATAGCCAGCTTTGTATCCAGACAGCCAAATTTTCCTGAATTCCATGCCTCTGAATGAGCCTACCATGAGGAACGTTATTAAATGCTTTGCTAAAATATTTTTGTTGTTTGTATTTTAACCGAGTTGTAAGAATAAAGTGTGTTTTGCTTCAAACCATTAAATCACATCTGGAACACAGCACCTTACCCCAGATGGCTTAAACTAGGTTGACAGGGGGCTGGTACTCTGAATAAGAGAGGAGTCATCGAGAAGCCAGGGGGAAATACATTAACTATTGAGACCAAGTTTACTATCCAGGATAGCTAGGGGCACAATAAAGGGAGAGAAAAGACTTCTGGATAAAGTGCTTTTAATTCAACTGCACAAAGCCTGACTGGCAAGGCAGATGAGCTCAGAGCATGGATTGGCTCTTAAAACTGGGATATCATAGCCATCACAGAACCATAGCTGAGAGAAGGGCAGGGCTTGCAGCTCAATGTAGCTACATGGCTGTCTATGTGTGGAACCACAGGAGATGGAGAGATTTTTAATGAATATTTCTCCTCAGTGTTTACTCAGGACAGTGAGCCTGGCATCAGTGGTAGGCAAGTTATTGGAGAGGATACTAAGCGACAGAATCAACCAACATTTGGTTAATCAAGGTCTGATTAGGGATAATCAGCACGGATTTGTGTATGGGAAGTCATATCTGACAAATCTTTTAAAGTTCTTCTCAGAGATAGCCAAGAGGATAGATAAGGGTAGGTCAGTGGATGTTGTCTATATGGACTTTAGTAAGGCATTTGACAAGGTCCCACATCATTGGCTAGTCATGAAAGTTACGTCGCATGGGATCCAGAGAGAGCTAGCTAAATGGATTCAAAATTAGCAAGAAGCAGAGGGCGATGATTGAAAGTTGTTTCTCAGACTGGAGGTCTGTGACTAGTGGTGGACCGCAGGGGTCAGTGCTGAGACCTTAACAAATAACAAAGGTCCCAGAGGACACAATGGTTCAGTGGCATTATCGCCGGACTGTTAATCCAGAGACCCAGGTAATGTTCTGGGGGGGTGATGGTTCAAATCCCACCACAGCAGATGGCGGAATTTGAATTCATTAAGTGTCTGGAATTAAGAATCTAATGGAGTCTGTGAATCCATTGTCTATTGTCTATTTAAATTGTCGGAAAAACCCATCTGGTTCACTGATGTCCTTTAGAGAAAAACCTGCCATCTTTACCTGGATAATAAAGTGTGAAGCTGGATGAACACAGCAGGTCAAGCAGCATCTCAGGAGCACAAAAGCTGATGTTTCGGGCCTAGACCCTTCATCAGAGAGCCATCCTTACCTGGTCTGGCCTACATGTGACTCCAGACCCACAGCAATGTGGTTGACTCTTAACTGCCCTGTGGGCAATTCGGGATGGACAATAAATGATGCCTAGCCAGTGGTGCCCTCATCTCACGAATTAATAAAAAAATTACATAAATGATCTGGATGTGAATACACAAGGAATGATTAGTAAGTTTGAGGATGATACAAAACTAGGAGGCATCATTGATAGTGAAGAAGGTTATCAAAATTTACAGAAGGATCTTGATCAGATGGGGAAGTGGACTGAGGATCGGCAAATGCAATTCAATACAGATAAGTGTGAGGTGTTGCACTTTGGAAAGTCAAATCCAGGTAGATCTTATATAGTAAATGGTGAGGTCCTGAGGAGTGTCGTAGAACAGAAGGACCTAGGAGTACAAGTACATAGTTCATTGAAAGCAGTGTCACATGTGGACAGGGTGGTGAAGAGGGCATTCAGCATGCCCTTCATCGGTCGAGGCATTGATATAGGAATTGGGATATTGTGTTACCGTTGTATAAGTCATTGGCCAGGCCGCACTTGGGATATTGTGTACAGTTTTGGTCACTGTGTTAAAGGAAATACATAGTTAAACTGGAAAGTGTGCGAAGAAGATTTACAAGGATGTTTCTAGGACCAGTAGGCCTCAGTTATAGGGAGAGGTTGGCTAGGATAGGACTTTATTCCTTAGGAGGTAGGAAATGGGGGGGTGAACTTATTGAGGTGTATAAAATTATGCAGGGCATAGGTAGGATGAATGCACATAGTCTTTTTCCCAGGAATGGGGAAATGAACACTAGAGCGCATTGGTTTAAGGTGACAGGGGAAAGATTTAAGAAGGACCTGAAGGGCAACTTCTTCAAGTGCAGAGTGGTGCGTATATGGCATAGGCTGCCAGAGAAAGTGGTTGAGGCAGGTACAATAGCAACATTTAAAAAAAAACATTTGGATCGGTACATGGATAGGAAGAGTTTAGAGGAATATGGACCAAATGTGGGCAATTGGAGCTGGCTGAGTGGGCACCATGGTCAGCATGGACCAGTTTGTGCCGAAAGGCCTGTTTCCTTGCTGTATTGCTCCATGGCTCTACGACACTACAGAGGTCAAGTTGAAAGAGATGATAAACAGCCAGAATCACATCTTCCATCTAGATAGCAAATTCCTTACATTCAGGAACACTGAAATCACTGCATCCCATGCTGTTGAGTGAGGCAAGAGAGGAATTAATGGGGGTACTGGTAATTTTCAGTTCCTCTCTGGCCACAGAGGAAGGTGCCAGAGGACTGGAAGACAGCTCATGTGGTACTACTGGAGCAAGGGATAAACGAGGAAACTGCAGGCCAGCCAGTCCAACCTCAGTAATGGGGAAACAATTAGAGAAAATTCTGAAGGACAGAAATTATCCGCATTTGAAGGGGAGTGATTAATCAAGAATAGGCAGCATGGTTTTGTCATGGGGAGCTCATGTCTAACTAACCTGATTGGATTTTTTGAAGAGGTGTGTAGGTGAAGGCAATACATTTGATGTCATCTACTTGGACTTCAGCAAGGCTGGGAAGGGTCCCACATGGGAGACTGGTAGCAAAGAGAGCCAATGGGATCCAAGGAAACTTGGCAAATTGGATCCAGAGTTGACTGAGTGTCAGGAAGCAGAGGGCAATGGATGAGGGCTGCTTCTATGACTGGAAGCCTGTGTCCTGTGAGGTTCTGCAAGGATTAATCTTGGGGCCGTTGCTGTTCATAATATATATAAACGAATTAGACGAGAATTTAGAAGTGTTGATCAGGAAGTTTGTGAATGATACGAAAACTGATGGGTGGGAAATAGTGAGAAGGATAACTTTTCATTCCAGGCGGATATAGATGGCCTGATCAGTGGCAAATGAAATTCAATCCAAATAAATGTAAGGCAATGTACTTGGGCAGGAAAAACAATGCAATAGAATACATGATGAATAATAGGATCCTGGGAATCTCTCAGGATCAGATGGATTTTGGTGTGCATTTACACCGGTCCTGTAAGGTAGCAATGCAGGTAGATACAGTTAAAAAGGCACATAGGATACTTGCCTTTACCAGCCAAGTGTAGCATTTAATTACATGGAGCTTATGATGGAGAAATGTAAAATGTTGGTTAGGCCACAGCTAGAGAATTGCATGTAGTTCTGGAATCCACATGATGGGCAGGATGTGATAACACAGGAGAGGATACAAAGGAGATTTACCAGAATGTTTCCTGAACTGAAGAGTTTTAGTTATGAAGAAAGATTAGAGAGACTAGAGTTGTTATCCTTGGAGTGAAAGAAATGTCGAGGGCACGTGATGGAGGTGTATAAAATCATGAATGGCATAGATAAGAGAGAGAGAAATTTTTCCCTTTGTTGGAGGGATCAATGACCCGAGGGCATAGGTCTAAGGCAAATGGAAAAGGGTTTAGAGGAGATGTGAGGGAAAATGATTTTAATCAGTGGGTGGTGAGAATCTGGAACTCATTGCCTGTAAGGTTATAGAGGCAGAAATCCCATAACATTTTCTCACTATTTCGCACCCATTAGTTTTCGTATCATTGACAAACTTCCTGATCAAGAAGATTTTAGATGTGCACTTGCAATGCCAAGACATAGAATGTTATGGCCAGGTGTTGGAAAATGGGATAGGAACCAGTTAGATTCTTGTTTTTGACCAGCACAGTCTTAATACGCTGAAAGATGTAGCTCTCTATGACTCGATGACGGGAACAGAATTTAATTGCCAAACTTCTAATCAGTGTCCAATACATTCCCACCCACTTTGTGGCTTACCATGTCCAATTTCACAAACACCCTTGGGCAGATAAATCCAGGTAATATGCAGTAAGGCCTAATTTGATTAATTTATCTTAGAATTATTTTTCACTCTTGGGACGTGGGTGTCACAGGGCAGGCCAATGTTTATTTTCTATTCTTATTTGCCCTTTCAAAGATGCTTTCTTGCATCACTGCTGCCCATCCTGGACGCTACTGGATTTTGACCGAGCCATATCTTTCCAAATCAGGATAGTAAGTATCTTGGAGGGAAATTTACAGGTGGTTCCTATGTAGCTGCTTCCTCGTCCCTTTCAGTGACAGTGGTCATGGGTTTGGACAGTGCTGTCAAAGGGACCTTGCAGAATTTCTGCAGTACGTCTTGTAGATGGTACACACAGCTGTTAGTGAGTTTGGAGAGTTAGGAGGGGAATTAATCACTGCAGCATTCCCAGCCTCTGACCTGCTTATTTAAACACGGTGGCTAGTCCAGTTCAACTTCTAGTCAATTTTAATACTCAGCATATTGATGGTGGGCAATTCAGTGATGGTGATGCTATTCAACGACAATGGGCATTGGTTAGATTCTCACTTGTCTGAGATGGTCATTGCCCGGCATTTTTGAAGTACGAATGTTACATGCCATTTATGAGCTCGAGCCTGGATATTGTGCAGATTTGTTGCATTTGAACGTGAATTCCTCAGTGTCCGAGGAATTACAAATGGCGCCAACATTGTGCAATCATCGACAAACATCTCCATTTGTAATGGAGGGAATGCCATTGTTGGATCACCTAAAGATGGGTGGGTCCAGGGCACTATCCTAAAGAGTCGGGGCTCGAGCAGTGCAATGGTAGTGTCCCCATCTCTGAGCCAAGAGTCCCAAGTTCTAAGCCCCACTTGTCCCAGAGGTGTGTAATAATGTCTCGGAACAAGTTGATTCAGAAAATAGTCAACCCAAGGAAGTCCCACAAAGGTGCCCTGGAGCTGAAATGACTGATCTCCAACAACTGCAACTATCTTCCTGCACACACACAGACACACACCCACAAACACAACGTTGTCAAAATAAATATTTAATGCACAGAATCCATCTCCTCCAAGGCCACTCATCTGACATTGTGTTTTATTGCAATAATAGATGACTTATTAGCAGGCATAAGTACGGAAGTCTGGACTGACCTGCAGAATCGCTGAGTTAGAGGAAGTACCAGATTCCAGGATCTGGTCCTGTTGATTAATATTTAAAATGATGACTAGATCCAAGTGACGACATTAGCCCATACAGTTAAATATTGAGGATGTCTCTACCCACCAAGGCCCAGACTCTTCAGTAAACCCTGTAGATAAAGTGATTCTAGGTGCCAAAACATATGGCGTCAGGCAAATATTTATTATTCATTCACAGGCTGGACCAGACTTAATTGCCCATCCCATAATTGCCCAGAAGACAATTCAGAGTCAACCATATTGCTGTGGGTCTAGAGTCACATGCAGATCAGACCAGGTAAGGATGGCAGTTTCCTTTCCTAAAGGGCACTAGTGAACTGGATGAGTTTCTCCCCAACAATTGAAAATGACTTCGTGGTCATAATTAGACTCCAGATTATTATCTGACATGGCAAGGTCCCTAGAACATTATTGATGTCTCTGGGTTAATAGTCATCATGTGCCTTATCTAAATTTACTAACTTAATTTTAATCTCACCCCTCACCCACTTGCTATAGATCATAATTGCCTCCACAATAACTGAGAAAAACAAGGTGTGGAGCTGGATGAACATAGCAGGCCAAGCAGCATCTTAGGAGCAGGAAAGTTGACGTTTCAGGCCTAGGCCCTTCATCAGTAAGTACTAGGCCCAAAACGTCAACTTTCCTGCTCCTAAGATGCTGCTTGGCCTGCTGTCTTCATGTATTTCCACACCTTGTTATCTCGAATTCTCCAGCATGTGCAGTTCCCATTATCTCTCCACAATAACTGAAGCAGGTTCATCGAAAATTGTTCAAGAGGAAATTATAAGTTGTATTTCGCTGTTGGAATAAAGAACATTCGCTAATCCTTATTTGGAATATTGAGTTCAGTTTCAGTCCACAGACTAATGAAGAATGCATCATTTTTGTCAATGCTTCAGCAGACTTGCACCTGGCAGGATGTAAGTTGCGTGACTTCCTCACAAGAGACTGTTACATAAGCTTACAGCGCATTCAATTCAAGACGATGCATTAGCATGCTCTAAGGATTGATTAATAGACAGAGAACAGAGAGAATGAATAAATGTTTTGGGATGGCAGGGTGTAACTGTTGAAGTGTTGCATATGCTAAGAAATGAGCATGAGATACTGATGACCAATATCAATCTCTAGTTGTGAGGACTGAGTACAATGTATTCAATTTTTCTGATAAAGCCACATTGGAGGGTCAGCTGTGAGAAGGAAGTATGGGTCATAACCAATGAAATACAACATGACAAAGTATGAACTGTCTACTTTTGTACAAAAATTTTACAAGCAGAACATATTCACTAGGGATTTCTGTGTCTGTACAGAGAAATTTGTTTTGTGGCAAGCTTGTAAGTACTTAGATGAAGATAATGCTTTGACCTTGAAGTCAAAATTAGATACAACAAAAGATTCTCATTTGGCAGAAAAGATCCTTAGAAACAAATTTACAGGAGGATGGCTCTCAAGTGGTCTCAAAGTTGGATCAAATTGCGTAGAATCCCTTTGCTCTGTTAAGATATTGCTGTTTATTGCCTTAGCAGCTTGTGTGAGCTAAAGCTAGATCAATGGTTTTTGACAGAATTCTATCTAACTGCAAGAGTCTCTTGTTGGTTTTGGAAAGAAGGATAATTCCCTTATCATGTGCAGAGTTAACTTCCCAAATTTTGATACATATTAGATCCAATTATCCTGTGTTGCCATTGGACACTTTGCAATTCATCCTGTGCAGGTTAGCACAATGAAACCATTAGGATATAAAGTAAGACTGAAGAAATCAGTTCACATCTCATTAAGCTTTGAGGTTTCCCTTTGTCCAAGGTGAAACAGAGAGAGACGGACTGACTGGAATTCTATCACTCTTTTGTGATGATCTATTCCTCCAACAGAGATGTATGAATTCCCTGGATGGCTGTGAAAGCTAATGTTTAATTAGACATTTTCTTGAGAGTGAGGACTGGTTGAATTTCCAAATTCCAAAGGTCATGTAATTTACAGCAGCTGTTTTGACAGTCTGCTCAGGTCTACATTTTAGACATATTGACTCCAGGTTGATAATGTGATGGAACATGATGATGGGGCAGTTTGGGAAATGGAGTTGTTTGAAAAGATTAACCCTGACCTTATTGAATGGTGGACTGAGTTTGAGGAGCTGCGCAGTCTATTTCCACTCTGATTTTTTATGCCCTTGTACTCGCTTATGTGATATTTCTTGTGATGAGAAGATTTAAAAGCAGGGAAAGATAAACTGCTTACACTCACAAAGTATCCTCCATGAGGTCATAAGGATATAACATAAGAAAACAAGAAATAGGAGCAGGAGGATGCCATTCAGACCCTCGAGCCTGCTCCCCCATTCAATAACATCGTCGTTTACGTTTTCATGGACTCAGCTCACTTACCCGTTCACTCACCATAACTCTTAGTTCCTTCGCTGTTCAAGAATATATCTATCTTTGCCTTAAAAACATTCAGTGAGGTAGCCTGAACTGCTTCACCAAACAGGGAATTCCACAGACACACAATCCTTTGGGTGAAGAAGTTTCTCCTCAACTCTGGTTCCCCCCTTATTTTGAGGCTATTCCCTCTTGTTCTTGTTTCACCCACCAGTGGAAACAACCTTCCTGCTTCGATCTTATCTAACTCAAGGCAGTACACAGCCAAAGGAGCATTACTGTTTCAATATGTATTCCCTTTTATAATGTAGAAAAAGCAACGTTGAATCTGTGCACAGCAAGCTCCCACAAACTGCAAGTGGTAGGACCAATTAGAGAGATCTGGCATAGAACAGACAGCCTGTGAATTGACAAGATGGGAAGTGAGAGGTTTAGGTTTGAAAGAAAAACTACATGTAAAATCTCAGACTGCTTGCCTGCAACCTAGCATTTTACTTAAAAGTTACTGGTTGTAAAGTTAGTTTAAATTATCCTCAAGATTAGGGGAAGGGCTAAGGAAGCAAATAAAGAAGCTCTGCTGCAGAGCAGGTGCAATAAAACAATGCAGGGACTATTTTAGCAGGTTTGCTTCATTTGGGAGAGTAATCTGAATCTCAGTTATACAGCCAAGTCTGTGTCACCTGGAGTAGCTCAGCTGCGTGGTGTGAGAGGAAGAATAAAAAGTGAGAGAGCAGTTGTGGTTGGTGATTTGATCATTCACAGATGAGGGTGTCACAGGCTGGGACAGCCTTTATTGCCAATCCCTAATTACCCAGTGGGCAGCTAAGAATAAACCACATTTCTGTGGGTCTGGGTCACAAGTAGGCCAGACCAGGTAAAGGATAGCAGTTTCCTTCCCTAAAGGATGAGCTCAGTAATTCCATCAAGGGTGGTACATTGGCTCAGTGGTTTGCACTGCTATCTCACAGGATCAGGGACCCAGGTTCAATGCCACCCTCAAGTGAGTGTGGAGTTTGCATGGTCTCCCTCCGTCTGCATGGGTTTCCTCAGGGTGCTGTGGTGTCCTCCAATAGTCTGAAGATGCACAGATTAGGTGGATTGGCCATGCTAAACTGTCCATAGCGTGCAGGCTAGTTGGATTTGCCATAGGAAAAATAGGGTTACAGGGATAGAATAAGGGGTTGGTTTGGATGGGATGCTTTTTGGAGGGTCAATGGGGACTCAGTGGGCTGAATGGTCTGCTTCATACTGTATGGATTCTACGACAATTGACAAAGGATTCATGGTCGCCACTAGACTGCCAATTCAAATTCTAGCATCCATTGTGCCAAGTTTTGAACCTCAGTCCCCAGGACGTTACCTGGGTGTCTGGATTAACAGTGCAGCAATAATACCACCTGAGATCTTTCCCCTAACTAAATAATGGAGTAGAATTGTTAATAGCCCCTGGGAATGAGGGATAAAATGAGTAGATAGGTTGAGTATACCAAAGGAACCAAGCGTCCTTTCCTATTCTTTTTGTAAAAATACTGACATCCAATTCTAAAAACATGAATCTTAGAATCCACAGAGCTTGTCAGAAAAAAAATCATGAGAATGTGAAAATGTGAACAAATGCATTCTCACATTTAATATTTGCTGATTTAAGATTTTGATGGTGACTAATAGCAATGATAATCCACTTGTAATAATCATCATGGTGGTGTGATAATTTATTATAATCCCAATAATGTTCTTCCAAGCTCATTTTATTCTCCACGTGCTTTTATTTTCTTTGAGACACCAATCACTGTCGATCTGCATTACAGAATCAAATGAACCTCAATGTTTTGTTTAATTTTGCTGATGCCATACTATTTGTGTCTTAAACATAATTCCACAGAATATTACAGAATAGGAAGGGGCTAGATAGTTCCTATGCCTGCTTCATGGAAGAGCTATCCAATTGTTCATTCTTGCCCCAGAGATAGTAAGAAATGCCGATGCTGGAGTCAGAGATAACAGTGTGGAGCTTGAGGAACACGGCAGGCCAGGCAGCATAAGAGGAGCAGGAAAGCTAATATTTCGGATCTGGACCCTTCTTCAGCTGCCTGACCTTGCTGTGTTCCTCCAGCTCCACACTGTTCATTCTCGCCTGACCTTTTCCCATTCTCTAGTTTTCCTTCATAAAGCTGTAGAGGCCTACAACACTGAAAAAGGCCCTTCAGCCCATCAAGTCTGTGCCAGACAAAAACAACCACTTATATTCTAAGATAACAAAGTGTGGAGCTGGATGAACACAGCAGGCCAAGCAGCATCTCAGGAGGACAAAAGCTGACGCTTCAGGCCTAGACCCTTCATCAGAGTTCTGATGAAGGGTCTAGGCCCGAAGCGTCAGCTTTTGTGCTCCTGAGATGCTGCTTGGCCTACTGTGTTCATCCAGCTCCACACTTTGTTATCTTGGATTCTCCAGCATCTGCAGTTCCCATTATCACTTATATTCTAATCCCTTTATCCACCACTAGGACATCTAAATACATCTTAAATGTATGAGCCTTGATTTTGAAATGTAATTTGCCCAATACTAATACTCGCAATCAATAAAGTGATAATGGGCCAGGAATCTGTTTTGTGTAATGATTAAGGGCTAACTATTGACTATGACACTCGGTAGAATTCTCCTCTGCTCTTCCTCAAAATAGTATCATTGAATCTTTTTCAGCTGCTATAACAGGCAGATGAATTATCAGTTCATATCCAGATAAAAGCAGTTCTATAAGAGTAGAACTTAAACACGAAACCTCGTGATATAGAGTGCTTCCAACTGAACCACAGCTGACCTCAAGAAAGGGCAGGGCAATAAGAGCTTTCCAGTGATATTGACATATCCCACATACATACAAACAAACATATACATGTGTGTCCTAACTTTCCAGTCAGCCATCAATCAGAGCACATCGCTGTGGCTTATCAGGTTTTCTCTGGCCCCAGTGGTTCATAACTCATTTTTAGATGTGACATCTGATTCTGGTTCAAGCAGAACTGGACAAAGAAACACTTTTAGCTGAGAGATTAGAGAACATAGGAGGGATAGGGGAAAGAGAGCACATGCCTTCTCTATTTTTGCCAGTAGTTGCCCACACTTGGATACATTTTGAAGGTTCTCAGGATTTTTTGTTTAATGAGTCAATGTCCATGGGTGAGTGGGTGGGTAGTTGTAATGGTTAACAAATTGATAATGTATTCATTTGTCCTTCTGGATCTTCTATAGCCATCAATTTCTGATGTGAGACTTGAACCCAAATCGTCTGGTCTAGTGGTAGGGACATTATCACTGCACCACAAGATCTCCTATGGGTGCGTAGTATATTTGGATCAGGTCATGTGTAGAAAATGGGTCAGGGAGATAATTCTGAAGAAGGGTCCAGACCCGAAACGTCAAGCTTTCCTTCTCCTCTGATGCTGCTTGGCCTGCTGTGTTCATCCAGCTTCACACCGTGTTATCTCAGGGAGATAATACGTTCAGGCTGTGGCTGGCAGGGTGGTGTGTGTTGTGATGGGGCTGAGGAGGACTTTCAATTATGGTGCTTGGTGTGCAGGATAATCGCTGAATACTTACATAAATATTATGCCTGTGTTTTGAACTTTTTTAACATTCGACGACTGGATACCAGTTTAAATTTCTCAGGCAACTTCAGTACAAATGTCATCACTGCTTCCAGGAGTCCTGAGAGGCATCTCTTAATTTACATCCTAATCCCCCATGATCCAGAGACTGGAGGATTTAGGCAATAGTGTCTGCCAAATCCTATGGAAGATTGAGGAGAAACTTCTCAACCTTTAGTCGTGAGAATACAGGACTCACGAACACAGCAAGTAGTACAGGTGAATGGTATTAAGTACCTCAGAGGGGAAGACAGATAGACTTGTGAGGGAACATGGAATAGAAGACAATGCTAGCACGATTGATGAATATGAGTAGAAGGAGGCACAAGTGAACCATAAATACAGGTCTTTCAGTTTAAATGACATTATCATTACTGCCTAGGAATACACTGCCTCTCCTCAATGGCAAGGTGGCTCAGTGGTTAGCACTGCAGCCTCACAGCGCCAGGGACCCAGGTTCGATTCCAGCCTCGGGCGACTGTCTGTGCGGAGTTTGCACATTTTCCCCGTGTCTGCGTGGGTTTCCTCCAGATGCTCCGGTTTCCTCCCACAGTCCAAAGATGTGCAGGTTAGGTGGATCGGCCATGCTAAATTGCCCAGAGTGTTCAGGGGTGTGTGGGTTATAGGGGGATGGGTCTGGGTGGGATGTTTCGGGGGCGGTGTGGAGTACCTGGGCCGAAGGGCCTCCTTTCACAACATAGGGAATCTAATCTAATCTGTTATCTCAATAATGGGATATAGCCTGACCATATAGTTCTGATTTGAGTAGATTTGTGGTCACCAATCATTCTGGCCAGTATTTATCTAACCTGCTGATAGCATTTGGGGATATGAACAACGAACAATGTAGGCAGCTCTCCCCTTTGAGCCTGTTCTGCTGTTCAGTTAGACCACTGCTGATCTGAGTTCAACCTCAGCTCTATATTCCTGCATAATCTTTCATGAATCTATCCATCTCTGCCTTAAAATATTTCTAGGTTCTGCATCCAATGCCTTTTGAGCAAGGGAATTCCAAAGCCTCACAACAATTTTTTCTTAAATGGAGGCCCCCTTATATTGAAATAACAACCCTGCTTTCTAGATTCTTTCACAAGAGGAAACATCCTTTCCACGTCCATTTGGTCAAGTTCCCTCTGATTCTTCTAAACTCCAGAGGATACAGACCCACGCTGTCTCGCATTTTCTCATACGGCAATCCACTCATACCAAGTATTAATCTCGAACTGTGATGGATGTCCACACAGTATCCGAGGCAAGGAGATGGTCACATTCTTGATGAACACTCAATATCTTTATTACATATTATTTAATTATAGTTACATTATATCTAAGACGTATGATTGTCTTGTGAGCAATCAGGGCCAACTTAAGAGGAAGTACGCATTATTATTTTAGCTGCTTGCGGTTAATATAAGAACAAAAACTCAGAAAATAATTCGAGCATTGCTTAATTCCTCCTTGGAACAGTCTTTTATATCTTGATGTATAGAACTTATCTGGTGATGCTAATTAATCCTTTTAGATACTAGCTGCCTGGTACTGTATCTTTCATGAAGTATTCAGAGATTGAGACAACTCACTGCAGAAAATAATATATATCCTTATCACCCACTTTCCCTGAGCTATTCTATGAATTGTGTGAAATTTGTGGCCTCTGGATACTGACCCCTATGCCATCACACTAATAGCATACGTTTCTCCCTGTCTGTTCTTTCAAGGGGTACAGTCTTACCATGACAGTGTAATGATTGGTATGATGTCTACAAGATGGATCCATAGCATATGAGTTCCCTGATTGGGGCTGTTAACCTGGTACAATCAGGGAGCCCTGGCTGACAGATATAAACAGGAATGTCAGGGACTCGGCTCACATTAGGAGCCAACTGTGAGCTAACTGGGTCAGTGCTATGCACTGTGGTGACTTTGACAGGATACCAGCCTCTGTGGGGTTATTTCAGACGGTTCACACCATAAGAGCACAGATGAAGATGAAGAATGTTTTTCTCTCAGAAAGTTGAGCAACTCAGCTGAGAATCCTGTGGAGGAGGGGTATTGAATTTTTTTTAAGGGAGAAGCAGCTAATCTCATCTTGGGCAAGGGAGCCAAAGTTTAACAAGGCAGATCTGAATGTGGAAGTCGAAAGACAAATCTCAACCATGATCTTATCAAACGCTTGAGGGGTCGAATGGCCATCGCTTATCTCTATTTTGCACATTCATGTGGCAAATGTCCAACGAATTGTTGACTGAATTTTTAATACTATACATGCTCTACAATCACAAGAGCTAGTTTGCTAACATAAAAACAATATACTGGACAACTGATTTAATCCATTGAAACAATTAAACAATGCACAGTTTTTCAAGATAAAATCTGAAAAACTTGAATAAAAAAAGACATTTTCTTTTAATTTGAAAAAGCTGAAACAAGACAGTTATTTTTGTGAAGTCGCATTCTATAATGGTCTGAACAGACTGAGCAAGGTTGTGGGTATTTCTGTTTCCATTTCTGTGTCAGACCAGAGCCTAAATATATGATAATCCCTAACAAACCCAAGCCAGTATGCTACTCAAGCACGGTAGCAGTCACCCTGTTTTCTCTGGAAATTGAAAATGGATAGTTCCACAGCAGCATCAGATACAAATGTTCCTGTTTATTAATTCATACATGGGATGTGGGCATTGTTGGCTGGGACAGCATTTATTGCCCATTCCTGGGAAAGTGGTGGTGAGCTGCCTTGTTGAAATATTGTATTCATATATCTAGTCCAGTTCAGTTTCTGGTCAATGGTAACCCCTAGGATGTCGAAAGTGAAGGATTCAGTGATGGTGATGCTGCTGAATATAAGAGGGACGTGCTTACCTTCTCTCATGTTGGAGATGGCTATTGTCTAGCATTTGTGTGACGCGAATGTTGCTTGCTACTTGTCAGCCCAAGCCTGGATGTTGTCCAGATCTTGTTGCATTTGAACTTGGACTGCTTCAGTATCTGAGGAGCCACAAAAATTGCTGAGCATAGTGCATATTGGTGAATATCCACACTTCTGGCCTTATGACAAAACAGTTGAAAATTGGTTGGGCAGACAAAGGGGTCCAGCATATTGTATGTTGACTTTAACCAGGAAGTTAGGTGCCTCTACGGTCAGCTGCTTTAAGCTGCGCTTAGAACAAGTGCTACTTCACTCTGTAGTTCCACCTGTTGTCAGTGTAAGAAGCATCAGATCTACCCAAATTGGACTGGAACTTCAGGTAAACTTTGCTGTACCATTTATCCCTTGTCAACAAACGCATTCAATCACAATAATGAAAGCAAAATATGGCAGATGCTGGGTACCTGAAACAAAAAGAGAAATTGCTGGAGAAACTCAGCAGGCCTTTCAGCATTTGTGAAGAGAGAAAGAGAGTCAATGTCTCAAGTCCAGAATAAGTCTCCGGAACTCCTGCACTCCTGTGTTTAAGATTTACAGCATGTGCAGCTTTTAGCTTTTATTTCTCAGAACGTTATCCTGAGGTTCTGGATTACTAGACCAGTGACGATACCTCTACAGAACCATCGTCTTGCCCTCGCTATACTGTGGGTACATTGTAGCAAATTCTCTATTGGTCTCTGTTGGGTGGAACAGGACCACACAGAATAAAACCATCTGTTAATTTTAATGCTCTACAATTTCCCTTGACCTTATCAAATCTGATGATTTGGGAGCATCATTTTGGAATGAGTATTTTGAGAATTCCTGGCTGGGATTATTTTATTATCATTCCCATGAATATTCTGTCCATGTATCTGGTCACAAAGTGTATCAAGCCATTTTACCAGATTATCGGTGTTATAAAAATACAGGCTTTTGTCGTTTGATTTAATCAGTAAATGAACTAAACCCATCCAGCCATCATTAGAGAACTCTCAAAGGGAGCAACTCCTAAATTTCAATAGGAGATGCAACAAAGCCATGATCTTGCATCTTGCGCTGGGACTGTCCATTTCCCAGGCATTTTTAATTATTATTTAAGCACATCACAAGAAAAGGAAGATGCAGTTGTGAGTATTACTCTATAATGTAATGATATCAGTCAATAGATCTTCAATATCTTCGTATTTAAGTAGTTTCATTCAGTTCAGGGAAAAGAACAATCTCCTTTTGAAGCCTCTCTTGCAAGCCTCTGTTTACTAGTCAATTATTATTTTAGCTTTAATGTGCTTCTCTTAGCAAGTAGCTGCAAATTTAATAAACACCCTCGGAATCAAATAACGGAATCATTAGTAGATTAAGTATTAAATGATGTACATTAAAGAATTTATAATTAATTCTGTTGTTCCATTCTAGGTTGCAGAAATAATTTTGAATTACTATTGATTGTTCTTTTGTGGAGTGGGATTTGTGATTCTCAGAACAGATTTAGTTTCTTGCCATGGTCAGCAAATTTGATCTATGGGTTCGAAATTTGTGGATTTCATCGCCAAAAAAAATTTTTTGGGGGTATTTAGCATCGAAGATCTTCGACTTATTTGAGTATTCAGGAATTGATAAGGCTGATGTTACCCTGTCTGTCATGGACCCACCTGAGGCCAAGAGAAGAGAGGCAAGAGGGAGAATACAAAAGAAAGAGAGAAAAAGAAGAGGAAGAGCAGACAGTGTGGTGGTGGTGTGCCCTTGAATTTGCTGCCCTTGTCCTTGTAGATGGAAGTGGTCATGCGTTTGGAAGGTACTGTCAAAGAAATTCCACGCTAAATCTTGTTGATAGTACATTCTGCTGCCACTGAACGTCAGTGGTGGTAGAGGGGTGGATGTTTGTGGATGTGTCATCAATCAAGCGAGTTACTTTGTTCTGGATGGTGTCAAGTTTCTTGCGTGTTGTTGGGGCTGCACCCATCCAGGCAAGTGGGGAGTATTCCATCACACTCCTCACTTGTGCCTTGTAGATGGTGGACAGGCTTTGGGGAGTCAGGAGGTGAGTTATTCATCGCAGTATTCCTAGCCTCTGTCCTGTCCTGTTGCATCCGCTGCTCCTGATGTGACCTCCTCTATCTTGGTGAGACCAAGCGGAGGCTCAGCGACTGCTTTGTAAAGCACCTGCACTCTCTTCATGACAAACGACAACATCTTCCAGTCGTCAACTATTTCAGCTCCCCCTCCCACTCCCCGGATGATGTGCCCATCTAGGGCCCCCTCATGTGTCACAATGACACCACCCACAAACTGGAGGAGCAGCACTTCATATTCTGCCTTGGGACCCTGCAATCCAATGGCCTCAATGTGTACTTTACTAGTTTCAAAATCTCCCCACCCCCTGCCTTATCCTATGACCAACCCTCCCTCTCATCCCCGCCTCCTTGACCTGACACAACCTATCCATCTTCTCTCCCACCTATCCACTCCTCCCACCTCACTGAACAATCCCCACCACTCCCTACCTGTGCTCAACTATCACTATCCCACCTACCTTCTGCAGCCCCACCCCTTCTCTCTATTTATTTCGGAGCTCCCTTCCCCCTCTCCAATTTCTGAAGAAGGGTCCCAACCCGAAACATCAGCTTTCCTGTTTCCCTGATGCTGCCTTGGCCAGCTCCACACCATGTTATTGCTGACTCCAGCATCAGCAGTTCTTACTATCTCTGTCCTTGTAACCATTGTGTTTATGTGGTGACTCCAGTTGAGTTTCTGGTCAATGGTACACACAGAAAGTGATGGGCGTATGGAATGCGCTGCTGGCTGTGGTAGTGGAGTCAGATACTTTAGAGACTTTTAAGCGACTCTTAGATAGGCACATGGAGGATACTAAAACGTAGAACACGCAGGGCAGTTTGATCTTAGCAGGATAATAGGTCGGCACAATATCGTGGGACAAAGGGCTTGTACTGTGCTGTACTGTTCTATGTTCTATGTTCTATGTAGCTGCAAAGTTATTAATGGCTGAGATTCAGTGATGATAACAACACTGAATGTTGTGTTGGTGGTTAGATTTTCTCTTATTGGAGACAGCCTTTGCCTGGTTTTTGTGTTTTCTGACTGTTATTTGTCACTTGCCACTCCAGAACTGGATATTGTCCAGATCTTGTTGTATTCGAACATGGACCTCTGCAGTATCTGAGGAGTCACAAATATTGTGCAAACATTTCCACTTCTGAGCTTATGATGGAGGGAAGGTCATTCATGAAGGAGCTGAAGATGGTTGGGCCTAAAACAATACCCAGAAGTGTCCTGGAAGTGAGATGGCTGACTTTCAACAACTACAAGTTTGTTTCTATATACCAGGTATAAACTCAACCACCAAAAAGTTAGGTCCATCATTTCTGTTGATTAAAGTTTTGCTCAGGGGGGCTTGAAGTCACTTATGGTCAATTGTGACATTGATTTCAGGTGTGTCACTCTTGCCTCATCTCCGGAATTCAGCTCTTTTGTCCATACTTGAAGCATGAGGTTAGGATCTGAGTGCCACCCAAACTTGGTGGCATTGAGCGAGTTATTGTTGAGCAGGCACTGCTTGATAGCATTGTTGAAGACACCTTCCATCTCTTTACTGATGATCAAAAGCATACTGATGGGCTCCCAGTTAGCTGGGTTGAATTTAATTGCTTTCTATGTACAGGATGTACCTGGGCAATTTACCACATTGTTGGGTAGACACCAGCGTTGTAACTCTACTGGAACAGCCTGTCCAGGGGAGCAGCAAGTTCTGGAGCACAAGTTTTCAGGACTATTGCAGGAATGTTGTCAGGGCCCATAGCTTTTACAGTATCCAGCCATTTCTTGGCATCATGTAGAGTAAATACAATTAATTAAAGATTAAGCCAAAGGATAATTGTTGGATGAGAGAACGTTTGTCAGACATGCTTGTCTTCACAGCTGAATATAATAACATGAATTTAACACATTCCTCACATTTCCATTAAAAAATAAGTAAATAGATTGTCCATTAATTATCTTAATATGTTCAATAGTGTAAAACAGGTCTTATCTAATAATTTAAATTAATATTGTGTCTTTAATCCATATCATGAGGAATCACCAACATAGAGAAAATTTTGCTTACTAATTTTAGTGGATGAATGACATTTTTGGATTTATTGACAATAGCTCAAGTTTCAAAAAATTACTGATGTGCAGTAGATCCTTCCCTCCACCACTCCCCTCTCCCCCCCTCCGTTCTGTCCATTCATTACTTCAGTGATGCATATTTGCGTTGCTCATTTGTAAATTATTCATGGGAAACAAGCAATTCACATATTTCTCCTGTTTAATTTAAGAGGCAAATGTTTACAACATGTTGTGTTAATTGATTTGTTGACAGCCAGCTGGTTACCCCAGGTATCTCATCAAGGCAGACATCAGTTGAAGAACCAACTGAGCATGATTCACAACACAAAATGATTGGAAAAGCTACAACAGAGTTTTTGTTCATTTGTGGCGCTAAGAGAGTTGATCAAGATTTCAACCCTGGAAAATCTCAATCAATATTAATATAGTCTCTAGCCTGCCTTTGACAAAAATGTTTAAAACCAATTCGAATATAGAGCAGAAACCCATCTGTCATGGGACACTGGTCAAAGTTCTTCAAAGCATGAGCTACATCATTGATTCAGTCAATCTTTTAATCAGCGTGGTAAACGATAGTGGTCAAATTGAAAACCAGCTAAACTAGAGAGCTCTCACAATGCTCTAATCTAATTTAGGGGTTCAAATAACATTAGAGACTGTGATAGCACAGTTCAGGCCATGCATTGCTATGCTGATCAATCTTGAGATTGTATCCTGGAAAAAAAATCCCGAAGGATCCATTAGTTTCAGTAATATATTTCAAGAAACTCAGACAGCATTTAGTCTGGCACTAGGGCCTTTTATTCTCATCTTTCTTTATCAGTTGCTTATATGGGTGGCCCAGTGGCTCAGTGGTTAGCACTGCAGCCTCACAGCACCAGGGACCCGAGTTTGGTTCCAGCCTTGCGTGACTGTCTGTGTGGAGTTTGCACATTCTCCCTGTGCCTGTGTGGGCTTCCTCTGGGCGCTCTGGTTTCCTCCCACGGTCCAAAGATGTGCAGACTGGGTGGATCGACCATGCTAAATTGCCCGTAGTGTTCAGGGGGATGGGTCTGGGTGGGATGCTTCAAGGGGCAGTGTGGACTTCTTGGGCCAAAGGGCTTGTTTCCACACTGTAGGGAGTCTAATCTAATCTATGACAACTTGTATGTTTTCTCTCTCTCTCTACATTTGCAGGAATGACTCTAATATAATGACTGGAAACAGAACAAGTGGTTATCAGCAGGCAAAAGCAGCTTGAAGTCAGAAGTCAAAGAAAACTCAGGGGTGGAAAATGAAGTAGATTGGGTGAGACTCAGGAGGGAAAGTGATCAGATAGCTGTGGAGTCTGGTTGCTCTGTTGCTTCTCCTTTTAAATTAAGGAAGGGCTCTGCAATTCTGGTGGGAAATTCTGATTAGGGTTCCTTCAGAAGTGTGGAGGCATACTTTAAATCTAACAGGTCTCCAGTAATGTAGGAGATTCAGAAAAGCCCCCTTCTCTCAAAGCTGTCAGTTGCAGTGTTTCAGTAGCACAGACAGGCACATTCACCATTCCTGTTAGACACTAAGGATGTAAGGTAAGTGTGAGGGTAGGGTACCAGGTGGGTAGGGTGTCAGGTGGGCAAGGTGCCAAGTGGGTAGGGTACCAGGTAGGTAGGGTGTCAGGTGATTACAGTGCCAAGAGGGTAGTGTGCCAGGGCTCAGGATGACAAGGGTTCAGTTATGTGATGGAAGTTTAAGGGTATATCAGAATGGGTGAGAGATATTGGGTGTGGTGTGGTTTCAGGCCCTGGGGATGTGCAAGGGTGTAAGATCCTTGGGAGTCAGGGTAAGTGAGGTTGTTGACTTCTCGCTGAGCTGGCTTGTTTCATTCAGATGTTTCACCACTGTGCTAGGTGGCATCATCAGTGGAGCCTCCGATGAAGCAATGTTGTTCTACTCCACTTGGAATTTATACTGTCCAGTCCATTATAGTGAGTAGTGTCATTTCCGGTTTTGATCTGTATAGGTTTGTATATGGGGTCCAATTCCATATGCTTGTTGACTGCCTCTAGGAACTCCCATGTGTGTCAATACTTGGCTTGGGCTACTATGGTTTAACTGCGGCAATGTAACCACAGAAGCCCAAGCCAAACATAGACATGCATGGGCATTCCTAGAGGCATGGTTCTCAACCCATAATGCAATCAACATACATGTAGAATTAGACCCCATATATAAACCCATACAGATCAAAACCAGAAATGACAATACTCACCATAACAGACCGAACAGTATAAATTCCAAGTGGAATAGAATAACATCGCTTCATCGGAGGCTGCACTGATGATGTCACCTGGCATGGCAACAAAATGTCTGAACAAAAACAAGCCAGCTCGATGAGCAAGTCAACAATGCCACCCTCAACCCAACCTGCTTTAGTCAGGTTGAGTATCAGGAGTGTGTGAAGGGTTGAGGGTTGAGGGGGACATGAGTGGTGCCCATTGGGTGTAAGGATTCCGGGGAAGACATACCTGAGGTTATGTTTGGTAAGCTAGGGGGCCAGTTGAATACTTGCTCGGGTACGAGGTATCTAGCTGTCTGCCTTTTAGTGAGTGACCATTTAATTAACCACAGAGAACTCTCCAAATGAAATGGATGTTTTCGGACTGATCCGGGCATTGGGAAAACACCCACCAGAACCTTTGATTTCCCAGGCCATTCTTTCAGAGCCTGCTATGCTGGGGATTCCATCTTGATATGCAACTCCCACATGGAGGAAACGCAAATATTTGGCTATCAGAAAATCCAGACCCAAACGAGGAAAAAGAATGGCTGGCAGGAAGAGATGACATCAAAGGCATTGCAGAATGAAGAGATTAGAAAATGGGCTTTTCTACATAATGCACAAGATGAAAATTCATTGGGCATGGCACTGCTGTGAAGACAATAAAATGCCCCAAGTCTCAGGCAGTAGAAGAGGCAAAGGATTTTATCACATGTATGGCCCAGTTAGTAATACATAAAAGGTTGATGGAATGGCTCTTAAGTCACAAAAGGGAGATGATCCTGATGGTAGGTAGCAACACAGGACACGAATCTGAAATGACAGGGTCTTAAAAACAAAAAGAATAATAGAAACCTCTGATCTATGGAGGAATCAGGAAGGATGAAGGCTTGAAACAACGAGCGAACAAGAAATATAAATCACTAAAACATGGGTAAATTGCAAGGAGGATCACAGAATTAATGAGCAGAGAGAAAGAGGGTAATTTTGTGTTCTACCGTATTTGTAAAAATTATGGAATTGTCAAAAATTGTCACTGAATCCACCAAATAAATTAATCTCCTACAACTACTTAGTGAAAGAATTGTTCCATAAATGCAATTTGCCATAAAATAGATTAGATGCACAATATTAAGATAACTCATTTAAGTAACCGAGATAATAGGAACTGGAGATGCTGGAGAATCCAAGATAATAAAGTGTGGAGCTAGATGAACACAGCAGGCCCAGCAGCATCTTAGGAGGATGAACACAGCAGGCCAAGTCTAGGCCCGAAACATCAGCTTTTCTGCTCCTAAGATGCTGCTTGGCCTGCTGTGTTCATCCAGCCCTACACTCTGCTATCTCTCATTTAACTAACCCTTCTTTTCAGGCACAAGATGTAAGACCATAAAATGTAGGAGCCAAAGTTAGCCATTCAGCCCGTTAAGCCTGCTCCTTCTTTCTATCATTCAATGATATCATGGCCAACCTGATAACCCTCAATTCCACTTTCCTGTATTATCTCCATAACCCTTGACTTCCTTACTGATTAAAAATCTCAGCCTTGAATATACTTCATGACCCAACCGCAATATCCAAAATGAAGCTAACTGCATTGACAATTTCTTTTCTTGCTCAAAGCAACATGGTGTAGAGTGTAGTCAACAAAATTTCTTGTTTCTGGGGCAGGAACACAAAAAAAAGGGTCTGCCAAATGTCTTTTGTGTAGTATATTGTGGCTTATTCTCTTTTCTGAAGTAATGTTGCAATCTGTTACTGATTTCAGTGTTTTTGAATTAATCGTAAATATATGTTTCAGGATGATAGAGATGGCCATGCAGAGGAAGAAGTGCCAATATTCGAGCTGCCAAGCTCAGCTTGTCATGGGCACCCTCCCGTCTCAGTTGGAAGGTTGAAACCCCACCTCGAAGAACTTGTAACATATTAATTGCATTGGCATTGCAACACAGCTCTCTGGGATTGTTGTGATGTTGGAGATAGCGCAATTTTAGAATAAAGAACAAAGAAAATTACAGCACAGGAACAGGCCCTCTAAGCCTGTACCGATCCAGATCCTCTATCTAAACCTGTCAACTACTTTCCAAGGATCTGTATCCCTCTGCTCCCTGCCCATTCATGTAACTGTCTAGATACATCTTAAATGACGCTATTGTGCCCACCTCTACCACCTCCCCTGGCAACATGTCCCAGGCACCCACCACCCTCTGTGTAAAGAACTTTCCATGCATATTTCCCTTAACCTTTTCCCCTCTCACCTTGAAATTGTGACCTCTAATAACTGAGTCTCCCAATCTGGGAAAAATCTTCATACTATCCACCCTGTCTATACCTCTCATGATTTTGTAGACATCAATCAGGACCCCTCAACCTCCGTTTATTAATGTAAATAATCCTAATCTACTCAACCTCTCTTCATAGCCAGCACCCTCCATACCAGGCAACATCCTGGTGAATCTCCTCTGCACCCTCTCCAAAGCGTCCACATCCTTTTGGTAATGTGGCGACCAGAACTGTATGCAATATTCCAAATGTGGTTGAACCAAAGTCTTATATAACTGTAACATGACCTGCCAACCCTTGTACTCAATAACCCGTTCAATGAATGAAAGCATGCTGTATGCCTTCTTGACCACTCTATTGACCTGCATTGCCACCTTCAGGGTACAATGGACCTGAACACCCAGATCTCTCTGTGCATCAGTTTTCCCCAGGGCATTTCCATTTACCCTATAGTTCGCTGTTGAATTGGATCTTCCAAAATGCTTCACCTCGCATTAGCCTGGATTGAATTCCATCTGCCATTTCTCCGCCCAACTCTCCAATCTATCTATATGCTGCTGCATTCTCCGACAGTCCCCTTCTCTATCTGCTACTCCATCAATCTTAGTACCACCTGCAAACTTGCTAATCAGACCATCTATATCTTCCTCCAGATCATTCATGGATATCACAAACAACAATGGTCCCAACACAAATCTCTGTTGAACACCACCAGTCACAGGTCTCCATTTTGAGAAATTCCCTTCCACTACAACTCTCTGCCTCCTGTTGCCCAGCCAGTTCTCTATCCATCTAACTAGAACACCCTGGACCCCATGTGACTTCAGTTTTTCTCCATCAGCCTGCCATGGGGAACCTTAGCAAACGTCTACTGAAGTCCATGTATATGACATCTACAGCCCTTCCCTCATCTATCAACTTTGTCACTTCCTCAAAGAATTCTATCAAGTTGGTAAGACATGACCTTCCCTGCACAAAACCATGCGACCTACTGCTAATAAGCTCATTTTCTTCCAAATGTAAACAGGTCCTATCCCTCAGTATCTTCTCCAGCATCTTCCCCGCCACTGACGTCAAACTCACTAGTCTATAATTACCAGGATTATCCTTGCAACCCTTAAATAAGGGGACAACATTAGCAATTCTCCAGTTCTCAAGGACCTCATCCATGCTGCAAAGATACCTGTTAAGGCTCCAGCTATTTCCTCTCTCACCTCCCTCAGTAACCTGGGATAGATCCCATCCGGATCTGGGGACTTGGCCACCCTAATGCCTTTCAGAATACCCAACACTTCCCCCCATCTTATGCCGACTTGACCAAGAGTAATCAAACATCTCTGCCCAACCTCAACATCCATCATGTCCCTCTCCTCAGTGAATACCGACATAAAGTACTCACGGAGAATCTCAGATATAATGTGAACTGCAGATGCTGGAGAATCCAAGATAACAAAGTGTAAAGCTGGATGAACACAGCAGGCCAAGCAGCATCTCAGGAGCACAAAAGCTGACGTTTCGGGCCTAGACCCTTCACCAGTAACCTCTCTGATGATGGGTCTAGCCCCGAAACGTCAGCTTTTGTGCTCCTGAGATGCTGCTTGGCCTGCTGTGTTCATTCAGCTACACACTTTGTTATCATTAAGAATCTCGCTAATTTTCTCTGACTCCTCGCATAACTTCCCTCCTTTGTCCTTGAGTGGGCCAACCCTTTCTCTCGTTACCCTCTTGCTCCTTATGTAGAAATAGAACGTTTTGGGATTTTCCTTAACCCTGTCTGCTAAAGATATTTCATGTCCCCTTTTATCCCTCTTAATTCCTCGCTTCTGATTGGTCCTACCTTCCCGATTATTCTTCCAAAGCTTTGCCTGTTTTCAGTTGCCTAGACCCTTATGTATGCTCCCTTTTTCCTCTTTGCTTATCTCGCAATTTCACCTGTCATTCATGGTTCCCTAATCTTGCCCTTTCTATCCCTCATTTTCACAGAGACATGTCAGTCCTGAACTCTAATCAACTCTTTTTTAAAAGCCTCCCACATATCAAATTTGGATTTACCCTCAATCAGCTGCTCCCAATCCACATTCACCAACTCCTGCCGAATTTTGCTAGAGCTGGCCTTCCCCCATTTCAGCACTCTTCCTTTAGGACCACTCTCGTCTTTGTCCATCAGTATTCTAAAATTTACGGAATTATGATCACTCTTTACCCAAAGTAATCCCCTACTGAAACTTCAACCACCTGGCCGGGCTCATTCCCCAACATCAGGTCCAGTATGGCCCCTTCCTGAGTTGGACTATTTACATGCAGCTCTACAAACCCTCCTGGATGCTCCTTACAAATTCTGCTCCATCTAAACCCCCAACAGTAAATGAATCCCAGTCAATGCTGGGAAAATTAAAATCTCCCATCACCACCACCCTGTTGCTCCTACATCTTTCCATAATCTGTCTACATATTTGTACCTCTATCTCACGCTCGCTGTTGGGAAGCCTGTAGTACAGCCCCAACATTGTTACTGCATCCTTCCTACTTCTGAGGTCTGCCCATATTGCCTCACTGCTTGAGTCTTCCACGGGGCCCTTCAGTGCGGCTGTGCTATCCTCTTTGACTAGTAATGCAACTCCTCCACCTGTTTTACCTCCCTCTCTATCCCGCCTGAAGCATCTATATCCTGGGATATTTAGTTGCCAATCGTGCCCTTCCCTCAACCAAGACTCACTAATAGCAGTAACATCATACTCCCAGGTACTAATCCAAGCCTTAAATTAATCTACCTTACCTACTACACTTCTCACATTAAAACAAATGCACCTCAGACCATCTGTCTCTTTCGTTCATCATCTTCTCTCTGCCTCCTCTTCCCCTTGGTCACACTGACTTCATTATCCAGTTCCTCACAGGGTTTAGTTACTACCTCCTTACTGTCCACTAACCTCCTCATCTGGCTCCCATCCCCCTGCCACATTAGTTTAAACTCTCCCCAACAGCGCTAGCAAAAGCAGCCCCAAGGACATTGGTTCCAGTCCTGCCCAGGTATAGGCCATCCGATTTGTAATAGTCCCACCTCCCCCAGAAACAGTCCCAATGTCCCAAAAATTTGAACCCCTCCCTCCTGCACCATTGCTCAAGCCACTAATTTATCCTGCCTATTCATTCATTTCTGCTCTGACTAGCATGTGGCACTGGTAGCAATCCTGAAATTACTACCTCTGATGTTCTACTTTTTAACTTGGCTCCTAACTCCCTAAATTCTTGTAGGACCTCATTCTGTTTTTTACCTATATTGTTGGTGCCTATATGCACCACGACAGCTGGCTGTTCAGCCTCCCCCTTCAAAATGTCCTGCAACCGATCTGAGACATCCCTGACCCGTGCACCTGGGAGGCAACATACCATTCAGGAGTCTCGTTTTCGACTGCAGAACCACCTATCCATTCCCCTTACAATCGAATCCCCTATGACTATCACCCTTCAGCTCTTTTTGCCGCCCTTCTGTACAGCAGAGCAAGCCATGGTGCCATGAACCTGGCTACTGTTGCCTTCCCCTGGTGAGCCATCTCCCCCAACAGTATCCAAAACGGAATACCTGTTTTGGAGGGAGATGACCGCAGGGAACACCTGCACTGCCTTCCTGCTCTTTCTCTGCCTTTTGGTCACCCATTCCCTTTCTCCCTCAGCGATCCTAATCAGTGGTGTGACCAATTTGCTGAACGAGCTATCCACAGCCCCCTCAGCATCGCGTATGCTCCAAAGTGAGTCCATCCGCAACTCCAGAGCCATCATGCGGTCTAACAAGAGCTGCAGCTGGACACACTTCCTGTACATGTAGGAGTCAGGGACATCAGCAGTGTCCCTGAGCTCCCATATTGAGCAACAGGGGCACAACACGGGTGTGAGATCGCCTGCCATTTTTACTCTGAAGCTTAACTTAGTCCTGCTATAATATCAAATACTAGATAAATGAAATGAAAAAAAATTATACCAAATCACTCTACTTACCGGCACACGATAAAAAAAACACCTACCTTATCAACACACCAGAGGAGGAAGGTGGGTGGGAGACATTACATGTTTACTGGCTCAGATTCAGTCACTGCCCAAATATATCAGTTCACTCACATTCTGAGAGTGCAATTCAACCGCTCCCACTCAGCTCCACTGCCGAAATGAAGAACTTACCTCCCGGCAGGCCCCTGGTCCTCGCTCTCTCCGCTCCTGCTGCAGTTGTTACCAAAAAAGGAGGCCGCTGGTTGCACGAGGTGAGTTTTTTTACTGGGAAATGTACCTCCCAGCAGGCCCGGGGTGTGGAATTAATGCATGTGGAATTAATGGTGACATAAAATATCCTTTTTAAATAATTCAATCATCAGATATGGATATGACTAACATGGCCAAGATATGTTGCACATTCATAGCTCCCTTTCATACATTGTCCCCTTGTGTACCGAGAAGGCATGATGCTGCGCCAAACTTTTACCCTAATCCTAAGGTCTATCTAACCTCTACCCCTATGTTATACTGTCATCCATATAGGTACAAGAATGAGATTTGCCAAAGTCAGAGCTGCAGCCTGCGCTGTAGGCTTTGTCAACATAACTGGAGACCCCAGGGTGTTGTAGACTATAGACACGTCATGTCGAGATGGCCATTTCATGATGTGACAGAATACATCAACAGAAAAACGTGCCATTCTACCAATGTACACATCATCGTGATCATCAGTACAACGTCTTAGAAATCTTCACCAGCTACCCTGGAAGCTGCCACATTCCTGATATCCTCGAGAATGCTCATGTTCCTGATTCATTATAAGAGCCATCATGCCTTACAAAAATAGTTACTGAAGACCAGGGTTACCCTCTGGAGCTCTGTCATGCCCTTCGCTCCCACCAACTGAGCCTGAGCAGAGATACAATGCAGACCAATGTTCGACAAGGGCCGTGGTGGAGCAGATAATGAGCTGCTGGGAAATGAGGCTCTGCTGCTTGGGTTGGATTTAGTTTGGGTGGGGGGGGGGGGGGGGGAGCAGTGGTGTCTTATAATAATGTCCATGCAGAGTGTGCTGCAAAGCCCTAGCATACCAAGCTCTCCACAACTGAAAAAGGCAAAGAGGGGAAATGATGGATGCTGAAAAGCTGGCAGCAATCTTCAGAAAAGGAAGAAAGAGACATTGAGCAGAAGGAACTTCACCTTTTGCATGGTAGAGCTGTGCAGCACCAAGTATGAAAAAATCATATAGGTCTTCATTGAGCATGGTTCTATTTCCAGTAGAGAACTGCAGATTTGTTGACTGTATATTTGTTGCTGTTCAAAAGGCTTATATAGTCCCTGTCCATTCCCAGAAACAAATAAAGCATCTGTTTGTTATTTTTTGCTTCACTATTGCTGTGATGTTTTGAACAATGAGATATGCCATGCTAGAGGTTAGGGAAAGAGTAACAGATAATTTTCGAGCATGCTGTATGAGGATTCTTGTAGCTACAGTTACAATGATAGTCATTCAGACAACTGACAATGTTTATATGTGTGAGCTTTTATGTACAATCAAGGATTACCCTTACCACCAATTTGCCTTCAGAAATATTTCTGTTTCCTTCCCCTCTCATTGTAAGAACTGCTAACAGCAACCACTTGGCTGGCAGAGCTCTACCTGATACAGAGCAGAGCTTTAAGCCCACCAACTGAGCTTGGTGTGTGGGTGCCACAGAAGTGCAGCCCATGACTCATGGGGCAAGCTGCAGAGAAGAGCATGAGAGACCCCATCTAGAGCTCACATAGAGAATGCCTCTGTGAAGAGCCCCTGAAATTGACACCAAGCCAATTTCTGGCAGAGATCAAGCCAATGTATGACCTTGCTGAGAAAAAAATAGCTGTGGGTGTTTTCTACATTGCAAAATGTCACTCCACTTTGTAGTTACTTCATTGGTTGTGAAGTGCTTTGGGACATTTTGAAATTATGAACTCTTTGCAGTGTGTGATAGTGTAGTTGGAAGCCTACGGTTGATTAGGTCACATCCCTCCCTCTGGAAGCTTAGGTTCGTGTCCCAGGACATGTTGGTCGTGGAGGCTACATCTGGAATGTGATCAAACCAGTTGATTATCCCTCTACAAATCCTTCGAATACACCTGACGGCAGTCAGTAAGAGAAAGGAGAGCTTGCTGGACATCCATCTTGCAGAAAGAAATGGCAAACAGCTGCAATACTTTACCCCTAAGAGTGAGTCAATCTAACAAAGGTCCATAGTAAGGGAGTGGAACGCTTTGCCTGCAACGGTAGTAGATTCGCCAACTTTAGGTACATTTAAGTCGTCATTGGACAAGCATATGGACGTACATGGAATAGTGTAGGTTAGATGGGCTTGAGATCGGTATGACAGGTCGGCACAACATCGAGGGCCGAAGGGCCTGTACTGTGCTGTAATGTTCTATGTTCTATGTCCATAGTCAAACCCTGGAAAGTAAGAATTGGAGAAAAGGCGAACAGGAGACAGAATACTGTAACATCTCAGGTATGTGTACAACTACTAAAAGCAGTGATCTTTGATCTGTGTAATTGTTGTCAGCATTGGTTATCACTGGATCCTTTTGAAAGTTAATAACTGCTTATTATACAGGAAAATAATTTATAAGCTTATAACTAAGAGTATCCATTGTTAAACAAGGAAGTGAGCAGAAAATGCTACAAATACGCAGTGGGTTTGGATGCATCTTCAGTTAAAGAAACTGCGTTAATATTTCACATCAATGACTTTTCGTCTTCTCAAAACGGACTGGATTTATAATTACCAATCTAATTCCACAAAGTACTTGTGAATCAGCAACGGAATCCTAACCTTTGAATCAGGGTGTCCAGAGTTTTCTGCTTTGGCCTCTAACTATCCCACAGGATACTCATCTCCTTCCTGCAGTTCTGCCAGTTCTTATCGCCTACTGCAGATGTGTATATTTGTCAATGTGATTTCTTTCAACTCACTCGACTGGAAGACTCTTTCCTGTTTCATATCAAACTGGTCATTGTTAGTCAAAACATTTAAGAAGTAACACAGACTTTAATTACTTTAGTTGTGACTGGTAGAGATTTCCCCACACCTTGTGCTTTTATCTTACTCCCGATAACTTTTCTCCATTCTTTCAGATTTTTGCCCATGTTATGGACAAATTATGTGAATTACAAAAAGCAGATTAGCTTGCCGTTGCCTCTGACATACTTTCTCCTGGTGATTTCAAGACTGATGTTATCACAACCCATTTGAATCAATGGATGCTCCTTGTCAATTCCTGTCTGAGTCACTGCTTGATTCCAAGAGAGTGATACATAATGTCATTTGAAATTGTAGTTCTAATTCATGCTGTGTTTCTGCAAAGCATATTATTCAATGGTTGCAGTCATGAAGCAGTTTGTAGCACATACACACATACCAGTGAATCAAGGTGCCTTTAGGCTCGAACTCAGTAAGGGTGACACGCAATAGGAAGGGAGTGCCGCATTGTTGGATGTGCAACCTTTTACATGAGCTATTAGATGAAGGTCCTGTCTGTGCTCTTAGTACAAGATTTGAGTAGAACAGAAGAGACATTCTTGGTGACACGACTTTCTTTTTATGCTTTCATGAAACATGAACGTCACTGCTAAGGCCCGAATTTGATGGCCAATTCTAATTGCCCTTGAACTTAATAGTTTGCTCAGCCATTCCAGAGGTCAGTTGGGACTCAGCCACTTTGATGTGGGTCTGAGTGATTTGTAGGCCAGACCAGAGATGGATAACAATTTCATATATTCCATCTTCCAAATGTTTGCCCACTGCCTATATCCCTCTGTAAACACCTATGTTCATCTTAACTACTTGCCATCCACCTATTTTTGAGCCATGCGCTGATGTGGCTATAATGCTTTCACTTTCTCCATCCAAGTCATTTATATTTATTGTAAATAATTATAGCCCAAGCACTGATCCCTATGGCATGCTACTAGTTACAGGTTGCCATCCTGAAAATGCTACCCCTTATCCTATTCTGTCTTCCATAAGAACACAAAACACCAATACCCCATAATCCATTTTTAGTGAAAATGACTGAGGGATAAGTACTGACCAGCACAATCAGAATAATTCCTTTGTTCTATAGCACATCATTACCCTATGGTCATAATGTATGTGACAATAACAGGTGAATAGAACACAGTAAGATCAGTGATAAAAACTGTGGCTGCAATTATTGAGGTGCGCAAATAAGATGTATTATAGCTGAACTAAACTGCGATTACCTCTAAATACTTAGTTTTACTGTCCATTATAAACATCTTCTCGATTTGGCAGAACGTTTGATGACTTGGCAATGTACACATTTGGCATTGTGTTGACACTTGACCAGGAAGCAGTACAATGACGAACACTTAAAACTTCTTTACAATGTCTAGGGAATATATAATTGTTTTTAAAAGAATGTGTGAAAGGGATGTTTAAGATATTGCATCAATTGTAAAGGGATCAATTGTAATTTCTTGGATAATGATAATGATCAAAGGGATCCAGTGACCCTTGACCTGGAAGCAGTGCCATCAGGAAGAAAATTAAGAAATTAACACCCTTGTCTGCCAAACGCAAGGGAGAGGTACAAGCAGGTAAGCTGGAGCATGAAGGAGGTTGGCATATATGCAGACACAAACAGAAAAAAGACAGAGGCAGAAAGAGGAACAGAGAATTCTTATGAGGATATGAAGTTAATCCTTTTCATGAAGATGTCAACTTTTCTGTTTAACAGAAAATAATTCATGGACTCTGGTGGGGCATTGTTAGCTGAGCTGGCTTAAATGATGTAAAATGTGGAAAACTGTGTGAACCTTTAGGGATGCTAAATAGCTAGGTCTTTTCCCAAAAGTGGCTGAGCCACCAACTGGGATATTATCATTTGGTTAATAAAAGAGGAGTTTTGGAAAGCTTCACCATCAGGATTGTCACGAGCCAAAAGAGAATATGTCTGTGGGAGTATATCTTGCTGATGATAATCATATTCTTGAAGCAGAAAGTAAAAGTGCAAACCTAAAGAAAAATATATTGTCGAATAATACAGCTACATGGCTCTACAAGTCTGCAGAGAATGATACAAATGATTGTAATCACAGGAGATAACCTCTGTTGTATCTGCTATACCATGTGTAATTTATAATTTATATTGACTTTAATTTTCCTCCTAATTCATATTTAATTTATACAAATTAAAGGTACAAAAAGTGAAATCCTGATGGTAATTTCTTTGTTTAATGAGCTTGGTTATTTTAGCTGAGGATTTGTGCACGGGAATTGCAATTCTATGCATAATTTAATAAGGCTGCGTGCAGATGAAGCTTTCTTTCACAAACCTACTTACGCTCACTTCAGGTGAACAGTCAGTTTTACAGGAGTACTGAACGTTTCAGGACAAACTGTTCCAGCATAACTACAAAACTGACATCTATCTGATATCAGATTTTGGGAAAGGCCATTCAGCCCATCAAGCCTGCTCAGTTAGATTGTGGTTGATTGGTTATCTCAGTCCCATTTTGCCACATTAGCTTATATCCATGTATACCGTCAGTCTCCAGAAATCTATCAATCTCTAAATTAAACATGACTGCGCTTTCACAGGTCTCTAGGTTCAAGAATTCCAATGATTTACCACTCTCTGAAGTAATTTATCCTCATCTCAGTCATAAATGACTCCCTCTTTTTCCTGAAATGATGCTGTCTGGACTAAGTAAAGTTCCCAATGTGTTTTGTCCATAGCAAAAACAGGAATAATCCATTTGGGCCCATTACTGCCCTATCAGACCACTCTTAATCAGTAATATAGTGTTGGAAAGGGAGACTAAACACATATTGGGTGCTTGCTTTATGGATCCCTTCATTCAATCTGTAAGCCTACCTCTGAGCTTCCTATCACTAATGCTCTGAGCTCTCTGTCCTTCCAATTCCAATGAAGCTCAATACAATCTTGAGAAACAGTCTGACTCAGCACTTTCCAGCCTCCCCAACTCATCAATTTTAGTGAGAACTCTGATGAAGGGTCTAGGCCCGAAACGCCAGCTTTTGTGCTCCTGAGATGCTGCTGGGCCTGCTGTGTCCATCCAGCTTCATACTTTGTTATGTGAGTGTCCCCACACCCGAGCACCAAACTATCATCTCCAACACCATTCATGACCTCATCACCTCGGGGGACCTCCCACACACAGCCTCCAACCTCGTTGTTCCCCAACCCCACATGGCCTGTTTCTGTCTCCTTCCCAAAATCCACAAACCTGCCTGCCCTGGTCAACCCATCGTCTCAGCCTGCTCCTGCCCCACCAAACTCATCTCCACCTATCTGGACTCCATTTTCTCCTCTTTGGTCCAGGAACTCCCCACCTACGTCCGTGACACCACCCACGCCCTCCACCCCCTCCAGGACTTCCAATTCCCTGGTCCCCAACACCTCATTTTCACCATGGATGTCCAGTCCCTATACACCTGCATTCCGCATGCAGATGGCCTCAAGGCCCTCTGCTTCTTCCTGTCCCGCAGTCCCGACCAGTCCCCCTCCACCGACACCCTCATCCGCCTAGCCGAACTCGTCCTCACCCTCAACAACTTCTCTTTCGATTCCTCCCACTTTCTACAGACCAAGGGGGTGGCCATGGGCACCCGCATGGGCCCCAGCTATGCCTGCCTCTTTGTAGGTTACATGGAACAGTCCCTCTTCCGCACCTACACAGGCCCCAAACCCCACCTCTTCCTCCGTTACATTGATGATTGTATCGGCGCCGCCTCTTGCTCCCCAGAGGAGCTCGAACAGTTCATCCACTTCACCAACACCTTCCACCACAACCTTGAGTTCACCTGGGCCATCTCCAGCACATCCCTCACCTTCCTGGAGCTCTCAGTCTCCATCTTAGGCAACCAGCTTGCAACTGATGCCCATTTCAAGCCCACCGACTCCCACAGCTACCTAGAATACACCTCCTCCCACCCACCCTCCTGCAAAAATTCCATCCCCTTTTCCCAATTCCTCTGCCTCCGCTGCATCTGCTCCCACGATGAGGCATTCCACTCCCGCACATCCCAGATGTCCAAGTTCTTCAAGGACCGCAACTTTCCCCCCACAGTGCTTGAGAACGCCTTTGACTGCATCTCCCGCATTTCCCGCTACACATCCCTCACACCCCGCCCCCGCCACAACCGCCCTAAGAGGATCCCCCTCGTTCTCACACACCACCCTACCAACCTCTGGATACAACGCATCATCCTCCGACACTTCTGCCATTTACAATCCGACCCCACCACCCAAGACATTTTTCCATCCCCACCCTTGTCTGCTTTCCGAAGAGACCACTCTCTCCATGACTCCCTTGTTCGCTCCACATTGCCCTCCAACCCCACCACACCCGGCACCTTCCCCTGCAACCGCAGGAAATGCTACACTTGCCCCCACACCTCCTCCCTCACCCCTATCCCAGGCCCCAAGATGACTTTCCACATTAAGCAGAGGTTCACCTGCACATCTGCCAATGTAGTATACTGCATCCACTGTACCCGGTGTGGCTTCCTCTACATTGGGGAAACCAAGCGGACGCTTGGGGATCACTTTGCCGAACACCTCCGCTCGGTTCGCAATAAACAACTGCACCTCCCAGTCGCAAACCATTTCAACTCCCTCTTCCATTCTTTAGATGACATGTCCATCATGGGCCTCCTGCAGTGCCACAATGATGCCACCCGAAGGTTGCAGGAACAGCAACTCATATTCCACTTGGGAACCCTGCAGCCCAATGGTATCAATGTGGACTTCACCAGCTTCAAAATCTCCCCTTCCCCCACCGCATCCCAAAACCAGCCCAGTTCGTCCCCTCCCCCCACTGCACCACACAACCAGCCCAGCTCTTCCCCTCCCCCCACTGCATCCCAAAACCAGTCCAACCTGTCTCTGCCTCCCTAACCTGTTCTTCCTCTCACCCATCCCTTCCTCCCACCCCAAGCCGCACCTCCAACTCCTACCTACTAACCTCATCCCACCTCCTTGACCTGTCCGTCTTCCCTGGACTGACCTATCCCCTTCCTACCTCCCCACCTCTACTCTCCTCTCCACCTAGCTTCTTTTCTCTCCATCTTCGGTCCGCCTCCCCCTCTCTCCCTATTTATTCCAGAACCCTCACCCCATCCCGCTCTCTGATGAAGGGTCTAGGCCCGAAACGTCAGCTTTTGTGCTCCTGAGATGCTGCTTGGCCTGCTGTGTTCATCCAGCCTCACACTTCATTATCTCACACTTTGTTATCATCAGTTTTAGATTACTTCCACGGTTTGTTTCCCGCTATTTCAATTTTCATCATTTCTTTCTTCATTCCTCCACTTTGCATTCAGATGGCTGTTAGCCTGCCGTTCATGCCTCATCTGGGAACTTTCAACACTGAGTGACGTCTAATGTCCCAGGACACCATGTACCCAAACGCCCCACAGACAGCAAATTAACTCTTGGAAAACAGACAGCCCCCTTTTAACGAGGTTTTGACTTTATTAGGATGGAGCATCCAATGCACATACATAGCCACAAGCTGGGAGAAATCCTTGCTGCCTGTAAACATGCACCATTCTTTCTAATATGCAGCACTGGTGTTCCATTTGCACTGTAGAACTAGCCAAAACTCGTGGGCCGGAGACTGCACAGGACTCTCAGATATAAGCCCTGTGGATAGGGCGCTGGCAGTACTTTCAACAAAAATTGGCCATTGATACAATTTTTGGAGCATTATTGACACACACGAGGGCTTCACATTCGCCTCTCTAACTCTGCTTCCAATTACTATCCCCATGTCTATGTAGATGAGATATTCCTGAGTCTGTCTCTGTCTAATTTCATCTATTCCTCATTGTCACTTACACAGAAATATGGTTACAAAAATTTAGTCTCAAATCATAAGAGGTATCAAAAAATTTTTCATTGTCTCACCAGGGTCTTGAGAACAAACTTGTTAATAGTTAGAAAATGGACAGCGTAAGCCTGAATAATTGAGGCCTACAGGCCCTCAAAACCTCTTCTCTGTCCTCAGCAAAAAGATGACAATAAATTCGAATGACTCAATCTACTCTGCAGAGCTCTCTAATTAGAAGCTAACTGCAGTCAGAAAATAATTTGTGAGCTGTTTGGAAGAGCCCAAGAACCCAATTCTCAACAGGCACTAATCACCTCAAGCACTTTCCATGAATGTAGCACCTCAAACTCACAGACTCTGAAATTTGTCTTTTCATGTCAATCTCCCCCTGCTTTGCCACCAAACTAATTACATTTTCTGTTATTTGTCCAGCATCCTACCAGCTCCTCAACTGAGATTTTCTCAGCTTGAAGGCTGAAGTTCTCTGACTAAACCATGTAAAGGTTATTTTTCTAATCTTTCACGTTATCTGCTGACTCCCCTGGAGGTTTTATTTTAATTTGCCTGTTTAACGGTTTTCCTATTTGAGCTGGCAATTGATTGAAGAGAGTAATCTTTGTAAAACTTTCAAATCTGAAATATTTATGAGATGGAACCGATTATTCTTATAGCATCAGGTAAATGTTCATACCAAATGTGATTCTACATGCATAAGTTTGCATTAATTGCCAATCCCACTCAGGCATGTCCCAAGGAAGGTTAGTGTGTGAAATAAAAGGAGATTTAATAGAGATGTTTAAACTTAGCAATGGCTTTGATAGATTACAAAAGAAAAGTCTATTTCCATTGGAGGGAGAAAAGAAAATCAGAGGTTAGAGATAAAAGTCGGCAAAAAAGAGCCAGCGAAAGGGTGAGAAGAGGTGTTTTTACTTACTCAGTGAGTCACTGTGTTCTGCAGTACAATTCCTGAGGGAATTGAGGAAGTTGATTAAACTATGAATTTGATTTTTTTTGAGCTGCGTCTTTCATGGAATGGGCATGTCACTGGTAAGAGATAATGGGAACTACAGATGCTGGAGAATCCGAGATAGCAAGGTGTGGAGTTGGATGAACACAGCAGGCTCCTAAGATGCTGCTTGGCCTGCTGTGTTCATCCAGCTCCACACTTTGTTATGTCACTGATAAGGCTAGCTTTTGTTGACCACCCCCGGTGACCTTTGAACTGAGTGGCATGCTAGTACGGCCATTTGGCGGCAGTTAAGAGCCAACCACATTGCCATGGATCTGCAGTCGCATGTAGGCCACAGGAAGTAAGGGCAGCAGATTTCCTTTCCTAAAGGACATTTTGTTTAGAACTTAGAGTCATAGGGCTGTAAGGATGAAACAGACCCTTTGGTCCAACTTTTCCATGCAGACCAGATATCCTAAATTAATCTAGTCCCATTGGAAAGGAAACATCTTCAGGACCATGAATGCAGTTTTCAAAGTGCTTAAAGAAATTAGTGGTCTCCACCTATATAGGAATATGAATAATTCCTCCATTAGCGTGAAAACAGTTCCACTCTATTATCAGTTCTGTGTCATCACTTGGGCTTAGAATGCTGAAGGCCAGGTATGTAAATCATGAGCAAAAATTCTTCTTTACATATCTTTGAAATTTAACAAGCTATGGAAAGAATTGCAAAGCATGCCTACCATCCACAAGACATGTTGATAAATACTTTCCATGTGGCTGGACAAAGCAGTTCCAATGACCCTAAAGGAGCAGCTGCATGTAGCATTAGTATGTACAAGATGCACTGAAGTACTCGCCGAGGTTTCTTATTTCTGACCTCTATCACCAGGAAGGACAAAGGCAGGAGACATAGGGGAACACCACCACCTGCAAGTTCCCCTCCAAACCACTCACCATCCCGTCTTGGAAATATATCGCCATTTCTTCACTGTTGCTGGGTCAAAATTCTGGAATTCCCTCACCAACAGTATTGTGGATGTAGCTACACTATATCAACCACAGTGGTCCAAGAAGGCAGCTCACCACCGCCTCCTTCAGGACCATTAACGTTAGAGCAATAAATCCTAGTCTCGTCAGTTCTCACAGCCTGTGAACATTGAAACAAATGCTGGCCTTTAGAGCAGGGTTGCAAACACTTTCAATGGATTGGCGTCCTGGTCCTTGAAGCATTGAGCAGCAGCCGGGTGGAACACAGAAAGAGAATGAGAAGGAGAAGATCAAACCCCTTTAGGGTTAATTGTAAGTGTAATACAAGTTGTTGAAGCTAAGGTTCAAATGAGTGTGTAAAATCTGAGACTATCAGATTTGTGTTAGATCAGGATGTGAATGATTACAGCACCACACTGTGTAGATAGGATTGTGGTACAGAATAACCATGAGCGAGTCATATTTAGAACAGACTTGAAGGGCTGAATGGCCCACCCTTATTCCTAAATTAGCGTATGTGTAATGTTCTGCCCCATTCCAGTTTGACTTGTCTGCTGTTGGACCGCACACATGTGCAATTACCACTCACTAATATAATAGATCATTGTGGGTATTCACTCAATGTTTTATCCTTCAATCAATAATATCATCTAGGATGAAGAGAAACATCTTCTCCCAAGAATACACATTATTCATTAAATGTATAGAAACACATTACATTACAATTTATATTTTGCATTAATTAAAGTGCAATACAGAACATTTTTCTTTCAATACCAGACGTGAGGTGCCTCATTATGTTTTCCATTGCACAATATAGTTAGAAATACAGAAACTTAGAAAATAGGAGCAGTAGGCCATTCAGTCCATTGTTTCTACTCTTTAAGCATGACTGATCATTATCTCAGTACCTTGTTCCTGCTTTCTCCCCTTCCCCTTAATCCCTCTAGGCCTAACAGCTGTGCCCACACACCTCGTGAAAGCATTAAATGTTTTGTCCTCACCCACTTTTTGTAGCAGAGAATTCCACAGGCTCATGGATCTCTAGGTGAAGAAATTTATGCTCATCTCAGTCCCAAATGGCCCAAGCCATATCCTAAGACTGTAACCCCTGCTTCCGTATGCTTATCTTTCACATCAAACCCAAGTGGTTCACTTACATCCTTAGGGAAAGAAATCTGCCACCCTGACCTGGTCTGGCCTACATGTCATTCCAGAGCCACAGCAATGTGTTTGACTTTTAAATGCCCTCTGGGCAACAAACGCTGGATTACAGTGGCACCGAGATCACATGAATTAATTAGAAAAAAACTGTCGGTGCGTAACACCCCCTACACCCCCAAAAGGACTTTTCACGGTTTCCAGGCCCTCGGTGCAGAATGTTGAGAAAGCCTGACACAGTCACTTGCCCCATTGAGCCTCTTATGAAGGCTGCTCCAGCAATAAGCCTATCTTCAGTGACTAGCCCCAGATATCAGAGTCTAACATTCACACCAACAGTACAGCGCATCTCAAGATCATTGCATTCAGATCCCACTAAAGAGCATCTTTTGCTAAGTTGGTCTAAAGATAGGTAGATTTTTGAACAGTAAAGGAATTAAGGATTATGATGAGTGGGTGAGTAAGTGGAGCTGAGTCCACTAAAAGATCAACCATGATCTTATTAAATGGCAGACCAGGCTCAAGGGGCTGAATGGCCTACTCCTGCTCTTAGATCTTATGTTCTTATGTCTGACAGTTACAGTTGGCAGTCACAATGGTGTGCATTCAGTCAACACCCCATACAGCACAGAGCCTAGAGTGAATCATGCATTTCAATAGGATCTGGTTCAAGTCTAGCCTTGGCCGACTGTCTATGTGGATTTTGCACATTCATCCTGCGTCTGTGTGGGTTATCACCGGGTGCTCCGGTTTCCTCCCGCAGTCCAAAGATGTGCAGGCTAGGTAGATTGGCCATGTTAAATTGCCTACAGTCAGGGATGTGTCGGAGAGGTGAATTAGCCATGTGGAATGCAGGATTAAAGGGATAGGGGTAGATCTGGGTGGGATCCTCTTCAGAGGATCGGTGTGGACTCGATGGACTGAATAGCCTGCTTCCCCATTGTAGGGATTTTATGAAAATCCAAAATAAGATCATAAACATTAATATCTATGCGGTAAGAATCTTGTCTCATGTTTTGTTTGAAACTGAATATCATCAGCAGGCAAGTGTAAAGACAGTGTATGTTTCTGAAATATGTAAAAGTTAAACAAGGGGGAAAGCAACAAAAGTGCTCTGGGATGCAGCTCACAGCATTTTGATCTATAATAAAGCAAAATACATTCAATTAAACAGATTAAATTACTCTCATTGTACACCTACAACAAATTACTGTCATTAGCGTGTAATTGCGTCAGTTAAAATAATGTGATTCTGCATTTGTTTTACAAGGCAGCAACCACTTCCAGAAAACATATTTATCTAATTTCCTTGGATATTTAGTATGCATTAACTTATCGTGCCATGTTTTACTTCAAACCCCCAGTGTTGCAAATTACTATTAGGCAGGTGGGGGAATCAAGTGGTAATTTAATGAATTTCCTAAAAGCAATATTCAGAAGATTTGGATGTTAGGATTTCGATCTGGGATTATATTGAGGAATAAGTTACTGTGTAATTAGAAAGGCAGTGTGTTGAGGGCTAGGATCAAGCAGACGTTCACCGAATGATACATTAAGTTTAAAGGCTGAAAATTAACTACACTTAACCCCCTGACCTTCTGAAACTCTCAACATCCTTATCTTATCTCTATCCACTTATAAAAGTTGCATTATTCAAAACAAAGTTTAAAAGATTCAATTTCTAGCAGTAAACAAATTTCTGAAAGCAAAATTTAAAATTCTGGGCATGTAATTTTATTATAGTTGCATGCAATGCAATGCATCCGTTTTAAAGGATATAAGGACTCAGGGTTATAGATGTAGGAATAGAAGGAGGCCATTCCACCCACCAGAGGTTTGGTCGTCCTACCACAGAGAGCTATGGGGACAGAGTCCTTGTTTAAATTTAATGTTGATATTGATTCTTGGTCAGTCAGGGAATCAACGCGGAAAAGAGCAAGAACAAGCAATCCTATTGAATGCTGGAGCAGGCTGAAGGGGCTGAATGGCCTATTCCTGTTCCTGTTTTTAATGGTTTTATGGTCTTTTGGAATCTGGTCTTGAGATTAGGTCATGGCTGGTTTCAAAATCCCCAAATCTACTTTCCTGTTTTTGTCCTAAAGCCTTGCTTCACTTATTGACTAACCTGAATTGTTCTCCCTCAGCCTCGAATACACTTAACCATGCCTCGTCAGCAGTGAAGAGCTCCACAGGGATTTAAGATTTCGTGTGAATGATGTGAGTGAGGCAGTGAGTGGTCAAGTCCTGGAACTCACTACCTTCAGAGGTGGAGACAGTGAAAATGCCAATAATTTCTAGAAGAAAATAGATGGACGCTCAAGGGAAATAAATTTGCAGGGTCGGGAGAATAAAGCAGAAGTGCAGAACTGACTGAATTGTAGAGAGCTAGCATGGATTTGATCAGCTGAATAGATTCCACCCATGCCATATGATGACACTCTGACGCAACAGTATGTATTTTCAGTGAAGGACCGTTGATAAACGACCAAGAGGAGAAACACTGCCTAATTTCCCACCTCATATTCCCAGTGGCTGAGATGAGCTAGCTCGTCATGAATTGGACAAGTGACAAGGACAAATGTTCCACCTCTGTTAGGCCCAGCAATTCACTGCTGATAGACCAGAGAGGCAAATTGCAAACAACTTCTAACTGGTAACTTCTTCCTTTCTGTCTTCTTCCTGTCCCGCAGGCCCGACCAGTTCCCCCTCCACCGACACCCTCATCCGCCTAGCCGAATTCGTCCTCACCCTCAACAACTTCTCTTTCGATTCCTCCCACTTCCTACAGACAAAGGGGTGCCCATGGGCACCCGCATGGGCCCCAGCTATGCCTGCCGCTTTGTAGGTTACGTGGAACAGTCCCTCTTCCGCACCTACACAGGCCCCAAACCCCACCTCTTCCTCCGGTACATTGCTGACTATATCGGCGCCGCCTCTTGCTCCCCAGAGGAGCTCGAACAGTTCATCCACTTCACCAACACCTTCCACCACAACCTTGAGTTCACCTGGGCCATCTCCAGCACATCCCTCACTTTCCTGGACCTCTCTGTCTCCATCTCAGGCAACCAGCTTGTAACTGATGTCCATTTCAAGCCCACCGACTCCCACAGCTACCTAGAATACACCTCCTCCCACCCACCCTCCTGCAAAAATTCCATCCCCTATTCCCAATTCCTCCTTCTCCGCCACATCTGCTCCCACGATGAGACATTCCACTCCCGCACATCCCAGATGTCCAAGTACTTCAAAGACCGCAACTTTCCCCCCCGCAGTTGTCGAGAATGCCCTTGACCGCGTCGCCCGCATTTCCCGCTACACATCCCTCATACCCCGCCCCCGCCACAACCGCCCAAAGAGGATCCCCCTCGTTCTCACACACCACCCCCCCAACCTCCGGATACAACGCATCATCCTCCAACACTTCCGCCATCTACAATCCGACCCCACCACCCAAGACATTTTTCCATCCCGACCCTTGTCTGCTTTCCGGAGAGACCACTCACTCCGTGACTCCCTTGTTCGCTCCACACTGCCCTCCAACCCCACCACACCCGGCACCTTCCCCTGCAACCGCAGGAAATGCTACACTTGCCCCCACACCTCCTCCCTCACCCCCATCCCAGGCCCCAAGATGACTTTCCATATTAAGCAGAGGTTCACCTGCACATCTACCAATGTGGTATACTGTATCCATTGTACCCGGTGTGGCTTTCTCTACGTTGGGGAAACCAAGCAGCGGCTTGGGGACTGCTTTTCAGAACACCTCCGCTTGGTTCGCAATAAACAACTGCACCTCCCAGTCGCGAACCATTTCAACTCCCCTCCCATTCTTTAGATGACATATCCATCATGGGCCTCCTGCAGTGCCACAATGATGCCACCCGAAGGTTTCAGGAACAGCAACTCATATTTCACTTGGGAACCCTGCAGCTCAATGGTATCAATGTGGACTTCACCAGCTTCAAAATCTCCCCTTCCCCCACCGCATCCCAAAACCAGCCCAGTTCATCCCCTCCCCCCACTGCACCACACAACCAGCCCAGCTCTTCCCCTCCACCCACTGCATCCCAAAACCAGCCCAGCCTATCTCTGAGATAATGGGAACTGCAGATGCTGGAGAATCCAAGACAACAAAATGTGAGGCTGGATGAACACAGCAGGTCAAGCAGTATCTCAGGAGCATAAAAGCTGAAGTTTCGGGCCTAGACCCTTCATCAGTGAGGGGGATGGGGTGAGGGTTCTGGAATAAATAGGGAGAGGGGGGAGGCGGACCGAAGATGGAGAGAAAAGAAGATAGGTGGAGAGAGTATAGGTGGGGAGGTAGGGAGGGGATAGGTCAGTCCAGGGAAGACGGACAGGTCAAGGAGGTGGGATGAGGTTAGTAGGTAGATGGGGGTGCGGCTTGGGGTGGGAGGAAGGGATGGGTGAGAGGAAGAACAGGTTAGGGAGGCGGAGACAGGTTGGACTGGTTTTGGGATGCAGTGGGTGGAGGGGAAGAGCTGGGCTGGTTGTGTGGTGCAGTGGGGGGAGGGGACGAACTGGGCTGGTTTAGGGATGCAGTTGGGTAAGGGGAGATTTTGAAACTGGTGAAGTCCACATTGATACCATGAGGCTGCAGGGTTCCCAGGCGGAATATGAGTTGCTGTTCCTGCAACCTTCGGGTGGCATCATTGTGGCACTGCAGGAGGCCCATGATGGACATGTCATCTAAAGAATGGGAGGGGGAGTGGAAATGGCTGTCTCTGCCTCTCTAACCTGTTCTTCCTCTCACCCATCCCTTCCTCCCACCCCAAGCCGCACCTCCATTTCCTACCTACTAACCTCATCCCACCTCCTTGACCTGTCTGCCTTCCCTGGACTGACCTATCCCCTCCCTACCTCCCCACCTCTCCTCTCCTCTCCACCTATCTTCTTTTCTCTCCATTTTCAGTCCCCCTCCCCCTCTCTCCCTATTTATTCCAGAACCCTCACCCCATCCCGCTCTCTGATAAAGGGTCTAGGCCCGAAACGTCAGCTTTTGTGCTCCTGAGATGCTGCTTGGCCTGCTGTGTTCATCCAGCTTCACACTTTATTATCTTGGATTCTCCAGCATCTGCAGTTCCCATTACCACTATAACTGGTAACTCCCAGCTTGCAACAAGCTATTTGTCATTAAAGTGCCATGACTGGCAGATAAGTAGCAAAGTGGCACAAGTTAAATGATTTTTTTTTCTGAAGTGACTAACTTGCCGTGGAATTAATCCAAATGCAACAATGTAGGTGCCTCATGGATTCCAGTCTCTGAGCAATTTGGCACAAACCTAATGGCTGATGAAAACTCATTAAAGGTTAGACTATGAATCAGTTATTATAAAGGTGGGCTAACATCTTGCAGCAGGTTATTAAATATCTAATGTAACTAACTAATAGTGAGATGCAATGAACTTTTTGTGTTCATCAAGACCTTATCTATCTTGTGCCTAGAATGTCATTCTTCATCAATTATTGCAGTAATTTAAGCTGATGCCAAAAGAAGGTTAGTGACAGTGTATTTACATATAGTACATTGGTAGGCAAGTGACCTGAATTATAAGCTGGTGGTAATGGTGACATCTACTGTACCAAGATTATATGATGTCAAACAGCGATGGAGTCGCCTGTCCCCTATAAAACAAAGACAGCAACAGACATCTGAAGATGTGGTGAAGCAGCAAGGAATTCAGCCTGAAAGACACTGCCGATGCTGAAACAAATCCAGTCGTAAAACTGTGAACATGTCTTGAAATTTGCTGTAGTTTGAAAGCACACTGCAGCTACAGAGATATAGGAGCCAGCTTCAGAAAGGTTACAGAGGTCGTACAGGGACAAAAGCCCAAATTAACTGGAAACAGTGGAAAATTTGAAAAGTAAGTTCGAAAGGCCAAGAGAGTTTTGCCGAAGCTGAGAGGGGGGAAATCTGAATCATAAAACCAGGATACCCGAGTCAGAGATAACAAAGTGTGGAGCTGGATGAACACAGCAGGCCAAGCAGCATCTTAGGATCCAATGTCAGTGAGTTCATTAGAGAAAGGGTGAGCAATTTATAAAGGAAAGTTCGAAGCTTAATAGGTGATAAAAGGTTCACAATGCTATATTCAGGAAGTGCACATTATTATAATTCTGGAATTAAATCAGAAAATTCTAAGAGAAAAAGATTGTAAGTCTTTGAACTCTCTCTCTCAAAATACAATAGAAGCAAAGCCTTGGGCTATTTTTAATAGATTCTAGATAAGCAAACAAATCAAAGGCTATTGGGGCTGAATGGCAATGTGATCTTATTGAGTGGCAGAACAGGCTTGAATGGCCTTCAACTGACCCACTTTATGTGTTTGTATGTTATTTGCTCTGATTTCCACACAATGCTTTCCTTTTTCTCACTCTCCCCCTTCATAACCTCTTGCCATGTACCATTTCACCTCCATTTTCTTGCAATTGCCCCCCTCTGTCTCCACAACCCTGTCCTCGGGCAATCATCCTTCAGCCTCCTTGAAGAGGTGACAGCCATGTCTTTGCAACAGAGATCCAGAGGCCCAAGCTCACATCTGAAGCCATGGATTCAAACTTCGCTATGACAGGTGGTGGAATTTCAAATCAATGAAGCGAAGCCTCAAATTAAAAGCTAGACTTAGTCATAGTAACCATGACAACTGTCACTGATTGTATAGAAATGCCTCTGCTTCACTACCATCCTTACCTGGTCTGGCCTATAACTGACTCCAGGCCCACTGCATTCTGAAAACAGCCTAGTAAACCATTCAGTGTAAAAGTGATTACAGACTAGTAAGATAATGTTTGTTTTGTTACACCTGGAATATTGTGTGCAGCTCTGGTTTCCTTACCGGAAGATATTCTTACTTTGGAGGGAGTACAGCAAAGGTTTGTTAAATTGATTCTGGGTTGGCAAGACTGACAAATGAGATGAGATTAAGTCGGTTAAGATTATGTTCATTGGAGTTTAGAAAAATGAGAGGACAATCTCTTGGAAACGCATGCCTCCTGAAGGTGAGATCCCAGTCCCACAATCTAATCTAGCTGCAGACTCCTATTAGTCCTTGAAATTCCACAGCTGACTTCTCTCTCACCTCAATGTCAGGTGGTCAATGAGAAAGTCATAGACCAGAAATCCAAAGGAGATCCATTCAGCTAGATTACCGCTCGCCAGTGACCATTGTTTTTACACTGAATAAACCAGGAGGTCTGCAATCACGACATTTATGATTCAAGTAAGAGTATTTAAATGTATTATTAAGACAGGGATTTGGGGGCCCACTGGATGTCAGGACTAACAAAACATAGAGATTACCAAAGAATGGATAGGATCATTGGATTAATGGGCTGAATGTCCCACATCTGTTTGCATCATTTCTGTGATTCTATGATTGGTTGATACACATTAAACATTTGCATTATGGTCTTGCTGTTTATCATCTCACCTAATCTACACTGGATTGCTTGAGTATGTTGCAGTTCTATCTGTTGAACACACCCTTAGAAGCAACTTGGAAACACATTAATTGAAGGACATGGAAACAATGAAAATCATACCTGTCAATGTGATTTCCAAAACGTGCCTTGCCATTGACAAGTCCCCAACATTTACAGAGCGAGAAATTAAGTATGGAAATGACAACATTTCTAAACTGTCCCAAATCTTACCAAACACTCGGAGATTTAATAGAGTTGAGAAACTGTGACTTCAATATTAACCTCTGCAGACACTGACACTTTTTTCCTGAATTGTTTTAATGAAGCTCTGAATTTTGTTCCTAACAAATACAGCGAACTCGTTCTGCGAGAAAATTCGTTGCAATTATTATCTGTCTTGCACTGTAAGCATTTATTTTTAATGAAATGCACGCAAGTCTTTTTTTTTGTAACTCAGATATTTTAAATGTAGTGATTAATTATTTGTTATATAAACTTGTTCAAAAGTTTCAATTAATGCTACGACTTCATGTTCGGGAAACTGGAATAGAAATTACTAATTCGGAAAATTCATTGACGTTAAAAAGTAGAATGTGACTTTTCTCATTCAAGAGAGAAAATTTTCACTCTGGTTTCCTCCCCCGGGAATGCAACCTCAGCAAAGCGGAGGCACAGTGATGTGCCAAAGTAAATGCATTTGCCCTCACCTTTGTTGGTGTCTATATATACTCACTGTCTTTCATCCTTATCCCATTTACAATGACAGCGTGTTGAGATTCAACCTGCGTTTGGTGACTACCGCTATTCAGCACTGGGGACACTGCTGTCACAACATTCCATGTTTCAACACGTATCCAATCTGAGAAACATAGAATATAGGAGTAGGCCATTCAGCCCTTCAAGCCTGCTCCACCATTCAAAGTGATCATAGCTGACCATCCTACACAGTTCCCTGCTCCCACGTTCTTCCATACCCATTGCTCTCTTAAACCCCAAGTGCTACATCTATGTCTCTCTTGAAAACATTTGATTTTATCATCAAATGCTGAGCATTCCAAAACCTCACCAACCTCTGTGTGAAGAAATATCATCTCAGCTCAGCCCAAAATGGACTACCCTGTATATTTAAACCATCGCCCCTGGTTCTGGGCTGCCCAGTCATCAGGAGCTTCCTTCCTGTTATAATCTTGTTAAAATTTTATAGGTTTCCAAGAGGTTGTCCTCTCATTTCTCTGAACTCCAATGAACATTATGTTAACTGACTTAATCTCACCTCATTCGTCAGTCCTGCCATCCCAGAATCAATTTAACAAACCTATACTGTACTCCCTCCAAAACAAGAATATCCTCAGATAAGAAGACCAGAACTGCACACAATATTCATTGTGTTGCCTCATCCATGCCCTGTTTAACAGGATATTCCTGGTCCAGTACTCAAATTCCCTCGCTATGAAAGTCAACATGCCATTTGCCTTAACAAGGTGTAGAGCTGGATGAACACAGCAGGCCAAGCAGCATCAGAGGAGCAGGAAGGCTGATGTGTCGGGCCTAGACATTTCTGAAGAAGGGTGTAGGCCCAAAACGTCAGCCTTTCTGCTCCTCTGATGCTGCTTGGCCTGCTGTGTTCATCCAGCTCTACACCTTGTTATCTCAGATTCTCCAGCATCGGCAGTTCCTGCTATCTCTGATGCCTTCTTCACGGCCTGCTACACCTGCTTGCTTACCTTCTGTGATTGGTGTACAAGGGCACCCAGATCTCATTGCACCTCCTCCTTTCCCAACCTATCACTGCTCAGATAACAATCTGCCTTCTTATTCTTGCTATCAAAGTGAATAAAGTCATATTTATCCACTTTATACTTCACTTGTCACACATTTGCCCTCTCACTTGACTTACCCAAATCATACTGAACCATCTCTGCATCCTCCCTGCAGCTCACCGTCCCAACCCAGCATTGCGTCATCTACAAATAAATCATTAAAAATACAGTGAATAGCGAGAGTCTGAGCAGTGATCCCTGCAGTATTCAATTGGCCACTGACTCCCAGTTGGAAGATGGCCTGCCCATTCCCCATCTTTGTTTCCTGTCTGCCAACCAGTTCTCTATCCATGTCAGTACACTAGCCACAGTCCCATGCACTTTAATTATACATGTTAATCCTCTATGTGAGACCTTATCAAAAGCCTTCTGAAAATTCAAGTTCCCCACATCCACAAGTTCCCCCTTTTCCAATTCTCAAAAAAAGCCTCGTGAATTTGTCAAGCACAATTTCCCTTTTGTAAAGCTGTGCTTCCTCTGTCTGTGTTTTCCAAGTACAATGCCAGCAAAATAGATGGAGAAATCTAAATTCCATAAAATCTGGAATTAAAAGCTCGTGTACTAAAACCATAAGACATAGGAAGTAGAAGTAAACAATTCAACCCATCAAGCCTGCTCCAATGATCAATTAAACCATGGCTGATTTGACAATTCTCAAAAGATTTCTGTCTTTTCTCTCTTACCCATGATCTCCTTACTCATTAAAATGCCATCGATCTCAGTCTTGAATATATTTACTGATCCAGCCCCAACAACCCTCTGTGGTAAAGAATTCTTCAGATTTACTACCCTCTGAGAGATGGATTTCTTCCTCATCTCGGTCTCAAATGGGCAACCTTTGTTCTGACAGTATACCCTCTGCTCCTATACTCTCCCACAATGCAAAAGGGCAATGTGACCACTTACCCACTATTGTCACTGTTAAAAAAAACCCTACAGTTTAATACTACTTTTTTTAGAAGTAAATCTGCTGATCTTACCTGGTCTGGCCTGCATGAGAGACAGACTCACAGCAATGTGATTAATTCTTAACTACCCTCTGAAATGACCTAGCAAGGCAATCAAAGGCATTAAAAAGCATTGAAGCAGACAGACCAGATACCATCAAACTGGGCATCAGACAATGGGAATTACAATTATGTTGATCCTGCGAAGACCTCCACTTCAACATCTGGGGGCTTGTGCCAAAACTGGGAGAGCTTGCTCCACAGACTAGTCAAGCAACAGCCCAACATAATCACACTCAAGGAATCAAAACTTAGAAACATTGCCCCAAACAACATCATCTCTATCTGGGTATGATCTATGCCATTGGTAGGACAAGCCCAAAACAAGTGGCATCAGGGAGGTCGTGTAATGGTAATGTCACTGGGCTAGCAATTCAAAACCCAGGCTAATATTCTGGAGATATGGGTTAAAAGCTCACCATGGCAGATTTGGCATTATTTAAATTCAGTTAAAAGCTGGAATTAATCGAGTAATTAATATTAATTGTTGTAAAAATCCATCTGGGTCATTGATGTCAACCATCCCTGTCCCCCACAGCAATGTGGTTGCCTCTGCGCACATAAATTAGAGATGCCCACATCCCATAGAAGAATATTTAAAAGGAAGAATATATTACATAAACTCACACTCAGGAGGAAGTTGCGTTGGGTGTCCTCAACATTAACTCCAAACCCCACAATGTCTCCTGACAGCAAGTGAACTGTCCTACTGGTTACCATTGACTACATTGAAAGCTGATGAATCAGTGCCTCTCCAAGTTGAGCATCACTTGGAGGAACCATTGAGAGGGCCAAAAGTTCAGAAGCTTTCTGCATATTTGGAAATGTTAGTAAAATAGGGCAAAGTCAGCATGGTTTCATCAAGGGGAGGTCATGCCTGACAAATCTGCTAGAATTCTTTAAGGAAGTAACAAGCAGGGTAGACTGAGGAAGGCCATTGGATGTTATCTACCTGGACTTCAAGAAGGCCTTTGATAAGGTGCCATGTAGGAGGCTGCTGAGTAAGATAAGGGACCACAATGTTAGAGGCAAAGTGCTAGCATGGATAGAAGATTGGCTGTCTGGCAGAAAGCAGAGAGTGTGGATAAGATTAGATTAGATTAGAATCCCTACAGTGTGGAAACAGGCCCTTCGGCCCAACAAATCTACCCCGCCCCTTGGACCATCCCAACCAGACCAATCCTCCTATAACCCACACACCCATGAACACTACGGGCAATTTAGCATGGCCAATCCACCTAACCTGCACATCTTTGGACTGTGGGAGGAAACCGGAGCACCCGAAGGAAACCCACGCAGACACAGGGAGAATGTGCAAACTCCACACTGACAGTTGCCCGAGGCTGGAATCGAATCTGGGTCCCTGGAGCTATGAGGCTGCAGTGCTAACCACTGAACCACCATGCCGCCCCCTAAAGGGGTCTTTATCAGGATGACAAGCCGGATACAGCCGGTGACAAGTGGTGTTCCACAAGGGTCAGTGCTGGGATCACAAATTTTCACTTTACGCATTAATGATCTCAATGAAGGGACTGAGGTCACTCTGGCCAAGTTTGCAGATGATACAAAGATAGGTGGAGGGACAAGTAGCGTTCAGGAAGTGTGGAGGCTTCAGAAGGATTTGGACATGTTAGGAGAGTGGGCAAAGAAGTGGCAGATGGAGTACAGCATGGGAAAGTGTGAGGTCATGCATTTTGAGATGTAGAATTAAATAAGAAGAATTAAAACGTGGGCTACATTCTAAATGGGGAGAAAATTCAGATGTCTGAAGTGTAAAGAGACTTGGGAGTTTTAGTCCAGGATTCTCTCAATGTAAACTTGCAGGTTGAGACAATTGTCAGGAAGGCAAATGCAATGTAGGGACTTATTTTGAGAGGACTTGAATATAAGGGATGTACCTCTGTAGCTGTATAAGGCCCTGGTCAGACCACATTTGGAGTATTGTGTGCAGTTTTGGGCCCCATATCTCAGGAAGGATGTACTGGCCCTGGAGCGGGCTCAGAGGAGGTTCACGAGAATGGTCCCAGGAATGGAAAGCTAAACAGATGAGGAACGTTTGAAGATTCTGGGACTATGCTCATTGGTGCTTAGAAGGATGAGCGGGAATCTAATTGAAACTTTCAGAATACTGAATGGCGTGAGCAAAGTGGATGTTGGGAAGATGCTTCCATTGGTAGGAGAGTCTAGGACCCAAGGGCACAGCCTTAAAGGGAAGACCTTTTGGAACGGAGATAAGGAGAAACTTCTTCAGCCAGAGAGTGGTGAATCTATGGAATTCATTGCCACAGAAGGCTGAGGAAGCCAGGTCACTGAGTACATTTAAGACTGAGACAGATAGGTTCTTGATCGGTTTTCAAGGTGACGGGGATAATGCAGGAGAATGAGGATGAGGAACTTATCAGCCATTGTTGAATGGCAGAGCCGACTCGATGGGCTGAATGTCCTAATTTCTGCTCCTATACCTTATGGTCTTATGGTCTCGTGATGCCCAGGTACAGCTTCATCAGTTACAAGATTAGTTACGGGGGAACAATGTTACCAACTTATGGTGCCATCTTAGGTACAGAGTACCTAGGTACAATCCTGAGTGACAGAATAGATAAATGAGGATACAAAGTTATTTGACAGCTATATACATTGTAACCATACATCAGGAAAACCAAGAAGCAAAGTTAAAAATATAAACATTACGTTCCTTCCCCAACAGATCTCCACAGCAGACCAGCACAGGGAGACTCCATGTGGTCGGAACCCTGGCTGATGTTCCCAGCTCCCTCTCTGAACCTCTGGTTGCTAAGCGTCACTGCTCAAGCATACTGACCCCATTTCAGAGTCTGGGGGTTGGAGGCCAGGGCCGGATGTCGAGAAACCACAAAAGGGAGGTAAAAGTGGGAGAGGAGAAGAAAAGACACAGGCTGAGTGGACAAGCTCTGGTTGGAGCATTCTAATCAGCTGCCATCTTACCAGACATCAGCCATGTCAGCGGTGGTAGGAGAGACCACCACACAGTCTACAGGAGGTGTAGTCACACCTTCACATCGAAATGAATCCCTTTGTGTTGTGTGGTGCTACAAGTGGGTCAACAGAGACAGATTTCAAACAGATCTAGCAACTCAAAACTGGCATTCATGGGACTAAGTAGACCATCAGCAGCAATTGTATTCAACCACAATCTGTGACCTCATGGCGTAGCCTGCTGCTCTACCTTTACCATCAAACCAGGGGATTAACCCTGGTTCAATGAAAAGTGCAAGACCACATGGCAGGAACAGCACCCGGTATACTTAAAAATAAGGCATCAATTTGGGGAAGCTACAATGCAGGAGGTTGGCAATCTTGCAACATGTAGCTCACCTTCTAACTCCCAAATGCCTAAGCTTCCGAAGGCACAAGTCAGGAGGGCGATGGCATACTCCCCACTTGCCTGGATGGGGGCAGCTCCAACAACACTCAAGAATTTTTGTACTATCCAGGACACAGCTGCTGTCTCATTTGCTTTACTCAACATTTACACCCTTCACCGCTGACACACATCAATAGCAGTATGGGACATCGACAAGACACACTGCAGGAACTCACCAGGGCTGTACCAACATCACCTTCCAAACCCACGACCTCTACTTTCCAGACGAAGAAGGGCAGCAAATATATTGGGACACCATCACCTGCAAATTCCTTCCCAAGCTACTCATCATCGTGACTTGGAAATATATTGTCATTCCTTCGCTGTCGTTGGGTCAAAATCCTGGAACTCCATCCCCCCAACCCCCACCCCTGACAAAAATAAATACTGGCCTAGCACCAATATCCACATCCCATCAAAAAATAAAAGTATGCATGGTAGTAAATGAGGGAAAGTAAATGGTGGAACAGACTGAAGGGGCTGAAAGGCCTACTTGTGCTCCAATATTGTAATAGTTTAAAGATGTGCAGGACAAGGTAAATGGGGTGATCTCACTGGGACCAGATTGGCAAGGGCCTGCCAGGGGAAGCGATGTGGCCTGTGTGTCCAGGGTGAATAGTGGAGAAGGGGATGATGTAAAACATGACACGAGATGGGTTCTACAATGGGGAGCATGGGGTCAATAAAGGGAGAGGAGAGATACACCTCTGTGCCTGGTGACCAGCCAAGCAGTGAATGCTGCCATCTCCCCAATTTCCCCGCTTCCCCACCCACTACCAGTGTGACTGAAATTCCCATCGGAGAACCCTCAGTCCGTTACCCTCACCCACACCTCCCAGCCCACTTACAGGGATCTTAAAAATAAAAACTGTGCAGGTAAAGTTACATTTGGAGAATACATGCCAGTTCAGTCAATGCTAACATACTCGAGACTATAACTTGGAATGAAATTAGTAACAACCTGAGGAGATGTGAGTTAATTAGAAGCAGTCAGCGTTAATTTCAGAAAGACATGCTTCTATTAACTCACATTTCTCCGTGTACACAGTAACCTCTTTTGATATTATAGACTCAACGCTATTAAAATATGAAACCTTTTCACGTCCTTGGCTTTTCCTGTGACTGCAGGCTTGAATACCTAATGATTTTTGGGCTGTGCGTGAGCCATCTCGTGACAGTATGTAACTCTGTGTTGGGATTCCTCAAATGCACATTGCAGAATCTTCGAATTATCGTGGTTTAGAAGGAGACCATTTGGCCCATCCTTGCCTGTACCAGCTCTATTAGCTAGTCCTTCTGTCTTTTCCCCAAAGTGCTCCATTTCTATTTAAATAATCACCTAATCCTCACTTGAACACCTCTATTGAACTTGCATCTTCCTCATTTCTAGGCAATGCATTCCGTACCCTAACTAGTCACTGAGTGAGAATGTTTCTTTCCTCACATCATCCTTCTTTCTCTTGCCCCCTCAAGTTAAACTTGAGGCTAATGCAACATCAAAAGAAATTTAGCTCAGACGCCGGAATTATCTTTTTTTTTATTCATTCATGGGATGAAAGTGTCACTGATTAGGCAGCATTTATTGCCCATCCCCAATTGCCCAGACGGCAGGTAAGAGTCAACCACATTGCTGTGGGTTTGGAGTCACATGTAGGCCAGACCAGGTAAGGATAGCAGTTTCTTTCCCTGAAAGACATTAGGGAGCCAGATGGGATTTTCCCCTGACGAATTGACAACAGATTCACAGTCATCATTAGACTGTTAATTTCAAATATTTTATTGAATTCAAATTCCACCATCTGCTGTGGTGGAGTTTGAACCTGGGTCCCCTGAACGTCATCTAGGTCTCTGGATTAACAGTCCAGCGATAATACCACTAGGCCATTGTATCCCCACCCTCTTGGGCCCTGTTTAATTCTGCACCCAACCTGTGTTAGTCATGGCCAAGACATAAAAATGTACGTGTGAGGACACCAGGAAGAAGGCACTTCCCACTCTGCTCAATGGTGTTCATCGTAAAATACAAAATAGGTGCTAGAGTAGGCCATTCAGCCCTACTTCAGCCATTCAGGAAGGATCACCAGACACGAAACGTCAACTCTGTTTTCTCCTCCACAGATGCTGCCAGACCTGCAGAGCTTTTCCAGCAACTTTGTTTTTGTTCCTAATTTACAGCATCCGCAGTTCTTTTGGACAATTCAGCATGGCTGATCCACCTAACCTGCACATCTTTGGACTCTGGGAAGAACCCAGAAAAAATACATGCAGACAGAATGAGAATGTGCAAACTCCACACTTACAGGCAGTCACCTGAGGGTGGGATTGAACCCAGGTCCCAGGCACTGTGAGGCAGCAGTGCTAATCACTGAGCCACTGTGCTGCTGTCAAATATATCTATACATCCCTCCTCCCCTACCAAGGAATGCCACAAAGCATGCAGTTCCTTGTATCCTCATTCATTCTTCAGTGGCAGATGATTGTTGTAGGAAAAAAGGTGGCTAAAAATTGTTTTTAATTCTGAGGGAGGCCAAAATTAGGAAGCATGAATATGAGATCATCAGTATTAAATCCACAGGGAATTCAGGGAATCCCTCCTTATCCAGAGATTGGTGAGAATGTGGAACTCAACACCCTTCGAAGTAAAACCATTTCAGGGGAAGCCAGATGAAGAACATGAGGGGTAAAGGGATTAGAAGTTATAATGATTGGGTGAAAGCTCAGGCATTACCATTCGGGTCACTTACCAGGTTAAGGATCGTATCGATTGCTGTCATTGCTCCTTACATCTCCTTTGATCTTTCCCCTTCTCACCTTAAATGCATGCCCCCTAGGTTTAGACATAATCAAATCTGGGAAAAAAAGTTCTGACCGTCAAACCTATCTATGCAATTTTATAGACTTCCATCAAGTTTCCCCTCAGCCTCTGCCACTCTGGTGAAAATAACTCGAGTTTTTCAAGCGTCTCCTTACAGCTTTTACATTCTAATCCTTTCAAACAGCACAAGGCTCAATATCTGTGATAATGGGAACTGCAGATGCTGGAGAATCCGAGATAATAAAATGTGAGGCTGGATGAACACAGTTCATGAACCTGTCTCTGCCTCCCTAACCTGTTCTTCCTCTCACTCATCCCTTCCTCCCACCCCAAGCCGCACCTCCATCTCCTACCTACTAACCTCATCCCACCTCCTTCACCTGTCCGTCTTCCCTGGACTGACCTATCCCCTCCCTACCTCCCCACCTATATTCTCCTCTCCACCTATCTTCTTTTCTCTCCATCTTCGGTCCGCCTCCCCCTCTCTCCCTATTTATTCCAGAACCCTCACCCCATCCCCCTCTCTGATGAAGGGTCTAGGCCCGAAAGGTCAGCTTTTGTGCTCCTGAGATGCTGCTGGGCCTGCTGTGTTCATCCAGCCTCACATTTTATTATCAAGGCTCAATATCTGCTGGCATTAGAAGCTGCTCAAGGTATATTGGGTAAAGAGTTGGCAAATGGAGTATATTGTGGGAGAATGTTCTTCTTGGATTTTAAAATAGTGAACTGCGAGTAGTGTTGATCTCGTAGCTGTTCATTATTTCTAGATTTACTTCTAGATTTCTTTCAGTAATTACATTTCAGTGACATAGTATGTTTATTTTGATTCATTTTTGGTAGACAAACAGGAGGCCGGAAGAACACAGCAGCAACACTGGAGGAAAGGAGCAGTCAACGTTTCAGGGATCACCCTTCTTCAAGGCCTCTTCTGTATCCTCTCCAAAGCTTCCACATCCTTCCTGTAACATGGCGACCAGAACTCGACAAAACACTAAGTGTGGCCTAATCAACGTCTTATAAAGCTGCAACATGGCATCCTGATTCTTGTACTCAATTCCCTGATCAATAACGGCAAACATGGCATTTGCCTGCTTCTCTGCGCTATCTACTTGCGTGGCCACCGTCAGGGAGCTATAGACCTAAATCCCAAGATCCTTCTGTACGTCAATGCTGTTCAGGGTCCTACCATTAACTTTCTACTTTTCCTTAACATTTGATTTTCCAAAGTGCAGCACTTCACACTTCATCAGATGTCAGACGGTGATATTTGCTGAGACGAATGTATTCCTTTCAAACAACAAGAGAGTCAATATCTGCTGGCATTAGAAGCTGTTCAAGGTATGTTGGGTAAAGAGTTGGCAAATGGAGTATATTGTGGGCATATATGAAGTTGCCCATTTTGGATTCTAAAATAGTGGACTGCAAGTAGTATTGATCTCACAGCTGCTCATTATTTCTAGATTTACTTCTAGATTTCTTTCTTTAATTAAATTTCAGTGGTGTAAGATGTTTATATTGATTCATTTTTGGCATTTTTAATAGTAAAAATCACAAAAAATGCATGTTTCCATCAAACAAGAGTTCTGTTAATGGGCCATTTGGACAGGCCTATGCGTGAACGGGTCAGGTTTTTTTCCATACAATAATATGCATGGAAAAAAGATTTTATTAACTGTAGAGACCTTTTTTTAGAATCCAGAAGGAGAGTTTTTGTTTAACAAGAGTTGTGTTTACGGAGATTTTGGAGAGGTCTACACGAGGAGGGCACTGCTGTGGGATTCTTTTTATTAGAAAATTAAAAGCTGGGCCACTTGGGCAGGAGTTAACACTGTGGAGAGCTGGATGAACACAGCAGGCCAAGCAGCATCAGAGGAGCAGGAAAGCTGATTTTTCGGGTCAGGATCACAGTATGGCCTGCTGTGTTCGTCTAGCTCCACACTGTATTATCTCTGACTCCAGCACCTGCAGTTCTTACTATCACTTGGGCAAGAGTCATTTTTTCTCTTTAAATCCAACTGACTTCATTTAAGATTTATATGTTTAAAGTTTTTTTGCATGCTTAATATTAACTCTTTGGGAAAGAAATGTGTTATATTTTTTATATAAGGAGCTGTTGTAGGCTGCTTCTTTTTAGGCTTAATGCCACTGAGGGCATTAAAGAGACACAGAGTTAGACAGCTAGTAGATTTAAAGAAGTGATTACACAGCAGGATCAGTCAGATAGATGGATGTCTGTCAGGAAAGGTAACAAGGTAGTTCAGAAATCTCCTGTAGCTATCCGTCTCTCAAACAAATACTCTGTTTGGGTACTTTTGAAAAGGACAGCCTCTCATAGGAAAATAGAAGAGACAGTCAGATCTTGGGCATCAAAAATAAATCTTATAGTAGGCAGGGTTTGACAAAATTTAAAAGAATAATTGTTATTGGGGACTCTCCTGTCAAGGGCACAGGCTGGAGACTCTGCAGCAATGAATGTGTATCTAGGACTTTTTCAAAAGTTTTGCAAAGGACAATAATGATGATATGAAAGCAGAGCTGGTTAAAGTGAATTTGCAATTTCGGCTCATGGATTGGTCAATAGAAAAGCAAGGGCAGACATTTAAGTGGATATTTCAGGTTTACGCAGTAGTGGTATATTTCAACAAGAGTGAAAATAAGGGGTTAGATAGAAGATTAAAAAAAGAGCCTCAGAAGTAGCAATCTGTGGTTTGCTCCAGTGCCAAGTGCTATTGAGGGAAGGGATAAAAAGATAAAGGAGATGAATCAATGGCTGAAGAGGTGGTGATATGTTCAGGGATTCAGGTTCTTGGGTCATTGGGTTCAAAAAAGATGTTCTTCCTCTCACCCATCCCTTCCTCCTACCCCAAGCCGCACCTCCATCTCCTACCTACTAACCTCATCCCACCTCCTTGACCTGTCCGTCTTCCATGGACTGACCTATCCCCTCCCTACCTCCCCACCTATACTCTCCTCTCCACCTATCTTCTTTTCTCTCCATCTTCGGTCCGCCTCCCCCTCTCTCCCTATTTATTCCAGAACCCTCTCCCCATCCCCCTCTCTGATGAAGGGTCTAGGCCCGAAACGTCAGCCTTTGTGCTCCTGAAATGCTGCTGGGCCTGCTGTGTTCATCCAGCCTCACATTTTATTACCTTCTCAAAACGGATGGGTTTCACCTGAACTGGAAAGGAACAAATATCCTGCTGGGGGGAATTGCTAGTTTGATTAAGGGGGACTAGAAACTCTTGGTCAGAGGGGATGAAGGAATTCTAAGTAGTTTGAAAAGAACAAGTTAATTAAAAAAGACAGACAAGGACAAATCAGAGAACCAAGTAACTCGGAAGAATTAAACTGCATTTATTTCAATACAAGAGGTAACAGTTAAGGTAAGGCTGATGGACTCAGGGCATGTTTGGGAACGTGGGATTGGAATGTCATAGCTTTTACAGAAGTTTGGCTGAGGGATGGACAGCTTGATGTTCTGAGTTTTAGATGCTAGAGGAATGATAGGAAAAGAAGCAAAAGAGGAACGGAATGGTGTTTTTGATTAAGGAAAACATTATTACCGGAAGTCACTCAGAGACCCAAGAACTGCCGATGCTGGAGTCAGCAATAACACTGTGTGGAGTTGAAGGAACACAGCAGGTCAGGCAGCGTCAGAGGAGCAGGAAAGCTGATGTTTTGGGTTAGGACCCTTCATCAGAATTACTGCTGGAGCTAGAGTCATAGAGTCGTAGAGCTATATGGCATGGAAACAGGCCATTCAGTCCAACTTGTCCATGCCGATCAAATATCCTAAATTAATCCAGTCCCATTGGGCCCATTTCCCCCTAAACCCTTCCTATTCATATTCCCACCCAAATGCATTTTAAATGTTGTAATTGTACCAGCCTCCACCACTTCCTCTGGCAGCTCATTCCATACACGCACCACCTTCTACATGAAAAAGTTGTCCCTTAGATAGCTTTTAAATCATTTCCCTCTCACCTTAAACCCACATCCTCTAATTTTGGACTCCCCTGCCCCAAGGAAAAGACCTTGCCTATTCACCCTAGCCATGGCCCTCATGATTTTATAAACCTTTATAAGTTCACCCCCTCAGCCTCCGACACTCCAGGGTAAATAGCCCCAGCCTATTCAGCCTCTTCCTATAGCTCAAACACTCCAATCCTGACAAACATCCTTGCAAATTTTTACGGAACCCTTTTGAGTTTCACTACATCACTAGAGAACGTATTTCTGAAAAATCGTCCAATGAAAATACATGGGTTGAAATTAGAAGCAAGAAAGCAATGATCCACCTTGATAGGATTATTAGAGGGAAATTGAGGAATAAATATGTAGAGACATCTCAGATGTAATAGCAGCTGATTTACTTTTCCAAATATTGATTGTAAGTAGCATAGTGTTAAAGGTTTAGATGGTGAAGAATTTGTTAAATGTGTTCAAGAATTTTTTCTTTATCATAATGTAAATATTGCTCGTAGAGAAGGAGCAAAACTGACCTTCTCTTGGGTAATAAGACAGGGCAAGTGACTGAAGTGATGGTAGAGGAACATTTTGGCTCTAGACTGGTTGCAAGTAAAGGAACATCTGATAAGTGGGAGGTTTTCAATAGTGTGATAACGAGAATTCAGAGTCATTATGTTCCCGTCAGAGTGACAGGTAAAGCTAGTAGGATTAGAGATCAATGGATGAATAAAGATATTGCGGGTTCTTGTCAAAAATAAAAAAAATCATAAATTAGATATAGACACTGTATTCAGTGTGCCTCTGGTGAAGAGTTAGTGTTCTGACCCACTTGTTAATTATTTGCCTCGGTTTGCTGCAGTGGTTGGCCTCACTTCTGGTTCTGTTTTTCAGTGGTTTGTATATCGGGTCCAGTTCAATGTGTTTGTTGATGGAGTTCTGGTTGGAATGCCAGGCCTCCAGAAATTCTCTGGCATGTCGACTGGGACAACTCATCATAATAGCACAAGCCAAACAGAGAATGCCGGCATTGCAATCGGAATTCCATCAACAAACACATTGAACTGGATTTGATATACAAACCATTGAAAAACAGGATCAGAAGTAATGCCAACCACCCCAGCAAACCGGGACATATAAATAACAAGCAAGGACAGAACACTAACACTTCACTGGAGGAGTACTGGCATGTTACCTAGCAGGATGACGAAACGACGGTAATCAAGCATACAGGCTCGAAAAGCAAGTCTGCAACCTCATAATAATAAAATGTGAGGCTGGATGAACACAACAGGCCAAGCAGCATCTCAGGAGCACAAAAGCTGACGTTTCGGGCCTAGACCCTTCATCAGAGAGGGGGATGGGGAGAGGGAACTGGAATAAATAGGGAGAGAGGGGGAGGCGGACCGAAGATGGAGAGAAAAGAAGATAGGTGGAGAGAGTATAGGTGGGGAGGTAGGGAGGGGATAGGTCAGTCCAGGGAAGACGGACAGGTCAAGGAGGTGGGATGAGGTTAGTAGGTAGATGGGGGTGCGGCTTGGGGTGGGAGGAAGGGATGGGTGAGAGGAAGAACAGGTTAGGGAGGCAGAGACAGGTTGGACTGGTTTTGGGATGCAGTGGGTGGAGGGGAAGAACTGGGCTGGTTGTGTGGTGCAGTGGGGGGAGGGGACGAACTGGGCTGGTTTAGGGATGCGGTGGGGGAAGGGGAGATTTTGAAACTGGTGAAGTCAACATTGATACCATTAGGCTGCAGGGTTCCCAGGCGGAATATGAGTTGCTGTTCCTGCAACCTTCGGGTGGCATCATTGTGGCACTGCAGGAGGCCCATGATGGACATGTCATCTAAAGAATGGGAGGGGGAGTGGAAATGGTTTGCGACTGGGAGGTGCAGTAGTTTGTTGCGAACTGAGCGGAAGTGTTCTGCAAAGCGGTCCCCAAGCCTCCGCTTGGTTTCCCCAATGTAGAGGAAACATGTCCATACATGTGAATCTGACTTTGGTGGTATGTAAGTTGTTGGGAGTGATTCTGAACAATAGCATTAATATGCATTTGGACAGGCAACAACAGTTTAGGGATAGTGAGCATGGTTCTGTACAAGGGAAATCATGTCTCACAAATTTGATTGAGTTTTTTGAGGAAGTAACCAAGATTGATGAGGGCAGAGTGGCAGATATTGTTTACTTGAACTTTATAGAGCTTTTGCCAAGTTTGCCACATAGTAGACTAATTGGTAAAATTAGATCATGTGGGATTCAGGGTGAGCTTGCCAGTTGGATTCAAAATTGGCTTAACGGCAGGAGACAGAAAGTGATGGTGATGAGTTGTTATTTGGACTGGAGACCTGTGACCAATGGTGTTCCACAAGGAAATGACGTTGTGTCCACTTTTGTTTGAAATTCATAAAAATGGTTTAGATGAGAATATAGAAAACATGGGTAATAAATTTGTGGATGACACTCAGTCTGGAGGAATAGTGGATAGTGGAAGAAGATTACCACAGATTACAAAGAGATGTTAGTCATTTGGGTTAATGGGCCAAAGAGTGACAGATGATAAATGTTTGATAAATGCAAGGTATCGCATTTCGGCAAAACAAACAAAGGCAAGACTTACACAATTGATAGTAAAGCCCTGGGCAGTTTTGTAGAACAGATAGACCTAGGTGTTTGGGTACATAACTCTTTGAAGTTTGCATCACATGTAGACATGGTGGTTAAGAAGACATTTAGCATGATCGCCTTCACTGCTCAGACCTTTGAATTTCAGAGTTGGGACATTACGTTGGGGTTGTACAGGACATTGGTGAGCCCTCTTCTGGAGTACTATGTCCAGGCCTGGTCTCTCTGTTACAGGGACAATATAAGTAAGCTGCAGAGGGTTGTGAAGAGATAGACAGTAATGTTGCCAGGAATGGAAAGTTTCAGTTACAAGGAAAGGCTGGATAAGCTGGGGATTTTTTTCACTTCAGCGTAGGAGGTTGAGATGTAATGATATAGAGGTTTATACAATCATGAGGGGTGTAGATAAGGTGAATGACAGGTGTCTTAACCCAAGGATGGGGGATTTCAAGACTAGGGAACATATTTAGAAGTGAGAGGAGAAAGATTTTAAAAAGGCATGAAGGGTTTTTTTCTTTACTCAGAGAGTGGTTCATGTGTGGAATGATCTTCCAAGGAAATGGTGAATTCAGCTGTAGTTGCAACTTTTAAAAGACATTTAGATAAGTACATGAATAAAAAATGTTTGGAAGGACATGGGACGAACACAGGTAGGTGGGACTAGTTTAGTTTGGGATTATGGTCAGCACGGGCTATTTGGATCAAAGGTTCTGTTTCCATGCTGAATGACTCGATAGCTCTATAACAAAAGAACAGATTAATTTTCAAAGGGAGGAAAACTGCAGAAAGCTGAAACACCAAGGGACTTGTGCATGAAACACAAAAAGCTAGCACATAGGTACAGCAGGTAATCAGGAAGACATCCTTTTGGTATCCATAACCCAAGATCCAGTTTCCCTAGAAAAACTGACTTGAAATGCATAATTAGTAACTCAGCCATTCAAATTCTCTACTCCAATAATAAAAGTGTGAAAATTGGCAAAAAATAATGAAGCTGTGCTTTGCCTTGTGCAGGATCCAGAAAAATAATTTGTTTGTTTTATATGTATAAAACAACAATTAGCAAATGAAACAACACAAACAAAATTGCTGGAAAAGCTCAGCAGGGTCTGGCAACATGTGTGAAGGACAGGACAGAGTTAACATTTCGGGCCTGGTTACTTTTCCTCAGTTCCCATTAAACATGGACTCTAGCTTTTGCGGTTTATGCACAAGAATTCCCAAGTCCTTCTAAGAAGTCCCAGTCTTCAGAACTTGCTGCACCTTTAGCCAGGCCACTCCAGTGCAGCTACAATACTGGCATCTAGGCTCCAATGTGGAAAATTGTCCAGGTAAACCCTGTTCACAAAAAGCAGGTCAAATCTAACCCGGCCAATTGGGACCCCATCAGTTTACTCTCAATCAACAATAAAGTGGTGTAACGGGCTGGTGGCAGTGTTATTAAACAGCTCTTGCAAGAGAATAACCTGCTCACTGATGCCAAGTTTGGGATCTACCAGGGCCATTCAGTTCCAAACCTCATTTACAGGATCAGTCAAAACTTGGACAAAAAGAGTTGAATCCCAGACGTAAAATTGATTTTGCCCTTAATATCAAAAGGTATATTTGACTAAATGTTGCACCAAGGAGCCCTTAGCAAAACTGAAGCCAGTGGGATTCATAGGGAATAGTCTCTCTTGCTTGGAGTCATATCAAGCACAAATGAAGATGGTTTTTGGTGTTGGAGGTCAGTCATCTCAGCTCCACAACATCTCTGCAGGAGTTCCTCAGGGTAGCATCCTAGACTCAAACAGCTTCATCTACTTCATCAGTGACCTTCCCTCCATCATAAGGTCAGAAATGGGAATGTTCACTGGTGATTGCACAATATTCATCACCATTCACGCTTCCTCAGATACTGAAGCCACCCATGTTCATATGTGGAATATGAATGTGTAACCTGGGCAATATTCAGGCTTGGACTAATAAGCTGCAAGTAACATTCACACCACACAAGTGTCAAACAGTGCCCATCTCCAACGAAGGAACGCCAAGCCATCTCCCCTAGCTGATAAATGACATTACCATCACTGGATTCACACAATCAAGTAATCCTGGGATAACCTTTGACCAGAAATTGGATCAGCCTAGATAGATCTGTGACTAAAAAGAGAATCCATGGTTATCAGGGATGGACAATAATGGGGAGTTGAGGCATTAATAAAATGAACCATAACCTTATCCACAGATAGAACAGGCCAGAGGAGTCAAATGGCCTGCTCCTGCTCCTAATTTTTATGGTTGTTGGTTTTGTTCATTCAAGGGTAAAAATTTTCACCTTTCTCTTCCTTTAATACATTTCTTAAAATATATTTTGAAATATGCCTGCTGTCAACTTCGAGCAAAGAAGTTTCCTTTGAGACACCTAAAGATATTTGTCTGTGTTGAAGATGTGATGTAAGTGCATGCATTGTTGCTATTTTCACAGGTCCTCCTCACTACAAATGACCAGCTGTGTTTGCATCTAATGTTCTGAAATACCGGTGAATCAATACACTCGTATAGCACCTTCTACAAACACAGGATATTCCAATCAACGTTGGATCCATTTTAATACCTTTGAAGGACAGACACTGTAATAGTGTTGGGAACATGGCAGTCAATTTGCCCAAAGTGAGATCCAAGCTTTCTGAAGACACAAAGCCTGGTGGGAATGTGAGTTCTGAGGATGATGCTCAGAGGGATTTGGAAAGGCTGAGTGAGAGAGCTTGTCTGTCCCTCAAGGGGAAACATCCTTTCACAACTGCCTTATCAAGTCCCCTCAGGATCTTAACTTCTCAGCATGATCATCTCTCATTCATCTAAACTCCAAAGAATATGAGCCCAACCCATTCAACCTTTCTCATGATGCGATAAAATATGAAGCTATCCACTGCGTTAGGAATTACAAAATTGCAGAAGATTGAACATTTGGGAAGTGTTGATGTCCAAAGAAACTTAGCCCTTGTCGTTCATGAGTCACTGAAAGCTAGCAGTAGGAAGGTGAATGCCAGCCTTTAAATTTAGAGGGTTTCAGTGGGAATATTTTGCTGCAATTGAATACAACTATGATTATGTTGCATTTTCAGCATTGTGCACAGTTTTGATCCCTATATTTAAGAAAGGTATAGAGCAAAATCTGTTTTAACTCGGACCTTGTCAACGGGTACTCTTGATAGACCGGCAAAAATTGTATACGCCAATCACCACGATCTACCACAAGTATTGATGTCGTAAACAGGGCATAACATAATATGTATATACGCTGAATTACTCACGATGTTTTTATGTTGAGTCTAAGAGTGTGTTGACTGTTTTTATATCGTTATAGTCCCAAAACTTTGCTTGCTCAGATTTTAATGCAGTAAAGCGTACATCTCCATTATTTGAAATATCTGATCAACCAGCACATTCCTGGTCCTATAGGTGTCAGTTCATAAAAGGTTTGCTGCTTTCCTCATGGAGGAATGCAACAAAGGTGATCAGACTAATCCGTCTCTTGTGCAGAGAGACTGAGGAGGCCTGAATGTAGCAGCATGAGGGTTGTCCCATTTAAAACTATATGGTTCTTACAGAACTAAACGAGGCAGACCAGAAAGGATGTTTCTCCCTGCCCAGTCACAGAATAAGAGAAAACCTACTTTGGAAAAGGTTCAGAAAAGATTTACAAGTACGTTGCCGGGGTTGGAATGTTTCAGTTATATCAAGAGGCTGAATTAGCTGGGGCTATTTTCCCGAGAGCATCAGCAGCTGAGGGGTGGCCCTTACTGACGTTAATAAAATCATGAGGGGCATGGACAGCATAAATAGACAAGGTGTTTTCCCCAGGGTAGGGGAGTCTAAAACTGGAGGGCATAGGTTTAAGTTGAGAGGGGAAAGATTTAAAATGGACCTAAGGGGAACTTTTTCACACAGTGGGTATTGCATCAAGAGAATGAGCTGCCAGAGGAAGTGGTGGAGGCTGGTACAATTACAATTAAAAGTACATGAATAGGAAGGTTTTAGAGGGTATGGGCCAAATGCTGGAAAAATAGATTAATTTAAGATATCTGGTGAACATGGATGAGTTTGACCATAGGGTACATCTCTAATACTTTATGACTCTGTGACAATAAGGGGGGGATTCTTCAGTCAGAAAACTGAATCTTTTGAATTCCCTACTCTAAGAGACTGTGGAGGTTCATTCACTGAGTACAATCAGAGCTCAATGGATTTTTAAATGTTAAAGATAGCAAGGGACAGTGCTTGGAATGTCATTGAGGCAGATCAGTCACCCCACCCCGCCCCACCTTCTGCAAATGCTCCACATTCCAAAGGCAGCATGTGCGAGTAACCAAATAATTTGGGCTTTTTTTTAAAAGTGATGTTGACTGGTTTATCATAAACTTCTGACAATTTGGAATTCAGTTCCCCTGGTTTATAAACCTCAGACCCAATCTAAAACCTTAACCGCAACAAGATCAAATCACATTTTTTGGTTTAAATGGATAAATACACCAATAATGACAAAAAAATCCAATATTAGCTCAGCAACAAGCTTTACCAGATCATGTCCCACTGAACAAATATCCAGCCACTGAAGCAGAAACCCATGTTGTTCAGTAGCAGCTATGTAGAAAACCTCTTTTCTACAAGACTGCATTGATGAACAATGAAATCATTGAAGTCGTTTATCAGCCTGAAATGGCTTCAGATCCGATCCCAGTTATGCTCTGACTATGAGGGATCAGATATATTATGTGAAAGCTAAGCAGCGCTTTTAGCCTTTAAATGATATTCTAACTTTCTGCAACAATTATCCGTTATAAGCAAATAGCCAGTGATCTATTAGTAATATTTATTTTTCAGTCTTGATTTGTTTCACCTCCTGGAAGATAAATATTTTCAATGCCCATGAGTATCATGGACATGTGGATCACTAGTACGCTGCAGGCAGGATTGAGAAAGGTCAAGAGAAGTGTGTCAATTCTGATAAATCCCTGGACTAGCCTACAACGCAGTTTACTGCAAAAAAAGGAACAGGATGACTTCGTGTTCTTTTATTCAGGGGCTAATGTGGGATTGCACAAATAAAATCCAAATGTTGCACTCGGAATTGCACAGCTATTTTGTTAGCTTGTCACCATCCGTATGACCAGGGAGGTTACCGAGCAGCAGGGACTGATTTCCCTGTTCATTCAGATGGTTTGGCCCAGGCTGAACTGTCCAGGAACAGCTGATGGCCATCCAGCTTCTTGATAAGAAATAGCTTGCACAGCCATTTTAGAGGGCAGCTGTAAAACAACCAAGTTGCTGTGAGTCTGGAGTCACAAGTAGGCCAAAACTGCTTTCTTTCCCTCCTTGGCAGGCATCCATTACAGGAGACAATGGACTGTCAGCAGAGTATATCTCTCTTCTGGATCGGACACAGTTAACCAGCGCTATGGAGGTTGGCTCAGTAGTAGCTGCTTCTTCTACAACTGGTACAAAGGCCCAAGGTCAACTGATGTTTCTTTATCGCCCCTGTCTGACAAGGTTGTTTTTCTCAATTTCTGTGTGCTTCTTTGGTCCTCTGCTTTATCTAAGCCCTTCCTGATTGCTAGTCTCCAAACACTAAAGGATACTCATAAACATACCAATTTTTGCAACAAGCAAGTCATTTTGCATTCAATATTATTGATACCAGTTTTTTTTTGGAATTCCAGTTTTGTATAACGTATTCACCACTGCTTTCCAAAGATGTGCAGGTTAGGTGGATTGGCCATGCTAAATTGCCCATGGTGTCCAGGGATGCACAGCCTAGATGGATCAGCCATGGGAAATGCAGTGTTACAGGAATTTGGTAGGGAGGTGAGTCTGGTTGGGATGCTCTTCAGAGGGTCGGTGCAGATTTGATGGGCCGAATGGCCCGTTTCCACACTATATGCATTCTATGATTCTATAAATCTCAAGGGCAACTAGGGGCGAGCAATAAATGCTGGCCAATGATGCCAGTATCCCACAAGTGAATAGCCTCCACAGTTGGTGTATTGGCATATGCCTGGATCCTGTAACACACTTAAACCATAAGACATAGGAGTGGAAGTAAGGCCATTCGGCCCATCAAGCCCACTCTGCAATTTATCTGGGTATGTCCAGCTTCCCGCTATCTGGAGACTGGAAGATCTGAGTGCAATCATTCTTTAACAATGTGCTATTGAAAACTGCTAGAAAGGAGAAACTGTTGTTGAAGCATTTCATCTTGCTGTCATCAGGACAAATGCAAGAATTACAAATGGCCACAACAACTTATATTATTAGAGAAAATGGTGCTGTTAATGTGAAAAACCTTTATGGCACTGACAATGTATTATTACAGATGTACAGGTGAATGCCTTCAAGTTTTAATGGTTGGAGATTTTTAAAAATGTAAACTTTTTTTAAGCTTTTCATTCATTTTCATTCTTTCCTTTTATCTAATGATTCCTTTCCCCTGTTTATTTCTCAATGTGAATCTGATTTGGCATTTTTATTTATCTACTCTTCTCCTTCTCAAAGTTTGTGGATTTGCAAGCCTTCAACTTGATCGTTAGGAAGATACACAGTTGTTTCCCCTGTTCACATGCAATATACCTTATTTCCTTTGCTGTGTTGTCATTAGTTTGTACTTTTAGAAACTTTCCCTGCAAATATTTCACATGCTGAGCATTCTGACACATGCTTAATTAATAGCAAACTTACTTGAATCACGCCTAAAAAGAGTTATGAACCAAAAGCAATCATTTATTTGTTACTACCAGTGGGCTTGCATTTTCTGCCAAATATCTGAACAATATTGAAGAAAATTGAGGCAGATTAATGAATGTCTTTTTCATTTCTCATTGTATTCAAAACTACAGTCTTTTAAGTTTGAAGTTGTCTTCAAACTGTAAAGCTGTGGACATCACTCTGTGACAACAATATCGTAATGATAACAATAACCTGCAGCTCACAGTCACATTGCAGGAGAGGATTTCCATGATGATCTTACACTCATCTGGCAGTTACCTGGGCAAGAAGGGCAACAATAATCTATAAATTTGTGTCAACCGGCAAGAGGATCTTAGAGAAATTCAGTGTCTGTAGCAAAGAAAATGTTCAAGAAAGTTCAACAATAGGTTGTGAGTAAAATCCTTTATCAATACAGTCACTGGAATATTGGCTCATTTTAGCATGGTGTTGGCCTCTTGAGTGATATTGGAGGTGAACATTTCCAGGCAAGTGAGGAATAGTTCATCACACTCCTGACTTATACTTTGTTAACAGACAACAGGACAATTAAAGACGCAGCAATCAGAGCCTTTGACATGCTGTTATAGCCACAGTATTCACATGATCAATGAAAACAGAAGTTACTGGAAAATCTCAGCAGGTCTGACAGCATCTGGGAAGAAAATATCAGAGTTAATGTTTCGGGTCCAGTAACTCTTCCTCAGAACACACCTGAAACATTAACTCTGATTTTTTCTTGAGGAGAACACTGAGGTACAGGCTACGAGACAATGTGGGATTGAAGTTCACAAGGAAGAGGTATTAGAAATCCTACAGAGGGTGAAGATAGATAAGTCCCCTGGGTCAGATGGGATTTATCCTCGGATCCTCTGGGAAGCCAGGGAGGAGATTGCCGAGCCTTTGGCATTGATCTTTAACTCGTCATTGTCTACAGGAATAGTGCCAGATGACTGGAGGATAGCAAATGTGGTTCCCCTGTTCAAGAAGGGGAGTAGAGACAACCCTGGTAATTATAGACCAGTGAGCCTTACATCAGTTGTTGGTTAAGTGTTGGAAAAGGTTATAAGGAATAGGATTTATAATCATCTAAAAAAGAATAAATTGATTAGGGATAGTCAGCACAGTTTTGTGAAGGGAAGGTCGTGCTTCACAAACCTTATTGAGTTCTTGAGAAGGTGACCAAACAGGTAGATGAGAGTAAACTGGTTGATTTGGTGTATATGGATTTCAGCAAGGTATTCGATAATGTTCCCCACAATAGGCTATTGTACAAAATGCAGAGGAATGGAATTGTGGGAGATATAGCAGTTTGGATCAGAAAATGGCTTGCTGAAAGAAGACAGAGGGTGGTAGTTGATGGGAAATGTTCATCCTGGAGACCAGTTACTAGTGGTGTAACGCAAGGGTCGGTGTTGGGTCCACTGCTGTTTGTCATTTTTATAAATGACCTGGATGAGGGCATAGAAGGAAGGGTTAGTAAATTTTCAGACGACACTAAGGTCAGTGGAGTTGTGGATAGTGACAAAGGATGCTGTAGGTTGCAGAGAGACATCGATAAGCTGCAGAGCTGGGCTGAGAGGTGGCAAATGGAGTTTAATGCAGACAAGTGTGAGGTGATGCACTTTGGTAGGAGTAACCAGAAGGCACATTACAGGGCTAATGGTAAGATTCTTAGCAGTGTAGATGAGCAGAGAGATCTCGGTGTCCATGTACACAGATCCTTGAAAGTTGCCACCCAGGTTGACAGGGCTGTTAAGAAGGCATACAGTGTTTTAGCTTTTATTAATAGAGGGATCGAGTTCCGGAACCAAGAGGTTATGGTGAAGCTGTACAAAACTCTGGTGCGGCCGCACTTGGAGTATTGTGTACAGTTCTGGTCACCGCATTATAAGAAGGATGTGGAAGCTTTGGAAAGGGTGCAGAGGAGAATTACTAGGATATTGCCTGGTATGGAGAGAAGGTCTTACGAGGCAAGGCTGAGGGACTTGAGGCTGTTTTCATTCGAGAGAAGAAGGTTGAGAGGTGACTTAATTGAAACATATAAAATAATCAGAGGGTTAGATAGGGTGGATAGGGAGAGCCTTTTTCCTAGGATGGTGACGGCGAGCACGAGGGGGCATAGCTTTAAATTGAGGGGTGAAAGATATAGGACAGATGTCAGAGGTAGTTTCTTTACTCAGAGAGTAGTAAGGGAATGGAACGCTTTACCTGCAACGATAGTAGATTCGCCAACTTTAGGTACATTTAAGTCGTCATTGGATAAGCATATGGACGTACATGGAATAGTGTAGGTTAGATGGGGTTGAGATCTGTATGACAGGTCGGCACAACATCAAGGGCCGAAGGGCCTGTACTGTGCGGTAATGTTCTATGTTCTATGTAGATGCTGCCAGACCTGCTGAGCTTTTCCAGCAACTTCTGTTTTTGTTCCTGATTTTCAGCATCCGCACTTCTTTTGGTTTTTATTCGTATGATGAGTCATGTTCTGTTTCTAAACAATGGTGACCTCGAGGATATTAACAGTGACATATTCAGAGATAATCATGTTGTTGGACATCTAGGGGCACTGTTTAGATTCTCATTTGCTGGAGATGGTAATTGACCAGCACTTCTAATGATGTGACTGGCACTTGCCAGCTATCAGCCAAGCCTGGGTGTTTTGTAACCTCTGTGCTCCTCTACATCTGGCGTCTTGCGCATTTACTTGCTTTACTTTCTCCACCATTATTGACTGTGAGTTTAGTTCATTGGGCCACAAAGTCTGTGATATCCTCTCTACACCTTCTACCTAATCCAAGACACACCTTAAGAGCATTCCTTCGACCGAGATTTTTGTCATCTGATCAAATATCTGCTTTTGTAGTTTGGTGTGACATTTTTGTTTGAAGGCACTCCTATGGAGCGCATCAAATGTGGTATGCCAATATAAGGTATTGATTTTGGGTGGTATTTTCACAAGGAAGACAACAAGCAAGGATGTTCATCGTCCTTATGTGTGTCAACAGTGTCAGAGGTGTCTATTGTGTCTCTGGTAAATGCAACGTACATGATGTTTGAAAATAAAGATTTAAACAGTCTACAGAAAAAAATACCTAGGAGCATCAGGGCTGAAAACCAAGTAAAATTTAAAAATGAGCATAGTAGTGCTCCTTTTTTGGGGGACACACAGTGAGTTGGACCACAATGCAGCATTCACAACTTTTACTGGGCGTGCTAAAACTTCCCGAATATTCGCCTGTGGGATAAAAACAATCAAGCTGTTTACAATGTGAGAGGAAGATGTTTTGCTCTCAGTTCTTCAGACCAATATCGCCAGTTTATTGGGAGTTAATATTCCTCTCTAGTAAAGAGTCAGGGCATTTTTTTGAAGATCTTGACATGTATTTTCATCCTCCAGTACTGGTTCTCCAGGACTGATTAAGAACAGAAAGAGAGGAGTGAGTAAGCAAACCTGTGAACACCCCCAATCACAACCTTGTGATGTAACAGGCTGGGCAGTGGACTTAAACATTCAACACAAAAAGTGCACAGAATTTGTCTGACATGAGGCTGTGTCCCAAAATCCTACTGCACAGTTCTCCCATTACTACATCACAAACAGTGGCCTAGGAATTTCAGGGCCCAATATAAAATAGCTATCTCTATAGGAGATAACCAAAACTAAAACAGTGAATACCAGACAGAGGGAACATATGGAATCTGAAATAGGAGAAGAAGAATTCAGAAATGTACAAGAAGTGCTCTCACAAGCAGGTTAATGATTGTTGGATGTTTCTTTCAGAGATCCAGGTTAGCCTCGGTGGGCTGAATGGCTTCCTTCTGCACCATAAGATTCCACTGGCTCTAAGATTCTTCTGGTTTTGCTGTCACCATGTTCCTATGTCGCTCAAGCCCACTCTCATTCCATACTCAATACACGCATGTGCAAGTTCAAGAATTCTCCTCAAAGCTGCCAGTTACAGACAGCTAATAGTTATGTGACCAGGTTAGCTTTCCTGAGTAGGGCAGTGTCCTCAAAGCATGGCCAGAAGTTACACAACATCAGGTTATAGTCCAACAGGTTTACTTGAAATCACAAAATTTCAGCGTGTCAGGTGACTTCAAAGAAACCTGTCAGACCATAACCTGGTGTCGTGGGACTTCTGACTTCGTCCACCCCAGCCCAACACCGGCACCACTTCACAAACATGGCCCAGGCATGATGGAGCCTAATTGTTTCGGTCTGTGCTGAGCAGCTCAATGCTTCCACACATCAGGCTCTTTTGAAATGTAAACCCTCAATTGCTCTTCCAGCTACCGTTTGACCTGCTCAGTGTTTCCAGCTGAATCTGTCCCAATGGCCACTATACGAATTACTGTGATTTGCATGAATTTCGTCAAAGTCTCTCATCGTCTCTGTTTCCCTAAGTTGATCCCAGGAAGCCTCCCCTCCACCCCACACACAACCCACACAGCCCGTCTCTCTGGTACGTTGCCTTACATCAATGTCATCTTTCTTAATCAGGCCCTTAGGAGAAACTACACAAGGTAAAATGAAAAGGAATAAATTCTGCATAAATGAATACAATACCCATGGGCAAATAAGAGAGAACAAGCTGCCAATGTGCACACAGCAGGGATGCAAAGGAAGGGAATCAGGTGATATTATGAGAGAATTCTTTGGAGATGTCCTATTTTCTTAAAGGTGTTACATCGGATGCTCCAGTGGCACCATTAGGCTGTTTCGGAACAAGATCAATTCATGTTGTTGTCAGCTGGGACTGTGGTAGGCATCAATGTTTGTTCCACAGATAATCCAGAATCCTAAAAACATTTCCTCGTCCCTTCATCCTACTTCACCACCTCCCAACTCCCACCAGAATGGATTGGGTGCCACGTAAAAAAATGCATAAGTGTTCCACATGCACAACATCACCTGTTCACTCCATCCTGATGACCGGCTGTTAACTCCGCACTCCCACTCTCTAGAGGACAAACATTTTTAAACACTTGTAAAATCTCTTTTTTGACATTTCCGACAGTTTCCTCTCATACTTTAATTTCTCTCTCCTGATTAACCCTTTAGTTATTTTCTGCCATATTTTATATTCCAACCAATCAGCCAAACTGCCACTCTCCTTTGCACATGTAATTGCACTTCCTTAAATTTGATGCTATCCCAAACATCTTTCACGAACCATGGATAATGATTCCTCCCTTTGGAATATTTCATTTTGGTGAAAATATATGTGTTCTGTTCCCTAGCCTTGTCTGCCAGTTCATTTCAGCTATCTCAGCTTTCAATCCTACACAGAAGTTGTTATTTAGGTTTCCCTGGACTGACCTATCCCCTCCCTACCTCCTCACCTATACTCTCCTCTCCACCTATCTTCTTTTCTCTCCATCTTCGGTCCGCCTCCCCCTCTCTCCCTATTTATTCCAGAACCCTCACCCCATCCCCCTCTCTGATGAAGGGTCTAGGCCCGAAACGTCAGCTTTTGTGCTCCTGAGATGCTGCTTGGCCTGCTGTGTTCATCCAGCCTCACATTTTATTATCTTGGAATTCTCCAGCATCTGCAGTTCCCATTATCTTTGAAAACATTTGATGTCCTCATCCAGGCTACTACTGCAGTCTAAGTTTCCCACGGTTTTTAGGGATTAAAGCCAAATATGATTATTCCAGTTTTGAGAAAGGGTCGCCAGACCCGAAACATTAACTGATGTTTTTCTTCACAGATGCTGCCAGAACTGCTGAGTTTTACCAACTACTTTGTTTTTGTTCCTAACTATTCCCTTCCTTTTATCACAAGCATCTAATATTTTTCCTGCTACACTTTGTCACACATTGTTGTTCCTTTAGATTGTTAGCCTGTGGATCACTCTTACTAGTGACTTCTTTCCCATACTATCCCTCATATCAACCCGAACATATTTACATTCTGATCTCCTAAACCAAGGTCAACTCCAACTATTGGGCAAATGCTGTCCTTGATTAACAGTGCTACCTGTCAACCTTTACCTAGCCTTCTACTTATCAATATTCAGCAACTAATCCTTGTCAGTCTGCAGTCGTGTTACTGGCTCTGATGTATAGAGCCATAGAGTCATAGATCTGTACAGTATGGAAACTGACTCTTCAGTCCAACTCATCCATGCCTACCAGATATCCTGAATTAATCTAGTCCCATTTGCCAGCATTTGGCCCTCTAAATCCTTCCTAGCCATGTACACATCCAGATACCTTTCCAATGTTGTAATTGTACCAGCCTCTGCCACTTCCTCTGGCAGCTCATTCCATACATGCACCACCCTCTACATGAAAAAGTTGCCCCCTAGGTTCCTTTTAAATCTTTCCCCTCTCACTTTAAACGTAGACCCTCTAGCTTTGGACTCCCCCTCCCTGGGGAAAAAAACCTTGTCTATTTTCCTATTCATGTCCCTCGTAAGTTCATAAACCTCTTTCAGATCACCCCTGAGCCTCTGACACTCTCAGGAAAGTAGCCCCAGTCGACTCAACCTCACCATATAGCTCAAACCCTCCAACCCTGGCAACATCCTTGTAAATCTTTTCTGACCCCTTCCAAGTTTAACAATACCTTCCCTACAGCAGGGAGGTGATGGCCTAGTGGTATAATCACTGGGCTGTTAACCCAGAGACCCAGATAATGTTCTGGGGACGCAGGTTCTAAACCCATCATAGCAGATGATGGAATTTTAATTTAATAAATATCTGGAATTAAGAATCTAATGATGCCTGTGAAGCCATTATCAGAAAATCCATCTGGTTCACTAATGTCCTCTGGGGAAGGAAACTGCCGTCCTTACCTGGTCTGGCCTACATGTGATTCCAGACCCAAAGCAAAGTGGTTGACTCTTAACTGCCCTCTGGGCAATTAGGGATGGGCAATAAATGCTGCCTGGCCAGTGATATCCTTATCCTGTGAATGAATAAAGGGGAAAAAAAGCAGGGAGACCAGAATTGAATGCAATATTCCAAAAATGGCCAGCCCAATGTACTGTACAGCCACAACAGAACCTCCCAACTCTAATACTCAATGCACTAACCGATAAAGGCAATCGTACCAAACACCATCTTCACCACCCTATATACCTGCAAATCCACTTTCAAGGAACTATGCCCCTGCATCCCAAGTCTTTTTGTTCAGCAACACTCCCCAGACTTTACCATTAAGTGTTTAAGTCCTGCTCAGATTTGGCCTACCAAAATGTAGCACTTTGTAGTTTATTGTTTCATTTGCTTTGTTGTAAATGCCGTGCGTGTTCAGATACAGAACTGTCAGTTTTGCATTTTTTTGTAATTTTTGTAACAGTTAGTCTAGTTGCTGGTGTATTTCTGGGCTTTTCTCCTCCCCATCCTTTTCTGCCAACCTGCGACCCTCATTTCACACATCACGATTTTCCCCTCTTACCTCGTCTCTACTCTTTCATATATCTCACCTTTCTGCATTTAATTCCCTGCCACCTCTATTTAGTTTAAAACCCTTTCTGCTTCCCTAGTTATACAGTTCACAAGAACACTGGGCCCAGCACAGATCAGGTGTAGACTGTCCCAACTGTGCAGCTCCTACTTTATTTATTAATATGCCAGTGACCCACAGACTGGAACCCACTTCTCCCATACCAGGCTCTGCTCTACATATTCCTCTCTCTAATTTTGTGTGCCGTACGATAGTTTTCAAATTCATCAGGTAATAATCCAGTGATTATAACCTTTGAGGTTCTGCATCACAATTTAGCGCCTTGCTCCTCATAATTTCTCCATGGCTCAGTGGTTAACATTGATGCTTCACAGCACCAGGGACCCATATTCGATTCCACCCTCGAGTGACTGTCTGTGTGGAGTTTGCACATTCTCCCTGTATCTGCGTGAATTTTCTCCAGATTCCTCCCACAGTCCAAAGATTTGCAGGCTGGTTGGATTGGCCATAATAAATTGCCTGTAGTGTTCAGGGATGTGTAGATTAGGTAGGTCATAGGAGGATACGTCTGAGTGGGATGTTCTGAAGGTTGATGTGGACTTGACGGGCCAAAAGGTCTGTTTCTACGTTGTAGGGATTCTATGAAAAAAAATCTTATTTCCGATTCCAACTATACCATTAGACTGTTATGGACCAGGCCAAACCCCTCACTATATATTAAGAAGATAGTCTGGATCGTAACTTTTTCTTATCTTAAATGGAAGTGTAAGGCATTGCATTCTAGATGCAATTCAATTAGTCAAACTACTCGACTTTAAATAAAGACACTTTATATAACACTATAGTTAAAATATAGACAAAATAAAAAGAAAGGAAGTGGCTGAGCTGTAATTCTATCAAAGTGCCTAACAAAATAATATATATATTAACTAATAATAAACTATTCCAATTTAGTAACATCCTATAAGCATACACTTGGCAAAGGCAAAGTCAGTAAAATAGATTGTCTCACATGCAATCCTAACAACAGGAAAAGAAACCCAGCTTTTATCTATAAAAGTGAGAGGAATAAGACCTTCTACATCCCGCTCCAGCAACTTCAGAAATTTGAAACTATAAATGTTGCATTTATGGGAGCTTCACCCCACCCGTTCAGGGTGCTTTTATTGTTCTAATATTTAAAAAAAACCCAAGGCCTCATCAGCTGTTTACTTTATCGGCTTTGAGCAAACTACTCAGTCTCAATTTTTCTTCATAAATAAAACCAGTATAAAATATACCTCTTAAAGCCGTAGAATTAACACAGTACCTACATGCACAATGGCCACTGGGTCTTCACCCTCCCACTACAAGTTCTTGTCCAACCCAGAGGAGAAGTCCTGAATCCTGGCTAAAAATCTGACCCACTCACAGTCACACCCTCCTTGCTGTGGTTACTGCCTAGACGAGAAGACCATATCCTTAATTATGCAACTCCATCCAGGTACAAAGAAACCAGGTAACTTTCCCATTACCAGACATACTGCAGTGTCTGCAGTTCTGCCTCCAGTTCATAAATATTGAGCCAAAGTTACTCAACTGTCTTGTTTGCCCCAGATCGCAATAATTTCCAGGAGCTCTCTCATGCTGCAGCCTTGAAGCATCATGTGTCAGGCCATTCCGAATTAGTTCCAATTATTTAATTATATTATTGACTTAATCATGCTTAATTTATCATTTGTATTAATGCCAATGCAAATTTAAATACTGCGCTAAAATGTAAGAATAGGAAAGACCTTAACCACTAATTAGAGACTCGCCAGACAATTAACTCCTTTCTCTGTGGTAGAAACAAGAACCAATTCCAGTCAGCTCTGACAAATCTGTGTCTCTCTGTCTCTCACTGCCCTCTATAGGGCTCTATTTTCTGCTGCTCCTCCCTTACCCTAGTGAGAAAATTGACCTGCTCCTGGGCTGCTAACTTTCCGTAACAATTACCACATGAGAAGGAGCCAAGTCAGCATATCAAGCAGGAACCCTCTTAAGGAAAGCCACGCCCACAGTTTAAAACTAAGCAGCATTCAGGAAGATCTGGAATTCCTCCTCACCAGAGCTCCTCTCTCTATATACTTCTAAATTCCTAAGTTAACACCAGGTTCTCAGTCATACAAACACAGCAGCTACAAGAGCACATCAGAGGCCAGGAATTCTGCAGCAAGTAACTCACCTCCTGACTCCACACAGCCGGCCTACCATCTACAGGGCACAAGTCAGGCGAGTAACAGAATACTCCCCATTTGCCTGGTTGAGTGCAGCTCCTCCAAGGACTGGGCGGTGATTCTGCAGAACATTTGTCCATAGGAATGACAATGACGTGCTAGTTGCTTGCCAATTCAATCAAACACCATTCTCTCATAGTTAACATATCAGTCCTGTGCTTGCTGCAGTGTTTCATTGAAAGTGACAACACAAGTAGATCAGGTGGTCCAGATGGCATATGGATGATGCCCTCTGGTCCTACACCCGCCCGCAAGGGGAAGGAACCTTCCTGCGTACATCCTGTCAAGTCCACTAAGACCCTGCTATGTTTCAATGATGCTGTCAGACCTGTTGAGTTTCTCCAGCAGTTTTCTGTGTTTGTCGCTGTATTTTATCAGTCATTTAGAGACAAATTGGGAGCTGGAAAGTTGGCATTGTGACAGAGCAAAACATCATATGAACAAGGAACAAGATTAGGCCCTACAATCCGTTGAGCTTGCTCCGAAATGGAGAGGGAATGGGTGGGGACCAATGACTCCATTTGACCATTTGAGTTTGCTTGCTATGGTAAGATTGGCAGCTCAGATGCCTACAGACTGAACGACAAACATGGGCATTTAAGGGTCCACCTCCTACGTGCTTACATTATGGGAGCTCATTGGCACATTGACTGTCTAGGGTAACCTGGTGTCCTCCCAGTGAACTCCTGTGGGAGGTGCTCTCATATAGGGCCCATTGAGCCTTTGAGAGCAACGCTCCCTCTCCTCAGCCACATCCCTTAAGAAACCTCTGTCCAATTCTTTTGCCCACCAACCCAACATTGCGAGGATCTGCTGTCCGGTCCAGTCCTGCCAACGCAACTAAGCTGTCCTACGGGCAGATGGTGCTGAAGATATTGTGTCATTGAATCCCTCAATCATCCAGGATTCTGAGGAGTGAGCCATTGGCCTTGATTGGATATCAGCCATGGTGGATCTACTGCCTATTAAAGCAGACTCACCTCCTGCTTTCACCTCCAAGACAAAACTTCCTTCAAGAAAGTGTCCAAGGGCGCTACTGCATGGGTGAATGAATTGTGGCATGTCAAGAGAGCAGCAGGAATCTGGGACAGTGTTTGTCACAGAATTGACAGCAAACAGGGGTTCAGGTTTATGTCAAATAATTTGGAAAAGTGGAAAGTGGCATCCAAATTGGGCAGGGGATAGAAATTTGATTGAGAAACCGAAAGTCCTGAAGGTTAGAGATAGCACAGTGTGGAGCTGGAGGACCACAGCAGGCCAGGCAACTTCAGAGGAACAGGAAAGTTGATGTTTCGGGTCAGGACCCTTCTTCAGAAATGGAAGGTTGCTACTATCTCTGAGTAAGTTCCTGCTCCTCTGAAGCTGCCTAGCCTCCTGTGTTCCTCTAGCTCCACACTGTGTTATCTCCGACTCCAGCATCAGCAGTTCTTGCTGTGTCAGTCCCGAAGGATAGTCTTGCTTTCCAACCAGGTAGATTTTGGACTCAATAGGAAGTAGGGAAGGAGCAGCAAATTGGAGTTGAGGTAGCAGATCGACATTCATTGTACTCAAATGTAGAACAATCACAAAAGTCTGAAACACTTTCTCCTGCTCCTATTTGTTAAATTATTATATAAGCAAAATATGAATTCAAATCAAGTGAATCAGTGTAAAATACGATCCAAGGACCCACAGGGGACAAGCATGTATTTGTGAGATTACCTGTCAGAATGTGTGAAATCTTAATGGACCCATTCCTTTGAGAGTTGCTCACGTTGTCTGCATACATTTGTCAGTTACTGCACACTGACTGTCATTTTCACTTTACAGATTCCCTACAATGTGTAAAATAGAAGAGGCAACAATTTTTGGTCAATGTTAAGAGCAATTCATTCTGCCACATTGTTGAAATCCATATTATGTATTGGTGTTAAATATTATTACATGCCCATCTCCAAATGCACTTTTTTATTCGAACTGATATTTTTCTTGGGAACGTTTATGTATCATTTGCCTGAGATACAAAGCATTGGAAATGAAAGCAGACTATCGCACACTGATTCTGCAAAGCTGTTGACATTAACAGTATTTTCTTACAAAGAAAAAGGTTGAAAGTTGCTCAACTCATTGTAACAGCATTTGAATGTTTATAAATATCTTATCCAAACACTTTTGAATAAATGAACAAAGAAAGATATACCCAAAATATTCTGTTATGTATATGTTGCTTCTCCATTTTGAGCACACCCTGCTTAAGCTTAATATTTGACCTGTACAAGCTCCTGTAACTGATTGTATGTGGGTTTGACGATGTGTTCATCCATGCCTAATTAGGTAGATCTACAGACAGCATGCATAAAAGTCAAACTACAATGACAGCCGCTGAGGATGTTATATTTTACTTTGTTTAATGAAGGAACATGAAGTGGAACAGTCATTGTCTTCCCCAAGGACTGGTTGATCACTATCCACCATCCAGTGGTTTATGGAAGTCAGATCACATTCAGCAGCAAGATTTCAAGAGGCATTCTTCGACTTTGGAGGATGGGCTAAGATGAATCGCTTTCCTTGGTAGACTTCATCAATGGACACAGAGCAAAGGCTGGTAAAATGAAGTATATGCACCACTTCTCAACTGTTCATATGGCCATTAGACTCCAGCTTTCCATTCTGGAAAGTGCTGGGAGACATCAAGAGTTAGAGTTCTACCCTGGACCCATTGTCCCTCACTGTCTGTATGGAGTTTGCACGTTCTCCCCGTATCCCCACATTTCCTCCTGGTGCTCCGGTTTCCTCTCACACTCCAAAGAATTGTAGGCTAGACAGATTGGCCATGCTAAATTGCTCATAGTGACCTGGGATGGCGCAGGCCAGGTGGATTAGCCATGGGAAATGCAGGGTTATAGGGTACGACAGTGGATCTGGGTGGGATGATCTTCAGGGAGTTGGTGTAGACTCAATGAGCCAAATGGCCTGTCTTCTATGCTTATTGAGGACAGGATTAGAGACAGTTAGGAGATATGTAGTTTGCAAAGACAGCAGGCCAGTTCACAAATCAACTCCTTCCACTAAAATTCAATGCTCACATCCCAGGGATATGGAAACCAGATTGTATACAGTAGGTCAAGTTGAACTCTTCTCATTGTATTTCACTTGGAAAGACTTGGGAGAGCTGAGGTATCCCTGTGGATGTGTGGTCCCAGGGCAGGCTGGAGGTGCGGGGTCAGGATTCTCTGGGGCTTGGTGTTGGTACTCTTTGAGATTATTAATGGTGAAGGGATTTTTGTGGAAAATGTATATGACAGTCTTGGAATTGTTCATTATGAAAAGACTTGTCAACAAGTTTCAGTCTGCTAATGAGTGTTAATAAGCATCAAACTGTGCATTTATGAATGAAAGTACGTTTCTCCATGCAGTATAGTCTGTAATATAGGAAAGTCAATAACAGAACTATATTATTTACCTTATGTGTTGGGCACATATGGATACTCAATGAGTTGGCATAGCAGGAGAAGTGGAACAAAGTGTTGGGTGGAAGTAGGTACTAATTTCTGTTTGGAATTATGAAAGGGCATTCTTCTGCCGGAAGTGTGGAAACTAACTGGGATTACCATAGTTGACCAAAAAAATGAAGAGTTAAAAAAAAGTGCTATTTCAGAGTGTCTGTTCATATAAGGCCATTCTAGAATTTGCACTGCATAACTAATTTTTCACACTGTCCATTTCACAAACAAATGTCTGCTGATGGGCAGCTCCAAATGGTCACTTGAAAGAAGTAACAAGGAGTGGAGCTGGATGAACACAGCAGGCTAAGCAGCATCAGAGGAGCAAGAAAGCTGACATTTCAGGCCTAGACCCTTAGGCCCAAAATGCCAGCTTTTGTGCTCCTAAGATGCTGCTTGGCCTGCTGTGTTCATCCAGCTCTACACCTTAGTATCTCGGATTCTCCAGCATCTGCAGTTCCTACTACTACTGAAAGCAAGTATTTGTTGACATAGGGGAATGTCGTTAAATGGAGTGTTTGTTTTCTTAAGGGATTAGTTGAAGCAATTTCATACATTGGATGTTTGTTTTGTATCAAGGAGATTGTGTTTTATTTTCATTGTAACACCATCAATAATCTGATAACTTTATTTTCTATCGGAATTCCTTCAGATTTGTTCAACTTCTGCATAAAGAGGAGATGGCATGGAGAAGGGAGAGCAAAGTGTGCTGGGAGTGCTGGTAAGAATTGGTACTATGTTGACAAAGGGATGGAGAATGATTAGAGGCACATACTGCATAAGGATGTAATGAAGATGGCTTGATTGACATGAGGGTAGGTGAGATTGTAGGGGAGGTAAAATAGATTTGGACTAGCAGAGGATGTAAGAGGGACCATGGTATGGATTAACACAGAGTGTATAATGGAACTTGATTTGGAGTATGGGACACATCGTGGGCATGAAGGGCAACGAGAATGCACAGGGGCATAGGCTGGCAGGGATGCAGCATTAAGCTTGATGCAGCAGGAAGAGCGTTTTATGTTTTAACTTATCATGTTAAAACTTTGTACACTGCCCTGGAGCCCCCAGGCAGGCTTTCCACCCAGACTGCCTCAGGGAATAAGTTCTTTCAGGATTGCCTGTCGTAACTCCCAGTCCAACTCATACCATTGTACAGACTTCTGATGTGATAAGAAGTGGCTGGAGTATGCCATTTAAACCTTCAAATTCATTCCACAATACCACATGACCATGGCTGAACTCTGAACTCAGTTCCACCTGATCATCATTTCCTGAACATCTGAAAAATCTATCAACATCCACCTTGAACATACTTGCTGACTGAGCATGCCTACAGCCATCTGGGGGAGCAGAGAATTCCAAAGATTCATCATTCCATGAGTGAAGAAGGCTCTCCTCATCTGAGTCCTACACAGCCAAACTATCCTGAGACTGTCATGTCCCCCACTCAGTTCTAGATTCCTGAGACAGGTGAATTGTTCCCAGGTCCTACCCTGTCAAGCTTTGTAAGAATTTTATGCAGTTAAATTCTTCTAAGCTCTTGGGAATGTAGGCCTAATCCACTCTTTTATTTTAGGAAAAGGACAATCCCCTTATTCCCATGAATCATTGTTCTACTTGGCTTAGGATGGGGTGTGCACCCTTGCCCATTCTGGCCTTAGCTTTAGTCTTGGCTTGTTCATCCAGCTCCACACTTTGTTATCTTGGATTCTCCAGCATCTGCAGTTCCCATTATCACTGATACTATACTATTCTGTTTCTTGGATTTGTGAAGATGTCACTATGTTTAATTTTAGATGCCATGGCTTTATTTGATGCAGGGATATGTCTAATTGTGTGGGAGGATGGTGTTTGGGGACAGTCACCACAACATTCTTGGCTTTATAGTTCTTGCGAAGATTTATAGCTTGGATTGTGGATGATGTTGGCTTGCTCGCTTAGCATGGTGATAAAACGTCTGTATGAGAACTAAAACTGTGGATCCGATGCATGAACAACATGTTTGTCATCATTAAATGCATTAAGTTAGAAAGGACACACCATCTCCTACCTACTAACCTCATCCCGCCTCCTCGGCCTGTATGTCCTCCCCAGACTGACCTATCCTCTCCTCTCCACCTATCTTCTCCTCTATCCACCTTCGGTCTGCCTCCCTCCCTCTCCCTATTTATTTCAGAACCCTCTCCCCATCCCCCTTTTCTGATGAAGGGTCTAGGCCCGAAACATCAGCTTTTGTTCTCCTGAGATGCTGCTTGGCCTGCTGTGTTCATCCAGCTTCACACTTTGTTATCACAGTATATTATCATGTGGTATGTAGTAATGAATCTACTGAGAAAACTTTTATAACACTATTACATGGAGTAAAAATGCTATTTGGTCTTCAGAGGCCTAGCCTCCTGATTGTAACCTGGCAAACAAATAATAGCATTGCACAGCATGTATATTCAAGTCATGTTTTCCAACATGATTCTGACAAAACGAAACGTTGCCCTGGAAACCTCTAGGATTTGAGAATTGCAAGAGAAAACTCTCAAAGTTCAATGATCGAAGCTGCGATTTGAACTCAATTATCCAACAACATTTTTTAATGAAATCATCCATGCTGTTTTGAATACGATGAAGAATGATTGTATTGAGTGACGAAGAAACTTTTAATTCAACAAAATATGGAAAACAGGCCTGATGATGACCTTCATGGATTGTCACACAACCCATCTTGTTCACAAATGTCCTTCAGGGAAGGAAATCTGCCATCCCTACCCAACCTGGCCTACACAAGACTCCAGAGTGACAAAAATGAACTGGTCTTTTAACAGCCCTCTGAAATTGCCTAGAGAGCCAATCAGTTCCAGGGGCCATTAGGGATGGGCAGCAATGTTCCCTCTAAGCTGCATGGCCCACACAGATGACCCAAACAGACCGAGTGGTGTAAGATCCATTAATCCTCCCCCAACCCTTCCAAAAGTCAGTGCCATGCACAGATCTCAGGTCTCGCACTATGACTACTAGCTTTTGAGAGAATGTAGATGGCATCTAATATAGCCTTACCAGCGATGCCCACAAAACTGATCCACATCAATATAACAGGACTAGACATAATCAATGGATGAAGAATGTTCCCAATGACCAGGGAGTCTCCTCCTCCAACTCTTCCAACAAGCCTCCTCTAACTTCTCTTCACCGTTATCAACATTCCATGCTGATACTTTCTCTCTCATCTGCATATCTAGCGTAGGAGACACTGTGGGAATGACGTTGGCATTCAGGGTGGCAAACGTGCACGGGGTAGTCAGGACAGGGACACAATGAGACAAGTAAAACCATCAGGACAAATAAAGAATAATCTCATCTGTATTCACATCACACAATGTGGCTCATAATACAAAGCGAGAGAGACAATAGGATTTCACTGATGTTTAGGGCTTTAAGATCCAACATCACATGGATGCAACAGGATATCAGTCAGTGGTGTCAGCGAATCGGTAAAATTACCATAATTTAAAGATAGTGGCAGCAGAGTAGGCAACAACCAGGCTTGCCCATTCCATCTGTTTTTTTACTTCTTTTCTCTCTTTTTATCTTTTTTTTAGCTTTGTAGCTCTTTTTTACTGACCTTCTGGAGAGAGCTCATTCTTGGAAGCAGCAGTGAAAACAGTATCGGAGTCTGGAGGATGGCAGTGGATGGGGCCAGTGGGACTTTGACGTTCAGTAGAGTAGTGATTGGCGAGCCTGGATAGTGGTCTGCAGTGAGGGATCCAGCCCAATGTGGGGAAAGCCCAACATGGATCAACCACAGGCCCATGGCTATAGAAAGGTGGTAATGTTGAACTTTTATTCATTTGTTCTTCTGTTTTGTATCCAAGAGCTTGTACCTAGATACCTTTGTGCCTACAACATCACCAGCAGTGCCAATTTTTTTTCCACTTTTCACTGCACCCCTGCACTTGAGTACATGTGACAATAAATCTAATTCTAATTCTAATCCCAGAGGACCATAGGGCTGTTCTTTCATGAGAGAGAGAAATGAGTGGCGTTGGCTTAATCTGGGCACCACCAGTTTGTGAACTTACCTATCAAAATGCTCCAGGCTGCAAACTTGGGACCATCAATATGTTGTGAGCCCTCCAAGGTGATACAAATATCACAGCGTGGTGGCTCAGTGGTTAGCACTTCAGCGCCAAGGACCCAGGTTCGATTCCAGCCTCAGGCAATTGTCTATGTGGAGCTTACACATTCTCCCCATATCTGTGTCGGGTTCCTCCCACAGTCCAAAGATGGTTAGCTGGATTGGCCATGCTAAATTGCCTGTAATGTTCAGGGTAGGTGGATTAGCTGTGGGAAATGCAGGGTTATGGGGATAGGGTAGTGGGGTAGGTCTTGTTGAGATGCTCTTTGGAGGTTTGGTGTGGACTCAATGGGCTGAATGTCCTGCTTCCATAGTATAGGGATCCTATGAGCTTTCTAACATTTCCTGTTCCACAAGGGACCCAGTAAGGTCTGGAATGATGCTTGCAGTCTCACTACCACATGGTTATCCCACTTTATTGAAAATTTGGCAATGGCAGGAGTATTGGAAATCCTGGAAATTGGTCATGACCGTTGCTTTCCCTATTTAGAATAGTCTACACCTCTATTCTTCCTACCAAAATGCATAACCTCACACTTTCCCACCTTGTACTCCAGATGCCACATCTTTGTCCACTCTCTCAGTCTGTCTAATTCCTTCTACAGCTTCCCTGGCTCCTCAACAGTATCTGTCGCTCCCCCATCTTTGTGTAATCTGCAAAACATAGCAACAATGCCCCCAGTTCCTTCGCCAGATCATTAATGTATAATGTGATCTCAATACTGACTTCAGTCGAACTCTGCTAGTCACAAGTGGAACATGATGGAAGCCAGTCAGAAGGTGTGTTACTCACTGCAGGTCAACGCCTGACTTGCTTTTGCAGCTACTATACTTAAATGACTGGTCCAGCTCTTAGTACTCTGACGATTGGTAACCCGCTGTGTGTCAATGGTGAGCGATTCAGCAATGTTAAGGTCAGTGATTGTCAAGAGGCAATGGCTAGAATCTGTCTCGGAAATGTTCACTGCCTAGTACTTGTGTAGAGCATATGTTACTTTCCATGTTTCAGCCTGGAAACCATCCAGGTTCTGCTGCATTTGGACAGGGACTGCCACAGTATCTGAGGAGTCGCAAATGGTGCTGAGCGTTATGCAATTATCAGCAAACAGCCCACCACTGACCATATGATGGATCGGGTTTGGAAACAATCCTCTAATAATGTCCTGGTAGATGACCCATCCGTTTAAGAGAGATATGGAAGAAAAGAAGGAGGGGGAAGTGGAAAATTTTTACGGTTGCAGTACATCCAGCTATTGTGCATGTCTCAATATTTAACTACATGTTGCATTCATCTGGAAAACTAAATTAATTATCCCCATAAAAATTATGCAAGAAGTAATTATAGTTGCAAGATAAAGAAATTGCTAACAAAATTACATTGACCAAGTAAAAATGGCTCAACGTCTGGCAGAGGTGTCCCTCCCCCGCAGCCGATGTCAGGTCTGCCTTAAATCAGATGGTAAGTCACCCAATACCAGTACCACAGTAACAGTGGATAGCATCACACATCACAACACGGTTTCGCACTTTAAGTCGTGAGAACATCTATTTAAAATTGACTTTGCCCATTCTAAAATCTCAGAAATGTGCGCATTTCACAATGGACCACATTATTCATCAGTGTCAAGAAAACACATGCACCCAGGGACTGTCAAAACACAATAATTCACCAGAATTCTGCAGCTTCACTTCCTCAGCAGCAATAAACGTAGACAAATTCGCACTGAGGAACCATAACCCTGGCTCCTTTGTTCAAGAGATATAGATCCTGGGCTGTACATGAAAGTTGAAGATGCACTGGACAGGGCACAGATCTCCAGTGAGGAGATATTGTCTAATTACTCATAGAATAAAATCATCAGAGTGATGCTCTGTGCTGGAAAAAGTGATTTTTAGATAATCTTGCAAGTTTGGAAAAATTGGTCACAGGGCAGTCATTTTTCCTGATGTGTGACTATAACTGTGAAGTGTCTTGTGGAACTGGGCCATATTTATTTAGAAGCACTTGGCTATGTGCCAGGAACAGGGAGATGTAATACCTGCTGTTGCAATCCTACAGTGTACCCATTACATTACACATACGAGGTCATTTCTGGCAATTGTCTCCGCAGCTCCCGATGTTTTACTGACCTGGGAATGATGGGTGGAATAGCCTGGGAGACTCATCATCCAACTATTCACCCCTTCTCAGTGGAAAATTAGGAAAAATCAGAAATATGCACGATCACTGCAGAATGTTGCTCCAAATAGTAAAGACAGATATTGAAGAAATCATATGTATTTCTGCATTTATTGATTGAAATAATGTGGAGAATAACAACTTTATTCCTAATAGAATCCCTTGCTAGTTAAGAGTCTATATTCTCCATAACCGCCATTCCAGATAGCAAATGAATGAATCTCTTTCGTCCTCACCTAAACCTATTTACGTTTTTTCCTAAATAAAGAGACCAAAGCTCTGCACTGCACTCCAGATGTGAATCTCATCAATGCCCTCAACAACCGAAGCAAAATGTCCATTCTTGTATATTCCATTCGCCTTCATGTAAACATTTCATTTGCATTCCTAATCACTTGCTGCACCGGGACGCTAACAATATGACTTATGTGCCTCAGGATTCTGCAATCTCTCCCTATTTAAATTAATATTCCAATTGTCTACTCTTCCAGCCAAAGAAAACAAGTTCACACTTGCCGAAATTACACTCCATCTGACCGATTCCACCCTTCTTACTTATTTTATTGAAAACCCATTGCAGACTCATTACGAAGAGAGTAGGAACTGCAGATGCTGGAGAATCTGAGATAACACAGTGTAGAGCTGGATGAACACAGCAGGCCAAGCGGCATCATCGGAGCAGGAAATTTGACGTATTTCTGAAGAAGGGTCTAGGCCCAAAACATCAGCTTTCCTGCTCCTATGATGCTGCTTGGCCTGCTGTGTTCATCCAGCTCTACACTTTGTCATCACAGACTCATCACATCTCCTTCATTACTTTCTTTCACAACAATACTTCTGTCATCAGTAAATTTAGCAACTTTGTCTTCAGGATGCATGTGTATAAATGATGTGCAACAGATTTTCGAAGGCTGACAATGAAACTGCAACTTCAGATAATTTGAAACCAACACAGAAATTGCTGGAGAAATTCAGCAGGCCTGGCAGCATCTGTGGAGAGAAAACAGAGTTAACATTTTGAGTCCAGTGACTTCTTCTTCTCTGATGAAGTGTCGCTGGATTTGAAACGTTGACACGGAGAGGTTTAGAGAATTAATTTAGTTCACAGTAGTCTGAATTTTCCACTTGAAATTTAAGGCAGCTGTAACAAATTTCTGAAGACGGCACACAAAGCAATTCAGCTGATTAATCAGAGAGAAGGTGATAAAGTAGTAAACGTTGGTTTTGAATAAATTTGCATAAATAAAATTCACTCCACAGAAGCAGACTATTCAGCCTAGCTGCTCTATGGCACCATATGTACTTCTCTCGAGTCTCCTCAACCCCCATCAACACACTCCATCAGAAAATTATTCTATACCTTTCAGCCCTGTGTATTTATGTACCTGTGCTATAGCCCTCAGACACTGCATCCAGTAGGGACTTCCATATTCTAACCACACTCTGAGTCAAGATGCTCCCTTCCAATCCTCTAGTTGATTAATCAGGGACAATCTTATATCTAAGACCCTAGCCTTCTCTTTAGGACAGCGCGGTGGCTCAGTGTTTAGCACTACTGTCTTGCAGTGCCAGGGACCCAGGTCAGATTCCACCCTCGAGAGACTGTGTGGAGTTTGCACAGTCTCCCTGCGTTTGTGTGGGTTTCCTCTGGGTGCTCTGGTGTCCCCCCACAGTCCAAAGTTGTGCAGTTTATATGGATTGGTCATGCCAAATTGCCCCATACTCTCTAGGGGTGTGCGGGCAAGGTGGATTAATCCTGGTAAATATGCAGAATTACAGCGATGGGGTTGGGGCTGTGGGTCTAGGTAGGGTTCTTCTCAGACAATTGGTGCCGACTTGATGGGCTAAATGTCCTGCCTCGATACTGTAGGGGGGGTTCTATGATTCTCAAGTAAATGTAATTCTTCCAATGTCTCCAATCACTGAATCCCTATAGAGCAGAAAAAGGCCAATTGGCCCATTGAGACTCCACCAAACTTTTGTAGGACCATCCTATCCCCATAACCCTGCATTTCCTATGGCTAATCTACCTAACCTACACATCCCTGGGCACTACAGGACAGTTTAGCATGGCCAATCCACCTAACCTTCTGAAGAAGGGTCTAGGCCCAAAACGTCAGCCTTCCTGCTCCTCTGATGCTGCTTGGCCTGCTGTGTCCATCCAGCTCTACACCTTGTTATCTAACCTAACCTGTACATCTTTGGTATGACATCCAATGTCTAAGTGCAATCAGTAAGTCAACAAAAACAATAAAATCTGGTGTTCCAAGGAAGAGTCACTGGACCTAAAGCATTAATTCAGATTTCTCTCCATAGATGCTGCCAGACCTGCTGAGGCCTTCCAGCAATTTCTGATTTCCAGCCTCCTTGGCTCTTCCAGTTTTTCTGATAAAATACAGCTCTGAGTGTGTGTTTGAACCTTGGCAGTGAAGATTTCCTTTGACAAATTGATTCCTAAAATGGCCCATAAATATTTCAGAGCCATTGTCAATGGCAACGAGTATTTGGCGTGCTTCTGTGAGATGCTAATTACATGCCTCCTTTGCCATGGGTTGAATTTGCCAGGGCCGTCCTGGAGTTTTTATCAGTCTTGTCTGTGAGGGATGGGGCTTATTTTTTCCTGCCAGCAGCTTAAACGTTTACCATAAAGTTCTCAGAAATTTTCAGGAGTGCCAGCTTTCCCAGAAGTAACTGGGACTGCCTTGCATTAATTTGATGATCATGAATATTCATGAATCCCCCAGGTTCCTGTAATTATGTTCCAGGGCACAATCCCATTAGGTAGAAACTGGAAACGTGTTAATTCAGTCATCTGTGTTAAATATGAGTCATGACCCTGGAGGGGGCAGACTTCTTCCAATCAGCCACATCCTTCAGCCACATCTGGAGTATTGTGTCCAGTTCTGGTCATCCCATTACAGGAAAGATGTGGAAGTGTTGGAAAAGGTGCAGAGGAGATTTACCAGGATGTTGCCTGGAATGGAGGGAAAGTCTTACAAGGAAAGGTTGAGAGAGCTAGGGCTTTTCTCTTTCGAACAATGAAGGATGAGAGGCAACTTGACAGAGGTGTACAAAATGATCAGTGGTATAGATAGAGAGGACAGCCAGAGACTTTTTCCTAGGTTGGAGGTAGCTATTATGAGGGGGCATAGTTTTAAAGTGAGTGGGGGTAGATATAGGGGAGACGTCAGAGTTACATTCTTTACTCAGTGAGTGGTCGGGGTGTGGTATGCATTCCCGGAGAGGGTAGTGGAGACGGCCTCATTAGGAGCATTTAAGCAGCTATTAGATAGGCATATAGATGACAGCATAAGGTAGAGGTGGAGGTTAGATAGACCTTAGGTTTTGGGTAGAAGTTTGGCACAACATTGTGGGTCAAAGGGCCTGTACCGTGCTGTACTGTTGTATGTTCTATGCTCTTTGTCCAGTGAGCACAATCGCCTTCACTAACTGGGCTTCCTCAACTGAAGCATGCTTTCTATTTGCATAAAAGCTTACACAGTAAGGGGTGAAGCCTCTCCCTGTTAATCAGCCACACGCAGTCTGGTTAGTTATTAAACACTAGCAGGGTGAGGGGTGAAGTCTAACCTGGCCAACAAACCTGTCCAAGTGAGGCAGCCCACACTGACTGATCCCAGCAGACCTGGTCTGGGCAGGTAGAGGCTGAACTGAGGAGGCCACCTATTGTGGGGGGTCTCCTTGTTCCATCAAGTCTTTGGAGAAAAGGGATCAGGAGTGCATGTTCCCCCTTGCTGCAATGGAAGGTCAGTGACCAGCTGGTGCATGTGTTAGTGAGTGTTGGTGCCCTGTTCTGTTTTAAGAGTTAACCCAGGCAGACATGCCCTGTCACTCTAATGCCAGTCGTGAGACATTAAGATGGCAAATGTTGATTGAACAAAGGCATCTTACTGCTGCGGGACGTAGTGGAAGCAGATATGATAGTGGCTTTTAAAGGGCATATTGCCAAATACATGAATAGGAAGGGAATAGAGACACATGGTCCCCGGAAGGGTAAGGGGTTTTATTTGGAATGAGCTGCATGTCAGTGCAGGATTGCAGGGCTGTAATTTTCTTTGTTTTTTTTTGTTCTATCTGTTAAGAGATACCTGGCACCCGGCCTACCCGTGTGACAGCCCTCTGTAATGATGACCTTATAATGACAACTGACACTCATAGAGGCATGAAACATTGAGTGGCACAAATCCCGGCAGAGCACAGCAGATCATTCATCCTCCTGTAGCACTGGAGCCAGGTTCCCTTCAGGCACCGAACCTTCGCAGATATCACTGCCAAGCTGCCTTCGTCAGTCAGGATGATCCCTTGATGCCATCTTTAGGGAAAAAGAAATTCCCTTCTCTCTGAACAAAAAAAAAGGTGCTGTAAATCAGAAACAAAAACAGAAATTGGTGAAAAATCTCAGCAGGTCTGGCAGCATCTGTGAAGAGAAATCAGTTATCATTTGGGTGCAGTGACCCTGCTTCAGAACTGATGTTAGCCAGGAAGAAAATGCTTCCTTACACAGAGGATAGTGTTGGGGGTAAGAAGTAAAGAGTAAACAATAGTGAAGATAAAGCTCACAGGGGGACAGAAAAACAGTTGGACAGAGAAAGGAGTAGAGAATGGTCAAGCTAGGAAAATGAATGGCTGCTAATGGGGACTGTTAGTGGCTAACAATGGGTAATGTAAAATAACAGACCATGCCAAAACTGTGTGAGGACTTTACTGATGTCAGAATATTCAGCAACTGTAACACCTACCTACTTCCTCCCTCCTCGGTGACCAAGGGCCCAACAAGCCCTTCCAGATGAAGCAGCACTTTACCGGCACTTCCCACAATGTAGTCGACTGCATTCTCTGCTCACAATGTGGTCTCCTCTACATTAGCGAAAGAAATTGCAGACTGGGAAACCACTTTGTAGAATGCCTGTGTTCTGCCTGCAAAAATGTCCCCGAAACTGCAAATGCCTGACACTTCAACATACCACCCTGTTCCCTGACCGACATCTCTCTCTGGGGCTTCTTGCAATGGTCCAATGACACTCAGTGTAAGTTGGAAGACCAACCCTCATTTTCCACTTGGGGACCCTGCAGCCTTCAGGACACAATATCAAGTTCAATAACTTTATGGCTTGAGTTCTCCCATGTCCTTATCCCAACCCCCACACACCAGGCCTTGTTATCACGTAGTCTGTTATTACATACACTCATTGTTACCCACTAACAGTCCCCATTAATAGCTATTCACTCTCCTAGGCTGACCATTATCCATTCCTTTGGCTGACCAAATGTTTTTCTCTCTCTTTGGGCTCATCTCCACCTATCTCCCGCAAGAAGAATAACTTCTGAAGGAGGGGTACTGGACCCGAAATGTTAACTCTGATTTCTCTCCACAGGTACTGCCAGACCTGCTGAGATTTTCCAGCAAGTTCTGTTTTTGTCCCAGCCCTCCTGGACAGCCTTCAGGAAAACCTCGAGAGGGGTTTTCACTGAATCATGATTCTGTTTTTTGCCCAGTCACTGGCACTTCCGGGGTTAGCTCATTAAGTATATTCAAAACTGAGGTAGACAGATTTTTAATCAGTCAGAGAATCAAAGGTAATGGGGAATAGGTACAAAACTGGAGCTGACGTTTACCAGATCAGCCATGATGGAGATAGCAGGAACTGCAGATGCTGGAGAATCTGAGATAACAAGGTGTGGAGCTGGATGAACACAGCAGGCCAAGCAGCATCAGAGGAGCTGGAAAGGCCAATACTTCGGACCTAGACCATGATCAAGTCAATTTTCACAATGGCCTACTTCTGCTCCATGTTTTATGATCTAATGGAAATGGTGTTGAGCCAAGTTTGAGTGTTGCTTCTGGATTGTTGGCTGAAATCTAGGTGAGTGCCTTCAGAATATGGCACTCATAAATGGGAACCTGGAAGCAACTGGCTTGGAGCAGAATTTCCTGCCCAATTTGGAATTTACGCCCCCAACCTTCTTCTTAATGCTTAATGTCCTGAGTAGAAGCTTAGAACAAACAGGTGTCCCACCTACTTTTCCACCTACCTCTGCACTCAACCTCAAGAAAATCCCACCTTCATGCCTAATCTCACTTCCACTTTTACCTTCAGCAACTCCAATGTGCAACTTCTTGCAATTTTTCACAGATATGGCATTCAGCTACTCTCCTGTAACCAAGCCCGACTTTTCCAATCACAAACAAACAGTACCAGTTATTCTCTCTCATGTGCTTGACTTACAATTAAAATAATCATACATAATTCTTCAATCAGCTTCCCCTTCTCTGGCATGCAGTTTATTTCAATTCTCTCTTATGCCTAGTAAAATTTTGCAGTTAATTATTTTGGTTTTGCTGTATTTACATGTAGGACTCCCCTAAGCACCCCTCTAGGTCAGATGTCTCAACTATTATTTTGTCTTTGATCAATGAAGCTGTTCGTTGCTATGGGTCAACTGCTGTTCATTATTCTTTGGTCAGGGGACAAGGTCAGAAATCACACAACCCCAGGTTATAGTCCAGAGATAATGGGAACTGCAGATGCTGGAGATTCCAAGATAATAAAATGTGAGGCTGGATGAACACAGCAGGCCAAGCAGCATCTCAGGAGCACAAAAGCTTTTGTGCTCCTGAGATGCTGCTTGGCCTGCTGTGTTCATCCAGCCTCACATTTTATTACCCAGGTTATAGTCCGACAGGTTTATTTGAAAACACAAGCTTTTGGAGCCTTAGTCCTTCTTCAAACGTTAGTGAGAGAGGTAATCTCAGACACAGACTTTATCAGTAAAAGATCAAAGGTTCGCACCACTGATGAGGGTGTACTAAACTAATCTAAGATGCTGTTAGATCCTTAATCAGTTAGAAGGCTTTAATTGATAAATAAATACATATAAATCCCAAATTTCTTTCAGATCACGGTCCTGAGAGAACAAAAGATTTTGGTAGTGTAAAGAAAAGGTGACATTTTAAGTTAGACAATGCATGTTAGGTGTGAGGCCTTGTTTGCAATCCGTTTGTCTTTTAGTTTGGATTCAGACTGGTTTTATTTCTAAAGTAGGAATTTATAAAATTCAACATTGACTGACTGTCTATAAATTGTGTGCTTTTTGACCAAAATAAAATGTATCTGGAAATCAAATTCACCTCATTGATTCACATGAGTACGTGCGTGTGTGAGGGGGAAGAGAGAGTGTGTGAGAGTTTGGGAGATAGAGAAAGGGAGAGAGTGTGTGTGTGTGTGTGTGTCTGTGTCTGTGTGAGTGTGTGTTTGTGAGAGAAATAGAGAGAGAGTGTGTGAGGGAGTGTGTGTGTGTGTCTGTGTATGTGTCAACGCGTGTGTGTGTGTGTGCGTGTGTGTGTGTGTGTGTTTGTGTGTGTGTATGTGTGTGTCTGTGTGAGTGTGTGTGTGAGAGAGAAAGAAAGAGCGTGTGTGTATCTGTGTGTGTGTGTGTGTGTGCACACGATTGTGAATGTGTGTGTATGTTGTGTGTCTGTGTGTGTGTGAGAGAGAAAGAAAGAGCGTGTGTGTGTCTGTGTGTGTGTGTGTGTGTGTGTGTGTGCACACGCTTGTGAACGTGTGTGTATGTTGTGTGTCTGTGTGAGTGTGTGTGTGAGAGAGAAAGAAAGAGAGTGAGTGTGTGTGTGTATGTGTGTGTGTATCTGTGTGAGTGTGTGTGTGTATGTGTGTGAGTGAGTGTGTGTGTGTGTGTTTGCATCTGTGTATTTGTGAGTGTGTGTGTGTGAGAGAGAAAGAGAGAGAGAGTGTGAATGTGTGTGTGTGTGTGTGTGTGTGTGTGTGTATCTGTGTGAGCATGTGTGTGTCTGCGTGAGTGAGAGAGTGTGTGTGTGTATCTGTGTGAGCGTGTGTGTGTTTGTGTATGTGTGTGAACATGTGTGTGTGTGTGAGTGTGCACGTGTGTGTGTGTGAGAGAGAGAGGTGGGGGGGAGTGTGTGATCCAAGGCCGAATGTCCTTGACTGCTGAAGTGTTCCCCCACTGGGAGGTCAAGGACGTTTGGCGTCGGATCATCAGGTAAACATCCTCCAAGGCAGACAGCGGGACACAACAACACAGAGTCACTGAGCAGAGGCTGATAGCACGTTCGGTTCCCATGAGGACTGCCTCAACTCAGATCTTGGGTTCATGTCGCACTACAGGTGTCCCCATCACACTGTACACTCTCACACACAGACACACAAACAAACACACACACACACACACACACACACACACACACACACACACACATGCACACTCACTCACTATCTCACACACACACACACACACACTCACTCGCTGTCTCACACACATACATGCGCACACAGAGACACACTCACACACACAGATAACAAAGTGTGAAGCTGGATGGACACAGCAGGCCAAGCAGCATCTTAGGAGCACAAAAGCTGACGTTTCGGGCCTAGACCCTTCATCAGAGAGGGGGATGGGGAGAGGGTTCTGGAATAAATAGGGAGAGGGGGGAGGCGGACCAAAGATGGAGAGTAAAGAAGATAGGTGGAGAGAGTATAGGTGGGGAGGTAGGGAGGGGATAGGTCAGTCCAGGGAAGATGGACAGGTCAAGGAGGTGGGATGAGGTTAGTAGGTAAGAAATGGAGGTGTGGCTTGAGGTGGGAGGAAGGGATGGGTCAGTGGAAGAACAGGTTAGGGAGGCAGAGACAGGTTGGACTGGTTTTGGGATGCAATCCAACCCCACCACCCAAGACATTTTTCCATCCCGACCCTTGTCTGCCTTCTGGCGAGACCACTCTCTCCATGACTCTCTTGTCCACTCCACACTCCCCTCCAACCCCACCACACCCGTCACCTTCCCCTGCAACCGCAGGAAATGCTACACTTGCCCCCACACCTCCTCCCTCACCCCCATCCCAGGCCGCAAGATGACTTTCCATATTAAGCAGAGGTTCACCTGCACGTCTGCCAATGTGGTATACTGTATCCATTGTACCCGGTGTGGCTTCCTCTACATTGGGGAAACCAAGCGGAGGCTTGGGGACCGCTTTGCAGAACACCTCCGCTCGATTCGCAACAAACAACTGCACTTCCCAGTCGCCAACCATTTTAACTCCCCCTCCCATTCCTCAGGGATGTCCATCATGGGCCTCCTGCAGTGCCACAATGATGCCACCCAAAGGCTGCAGGAACAGCAACTCATATTCCGCTTGGGAACCCTGCAGCCCAATAGTATCAATGTGGACTTCACACACTTCAAAATCTCCCCTTCCCCCACCGCATCACAAAACCAGCCCAGCCTGTCTCCGCCTCCCTAACCTGTTCTTCCTCTCACCCATCCCTTCCTTCCCCCCTCAAGCTGCACCTCCATTTCCTACCTACTACCTCATCCCGCCTCCTTGACCTGTCCGTCTTCCCTGGACTGACCTATCCCCTCCCTACCTCCCCACCTATACTCTCCTCTCCACCTATCTTCTTTTCTCTCCATCTTCGGTCCACGTCCCCCTCTCTCCCTATTTATTCCAGAACCCTCTCCCCATCCCCCTCTCTGATGAAGGGTCTAGACCCAAAACGTCAGCTTTTGTGCTCCTAAGATGCTGCTTGGCCTGCTGTGTTCATCCAGCTTCACACTTTGTTATCTTGGATTCTCCAGCATCTGCAGTTCCCATTATCACTCACACTCACACACACACTTGCTTTCTCACATTTACACACTCGCTATCTCTCACACGCACTCACACACATTCTCCCTCCCCGCCCCACCACACACATACATACACATGTTCACACTCTCACCCATACACACTCGATCTCTCTCACACACACACACACAAACACACACACACACACACACACACACACACACACACACACACACACACACACACACACACACACACACACACACACACACACACGGGGTGAATTTGTCCGGGTGCATTTTATTTTGTACAATTTATAGACAGTCAGTCAATGTGACATTTTATAAATTCCTACTTTAGAAATAAAACCAGTCTGAATCCAAACTAAAACACAGATTACAAAGAAGGCCTCACACCCAACATGCATTGTCTGACCTAAAATGTCACCTTTACTTCACACTGAGAAAATCTTAATTTCTCTCAGGACAGTAACTTGAAAAGAATTTGGGGGTTTACATTTAGATATTAATCAATTAAAACCTCCTAACTGATTAAAGATTTAACAGCAGCTTAGGTTGTTTAATACATCCTCATCAGTGGTATGACCCTTTGATATTTTACTGATAAATTTTGTGTCTGATACTACCTCTCTCACTAACATTTGAAGAAGGACTGAGACTCTAAAAGCTTATGTTTTCAAATAAACCTGTTGGACTATAACCTGGAGTTGTGTTTTTTTGACCTGGCCCACCCCAGTCTAACACAGGCACCTCTGCATCTTGGTCAGGGCAAAGATTGTGTAACCATTTTTGCAAGATTCCAGCAGAAATTGAACACAGGATCAGGACAAGCCATGGGTCCATGTGAATGTCCTTCTGAATTGCCCACAAATTGGGTGGATGGTCCTTTCTTCCACCTATCTCCCACACCAGAGTAGTAGGTTTAGGGCATGTCTGGGTTCAATTCTTGCAAACCTGTTCAAAATACATTGCTGAGTCACCCAGTGAAAGTGCATTCTCAGCCGTGAGACAAAGCAAATGGTAATTTGTTTCTTCCTTTGGCCCAAACAGACTCTCAGAGACATTAAAGCCGTGGCTTTTTCTCAGACCCTTTTCTTTTGGTTTCCCAGCAGCAAATGAGTGATGTGCAGAAGCCTGGCGTTCCTTATCTCTGTAGCCTCCTTTTGTTCTTCGCAGCTCACTCCCTCTGTATCTGTACCTGTTTAAAGTCCAAAGATGTGCAGCCTAGGTGGATTGTCCATGATAAATTGCCCATAGTGTTCAGGGATGCATGGAGTAGGTGGGCAATAGGGGGAAGGGTCTCGGTGGGATACTCTGAGGGTCGGTGTCGACTTATTGGGCTGAAGGGTCTGTTTCAGTTGTATCATTGAACATGTATTTTCTCTCCATGTTTCACCTTTCAAAATGCATTACCTCACAGTTCTCTGCATTGAAATTCATCTGCCAGGTGTCTGCCCAATTGACCAACTTGTCAACATCCTTCTGAAATCACTCAGCATCTTCCTCACAGTTTATTATTCTCCCCAGAGACAGTAGGAACTGCAGATGCTGGAGAAACTGAGATAACAAGGTGTGGAGCTGGATGAACACAGCAGGCCAAGCAGCATCAGAGGAGCTGGAAAGTTGACGTTTTGGGCCTAGGCCCTTCTTCTAGGCCTGAAACGTCAGCCTTCCTGCTCCTCTGATGCTGCTTGGCCTGCTGTGATCATCCAGCGCCACATTATTCTCCCCAGCTTAGTATCATCTGCAAGTTTAGAGATTTTGCCCTGAATGTTTAACACCAAACTGATTTATAGAAACAAAAAAAATGGTCCAGACTTCAATCCCTGGAAACCTCACTTTCAACTCAAGTCCAGTCTAAGAAATGCTCATCTACACCTACCCTCTGTTTCTTACCCTTTAGTCAACACCTAACCCTTGCTGCCAAGGACCCATCAATCCCTAACATTTCTAATTTACTAACGATAATGTCATGTGGATCTACTGCAAATCTTTCCTGAAACTCCAAACATACAGCACCCACCGCATTTTCTCATCCACTGTCTGCATCACCTCATCAAAAACTTTATTAAATTTCTTTGGCATGACATGCCCTTGACCAAACCATGTTGACTATCTCGTGTTAACTTATTTTTCTCCAAGGGCATATTTACCTTATCCAACATTCAAGCCTCCACCAGTTTTCCCACTATTGACAGGTCTGTAGTTCCCTGGGTTATCCTTTACTCCTTTCTATAGCAACTGCATCACATTTGTGACCCTTCAATGCCCCAGGACTGAGAGGCTTGGAAAGTTTCTGTCAACGGCTCCACAATTTACTCCCTTTCCTCTCTAAGTAATTTAGGATGCACCCAGACCTGGTGAATTCTCTACCTGTAGTGCTGCCAGCATTTTTAGCCCCAGTTCTTTCTCTATCATGGCACAGTTCAGATATTCAACACCCACATTTACAACTGTCCCATCGTCACCAGTTTCTACTTTGGTAATGACAGAACCAAAGCATTCATTTCATATGTCTATCATACTCTTGACTTCAGTGATCAGCTCATCCCGTTTGTTCCCTATAGGCCCTACTCTATCCTTTACAAACCCTTTACTATTAACATGTCTGAAGAATATTTTGCTATTTGTTTTTGTGCAGCCTAACACATTTTCCTCATGTTTTCTGTTAGCCTTCCTTATTCTGGCCTTAGCCTCTCTACTGCACTTGAGTTACTCTTCCTGATTGCTTTTCCACTAAGAATCAGATGCCTCATTTTGCTTCCTCATTTTCTCAACAATATTCTCAGTCATCCAGGGTGCTCTAGCTTTGAATACCCTTATTTATTTCTCATGGGTATCCACCCAGCTTACACACTATTCATCTCTCTTTCAAAATTCTCCATTTTTCATCTACTGTTTTACCCACCACAGCATGTTTCCATTCAACCTCCTCCATTTCAACTTTAAGACCACTACAATCTGTCTTTTAGATACTCAGCCAGAAGATTAGTTCCATTCCTGCTCAGGTGAAGCCCTTCTCTTCTGAACAGCTTTCTCCTTTTCCAAAAGTGTTACTAATGTCCCAAAAATCGCAAGCAAACCATCCCCTGCCAACCAACTTTTACACCATCCTCTTTCCTCCCGGAACTGCCTTTGCCTAAAGGGTGAAGCTCATGGAAAAAAGCAAGAGACGTCAATCAACAAGAACAAAATGAACATGGCTGAGGAGGTGCTGCTGAGAAGCGACATGGAAAAGGTTCAGCTAAGTCGATGAGACAGGTGAGTACTTCTGAGATCAATATAAGGGAAGGCCTTTTCTTTATAGCGCTTTGCATTTATATAGCTCCTTTAAAGTAGTTGATTGTCACAAGAGTGTAATTGGACAAAATTCAACCCGAGCTGAAGCAGGATCAGGACATGTGGTCAAAGAGGTAGTTTTCTTGGAAAACTAATGGGAAGAGCAGGAAGCGGAGAGAACACAGTGGCCATGATGAAGTGTAAGTCTAATCCTTGGATCCCAGTTTTCACACATTCTCTCTCTCCACAACATTGCTTGTTTGTGGTATCTGACTGTTTTTGTCTGCGTCATCACAACTTACATGTTTCAGAAAGGAAATAGGGCTCAAGATTTTTACTCTTTCTTCAAATGAGGTCTTTTTCAACAGATCACCTGTCTCATCGACTTAGCTGAACCTTTTCCATGTCACTTCTCAGCAGCACCTCCTCAGCCATGTTCATTTTGTTCTTGTTGATTGATGTCTCTTGCTGTTTTCCAGCAAGATTGGATTGTCAAACTACATGAATTTTATACCTTTCACAGTTATAAGATGAAAAAAGATGAGACTCACTGACAAGTTATCTCCTTGTTATTGTCTTTATGCTGGTACCTGTAAAGAGAAAATGAGCATTTGCCTTCATTCACAGTTTTGAGCTTCCTCGAGATTTTCTGACACTTTTTTAAAAATTATGCTTTCACAGCATGTGAACATTGTTGGCATGGCCACCGATTTATTACCAGTCCTTAATTGCCCTTCTGAGAAATGTCACTGTCACTGACTGAGTTTACAGCACAGAAAAAGGCATTCGAGCCTATCATGTCCACAACAGTCATTAAACATCCATCTATTCTAATCCCATTCCCCAGCACTTGCCTCACACTCTTGTACACTATGGTGTTTCAAACGCTCAGCAAAATGGTTCCTGAGAATTCCTGCACCATTCTTTCACACTGTGAGTTCCAAATGCACACCATCTTCTAGGGAATGTTTGTTTTCCGTCCTATTCCCTCTAATCATCTTGCTCCTTATTTTAAAACCGTGCTAAAATCAGAAATTGCTGGAAAAAACTCAGCAAGTCCAGCAGCATCTCTGGAGAGAAAGCAGAGTTAATGTTTCGGTTCTGGTGGCCGTCAGTTCTGAAGGGTCTGAAACATTAACTCTTCCCTCTCTGCACAGGTGCTGCCAGACTTGCTGAGTTTACCCAACAGTTTCTGATTTTGTTTTGGGTTTTCAGCATCAAGAGTTCTTTGCTTCTGTGTCTAAAACTGCACCCCTGATGTTTATCCCCTCCAAAAGGGTAATGCTTTTTCCTATCTATCCAAGCTTTGACTCTTAGAACTTTGCATACCTCAATAAGGCACCCACGCTGTTCAGCCTTCTCTGCTCTGAGGAATATAACTCCAGCCTATCTGGGCTCACCTCATAGCTGAATTGCTCTAGCCCAGGCAACTCTCTGGTGAATCGCCTCTCATTCAGGGAGATAAACTCCTGGGAATATAGGTGTCGTTGACTCAATCCCTCTCTCTCTAGGACAATCTCCTCATTTCCAGAACAAGTCTAGAGAATGAGCAGCTCCCCCTCTAAGGCAGGTGTCTCTACGGCTGGCCTGTACATTAGAACCATTGTGTTAGAAAAAGATTACCAAATTATTTACTGAGACGCAGAAACTAGCAGCTACATATTGCACACTTACACACAACCTGTAACATGATAAAACATGTTCCCAGGTGCTTCACAAGAACATTATTTATCAAATTGTGCAAGAAATTGGAGTAAAGAATTATCAAAGATTCTAACCTGGGAATGGGTGGCGAAAAACATCTTCAAAATTAATGCCAGGGATAAGAACTCTCATATTCAACATGAGGAGTTGTGTTTAGAAAGGAAAGAAAAACATTGCTTTAATGAGCACCTTTCGTAAACTCTCGATCTTTCAAGGCACTTTTAAAAATTCATTTATGGGATGTGTGCATCATTTCAAGGCCAATGTTTGTTGCCCATCTTTAACTGCCCTGGAATATAGTGGCTTGCTCAGCTATTCCAGAGGGCAGTTAAGAGTAAGCCACATTACTGCAGATCTGGACTCTCAGCTAGACCAGACCAGGGAAACGTGGCAGATTTCCCTGAACCAGATGGGACTTTCTACAACAATTGTTAGTAGTTTCATCATCACTATGACTGAGAGCCAGCTTCATATCCCCAGCTTTATCGATGGGCCGAATGGCCTAATTGCTGCTCCTATGTCTTATGGTCTTATGGTCTTCATTCACAGAGCATGAATTAAATAGCTGCTATGATGTCTCCAGAAAACTGGCATCAGTGGATTACTAGGCCAGCAATATTAGCAGCAAGCCATCACCTCATTCTAACAACCCTCTACCTTTACTGATTACAGAGTATTTTCTGATATGTCGGGGGGCTCATGATGGAATGGGTCCTGACCCTCCTTCTGGGACACCAACCCCATGGGCATGGAAGGAGCTTTCATGGTTTGGTTCGCCAGCTCTCACTATTCTCCAAAGTGAAAATTAAGGGTGTGGTCAAGATAAGCTCAAAGAAAAGCCACAAAGGTGCTGCAGGAAATTTTGCAGGCAACTTGCACACAGCAAGTTCCTACATTGGCATCTGTTTATGGGATGCTGATTATCAGGCAAAATGCTAGAGACAATTCCTCAAAATCTTCTTTGGAAATTGCTACAGAGGGTCTTTTGTACCCTCCTGTAAGGGCAAGCAAGACCTCAGGGTCATGTATTAATGAAAAGACAGCTGTTCTGACAGTGCAGCACTGTCTTACAGCATGAACCTCAAATGTTGTGCTTCTACTTCTGGCCTGGGGCTTGAACCTACAATGACCCATTTTAATGGTGAGATTGCAAAGCCTTGAGTCACCCAAAAAGATTGCAGCACTGTGTATTACAATCTGGTTGACTCTAAACTGCCCTCTGGGCAATTAGAAATGGGCAATAAATGATGTCTAGCCAACGATGCCCTCATCCCATTAATGAATAAAGAAAAAAATCTTGGTCATCAGCTGCAACCCAAACAGTGCTGTTAATTTTATTTTAAAAGTTCTTGCAACATTTGAAAATATCACTTGTGCATGATATACTTTTCATAAACTGTTCCCTTAATTACTGCACTGCTCCCAAGTGTCATTTGAAAAAAGGTAAGAAAATGGAAGGCAATTTTTGTAGAAACATAACGAAATTAAAGTGCAGTCCATCTCATTGTCCATTGAATGGATTTGGTGTCAGCAACTTCAATCCTCAATCGTCTCCTCGCATAATGTGTGTTACAGGACTTGCAGTTCAACATCATTGATTTTCTGTTGACACAGTGATAGAATGTTTCTTTACGCCAAAATGCTTTGTAAAGCAGTTCAATAGTCAATAGTCACAGGGCTTTGCAATGCTACCGTTAGCCACCCTGGGTTCTGCTGGTTCACGGGATCCTGCTCTGACCCCTGATGAGTACCAGCTCCCTGAGCATTATAGAAGTTGAGCAATGCACATTTTTTTCAATGACTGAAGCCACTATATGGCATCCCAGAGCATGCAGCAGTGATCCTGGCCAGCAAAGACTTCCCACCACAAGCAGAGGTCAGAAAATTACTCCATTCCAATTGTTACCTTCCTAGCAACTTGTTAGAATGAGGAATTTCCTACTTAGTTTGAGGGAAAACCCACCAAGTTTCCTTTATCGTTATTTAAATCAGCCTGTTCATGTATGCAACAGTATGCATCAAGGGCAGGTATGAGTTGAACTGAGCCCTCATGGCACAGAGGCAGGGTACATTACCGCTGTCCCCCAAAAGACCTGAACTTTCCATCATCCTATCCATCAAACAGATGAGACAAAGGCACAGGATGAGTGTGGCACTCTCTGGGGCACTGAAACACCAGGATTAGCAGACTGATATACCCATCACCATCTAATGCTGTGTCATGTTCTAATACTGATATCACACTGTAAATCTGGTGTCACACTGTAACGTTGATGTCACATTGTAACATTTTTGTCACAATCCTGGAGCCTTACTGTGACTTTGGTGAATCATCCTGCAACATTGGTGTCACACTCTAACACTAGTATCATGCTGTACATCTAGTCTCACACTGTAATGTTAGTGTCACACTGCAATCTTGGAGTTACACTGTAACACAGGTCTCACACTGTAAGGTTAGTGTTACACTGTAACACAAGCGTCACACTATGACTCTGGTCACACTGGTGATATAATGTCATGTCGGTGTCACATTGCGTTGCTGGTGACATACCGTAATGTTGGTGTCACACTGAAACATTGGTGTAACATTGTAATTCTGGTGCAGCACTTTTATGCTGTGGTCATACTGTAAGCTGGAGGCACACTGTAACGCAGGAGCTCAGGGAGGACAGAAACGCCCTATGGAACAGAAGACCAAAAGCTCACTTAATCTTGACCATTGCATGAATACAAATCATGAGATGCTTCACGATTCCCTGACATTTGGGTTTTAATGAGGAATAACCAAGCATCCCTGCAGATCTATGTTGTGTTTGGGTAACAGCGCCTTCCACAACTTTCACCATCTAATTTTATCACCATCTCCTCCCACAGTAAATCCCTGCTGAATGTTCACTTCGCTTTAACATCACTGATAATGTAATGTCTATGGATTCATTTAACATTACAGGTTTAACTTGAACATCATCTGCCACAGGCATCCTGCTCTGTGACCTGTGTGTGATACTTTTCCGAGCGTCTGTCCTCCGACTCTCAATCTGGAAGGCCAACTTTGTCCCAGTTTTCTTTTGTCCCAGTTTTCTTTCCCATGCTCCATCCTTATTTGAAGATCCCCAGCAGAGTTGCCTGTCCTTCCCTGGGATTCTGACCATTCCTCCCATCCTTCCACCAGGCCCTGCTCTCCCCCTTAGTGCCCCTTCTCCCCAGTCCATCCCTCTCACCCTCTGTTCTTACTGTTGAAATTTCTGTGTCCATTGGCCCCCACGTCCCAGGGGCCTTGCTGTTAGTTCCTGGCTCCTGGCTCCTAATCTGAACTCAGACTGAATGCCTGGCCTCCACTTAGTAGCAGACGTTGGTTGGTGCGAGTCGTCTCAAGACTTCAGTTTCACCAACCAGTCTCTGCCACTCAATAAAGCTCAGTCTATCTAAAATTACAGTGGGTGAGTGCAATGTTTAACTTTTATTTATTTATATCTCTATAATGTTTCTTTACCTGTTTTAAATTTATTTGATGTAAGTGCTTCAATTTCGTTCCTGCAGGGAAAGATGCTAAATTATATACAGCATTATTTAATTACGGCACTACAAACTTTATCGCCAGCTCAAAATATATCCATTCCCTCCTCTAAGTTTATATCCACCTTGCTACTGTCCATTTTACACCATGACCTTTAACTTTCCTCATAAGTTTGTTGTATGGCACCATATAAAATGCCTTCTGGAAATCTACATAGCCCACAACAACAGAATTACCCTCAATGAGACCTTAGCTCACCTCTTCAAAAAACTCCTGCAAGTTAGTTAACATGATTTCTCCTTTAGGATATCCCATGCTGACTCTTCCTAACCAACCATCCTTATTGATGTGACTCCTAATTCGATCCCAAATAATTGTTTCCAGACGTCAACTACCTTCTGGAACTGCTGCTGTCCATGCGCTGTAGGTTAACCCACAATACCCTTACGGAGCAAATTCCAGGAACTTGTCCCAACAACAGTGAAGGAAAGTTGATAAGTTTCCAAGTCAGCATGGTGAGCAGCTTGGAAGGGAACATGTAGCTGCTGCTGTTGTTATTCTACTTGGAAATGCTCGTGGGTTTGGAAGGTGCTGTCTGAGGAGCCTTAGTGAATTTCTGCAGTATGCCACATAGATGATACTCACTATTGTGGCTGATGTTGGAGGGAGTCAATGTTTGTGAACAGTGGTGCCAATCACATGGGGTGCTTTGGCCTGGGTGGTGTCAAGCTTGACTTTGCATTTAACCAAGCAAAGCAAGTGGGGAGCATTCCATCACAGCTCTGACCTGAGCCTTGTAGGTGGTGAACAGACAGGGGAGTCAGGAGGACTGTTACTGCAGGATTATTAGCCTGTGACCTGCTCTTGCAGCCACTGTATTTATACGGCAAGCCCAGTTTAGTTTCTGGTCAGTAGTCACCATGGGAATGTTGATATGGGGGGATTCAGTGATGGCAACAGCACCAAATATCAATTTGCAGTGATTAAATTCTTTCTCTTGCAGATGGTCATTGCTTGGCATTTGTTTGACTCAAAAGTTCCTTACCAGGAGTCCACCCAAACCTGAATATTTTCCAGGCCTTGCTGGACATACATCGGAACATACAAACACAAAAGTGAGGCCTTTTAACACCTTGAGTCCGTTCTGCCATTCATTCTGTCGGCCTGTCTGTCTATCTTTCTGCCTTTCTGTCTGTCTGCAAATCTATCAATTTATCTATCTTTCTCTCTCTATCTAACTCTGACCCACACCATGCCATATGTTCCCTATGAGAAGCAGCTCTGTGACATTATTGTAAGATTGCTGGGTTCTGAAGGCCTTACATAAGAGGCCCCTATTTGAACTTCCATCCCTCTGTCATAAAGATTGGTGATCAGCTTTCTAAATTCTCACATGTTACTTAGGTTGCTACTTTTTATGTTGATTGTGCATTTTGTTCTCATCTCTCCCATCCCTCCCCAACTCACCTATGTCAATGGATGGATCAAGGAAGTCTATAATAAGGTTCCGAAAGACTTGAGGTAAGGGTGCTGAGCTTTCCCTTTCTCCCTGCTGTTGGACAAGGGATCTCATCGTTCTGGTGGTTTGACCACACAATCTGAATGGAAGACCAGTGGGAAACAGCTGTATCACATCATCATAAAATTACTCCAGGGTCCTAAAGCCCAATGCCTACCCAAGCTCTAAACTTCAGAATCCCTTTCCTGAACTTCTACATCCCTGTCCTCCTTTCAAAGCTCCTTGAAAACTACCCTTTGGACCACGTTTTTCATCTCTTATCTTAAAGCCCCTTTATATGACTCAATGGTAATAAACTCCCATTTGGTGTGACCTAATAGACATTTATAAAATTATGAGGGGCGTGGATTGGGTGAATAGACAAAGTCTTTCCCCGAGTGTGGGGGGGCCCAAAACTAGAAGTCATAGGATTAACGTGAGAGGGGAAAGATTTTAAAGGGATCTAAGGGGCAACTTTTTCATGCAGAGGATGAGCTGTGTATGGAACGAGCTGCCAGAGGAAGTAATGGAGGCTGGTACAATTACAACATTTAAAAGAAATCTGGATGGGTGTATGAATGAGAAGGGTTTTGAGGGATATAGGCCAAATGCTGGCAAATTGGACTAGATTAATTTAGGATACCTGATCGGTATGGACAAGTTGAATCAAAGCTGTATATCTCTAAATGCATTCTGTAATCCTTCTTCTGTCATTCCCCACTTTTTGTTCTAAATTAAACCCAGCAAGCGAAGACGGTCTATTTTTCATATCTCAGTCCACAGCGAATCTCCTTCTCATTCTGCATCACTCAGCACCAACTGTTTTTTAACGTATTCTGTTTCACACACACGTGTTAAAAATGGAATCATCTCTGTTATTCCCTGTAAAGCGAAAACAGGTGCATCTGACTTTAAAGCATCCCAGTTACCCAATCTTGAGCAAATTCATCAGCGCTGACCTAATTCTGATCAAAGTGCTCTCAGAATATGACGCTCAATTTCCAAAATGTGACACCTTTGTGAAGCCCCTTACTGTGAAGATTCTGGATCTATATTGCTCTCTCTGGTCTATTAATAATTTGGTAACTTCGCCATAAATTACGATTATCAATGAATAACCTTCTGTATGGAAATCTCAAACTAATAAGTCTGCACAGAGCTTCTTTCCTCAAGCAGATTTACCTGCTGCTCTCTTGCAGATATTCACAATGGAACTACTGATTAAACAGTGCACAGCACTGCAGAGCACAACTATATCAGAATCTGGCTGAGACTAATATCTCACACTGGGATGTCAGTTCCAGCTGGAACTGACTCTACATCTTACAACACATTTTGTGTTGTCCATCCCTAATTCAAAAGGGATCAATGAACAGGGAGCACAGATTTAATGTGCTCAACCAGTCCCAACAGAAGGGAGGGACAACATGACCATCTTCATCCTGATCCTGGGTTGCCTGTTGGATGTGTATGAAGATAGGCTACAGCCTGCTCTTGGGGAAAGCATGACTGAGAGAAATCTACATTACAACCTCTGGGTCAGTGTCTCGCACAGATGTGTATCTGATCCCACCCAGCACAGGAAAGAGATTCAGCCCTATGTTGGAGGGAGAGATTGAGCCCAGTGCAGGAGAGAGATCGAGACCAACACGGGGAGAGATTGACCCCAGCGTGGGGAGACAGATTGAGCCCCATGGTGGAGGGAGAGATCAAGCTCAGCGCGGGGAAAGCCCAGCAAGGAGCAACTGCAGGTCCATGGTTAAAGTGGGACTGCAATTTGGAACTTTTCACTTTATTTCTTATCTACCATTTCATACTGAGAGGAACTGTACTGTTGATCATTTGACCTCTTTCTTTCTCTACATTTTAACCTGAGACTTTGTATTTCGGTGCATTGTACCTAAGGTAGTGCTATGAATGACAACATTGTAAGCTTTTCACTGTGCTCCTTTATCCCTGTACTTGAGTACACCTGACAATAAAGTTTAAATCTAATTCTAATTGCCCTTAATGAGGTTCCTTCTTGAATCTCTGCAACCCAAGTGGTGTTGGTGGAACCATTGTGCTGTTGAGAGGCTGTTCAAGGATTCTGACCCAGGATTTTGACCCAGGATCTATTTCCAAGTCAGGATGGTACATGCTTTGGCAGGGAGTTTCCAGCTGGTGACAGTGGTCTTCCCAGGTATCAGATGCCCTTGTCCTTGCAGGTGGTAGAGGGCATGGACTTCAGGTTTAGGCCTTGGTGAGTCGGCACTGTGCACTTTGTAGATTGGACACACTTCTGCTGCTATATGGTACGTTCAGTGTCAGGCCGGCTGCTCTGTTCCAAATGGTGCAGTAAATGTCACATAATGGCCCGCTAACTCTTCACTCCCCCCAAACTCCCAGTATTGGTCACGCAACACATTCATTATCAGGCCCTGGCTCCTTCCTGTACTGGAAGGGAGTGATGCTGAAGAGCTCTGAGGAGGGAGCAGGGGATTGGGAATGCTTGAGTCCTTCTTTCAACAACCAGCACAGGTGTGATGGAATATCGATGAGGCCTCTTTGTCTAACAGTATCCACACTAAACAATAACTTCTGTCATAGCCACAAAGAAAGATTCTTGAACTTCCATTCATTGAACTGAATGTGCTAAAGTGAGATAATAAAGTCCCTGTGTCAATCTCTTTTTTTAATCTAAATCATTCTTTTTAATAGCAATTATAAGTATAGGAAGAAAAAGAACAGTAGTAGAAGGGGGCCATTCAGCCCATCGAGCCTGTTCAGCTATACAGTACAATCACGTCTGATAATTCAACTCAGTACCCTGTTCCCACTTTCTCCGTGTACACTTTGATGGCTTTAGCACTAAGGATTGAATCTATGTTCTTTCCAAAAAACATTCCAATCCCACTAACATATCGTTCCAATGATCCACATGATGTTTCCTGTTGTCCAGGCGAACCAGTAAAACCGAAGGATTATTTTAATATTGGAGACTCCACTGATTTTTGCATGTGTCATTAATATTCATGTTTCACTCCAGTTGTTTACAGTTCTGGCCACCGTATCAGAAAAAAGCATTTACCAGCCTTGGAGAGAGTATACAGAAGAATTATAAGAATGATACCAGGTAAGGACTAATCTATCTTCTTCCTGTGTTCATGAGTTCTTAAGACTGTCTGCCCTTCTCGACACTGCGCTATTTATATTCAGTGATGTGCAGCTCTGCAACAGCCTTGCAAGGCATTGCTCCAGGGTCCTACATAGCATTATGCACCACTCTCTGGAATCCTTTCCTAAAGCCCTCCAATTCTACATTTTTTTCTATTGCTTTACATTTGTAACCATATGGAGAATTGGGAAGCAGACACAGGAGAGGCAACCTCATCTTCCCCTTAAACTAACGCCATCATGGCACAAGTCCCTCCTCAGTGCTGGGTCAGGCTCTTTCAACTCCCTGTATTTCAGCACCATGGGCGCTCTTAAATTCACAATGAACCGTAACTGTTCAGGAAGGCAGCTAACTGCACTGCCTTCCTGTACAGTTTGTCAAGGACAGTAGGGGATGGGCGATAAATACTGGCCTAGCCACACTCTGTGAATAACTAAAAGGAGTTAACCTCTACCCATCTCTTTAGTGGAAACAGTGGTCACTTATCTCCTGCTGCCTAAACCTTCACACTATAAAGATGCTGGAAGTCTGGAGAAACTTGGTAAGTCTGGTAGCATTTAATGGAATGTCATTGGGCATTTCTTTTCCTTTATTCACACATGGATCTTGCTGGCTGGCCAGCATTTATTGCCCAGCTCTAGCTGCCTTCGAACTGAGAGACCTGTTAGGCCATTTCAGAGGGTAGTTAACAGTCAACCACATTGATGTGGATCTGGAGTCACATGTGTCGGCCAGACCATGTGAGGATAGCAAATCTCTATCCCTGAAGTACATTAATGAACCAGATGGGTTTTTCCAACAATACGACAATGGTTTCATGGTCTTCAGTAAATTCTTAATTCTAGATTATTATTGAATACAAATTCCACCATCTGCCATGGCAGGATTTGAGCCCAGAACATTAGCAGAGTTTCTGTGAATAGGAACCAAAAGAACTGTGGATGCTGTAAATCGGGAACAAAAACAAAGCTGCTGGAAAATCTCAGCAGGTCTGACAGCACCGGTGGTGGAGAAAAAAAGAGTTAACGTTTCGTGTCCGGTTTCAGGTCTGAGGAAGGATCACTGCACCCAAAACGTTAACTCTTTTTTCTCCACTACAGATGCTGCCAGACCTGCTGAGATTTTCCAGCAGCTTTGTTTATGTTCTGGATGCATAAATCTAACAATTATACCACTAGGCCATCGCCTCCCATTGAAAATGTCAACTTTGTTTTTTCCTACAGTTGCTGCCAGGCTTTCTGAGTTTCTCCAGCACTTTCTGTTTTTGTTTCAAACTTTCTTATTAGCCTCACTGTGCTTGTTGCTCTAATAAATGATTTAACCTTTTTTGTAAGTTCATACAAGAGCCAAACCACTTATTCTGTGATAGCCTGAGTTCCCCTTTTAGACTTTACCCAGAACTTTAATGAAAGTTGCCTGTTTGACAAAAATCAGGTGACTGAGGACTACTTCTACATTAATTTCTCTGCTTTCATCTGAGGCTGTCATGTGTAGCCTCTGCTTGGTTTCCCTAAGGAATGCACATTATTCATGGTCTTTATTATTTCCCGTTTCTAACACAAGATCTTCAAACACTATTCACACAAGAGTTTTCTTACGATTCACTCAGCTATTCCTCTGGGTGAATGGCAAATGTAAAAAGGGATTTACCTTATTCCAAAAGAGAGTTTCTTTGACAGCCACTGAACATGAATAATGCACTTTGAAGTATCTAAATCATGTCTCATACTGCCTCTTAGTTTTAAACATCACAGAGATACTCCTTGTAGAAATACATAAGTCTGCCTTCACACCACTTAATTAAAGCAGCTTTTAAGAAATGTAAATAATTAGTTTATCACAGATCCCTCTGATGTACCTTAATTCTCAAATTATTTCCAAAGCATTTTTGCTTCCATGAAGCCATCTACAAAACTGAAGTGAAGTGCATCAAAGTTTCTGTAATGCCACGTCCTTCAGTAAAATTGTTCAGTGATATTGGGAAAGGGCAGGAGAGAGGGACCCACTGGATTGTGCTTTGATGGAAATAGGGTAGACCCAATGGCCTGAATGGCCTCTTCCAATGCCGTGCAATTCCATATTTTTCATTCCCTCCAAAATATACCTGGATCTTCCTGATTAATCCTTGCCCATTTGAAATCTTCCCAGCTAGTCTTGCTCTTGGTTTGAGTTTCTGACATTGAACTTCAGTCTTGGGATTCCTTACTCCCACAATTCTGAAGAAGTGTCACTCCACCTGGAATATTAACTGGGATTTCTCACTACCTATGCTGCCAGACCTGCAATTTCTGTTTCATATTCCTCATTCTCATGTTGTTTTTTGACCTTGGTGAACATAGTTAGCTCGAAGGTTTGCTTAAAATTTCAGCAGTGGTGTAAAACAAGCAAGTTTGGAGCAAAGGATTCATCAAGTTGCTAAAGACTAGAGACAAAATACAGCACAGAAACAGTGCACTCAGTCAGGCTCCTCTCTTTCAGTTTATTTGGCAGCACTCAGAGTCAGAAAGCTATGGATTCAATTCCCAATACAGAGAATTGAACGCAGAAATCCAGGTTGACCAACATACCTCACAGCAAAGGACTGTTACTCTACTGGGGATGCTATCTTATGGATAGGGTGCGAAATTGAATGAATGAAGTAATTAATAATTTTATTGTTGTGTACATTTTACCGTGAGAAAAGCAGTAAAATACAAAGAAAACTTTTTTCCACTGTCAAAATTGGCACTCAATCTCTTCTCACCACTGAGCATGAAGGATCTCAAAGCAATTTTTATATGCTTTTGTCAAAGGCCAGGTTAGCATTTATTGTCCATCCCTAATTGCTCAGGGGGCAGTTAAAATTCAACCACATTGCTGTGGGTTTGGAGTCACGTGTAGAGCAGACCAGGTAAGGATGGCAGTTTCCTTCCCTAAAGGACATTAGTGAACCAGGTGGACTTTCATGATCTTCAACAATGTTTTTGTGGCCACTATATACCACACTTTTTGATTTTTGATTTATTTGAAGAAGACCATGCATGTTCTTCTGACTCTGCTAAGCGGAGGTGATGGTGTAGCGGTGTTATGACTGAGTTAGACATCCAGAAACTCAGGTCATGTTCTGGCAACCAAACCTGAATCCCACCAAAGCAGATATTGGAATTTGAAAGCAACAAAACCTGGAAATAAAATTTCAACAATGTCTGTAAAAACATTGCCAACTGTCATAAAAACCCTTTCAGCTCATTAACGTCACCATGTTGCTCATGTATAGAAGAAAAATCTGTTGAATTTGTTTAGTTTGACCTGCATGTGACTCCAGACTCACAACTTTGTGGCTGAGTCTCCCCTCTGAAATGGCCTAGCAAGACTCTCAGTTGTGCCAAACCACTAAAAACAAAAAAGAAATGCAACTGTATGGGGCATTTATCAAAAACCTAGATGTCAGAAATGACAATGCCATGAAACAAAACCCTTTCAACCCCTACAAAGTCTTCCATCCCAACATGTAAAGACTTATTCAAAAAGTGGGAGACCTGTCTCAGAGAGTAGTCAAGCAACAACCTGACATAGTCATATTTTACAATGTCCCAGACACCACCAGCACCATCCCTGGATATGTCCAGTCCCACTGGCAGGAGAGACCCAACAGAGGTGATGGTACAGTGGTGTACAGTCAGGAGAGAATTGCTTTTGAAGTCTTCAATAAGCCTTATGGCTTCAAATTAAACACAGGCAAAGAAACCTCCAGCTGATTACCACATACTGTCCTCCCTCACCAATTAATTCAGTACTCCACCACACTGAACAATACTTGGAAGGAAAATACAGAATGTGGTTAGGTGGGTGAGTTTAATGCCCATCACTAAGAGTGGCTCTACTCATTGAGCCAAAGGACACAGCTGCTAGATGGTGAGACTTGACCTCATCCTTCCCAATCTGCCGGCTGCGTCTGACAATGACTGTATCTGTAAAGAGGGATCACTGAACAGACCTTGTGAAATCAAGGTCCCGTCTTTATATTGATAATCCCTTCGTTGTGTTGTGTGGTACTATCACCGTGCTAAATGGAACAGATTCTAAGGCAAACTAGCAACTCCAGGCTGGGTATCCATGAGGCATCACGGGCCATCAACAGTGGCAGAACTATACTCCAGCACAATCTGCAATCTCATGGTCCGTTGTATTCCCCACTCATCTCTCACCATCAAGCCAGGGGATCAACCCTGGCTCAATAGAGAGTGCAGGAGAGCAGCACCAGGTAGACCTAAAATTGAGGTGTCAACTCAGTGAAGCTATCAAACAGAACCATTTGCACACCAAACTGCATAAACAACAAGTGATAGACAGCGCTAAGCAATCCCAAAACCAATGGATCAGATCTAAGCTCTGAAGTCCTGCCACATCCAGTCACGAATGGTAGTGAATGATTAAACATCTCAGAGGAGAAGGAGGAGGCTCCACAAAGATCCTCATCCTCAATGATGGAAGAACCCAATACATCAGTGCAAAAGATAAAGTTGAAGTACTCACAGCAATTTACAGCCAGAAATGACAAGTGGATGATCCACCTCAGCCCCTTCTGATGGTCCCCAGCATCATAGATATCAGTCTTTGGATATTTTGGCTCACCCCATTTGAAACGGTTGGAGGCACTGGATATTGCAAAGGCTACAGGCCCTGACTACATTCCAGCAATACTGCTGAAGACTTGTGCTCCAGAACTTGCCGCACCCCTGGTCAAGCTGTTCCAGTACAGTTACAACACTAGCATGTACCTAACAATGTGGAAAATTGCCCAAGTATATCCTGTATACGAAAAGCAGGACAAATCCAACCCAGCCAGTTATCGTCCTATCAGTAAAGTGATGGAATCTGTCATCAGCAGTGCTATCAAGCACCACCTACTCAGCAATAACCTGCTCAGTGATGCCCAGTTAGGGTTCTGCCAGGGCCACTCAGCTCCTAATCTCCTCACAGCCTCGGTTCAACGTGGATAAAAGATCTGAATTTCAGAGGTGAGGTGAGAGTGACAGCCCTTGATATCAAGGCTGCATTTGACTGAGTGTGGCATCAAGAAGCCCAGGCAAAACTGAAATCAATGGATATCAGCGGAAAAAGTTTCCACTGATTTAATAATGCCAGGCACATAAGAAGTCAGTTGTGGTTGTTGGAACGTCAGTCATCTCACCTCCAGAACATCTCTGCAGGAGTTCCTCAGCAAAGTCAACTGGTCCCAATCACTTTCAGCTGCTTCATCAACGACCTTCCCTCTATCATGAAGGGGGGATATTCGCCAAAGATTCCACAATGCTCAGCACCATTTGTAACTTCTCCAACACTGAAGCAGCACAAATGCGGTAAGGCCTGGACAATATCTAGACATTGGCTGAAAAGTGTCAAGTAACATTTGCACCACACAAGTGCCATACAATGACCATCTCTAACAATAGAGAATCTAACCAAAGCCCATTGACACGCATTGGCATTATTATCACTGATTCCACCACTATCCCAATTACCAATTTCCAGAAACTGAACAGGACTAGCCTTGTGAAAGCATAGGAACTAAGAGCAGAAGAAAGCCGTTTGGCCCCTCAAGCTTGCTCTGCCATTCAATGCAATCATGGCTGATCATATCTTGGCTTCAACTTTACTTTCCTCCCCACTCTCCATAGCCCTTCAACCTGTTAATAATTAAATAAACTGTCAATCCCCTTCCTAAATTTACTCAGTATAGATATAACAGCTAGAAGAGCAGATCAAAAGCTAGGAATGTTGTGGTGAGTAACTCACTTCCTGCCTCCCCAAAGCCTGTCCACCTTCTGCAGGCACCGCTCGGGAATGTGATGGAATACTCCCCACTTGTCTGGATAGGGGCAGCTCCAACAACACTCAAGAAGCTTGATACCACACACAACAAAGCAGCCGCTTGCTTGGCACTACATCCACAAACATCCACTCCCTCCACTGCCAACACTCAGTAGCAGCAGCGTGCACTATCTACAAGATGCACTGCAGAAACTCACCAAGGCTCAATGGGCTGCTTTAATCCTAAAGGACACAGGTAGCAGATATTTTGCCTGGTTACTGTATTTCAGCAGGTAATGGAGCTCCTCTAGAGTTGACTGCGAGTGATCTAACCGCTGCTCAGGCTGCTACCGTTCCGTTTTAATTGGTCTCAATCACTGGTCATTCCTTCACGCTGTTTTTATTATACTGGGATAGTCATCCAATGATTAGTCCATTTCTTTGATACCTTCTCTTTTAAGGAAGTAGTGGGAAGGCCAGCACGGTGGCTCCGTGGTTAGCACTACTCCTCACAGCACCAGGGACCCAGGTTCGATTCCGCCCTTGAGTAACTGTCTGTGCGGAGTTTGCACATTCTCCCTGTGTCTGCACAGGTTTCCTCTGGGTGCTCCGGTTTCCTCCCACAGTCCAAAGATGTGCAGGCTAGGTGGATTGGCCGTGCTGAATTGCCCATAGTGTTCAGGGATGTGTAGGTTGGGTCTGGGTGGGATGCTCTGTGGGTCAGTATGGACTTGTTGGGCCAAAGGGGCCTGTTTCCAACTGTAGGGATTCTGTGATATAAAGTTCACTACATGTGTTATGTGTTTGACATTAAAATCAATTGTTTCATATAATGTTGCTCATTCCCCAGTCACTGCTAAAATATCTCAATTTTCTTTTTCTTTCCCTGCCAACAGGATTACAATTTTTTTTACTCTCTCAGATTTGGACAGAACAACCTCCATGGTGAAACATCAGTTAAGATCCTTTAGCACTGAGGATTCCAATTGATGCCTCCTGTTATAGGGCTGGAATGCAGAGTGTTAGACATTACAACAGAGTTCTATAAAGCTCCGATCCAAAACCACCTAGAATAATGCATTGGATTGTGGGCACCAGTCCTAAGGAAGGAAACTTTGACCTCAACGTGTTTGAAACAGTCACCAGAAAAACCAGAAACTTATTGGAGCCAAATTATGTGGAGAGGATACGGAAGGTAGACTTGTATATGTCTTGGGCTGCTGGTTGAAATTTGCACCTACCCTTAACAAAACAGTAAAGTTGTGATCGCTATCCATAAGCAATTTGGCACAAACATTACCTCAGTTTTTCTTTGTTGGTAAACATGGGCACACTACACAGTCGGAACATATGCCGGCCAAGCTGAACGGCCAACTGGGTAGCTTTCCAACCTTAATTGCCTTGACTAGCAGCCGCTTGTGTTGTTATCTTTGCAATACTTTTAATCAAGTTCACAGTTTTCATTTCACCTTTTTTTCCCCAGCAATAATTCTATTCCTCACAAGTCCTTGATGGTATTGTCAGAAATCACACTGGGATGCTTCAGTTGTTGCCTGTATTTCTGATTTCATGGAAAAACGCTGCTATTTCCCTTATAGCAAAGGTCTTGTGGACTGAAAGCATTCATTGCTAATTCTGGTTCCTTATTAGATTTGCCAAGGTCAAACATGTTACCACAGTGACCTCAGTAACGCAGATATGTTCTCATTCCACTGGCAAAAGTCTTGCATTCCATTATTCTTTAGTACATTGGAAGAAATAGCCAATTTTGAGTGTTCTGTTCTCATTGGAATGATTTGCCCTTTTAAGCCTCCACTCAATATTACAAAAGGCACCTCGTCAAATAATTTTTTGCTCTCCTTATTGGGTTTGTTTTGCCCTGAGAAGGCTGAAAATACTCATAATTAACCTGGTTCGAGTCAGAAATTCATTTACAAGCATAAAAATCAGTTTGAGGGAAAGATGATACACCCAAGGATTAAATCTCTCCCCTCAATGCCTTCAGTAATTAAGAATGATTACGATCTGAATATCAGAAAATGTTAATTAGTTTTCATATAACTTTATCATGTGTAGGCTTCTAAGAAAATTAATGCCATTGACTTGGGTATGAAAGGAACCATATGGCAATCCTGGCAATTAATCTGCCACCACTAATCCTGCCTCGAATTTAAAATGGTGACTAGAATATCATTAATTGGTAAATGCCTGAGGACTGTTTGTACAATTGGTATTTACCAATATACATCAGCACAGAGGTGGACTATTCAGCCGGAACTAAATTCATGAACACCCATGATGCCCCGTTTATATGGATCAGAGAGCTGCTTGTTTTGAAAAGGAGGAAATTGATTCCCCAGGGAAGCGCTGTCCATTTCAATCAGCAGAAAATAGCCAGCACAGTGACTGCAACTGAAGAAGGACATAATTGGTCCAATTAAGTCTTCAACAGCCGTTCACCCAGTTAACTCTTAACTCTGTTAACTCCCAGTTAACCCAGTTAACTCCCTTAACTCTGCATTTCACTAGAACAGGATTCTACAATCCCTACAAAACAATCCTTCAAACACCTAACCTAACCTTCAATCCGCCTACCCTGCGCTTGATGGGCATTTTAGAATGGCCAATCCACCAAATCTACACAGCTTTGGATGGTGGGAGGAAACCCACACAGGCACAGGCAGAATGTGCAAACTCCACACAGACAGTCGCCTGAGTGTGGATTCGAACCTGGGTCCCTGATGCTTGAAGGCTACCTTGCTAACCACTGAGCCACCATTGTAAGCTCAGATGAGGGACAGAATTGGGCCAACTGAGTCTTCTCCACCTTTCAATGAGATCATTGCTGATCTGATAATCCCAAGCCCACACTCCTGTCTCTTCCCTCTAACTCTGGATTCTCCTCCTGATTCACCCTTCTTACATTGTACTGGATTCAGTTGTCTGACTGACACCATCTCTCGGTACCTTCCTAGATTTTCAAAATATGCAAAGTGTTGATGCCCTCTTTGAGACTCAGGTGAGCTTCAAAGACCAAATCCCATTGTTAAGAACTTTTTCAGAGTTCAGATGGAGACATGGTTTCTACAGTGATAAAACAGTGTGGAGCTGGAGGAACACAGCACATCAGGCAGTATCAAAGGAGCAGGAAAGTTAACATTCCAGGCCGGGACCCTTCCTCAGAAATGGTATATACGGTATTGATTTTTGAGTATTCTTGTAAGTTGCTGCGAAATGATTAAGGTCTGTTTTGTTTACATGCATTTTAGTGAGGCCAAATAGTTCAGTGCATTACAAAAGGTAAAGAACAATCCAGTACCATTGTTTAAGATAACAAAGTGTGAAGCTGGATGAACACAGCAGGCCAAGCAGCGTCTCAGGAGCACAAAAGCTGACGTTTCGGGCCTCGCCCCTTCAAGCCCACATTCCTGTCTTTTCTCTCTAACTCTGGATTCTCCTCCTGATTCACCCTTATTACTTTGTACTGGATTTAGATGTCTGACTGACACAATCTCTCGGTATCTTCCTAGATTTTCAAAATATGCAAAGTGTTGGTGCTCTCTTTGAGACTCAGGTGAGCTTCAAAGACCATATCCCATTGTCAGCTTTTGTGCTCCTAAGATGTTGCTTGGCCTGCTGTGTTCATCCAGCTCCACACTTTATTATCTTGGATTCTCCAGCATCTGCAGTTCCCATTATCTCAGTGCCATTGTTTAATGAGAGCAGTGCAATGCCACACAAAAACAGGAAAAAGAAACTATCCAAGAATTGTACAGGCAACCCATCCAATTGCTCTGAAGCTAAAGTCACTGTGAATTTAGTTTGTTGTTTGATTTAAGGAAGAACTTTGAAGGGCAGAAGTATTTGCTGACAACACAGCAATTCAATGAAAGTAAACCAAATGCATTTGTGTCAGCCTGAGTCTGAGCAAAGAGCCTTACTGCAAAGATAGTGGTAAATCTTCAGTAAAGGTTATGTGTTTCCAAGGATATTTCTGGGATTAAAGGAAGAACATGAAGTGGAATCCCCTTCTGACATCTTCAACAAAACCTTTCCAACACTTCTTTTTGTAGCGTGATGGAACTCACGTGTTCATTTCTTGTTAAATAATTTGTTATTTGTGTTAAAAATCCACTGTCAACGTTTTGTGAATATGGCAGAAACTGACCTCCCTGGTTTCAAAAAATACAAGATCTATCGAGCCACGTCTCATTCTGGGATCTAAATATCAACATAGCTGGGATCATAAAACAATCCTTCAAGCAGTCGGCTTATTTACACCTCTGCAACATTGTCCATTTCCACTCGGCTGCATGCTCCCTTGACATACTTTTCAGCGTTAAACTAAATTTACTTTAACGTTTTCATGTTCTGAACCCTCCTTTGCTCTCAAAAACTCCAACCTTCCCAAAGCTCAACCTCCCTTAGCCATCACCCACATTAGAACATAGAACACAGAACATAGAAAAGTACAGCACAATACAGGCCCTTCGGCCCACGATGTTGTGCTGTGGAATAATCCTAATCCAAAAATAACCTAACCTACATTCCCCTCAATTCACTGCTGTCCATGTGCATGTCCAGCAGTCGCTTAAATGTCACTAATGACTCCGCTTCCACGACTACCACTGGCAAACTATTCCATGTGCTCACAACTCTCTGGGTGGAGAACCTCCCTCTGACGCCTCCTCTATACCTTCCTCCTAACACCTTAAAACTATGACCCCTCGTGGCAGTCAATCCTGCCCTGGGGAAAAGTCTGACTGAAATTGGGTTCATGTTCCCTTAACTCCTGCAGTTAAATAATGTGTATTTTCAATCTTCAGATCGCTTGCTCTCATTATACATCTGCAAATTTTGCTAATCTTACTTCCGTTCATTTACCCTTTGATCCCCAAACTCTGGCATTTTTTTGCACATTCCATCCCTCCTCACCCTGAACCTAGGCCTCATTTTATAAATTTCCATACCTGCCTCTGAGCCTGGAGGCCTGGATTCAAGTCTAATCTGCTCCAGAGGTGTGTCACAGTATCTCTGGCCATGGCCTGAATCATGGGATGTGGCAAAGCCAGCATTAGCTGTTATTTTTCTAATGTCTGTTGAATGAAGTCACTTGCCAGGCCATTCCAGAGGGCTAGTAAAGTCAATTACATTGCCATGGGATCTAGACTCTCATGAAGGCTGGACTGATTAAAAAAGCTGATTTCAATAACATTATAAACATTCAAAGGTGTTATCATCCCTGAATCCCTCACTATCAATGTTCCCCTTCATTCAACCTGATCTACTGTATCTGTTGCTCCCTATGTACTCTCTTCTATATTTGGAAGACCGAATGCAGACTCAGGGACCACCTCGTGGAGCATCTGCATTCAGCATGCATCAACCAACCCAAACTTCTGATTGCCATCCCACTCCCCAGGCAAGATGTCCACCCTTAGCCTCCTCCACTGTCAGAGTCAAGGCAAACATAAGCTGGAGGAACAACGCCTGATATTTCACCTAGGGACCCTATAACCCAATGGCCTCAATATTGACTTCTCCAGCTTCAAACTCCCTGCAATCCCAGCCTTTTCCCGTGACCAGTCCTCCCCGTCCTCCTTGCCTCCTTAACTGACCTAGTCTGTCCATATTCCTACTCAACTATCCACTACACCCTGCCCTCTGGCCAATCACTATAATGTCCTACCTGCATCCGCCTAATGCCATCTCACCTATCCTTCCCCCAGCCCCAACCCCCTTTACCTCTATTTACTTCTGGGCACCCCAACCCCTCTACCAGCCCTGACAAAAGGTTTTGGCCCAAAACATTGACTTCCCTGTTCCTCAGATGCTCTCTGACCAGCTGTGTTCTTCCAGCTTCACATCTATGGACTTACTTCCTGATTTCCCCCAAAGCCTGTCCACCAACTACAAGGCACAAGTTAGGAGTGTGATGGAATACTCCCCAGTTGCCAGGATGAGTGAAGCCCCAACAACATTCAAGAAGCTTGACACCAACCAGGCCAAAGCAGCCCGCTTGATGTGCATTACATCCACAAACATCCACTCCCTCCGCCACCAATGCTCAGGAGCAACAATGTGTACCATCTACAAGATTCAGTGCCGAAATTCACCAAAGATCCTCAGACAGCACCTTCCAAACCTACAAACACTTCCATCTAGAAGGACAAGGGCAATAGATATATGGGAACACCTACAACTTTCCTCCAAGCCACTCACCATCCTGACTTGGAAATATTTCACCATTCTTCCCCTGTCACTGGGTCAAAATCTTGGAATTCCCTCCCTAATGCAATTGTGAGTTAACCCACGGCAGGAAAACTGAAGTAGTTCAAGAAGGCAGTTCACGACCACCTTCTCAAGGGCAACTAGGAACGGGCAATAAATCCTGGTTCAGCCAGTGCGCCCACATCCCACATTTTTTTAATTTCCTTCGGGAACTGGTGAGCTTGTTGGATTTTTATGACAAAACAACAATTGAGTTCATGGCCGCCATTACTGAGACCAGTCTTTCAATTGCAGGTTTATTCAATGAATTTTAAATCGCACCAGCTGCTGCCATGAACCCATCTCCCAAATGTTAGCCTGACTTGGAGAATTGCTAACTCAATGACATTACCGTTACATGTATAACTCTGCTAATGTTCAACTTTTCTCTCTACTTTTAGATTAGATTAGATTCCCTACAGTGTGGAAACAGGCCCTTCGGCCCAACAAGTCCACTCCAACCCTTGAAGCATCCCAGCCAAAAATCATTTCCTTTCAACTAAGTTATTGGTCACTGCTGCTGATTTTACCTTCACCATTTTTATTCTTAAGCTTTCCTTTGCTACTCTCTGTAAGATGATGGTGGAATTTTCAACTATTGTGTAAATCTTTTGTTAAATCGCGGTAGCGGGAACGTTGTACATACAGCTCCCATATCTTCCAGCTGACTGCCTCAGCAGTGAGGGCCCAAGAGATACCTTCACAATGAGCAAGAAGATCACAGGCCCTCAGCCCCTACTTGTGCACTGCCAGATCTAAACAACATTTTGTCAATTATAAGATAATAAAGTGTAGAGCTGGATGAACACAGCAGGCCAAGCAGCATCTCAGGAGCACAAAATCTGACGTTTCGGGCCTAGACCCTTCATCAGAGAGAGGGATGGGGTGAGGGTTCTGGAATAAATAGGGAGAGAGGGGGAGGTGGACCAAAGATGGAGAGAAAAGAAGATAGGTGGAGAGGAGGGTATAGGTGGGGAGGTAGGGAGGGGATAGGTCAGTCCAGGGAAGACAGACAGGTCAAGGAGGTGGGATGAGGTTAGTAGGTAGGAAATGGAGGTGCGGCTTGGGGTGGGAGGAAGGGATGGGTGAGAGGAAGAACAGGTTAGGGAGGCAGTGACGGGCTGGGCTGGTTTTGGGATGCAGTGGGGGCAGGGGAGATTTTGAAGCTGGTGAAGTCCACATTGGTACCATTGGGCTGCAGGGTTCCCAAGCGGAATATGAGTTGCTGTTCCTGCAACCTTCGGGTGGCATCATTGTGGCACTGTAGGAGGCCCATGATGGACATGTCATCTAAAGAGTGGGAGGGGGAGTGGAAATGGTTCGCGACTTGGAGGTGCAGTTGTTTATTGCAAACCGAGCGGAGGTGTTCTGCAAAGCGGTCCCCAAGCCTCCGCTTGGTCTTCACCAGCTTCAATATCTCCCCTTCCCCCACTGCATCACACAACCAGCCCAGCTCTTCCCCTCCCCCCACTGCATCCCAAAACCAGTCCAACCTGTCTCTGCCTCCCTAACCTGTTCTTCCTCTCGCCCATCCCTTCCTCCCACCCCAAGCTGCACCTCCATTTCCTACCTACTAACCTCATCCCACCTCCTTGACCTGTCCGTCAAGGATGCAGTGGGGGGAGGGGACGAACTTGGCTGGTTTTGGGATGCGGTGAGGCCCCTCCCACCTCACCGATCTGCCTGGCCTGCAGTGTTCATTCAGCTTCACACTTTATTATCTTGGATTCTCCAGCATCTGCAGTTCCCATTATCACTGATACAACATTTGGTCAATTATCTGCTTTCTTTTCTGTGTTATAGTTGGCACGAACTGTTTGTCTTTGCTGTTTGTGGGCAGAAACATGTGCCCTCCCTCCTGGCATGTTTGGGGTCATTTAAGTGAGTTGGAGGCCACTCCCAACAAAGGGGTCCTATCTTAGGGACGCCCACTTCTACACTATGAGGAGTCATAGTTGTGCATTATTCGTGAACCCTTCTGCTAATAAGTCAAGTCTTATTTGCTGCTACCGTCTGCTGAGTCCCTTCACCAATGAGAGCACAGCCACAGCAAGCTGAGATAATAAGGTGTAGAGCTGGATGAACACAGCAGGCCAGGCAGCATCAGAGGAGCAGGAAAGCTGACATTTTGGGCCTAGACCCTTCTTCAGGGGAGGGGAAGGGGTCTCTGAAATAAATAGAGTGGGGAGAGGTGATGATAGAAGGTGGATAGAGGAGCAGATAGGTGGAGAAAGATGGACAGGCCAAGGAAACAGGATGAAGCCAGTACAGGTGAGTCTAGGTAGAGAGTTGGGATGGGGATTTGGTCAGTGAGGACGGAAGGACAGGTAGGTGGGAGGGAAAGCGGACAGGTTAAGGAGGTGGGGATGAAGCTAGTAGGTAGGAAGTGGGGGTGGAGTTGATCGGTGAGGTGGGCGGGGCCTCAGCAAGCTGCACTTGATTAGCTTTCCATTGGTCCATGGCGCTGCCGATCAGTTGAAAAACGAGACAGGATTGGTTGGGCTGGTGTAAGCAAGAACAAACATGAGCATAGTGGGTGAATGGGTAAAGCTCTGAATGGAAAACATAAAGACCCTGAAATGTGAAACATAACCGACGATCGACTTGGTTTCTTCCGTTTTTAATGGCTTTGACCATTCCAGCAATTCAAATGTGCAGATTCGGGAATTCCGAAAGGGGCTGTTTTTGCAGTGGACTGTCGAGGTTGGATCATTAAGTATATTCAAGGCTGAGATTGACAGATTTTTAATCAATAAGGATTAGGGCGGGTAAAGGTTTGGGGAATTGAAGATTATCAGATCAACCATGATCTAGATGACTGGTATAGCAGTCTCAATGGGCTGAATGGCCTCCTACTGCTCCTATGGTCTATTTAGGCCTATAAAGTGGAGTTTTATAGGGATTCAGATATCACGTGTTGCCATCATCTGTCAAGTTTGTAACACCTTTATTCTGGATCAAGAAGCTTCCAGTAGACTAAATTCCAAGAGACAATTAAAGGATCCTGTAAGAGCGCAATTATAGTATCATTTTCACCCCAGAACAACCAGTCTCAACACTGAGCAACTGTCTAGCTTTTGGGGAGGCGATTGTCTAGTGGCATTATCACTAAGCTATTAACCCAGAGACCCAGATAACATCCTGGGGACCCAGGTTTGAATTCCTGCCATGTCTGCTGGTGGAATTTGAACTAAAAAAAATCTGGAATTTAAAAACTAGCAGTGACCATGAATCCATTGCTGATTGTCAGGAAAAACCTATCTGGTTCACTAATGCCCTTTAGGGGAGGAAACTGGCATCCTTACCTGGTCTGGCCTATATGTGACTCCAGACCCACAACACTGTTGTTGGCTCTACCTACCCTCTCGGCAATTAGGGATAGGCAATAAATGCTGTCTAGCCAGTGATGCCCTCATGCTGTGGATGAACAAAGAGAAACAAGAGTGCCCTCTGAACATTATAATTTAATGTTGACAGCCCCCTCAGCCACTCAGCAAAACCCCACTGAAATTCTTTTCTGATAACACTTCTGCAAAATGCCACAGGATATTTAACTATGTGACAGTCGCCATATAAATACAGGTCATTTTCATAACAACAAAATTCTCGGAATTACTTCTCAACCGCTGACCCACCAATCATCCTCAATTTCATTTACTCTTGAGGGATTTGCAGAAATTTGAATTGGTGCGTTGTCTTACAGCATCTTAGAATGATATTCATCTCTTTCGGAATAATCCATCCTTATTGTCCAGTTAACACAAAAACAGGAAAATAAAGGAGGCTTTCCCGAGAGAATAGTGGGGAAGGCATATCCAAACTGAGTCACAGTACTTGATCAACATATGAAGTTTTGGTGGAATTTCCTCCATAAAGCTGTGCAACTTTGGCAGGTTAATTAAAAATGAAGGTCAAAAGATACAGGAGTCCTGGGAATGACCTGTGATGCTACGTTTTCATCAGTAATGATTGATACGAGCTGTCTCACCTGCCACATCATTTCAATTATTGCAAGTTACAGGCAGCTAGACAGGTCAATCAGCAGAAAACGAAACATAAAATGCTACTGGAAACCAGCAGGTCAGTCGGCGAACTGTGGAGAGAAACAGAACAACAGCTCAAGCCTGTGGCCTTCCATCAATCACTAAACAATGTTCTATGCAGGAGTTTAATTACAAGAACATGGCCTTTTTGTAATTCTTAGAGTCTGCAGCACTACAAACAGCAGGCCAGACAGTATCAGAGGAGCAAGAAAGCTGACTTTTTAGGTCGGGGCCCTTCTTCAGGCCCTACTTTTCTGAAGAAGAGTCTAGGCCCGAAACATCAGCCTTCCTGCTCCTCTGATGCTGCTTGGCCTGCTGTGTTCATCCCACTCTCAACCTTGTCATCTCAGATTCTCCGGCATCTGCAGTTCCTACTATCTCTGCAACAGCACACTGCTCGTTCTTCGATATAAAAACCTGACCAATGTGGAGCCACTTGCACTATAATTACTCTGAATTATAGAATTTTGCAAAGTTGTATCGCTGAAAGAGGCCGCTTGTCCCATCAGGCCTGTGGCAGCTCTTTGAAAGAGAATTCATGTTCAGTCCCTCACCTTGATTTTTTCAAATACGGTCCTGCAGGTTGCCCATTCTCAATTATGTGTTCATGTCATCAGAACATAAGAACTAGGAGAAGGCCATTTAGCCCCCCAAATCTGCTCTGCTATTTAAGACAAACATGACTGATCTCATCTCAGCCTCGACTCCACTTTCCTGCCTCAGAGATAGTAAGAACTGCCAATGCTGGAGTCAGAGATGCCACAGTGTGGAGCTGGATGAACACAGCAGGCCAGGCAGCATCAGAAGAGCAGGAAGGCTGATGTTCCAGGTCGGGACCCTTCTTCAGAAAAGAAGGGTCAGAAGAAGGGTCCCGGCCCAAAAAACCAGCTTTCTTGCTCCTCTGATGCTGCCTGGCCTGCTGTGTTCCTCCAGCTCCATACTGTTATCTCCTCTTTCCTGCCTGCTCCGCTTAACCCTATGACACATCGCTAATTAAAAATCCCTCCATCTCCTCTTTAGGTTTGTTCAGCACTTTTTAAAATTGTGGATTTATTTAAATGACAAGAAAGCTGTAGCACAGGGGGATTGGGCCCATGTGCGCAGGCCTCCAAGGAGCTAGACAACAAGTTCAGCAGGTAATAGCAAAGACAAGTAGAATTCCCTTGTTTCAAAGGGAATGGACCATAACAACAGGAAGGTCATGTTAAAACTATACAAGGCTCCAGTCAGACCATAGCTGGAATACTGTGAACAGTTTCAGCCCCGATCTAAGGAAGGATATACTAGCAGTGAAGGCAGTCCACAGAAGGTCCACTAGGCTGAGATCAGGTGTGCAGGGGCTGTCTTGCTTGGAGAGGTTGAGTAGAAGTTGAGGTTTTAGTCATTGAATCTTAGAAGAATGAGATGCAAACTTATTAAAAACGTGTAAGATTCTTAGAAGACTTGACAGGGTAGATGCAGATAGGTTGTTACCTCCTGTGGGAGAGCCAAGGACCAGGTGGCATGATCTCAGAACAAGGAGTCGCATATTTATAATAGAGCTGGGGGAGGAATTTCTTCTCTTGGCAGGTAGTGAATCTGTAAGGTCCGTAGAAGCTGGGTCATTCATTTGAGACTGAGGCAGATCTGTAATCTGTAAGGGAGAAGGGAGTTGAGGGTTATCAGGTCAGGCTCGTTGAATGTCATGGCAGAGTCAATGAGCTGAATGGTCCACCATTGTAGCCTAATGGCATATTCATTTCAGTCAGAAAGTTCCAAAATACAGCAGCTGAGGAAGCTGGGTGAAGTGAAGCTGGGTCTGAGTGAAGGCGGTAGAGTTTCAGACCAAAGAGCCAATGGGATGTGAGTCCCAGAACAAGCTCAATGGAAGAAGCAGTGAAACCTCTACCAGGAATCACACCAGAACCTGAAAAAGCTGATGGCAGTGACATCAGTATAAAACAGCGAGCTGATTGGTCGGCTATATTTGTTGACTTTAAAATTGTGTTAAGGAAAGTTATGAGTTCCAGATATTATTTAAAAAGAAACGTCTAATAATTTTCTACTTGGCTTAAATATAAGATGAGATTTCTTTAAAACTAAAAATGAGCCAAGGGAACTCAGTCCCAAATTTTGCACAGCCTGTAGAACATTGGAAATCTTAGATGTTCCTGACAGTCTGAATGACCACGTCTGCAGGAAGGACCAACTTGAACATTGGTTTTGGAGCTTGAGATACATCGAGAAGGCCGTTATGCCGGTAATGTAGGGTCCTGGTTTGCAATCAGTTTTTTTTTTATCTTTATGCAGTTTAAATCATTCCCAGATCCTGGTTATGTTCACTGGACTTATTTAGGGGTGTGAAATGAAGAGGCAGGTGACAGATGTTTCAGGACAAAAGAATCTCTGCGATTATTTAAAATACAAAAGATAGGTATAATACAAGAAACTAGGTAATACAATATTAGATTCCCTACAGAGTGGAAACAGGCCCTTTGGCCCAACAAGTCCACACTGCCCCTTGTAGCATCCCACCCAGACCAATCCCCCTATAACCCACACACCCCTGAACACTATGGGCAATTTAGCATGGCTGATCCACCTAGCCTGCACATCTTTGGACTGTGGGAGGAAACCCACGCAGACATGGGGAGAATGTGCCAACTCCACACAGACAGTTGGCCAAGCCTGGAATTGAACCTAGATCCCTAGCTCTGTGAGGCTACAGTGCTAACCACTGACCCACCGTGCCATCCCAAATATATCAAAGAAACTGACTCAATCAGTACTCAAGAGAACTGTAGTACTTTAAATACACTAGTAAATGGATAACCACCATAAAACTACTCTCCTTCTGACACACACAGAAAACAACCATTCTAGTTTCAGAGACAACACAGTGTGGAACTAAAGGAACTCAGCAGGCCAGGCACCATCAGAGAAACAGGAAAGCTGACATTTCAGGTTGGGACCCTTCTTCAGAAATGAGGGAGGGGGAAGGGAGTCAGGAAGTAAATAGAGAGAGGAGGGGTGGGGCTGGGGAAGGTGTATGGGATGGTGATAGGTGAGTGCAGGTAGGGAGTGGCGGGGATTGGTCAGTGAGGTGAGAGAGAAGGTGGACAGGTTGTGTCAGGTCAAGGAGGCAGGGTCTAAAAGTAGGTTTTACCAGTTTCAAAATCTCCCCAACCTCCAGCATCATCCCACGTTCAACCCTCCCCCTCATCCCCACCTCCTCGACCTGACACAACCTGTCCATCTTTTCTCCCACCTATCCACCTCTCCCACCACACACACACACACACACACACAGACACACACACACACACACACACACACACACACACACACACACACACACACGCATACACACACACACACATATACAAACACGCGTACGCGTGCGCACAAAGACACACACACAGACACACTCCCACACACACAGAGGCACATAAGCACACTCCTTACCCCCCCACACACACACACACACACACATATTCACACACACACAAACAGACACACACAAGAACACACATACAGATACTCACACATGCACATACACAGACACACTCCTACATGCGCACACGCACATACACACTCTTTTTTTCTCGCTCACATACACACATTCTTCCCATGTCTGCATGGGTTTCCTCTGGGTGCTCCGGCTTCCTTCCACAGTCCAAAGATGTGCAGGTTAGGTGGATTGGCCATGCTAAATTACCCATAGCGTGTAGGTTAGGTGGATTAACCATGGGTTACAGGAGTGGGTCTGGGAGAGATGGTCTTCAGAGGGGCAGTGTGGACAGTTGGGCCCAATGGCCTGCTTCCATGCTGTGGGGATGCTATGATTCTAACCCTAAGCCAGGATCAACCTAATGAACCTTCTCTGATGTCAGTATATCTTTGTTTAAATCAGAGGATATGTCCAGCCCGATTGCATTGCCCTGCCTTCCCACACCAACTAGAAAGTGAGAGATGCCCATTTGCTCATTTGAGTTAGAATACATTCATTGCTGATTTTCTTCTACTTCATAAATAAATATGGACAAAGATTTGAAAAAGCACAGATGATTCTTTTCCGATATTGCTCACAGGAGCTCCTCAGAGACTTTCAATCTTGGGCACTTCGCTAATCTAGTGGAAGTGGCAGTCTAGATGACATGCTGAAGTCTGACCTATGCCCCTGGAGTTAGGAATACGACAATCTGAGAATTCATAGCCACACACCCTAAGCAATGGTCTGGCCCATTGAAAGCAAGTTGTATTCATAACTTCGAACAGGGACTGAATATGCAATTTATTTTACAGACCGGCCCTTTATTTTAGAAAAAGGACAGGGGGAAGAACATTTAAGGTGTCTACCGAGGACAGGTGACTTTGGCTGTTTAGCACAGAGCGTGGTGGGCACGTGAAATGTGCTGCTGGCAGTGGTAGTGTGGTCAGATACTTTAGAGACATTTAAGCGACTCTTGGAAAGCACATGGAGGATAGTAAAATGTAGGGTGTGCAGGGTAGATTGATTTTAATAGGATAGTAGGTTGGCACAACATCGTGGGCAGACAGGCCTGTACTGTGCTGTACTGTTCTATGTTTTATGTTTTATGTTCTTTCTATCTCAAAGCTCAATTTCAGTCGCGAGTAGAGAAAGGAAGGCCAATTTTGTTCTCCAAGGAAGGGAGAAGATTAAAAGGCAATCTAATAGACATCATTAGGATGGCTAGAGGTTTTGATCAAGAAAAGTTGGTGACTAAGTCAATAATCAGGGGCTATAGATTAAAAATCATTGTCAAAGAATGAAGAAATGTCTTTACTCAAAGAATTTGTTTGGATCCTGAATATTCTGCCTGAAAAGGCAACAGAATCTGAAAATCTCAATTAATTTTAAATTGGTTAGAGAATTGAATAAGAGCTTGCGAACATGCGTGGAGAATTTGGGACGAAGCACAAATGGTCTGCTAAGAGGCGGCACAATGAAAATCTGCAAAATGGTATCCTTCTGTTCTGCTTTGACTATTTATTATGCTAAAGTGTTTCCGATTTAATGAGAAGTCCCACCTCGTTTATAATTGCAGGGCATTTAAAAGGGTCTCACTAATAGTGCGTTTCTCCTTGAATTCAGCAGGCTAACATCACTTGTCCTTCATTTTCACAGCTTCATTGCCCAGGAGGTTCCTAAGTATTCAATCTCTAATCAGCCAGCTGCACAAGTTATTTTAAATTGTTGATGTTTCCCTAATTTGATATTTGCGTACCATTAGACCGTTTATCCCTTAAAAATATCATCGGTCAAATGAAAGAGGAGATCCCAAACAAATTTCAAAGAGATGGAAAGTGACCTTGATCTAAATTGTAATGTCAAAAATTATTTTAAAACTTCTACTCTGCATTTCCTCAAACTGTAGAGCCCCATAGCTTTTCACACATTCTGAACATGAATAAAAAGTAACCACTGCTTGAACTGGGGATTTGAACTTTTTTCTGTTGAAGGGTCTGGACCCGAAACGTCAGCTTTTGTGCTCCTAAGATGCTGCTTGATCTGCTGTGTTCATCCAGCTCCACACTTTGTTACCTCGGATTCTCCAGCATCTGCAATTCCCATTATCTCTGATTGAATCTCACAAAATGTGCTGCGGTAACCTATGGTCTTGCCTGAACTCGGATATTAGATTGTTAATTTGTAAGGAATTGGACCATGATAATTTGTCTCTGTGCAGTGATGTAACATGACCATCAATCTTTTTTGCAATTGCTGAATGCTTCCTACAAAGGTCTGAAATTCACAATTTGGAACAGCATTGGCTGATGCTACAGTTAGGCAAGTTTGCATCATATTTGCTAAATTAATTGCCAAAATTATTTTGTCTAATCTAAAGTAAAGAGCTGCGGATGCTGGAGATCTGAAAGAAAAGCAGAAATTGCTGCAGCAGGGTCTGGCATCATCTGCAGGAAGAAAACAGAGTCAGTGTTTTAAGTTCATCAGAACGGTCATCATCTGTTCCAGCAAAAACTCACCAGACTCAAAAGGTCAACCCTGTTTTCTCATCACAGATGCCACCAGACCTGCCGAGTTTCTTCAGCAATTTCTGCAATTTGTCTCATAATTGCATTCAATGTTTTTTATTATTCTTTATTCTTTGCTGGGCTGGGAGCATCACTGGTAAGACCAGCATTTGCTTTCTATCCCTAATTGCGCTTGAGCTAGGGGGCTTGCTTGGCCATTAAGGGGCCAACCACAGTGTTTTAAATCTGAATCAAATGTAGGCTGCACAAAGTAGGGAAGGCAAATTTCCTGAAGGATTTTGCCACAAGCAATTATAGTTTCATGGTCACAATTACTGAGATATCTGGAAAATTGCAGATTCATTAACTGAAATTAAATCCCTAAAATGGGATTTAAACTCATATCTCAGATTATTCGCCCTGGGCATCCTGATTACCAGTCCAAAGACAATATCACCTTCTCCAGATCGCTTGTACCTTCGCGTAGACTCAATTCCTCTCCCCTCCTCATGCTACAGTTTATTCTTCACCTCTAGTCAGATACCGCCAATCTGTCAAAATTCATTAACGTTTAAAAATATTTATTGTAAGTGCTACTTTGGATTTCATAGATTGAGTCCATGCCAAAGATTTGTCGCCTGAAAGATTTTCAGAGTAATGTAATCATTGCTTAAGCCGTCATCATTTATCAGTACATGGCACTGTGTTATGTGTGTAAAATAAAGCGCCACAAAATGTGACACGATCAAAAGCAGATGAATATTAATAAGAATTTTAATTGTATCATGTAATTTGTTCAGAATGTACTGTAATAGAATCAGAGATTAATTAATAATACTGGTAAGATCTCAAAAACAAAACCAAACCATATGATTTTAGGTCGCGTTTGATACCACAGGGAACTTCTCAATTCCTTCTGAAGAACTGGAAGGCATTTTGGGAAAAATAAAAAGGTCTAGAATATTCCATGTAAATTGTAAAGAACTTCTAATTGTTTTTCTTTGTTTCTTCTGTTGTATATTAGTTTATAGGAGGTTGAGTCTGGGTGGGGTGCTCCAAGGGTCGGTGTGGACAGGTTGGGCCGAAGGGCCTGTTCCCTCGCTACAGGGATTCTATGATTGCCTTGTTATACACGTATTTAATTCATATAACAACAGTTTTAGTGAACCAAAACAAAATACTGCGGATGCCAGAAATTTCAAAGCGTGGGTGCGCAGGAAGTGCTGGAAAAAGGAAGGGGGAGAAATGTTAATAAAGTTAATGAATCAAATCAAACACTTCAGAACCGAAGGTGGTAGAAATGGGACGGTTGTTGTTGGAAAGGAGGAAGGGGCAGATATAACCAAAGGAAATTTCCTGGATAGGTTAGGGGGTGTGACAGATTAAATAATAATGGTGTCATGGAACAAAAGCCGAAGGGAATGGTAATGTTTGTGGTGAAGAATTAAAACATGGGGTCAGACTAAGTATTAATGGCAGAGTGATGGACATTTCTGTCTACAAGCAAACACATAAAAGAAAGATACAAAGTGACAGTTGGCATGCTGGTAATAAAATAATATCAAAATGGGTACATTCAGTCCACAATTATGGCCCCAAGCTTCTTGTAGCTTGCTATTTTAGTTCATCATCTTGCTCTAACACTCACCATGTTGTCCTCAGCTTGCTACTTAGTTCTAGTGAGAGACTTTGCAGTCTGCCCAACTCAACACGAAATTCAATAACTTTAGACTGTGAATTCTAACCTGAAGGGGGCAGGGCAGAAAAATAAGGTAGTGTTGTGATCTTTCTTATTTTCTTTTTATGCCTTGTTTTTTGGACATTTTTGGTTTGGAGCTGTGGCTGAGGGATGCAGGTGGCTTTTGGACTGCAAGTAACAACTGCCTTTAAAAACAGGAGAACAAACAAATTCATATTTGTTTATGAGGCCAGGCCGTGAAGTTAATTACAGGTTGATTCTTGTTCCAAGTGCTTTGGGAATGTTTCAACTCCTGAGAGACATGATCCTTAAACAGAGTGAGGATGTTGAATATTAACTGGGGGGCAGTCAGTGTAACAAAGAGAAACTAAAGTTTCTGAACTAGTTTTGGACTGTGTTTCAGTCAGAATGATTGTAATTGGAAAAGCTACAAGATGGAGGTTTGATAGTTCCCTGGTTATCTTTCCATTATCATCTGACTGAAATTTCTGAGAATAGAATCTGAGTGATAAGAATTATCTGAAAGTTCCTGGGAGTATTCTGGAAGCTATCTACCAATGCACCAAAAGTTTCAGGTATCAAGCAAAATGCAATCCCATGTGCCTGTGAAATGATGTTTCATGGAGACAACTTGAGTGATATGGCAATTTGAATCTTATTTCTTTATTTCATTTTGATTTATCCCTTAACTCTTGTCAGTTTCCATGTCCATCTATGTGTAATTGGAGATATAATCAATGAAGACTGGGTTCAAATTGTACGCATTAATTAGGTTCAAAAATGGACATTGCTGGAAAATCTCAGCTGCTCAGGCAGCTTCTGTGGAGAGAAAGCAGAGTTTTGAATCCAGTGGCCCTTCTTCAGAATATTTCTTTCCTTTTGGTACTGGTTATTCTAAAAGTCTGGTTAGGAACTGTGAGGGTCAATTTTGAAGGCCTTTGAAGGTTTTAATTTTGCTGCATTGTAAATTCAAAGATATAGAAGTTGATGTAGGTTGACTGTCTGTCTTCATATCATAACAATAATTAAAAAGATCTGTGAGCCACTTGCCTTAATAAGTCGAGGCAAACATTATAAGATTAGGGAGGTCATGTTGGAACTGCACAGAAATTTAGCACAACCACAGCAGGATGACTCACATTATTGGAAGGATGTGATTTCACTTGACGGTGTGCGGAGAGATTCACTAAGATGTTGGCTAGGATGGAACACTTTAGCTATGGGGAGAGGCTGGATAAGCTCAGAGATAGTAAGAGCTGCGGATGCTGGAGTCAAAGATAACACAGTGTGGAGCAGGAGGAACACAGCAGGCCAGGCAGCATCAGAGGAGCAAACCCTTCATTTCTGAAGAAGGCTCCTGACCCAAAACATCAATTTTCCTGTTCCTCTGATGCTGCCTGACCCGCTATGTCCCTCTAGCACTGTGTTATCTCTGGATAAGCGCATGTTGTTTCCCTACAGCAGAGAAGGGGACCTGTTAGAGGTGTAGAAGACTATGAGGGACATGGACAGATGGATAGAAAGCAAGATAATAAAATGTGAGGCTGGATGAACACAGCAGGCCAAGCAGCATCTCAGGAACACAAAAGCTGACGTTTCGGGCCTAGACCCTTCATCAGAGAGCGGGTCTAGGCCCGAAACGTCAGCTTTTGTGCTCCTGAGATGCTGCTTGGCCTGCTGTGTTCATCCAGCCTCACATTTTATTATCTTGGAATTCTCCAGCATCTGCAGTTCCCATTATCTCTGGATAGAAAGCAGCTGTTTTCCTTGCTCAAATGGCCAATAACAAAGCAGCAGACTCTTAATGTGAAAGACAGGAAGTTTAGAGGGGATTTAAAGGAAAAGATTTTCACCCATAGGTTGGTGAGGGTCAGGAATGCATAATGGATAACCTCAAAACTTTTAAAACATATTTCAATGATCACCTAAGATGTCATAACATTCAAGGCTATGGGCCTAATGTGGGAAATTAGTAAGAGTGTAGATTTAGGGTAGTTTTTGTTGGACCTCATCTGTACTGTATGATTTCATGATTCTATGAACATTATATGTTGAAGTCCATGGCTCAAGCCTACCAACCCAGTGCAGTGCAGAGGGACAGCTGCACCATTAGTGGTGGCCACTTTCAGAGGGGGCATCTCATTGAAACCTTCTCCTCCCACTCAGCAGGACTCCTCAAAATATTTTCTACAGGGGTTTAACACTAAACCTAACCCCAATCCTAACACAAGTGATCTGTGAGCTGGTCCCAAATGCAAGTCACCAGCTTCAGAATGACAGCTCAACCTTTGGCCAATTGAGGAAAATGGAATTTTGGTCTTGAATTCCACGATGAGCTGAGACTAAGGCCATTGCTTACTGGGCAGGACTGATCCTGGAGTTTCTGGGTGCTTTGGACTCTTGGACATCCTACAGAACCTACTTAAAAAATTGGTGAAGTACCTCTACTTGGGCCTCTGCAAAGCCCTCCAAATCTTGGTGGTTCAAAATACTTGCCAACAGCAGCATCCTCTTCTAAGTCAACTCGCTGAGCAATGATGCATGAGTTATGCACACACCTGCACCACGCTGGATACCAGACTCCAAAAGCAGCTGCACTGCTCAGAATGCAGCCATGGCAGGAAGCCCCGAAGAGGACATCTTTAGGGATGACCTCAAAGCATCCCTGAAGATGTCAAATATCTCCTGCAGACTCAAGCATGTTCCTGGCCTGGGACAGACCAAAATGGAGATAGTTCATTCAAGAAGACACCAAGCACATTCAACGATTTTATTGGGAAGGCAAGAGGACATACCAAGGCATGGGAAAGAGTATGCAAACTTCCAAATAATTCATCTACCCAACCCATCAAACATCACTGTGGCATGGCCTGCAGATCACGCAATGGAATCCCCAAACTTAGAAACATGAAATGTAGATGCCATGATTGTAGTGAGGCCAGCCAGCTTGACATTGTCGAATATGAGTTCCCTGATTGGGCCTGTTAATCTTGTCCAACCAGGGAGCCCTGGCTGACAGAAAAAGGTAGAATGCCAGAGATACTGACACTGTAGTGCCTGACAATGCTATAGTCAAAGGCTGTGCATTTGTAAATAGATAAGGAGTGATGGGACACTGATCACTGAAGAGTTATTTCAATAGGAATGTTTGGGGAGGGGGATGCAGATAGGCTATTTAGCCTTCCAAGCACACTTCACCATTCAATATTGTGATATAATAGACTTCAGAATTATAATTACAATTCATGGACTGGATGAATTAACAAAAAAAACTGTCACATGCAGTAATAACTCTGTCTGGAGTAAACTGTTAAGGAACGAAGACAGTCTGTTTCATAGAGACTCAAGCAATTAGCCATGTCTCAGTGAGACTGCATAAACAAAACTGCTTTGATACCTGCCTGATAAAATGGAAGTTTTATGGGCATGAAGGACAAGGATTGCCCTGCAGAAGAATTTACAGAACTAACCACAGGAAAGCTCTGTCTTCAGTCAGCCAATGCAAAATGTGACAAAAAACAAAGAAATTACTTTTGATATGAAGGCCAGCTGCAAGCTTGCAGTAATTTGTATGAAAGGACTTTAAAAAAAAAATCATTAATATATCAGCTCGGAATCGAGAGGATGAAAATCTGCATAAGAATCATGCACCAGAACAACTCAACAGCAGAACTTTGAAGAACATCACTGTATAAGGATCAAACACTGCAAACTCATCTCAGCAACAGATCACTGTCAGTTGAACTCCTGCGCCAGATTTCACCATAAATCGCAGGCTTATACTTGCTTACTTGAGGGTTCTTATTTTGTTTGCCACATGCAATAAAGTTTATAGCATTGTTTCAGAACTTGATTGACTGTGAGATTTCTAAATAAGTAGCCGAATTGAAGGTAATTTGTGGCAGTTTATGCACAACAATGTGATCATGACCAATCATCCAATTTAGTAAAATAAAACAAATAATGGCAGATGCTGGAAATCTGAAATAAAAACAAAATGTTGGAGAAAGCCAGGAGGCCTGGCAGCATCTTTGGAGAGAAAGCAAGAGACACCGTTCCTTCAGAGCAGTTGTCACTGAACCCAAAACATTAGCTCTACTTTCGCTTTCCATAGATGCTGCCAGCGCAGCTGATTTTCTCCAGCAATTTCCATGTTTGATCCAAATCAGTTTCTCCCCATAACCTTTGATCTTTCTCGTTGTAAGAATTAGATCTACATCGTTCTTGAAAGTCTTCGATGTTTTGGCCTCAACCACTTTCTGTGGCAGAGAATTCCACGGGGTCCCCACTCTCTGAGGAGAATAAAGCTTCTCCTTATCTCAATCCTAAAAGACCTACCCTGTTATCCTTAGATAGTGACCCCCCCCACCCCCGGTTCTGGACTCCCCAGTCACCAGGAACATCCCTCCTGCATCCACCCTGACTAAACCTGTCAGAATTGTATCCATTTCTAATGAGATCCTCCCTCATTCTTCTAATCTCCAGAGGATATAGCCCTGATGGGTCCAATCTCTCCTCCACACCCATTCTGCTATCCCAGGACTCAGTCTGTTAAACCTTCCTTACGCCCCGTCAAGAGTCAGAACCCCCCTCCTCAGATAAAGTTTCCAAAATTGCACACCACTGCAAACATCTCAGGACCTGTCGAACCAGAGTGCAAGCACGTTGCCCTAGGTTCTGCAAGTTTGCCTCAGGAAATGAGGGTTAAAATGCATGTCAATGATCTGTAAAATTATGGCTAAAGCAATCGGAGAGAAAACACCGGAAATTTTATCCCTACCACTTCCGTGATGAGGCACAATTAATCCCATGACTCTTTACGTGACATGGGTTGTCATAAGTATGAACAACAACCATGTCATTTTATATGCAAGTTATTTCTAGGTTTTGTTCAATTAATAGCTACAACATAAGTGCCAGCTCCTCAGAACAATATTATTGTGTTGATTTATCACACTTAAGAATGTGTCAAATAGATATATTCTCTAGTGGCCGTACTTTTGTTTCTGATATAACTGAATAATTTGTGAATGATTTTCAACACAAAAATTAATAGATATAAATTTGAAATGTCAAGCGATGAAATATGTATAGGTTACATGAGTCCTCATTATTTGTTTTGATTTGATTTATCATTGTCACATGTTCCAAGGTACAGTGAAAAGTATTGGTTCAGGCAAATCATACCTCACATTAGAGTTTCAAGGTAGTAGAAAAAAGTGCAGAATACAGAGTTACAGCTACAGAGAAGGATCTAATACATGAGAAGTCTGTTTATAAATCTGATAACAGCAGGGAAGAAGCTGTTCAGAATCTGTTGGTGTGGGCTTTTGTATCTTCTGCCCGATGGAAGAAAGTAGAAAAGTGTATAACCGGAGTGGGAGGGATCTTTGATAATTTTGGCCGCTTTCCCAAGTTAGCACGAAGTGTAGATGGAGGCAACGGATGGAAAGCCGGTTTGCCTGTTGGACTGGGCTATATTAATATCTCTTTGTAATTTCTTGTGGTCTTGAGAAGAGCAGTTGCCGTACCACACTGTGATGCAACCAGATAGGATGCTTTTCATGATGCATCTATAAAAATTGTATCTTTGTCAACATGCCGAATTTCCTGAGCCTTTCTGAGGAGATAGAGACATTGGTGTGTTTTCTTGACCATAGAATCTACATGGATGGATCAGGACAGATTGCTGTGATCATCACACCTAGGATCTTGAAGCTCTTGACCATCTCCACCTCTGCTCCACTGATACAGACAGGGGCGTGTCGCCCACTCTACTTCCTGAAGTTAATGACCAGCTCCTTCGTTTTGCTGATATTGAGGGAGGGATTGTTATCTTTACGCCATGCCACTAAGCTCTCATTCTCTTTCCTGTACTCTATCACAAAGTTCGTTGAGATCCGGCCACCACAGTGGTTTCATCAACAAACTTGCAAATAAAGTTACAGTGGAATTTGTCCACACTCTCAAAAGAGTATAAGGAGTATAGGAAGGGGATGAGCAGCCTTGCAGAGAATCGGAGATGAAGACTGATGAGTTTATTTTTGCTGTGGCAAGCAAAACTAGGCAGAGGAAAGCAGCAGGTGATGCAGGGAAGATAATGGCTTTGGAGCCACTAAGAGAAGGGAATCCAATAGCACTGTGCTGAAGATCTACAGGGGAGTTACTACCCAGTGATACATCTCAGAAGGTTTTGGACTGTCTTCCACAGAAAGCACTGGGCTTGGGGTTACTGCCCATTTTGAAGGTAATTTTTAACTAACCTCCAAAGGAATCAATGTTTCTTAATGGTATATGGATATGTAGAGTTGAGGTCACAAACAGATCAGTGGATGAAGTTGGGGCCGAATGGCCTATTCCTACTCCTAAATTATATGTTTGCAAAACCCAATCAGAACAGGATTAGTGACATAGTTGTAAGGTCGCTGGACTAGGAACCCATAAGCACACACTCATGCCCGCCAGACACTGGGATCGAATCCTACCATGGGTGCTGGTGAAATTTGACTCATTTTATAAGTCTGGGCCACAGAGCCAATTATTGACTGTTGCCAATCATCATAAAAACACATCAGGTTCACTACTTTAGAGAAGTAAATTTGTTGCACTTACCTTGTCTGGCATACAGGCGAATCCAGGCACATAGCAATATGATTTGTTCTTAACAGCCTTCTGAAATCTTCTAACTGGACAATGAGGGATAGACAGCAAATTCTGGCCTTGCACAGATATACACATTCCATGAGAGAATGCATTTTATTTAAATTCCCTGACTTGTTTAATCATGTTCTAGCAATGTTTTTAAATGCATTATTGATGCACTACAAGCAAATCAAACCAAATGATGAAACTGTAGCTCTGATCCAGATCAGTACCACAGAATTATAGTCACATTGTTTAATGGCTTAGTTTATTTTAGGTCAATTAGACAAGAACAACTGGAGAATGTGCTTGTGCAGATAAACCCAGAAAGACAGAAGTTGGTGCTGCTACACCGGCTGCTCTATAATAGGCTTAATCAAAACCTTAAACACGTGTACCATCAGATTCAAGAACAGCTTCTTCCCTGCTGTAATTCGATTTCTGAATGGATCTCTCAAGTCTTAAATTTAATGTTGACCTTGATCTTTGTGCACCTTCTCTGCAGGCATTACATTGTATTCCTCACTCTGTTCTATCACCCTGTGATCTTTGTATGGTATGATCTACCTGTATGATGAAAAACTAAACTTTTCACTACATCTATGTACATGTGCCAGCATAATAAATCAGATCAAATTAAAACAGCCCTCATGTTAAACCCAAAGTGTAATCGGCTCAATTGCTTAGCATTGCTGCATTCAACAGGAAGTAAACATTTAATCCACAAGCAACAATCCCTTCCTAATAACCTCCCCACTGAAAACACAATTTCACAAGTGTGGAGTCTCATTCCTTTATAACTTAATGGCATTGCAAACTTAATTTTAAAAGAAAAATTTCCTTTTCTCTTTTTCTTACTCTATTCTGTATTTTTTAATTTCTTTTTTATTTCTAAGCATGTTTTAATATTAAATAATGCTTCTTGATCTTTGCCCCTTAATTTATACCCTAAGTAATTCAATAAGGATCCTTCAACTCAATTTGTTGAAGAGCCTTGTTGTTTCTCGTTCTATCCCTGACACTTTTAGAGCATGGTAAAATGGGTCAAATTCCAGCTTAGAGCAGGCTTGCATTCAAAACGGACTTTGTGTGCAACTGACCACAATGCTAAAGCTCAAATATGGAGTCAGAAAGCTAACTGGCAGTCGTCCATTTATATACACAGGCTTCATTGAGCAAATCTCAGGACAGTCTGGGGGCGGAAAGTAGATTTCAAACAGGATTTGGTGGTTCCCCAATGTCACAACTCTGACTGCTTTCAAACAAGTGCTTGCTTGGTTGTGAAGAGCTGTGGGGTACCTGGGGCTGTGAAAGGCGCTGTAGAAATCCAAGTCCTCCTTCCTTCATTTCCTTTCTTCTGACAATTACAGAAAATTCAGACAGGGCCTTCCACCACTGCGGTACAGAGTTCTTTACTTTAACATTGTCAACTTTGGCATTGAAATTCAGATTCTGTCCATGTGCACCTCGGATAATTTAAATGCGGAAATGGAAATCTAATAATTTCATAAGGAAGAAGATTGTCCCCTGGACATCTGGGGAAATTGAGCATGTAAAAGACCAGTCACCCACTACAGGAACCACCTAAATCACCCAGTAAATGAGCACAAACCTCCTTGAAACTAGACAAATCTTCCAGCAGACCACAAAACAAAAGAAAGATGTGACATGGAACTACTGTGGAAATCTTATAGCCCCATAAGCCGATCAAGCTACTTTTCAGAAAAGGCATTTATCAAGTTTATACCAGGCTGCAAGGAATCATTGAAAGGCTGCCACTTTTCCATTAGTGCAGAAGTGGCTGAGTAACTCCAAACTAAAATTTATCTCTGGTGTATTTCAACATGATCAGTGTTCAGGGTTTGCCTCTGCAATGCCCAATTCCCCTCAACTGGAGGCCGTTTGGACTTTCTCGTTCTGTCCCGTTAATGACTCCTGCAGTTCCTTCGCCAAATACCAAAAATCTACCTACTTCCACCAGATTTTCAAGACAAGATTCATGACACTTTTGAGGACATCCTCTCAAAATCTTCCCAGACAAGATCCCTCAGAGTCTTAAATATTTCAATCAAATAATCAATTACTGGGGAGGCCATGGCCTAGTGGTGTTGTTGCTGGACTGTTAATCCCAAGACCCAGATAACGTTCTGGGGAGCTGGGTTCAAATTCTGTCATAGCAAATGGAGAAATTTGAATTCAACAAACATCTGGGATTAAGAATCTAACAACGATGTGAAACTATTGTTGATTTTCGGAAAAACCCACCTAGTATACTAATGCCCTTTAGGGAAGGAAACTGGACGGCATGTGACTCCAGACCCACAGCAATATGGTTGACTCTTAACTACCCTCTTGGTAATTAGGGATGGGCAATAAATAGTGGTGGGCAAATTATTGGAAGTGGCTCTGAGAGATAGGATTTATGATCACTTGGAAAGGCACAGTTTGATTTGTGATAGTCAGCATGGATTTGTGAGGGGCAGATCATGCCTCACAAACCTTACTGATTCTTTGAAGAGGTGACCAAACAGGTGGATGAAGGTACAGCAGTGGATATGGTATATATAGATTTAAGTAAGGCGTTTGAAAAGGTTCCCCATGATAGGCTCATGCAGAAAGAAAGGAGGCATGGGATAGGGGGAAATGTGGCAGATTGGACTCAGAATTGGCTGATCCTTAGAAGTCAAAAGGTGGTGGTGGACGGAAAATATTCAACATGGTGCTCAATTACGAGTGGTGTACCACAAGGATCTGTTTTGGTCCTCTTCTATTTGTGATTTTTGTAAATGATTTGGATGAAGGCGGGAAGGGTGGATTAGCAAGTTTGCAGACGATATGAAGTTGGGTTTCATTCTGGGCAGTACAGAGGGCTGTCTAGGTTATAAAGGGACATTGATAGGATGCAGAGCTGGGCTGAGAAGTGGCAGATGGAGTTTACCCCTGAAAAGTGTGAGGCGATTCATTTTGGAAGGAAAAACTTGAAAGCAGAATACAGGGTTAATCGAAAGATTCTTGGCAGTGTGGAGGAGCAGAGGGATAGAGTTGCTGTTACATAGAACATTGCAGCACAGTACAGGCCCTTCAGCCCTCGATGTTGTGTCGACCTGTCATACCAATCTCAAGCCCATCCAACCTACACTATTCCATGTACGTCCATATGCTTATCCAATGATGACTTAAATGTACCTAAAGTTGGCGAATCTACTACTGTTGCAGGCAAAGCGTTCCATTCCCTTACTACTCTCTGAGTAAAGAAACTACCTCTGACATCTGTCCTATATCTTTCACCCCTCAATTTAAAGCTATGCCCCCTCGTGCTCGCCGTCGCCATCCTAGGAAAAAGGCTCTCCCTATCCACCCTATCTAACCCTCTGATTATTTTATATGTTTCTATTAAGTCACCTCTCAACCTTCTTCTCTCTAATGAAAACAGCCTCAAGTCCCTCAGCCTTTCCTCGTAAGACCTTCCCTCCATACCAGGCAACATCCTAGTAAATCTCCTCTGCACCCTTTCCAAAGCTTCCACATCCTTCTTATAATGCGGTGACCAGAACTGTACACAATACTCCAAGTGCAGCCGCACCAGAGTTTTGTGCAGCTTCACCATAACCTCTTGGTTCCGGAACTCGATCCCTCTATTAATAAAAGCTAAAACACTGTATGCCTTCTTAACAGCCCTGTCAACCTGGGTGGCAACTTTCAAGGATCTGTGTACATGGACACCGAGATCTCTCTGCTCATCTACACTACTAAGAATCTTACCATTAGCCCAGTACTTTGCCTTCTGGTTACTCCTACCAAAGTGCGTCACCTCACACTTGTCTGCATTAAACTCCATTTGCCACCTCTCAGCCCAGCTCTGCAGCTTATCGATGTCTCTCTGCAACCTACAGCATCCTTCGTCACTATCCACAACTCCACCAACCTTAGTGTCGTCTGCAAATTTACTAACCCTTCCTTCTAAGCCCTCATCCAGGTCATTTATAAAAATGACAAACAGCAGTGGACCCAACACCGACCCTTGCAGTACACCACTAGTAACTGGTAACTGGTCTTGGGGCTCATGTTCACAGTTCCCTGAAAGCTGCCATCCAGGTGGATAGAGTTGTTAAGAAGGTGTATGGTGTGTTAGCTTTCATTAATAGAGGGATCGAACTCAAGGGCCGTGAAGCTATGCTCCAGCTACACAAAATCCCAGTTTGGCCACATCAGGAGTATTGTGTAGCTGGATGAACAGTTGTGCCCAGTTCTGGTCGCCTCATTACAGGGAAGATGTGGTGGCGTTGGAAGAGGTGCAGAGGAGATTTACCAGGATGTTGCCTGGAAATGGGGGGAAGGTAAACAAAGAAATGTTGAGAGAGCTAGGGCTTTTCTCTTTAGAACGACAAAGGATGAGAGGTGACTTGATAGAGGTGTACAAAATGATCAGAGGTATAGATAGAGTAGACAGCCAGAGACTTTTTCCTAGGGTGGAGGTAGCTATTACAAGGGGGCATAGTTTTAAAGTGAGTGGGGGTAGATATAGGGGAGACGTAAGAGGTAGGTTCTTTACTCAGAGAGTGGTAGGACATGGAATGCAAGACCGGAGAGCATGGTGGAGTCAGCCTCATTGGGGCATCTAAGCGGCTGTTAGATAGGCATATGGAAAATAGTATAAGGTAGCAGTGGAGGTTAGATAGACCTTAGGTTTCGGGTAAAAGTTTGGCACGACGTCGTGGGCCAAAGGGCCTGTACTGTGCTGTACTGTTCTATGTTCTCAATGCTGCCTAGCCAGCGATGCCCTCATCCTGTGAATGAATAATGAAAAAAAAATCAATAAAGGAGCACAGATAGGGTGAATAACCAAGGAGAGGGGAAAGATTTAATAAGGCAGAGAGTGGTGTAGTTATGGATTGAGCTACCAGAGGAAGTTCGGGAGGCAAACACAATTGCAACATTTAGAAGGCTGTATCCATGCTGTATGACTCTATAAATCACTTCCTACTTGCCTCATCTCTGACAAGCCTATCTTCTCCACCCTTTCCTCAGAAGCCAATCCAACCATTTCAGGTATTAGCCCAGCAGAATGCCACTTCCTCAGACCACCTTGTTCCCTGGCCAAAGGCTCTGTCTCAGGCTTGCTGCAGCTCCAGCGAAGGTTGTCGCAAGCTGGAAGAACAGCACCTCATTTTCCACTTCAGAGCTCTACAGCCTTCTGGACTCAATATGGGGTTCAACAACTTGAGGTTTGAGGCACCTCTTCCTATGTCCTAATCTCAACCCCCACACACTAAACCTTGTTATCACATGGGGCTGCTATTACAAATAGTTAGTTACTAATAGCCCCTATCAGCAACTAATCATTCTCTTAGCCTGACCATGACCTACTCCTTTGTCTGGCCAACTGTTGCTCTCTGTCTTCGGGCTGTGTCTCCACCTAGTGTTTACTGATTAACCACCTCACTTCATCCTATCTTTTGCATACAAAAACCTTTTCCTAGTTACCACCAGTTCTGAAGAAGGATCACTGGACCCAAAATATTGACTGATTTCTTTCTACAGATGCTGCCAGTCCTGCTGAGTTTTTCCAGCAATTTCTGCTTTTGTTTCTGATTTCCAACATTTACAGTTCTTTCAGTTTATTTTTAAAATGCCAGAAAATCTCAGCAGGTCTGGCAGCAGCTGCAGAGAGGGAAATTGAGTTTGTGTTTCAAGTCCGATCTGACTCTGCTTCTGAAGTGGAAGAACCTCAGTTTTGAAGAAGAGTTATAATAGATTCGTAACATTAATTCCATTTTTTGTATCACAGCTGCTAGGCTTGTTGAGCTTCTCCAGTTCTTTCCGTTTTTATCTCAGCACCTGAAAGAGCTCTCTGCTTCCTTTTAGCCAGCTGATCCTCTATGTATTCCATTTTGCTCCCACTTATACCATTGATATGGCATTGTATCAAATGTCTTCTCGACATCTAAGTATTGTATATCCAACAGCTTTCTATTATCCATGATGTGTGTTACTTCTTAAAAGAGTTACAATAAATTGATTAAGAATGAATTCCTTCTCACAAAACCATTCTCACTCTGCCTTATTATTTTGATCTTATCTAATTCTCATGGTCTAATGTCTTTCGTAATAACTTCTCACACTTTCTGTACAGCAGATCTGAATCCATGGTTTCCTGTTTTATGTCTCCCTTTTTGAATAGAAGAGTTACATTTATTATCTTCCAATCTAATAGAATGTTCCTAGATTCCAGGGCACTTTGGAAAATTAAAGCCAAATCTTCAATTATCTCATACCCATGTTTTTTAAGACCTTAGGATTAATTCCATCTGCGTCTGGCAACTGGTTAATTCACAGCTCCAACAATCTAACTCAGTAGATCAGTGAGTGTGGTTTTCCTGAGTACCTGCTTTTCTTCCTTTTCCTTATATATAGCTGTTTCTGGGATGTTATTTGCATTTCCTACAACACCCCACAAACCCGAACACACTCCTCCCACACCAGCCTTTGAGTCAAGTATTCATGCCTCTAATTTAATTTGCTTCATCCCAGTTTGCATGTAGCTCAGATAGTCATTTACAGATTATGAACTTTGAGGTCCTGCTTCTGAGTTTAATGCCTAGCTTCTCAGACTGATTATACAGAAGTTCTTTCTGTGCCTTGTCCATGGTTTTGGCGTTTACAGGAACCACAACAGGATCCATTTCCTCCCAATACAAGTAACTCTTGACCTCTGAGCAGATGAGCCAAATATTAGTAATGGGCAGGCAATCACAACCATTTGCACCCTTGCTCTTTGGGGCAGGGAACAATGTCAATCCCACTCATTATGCTATCCCGTACTAACACTACATTCATAATAATACCAGATAAAGGAGCAGGGTAGGCCATTCAGCCTTTCATTACTGCCCTACCTTTCAATAAGATTATGGCTGACCCGTCACAGACCTTATCTCCCCTCCTGTGTCTGCTTCTTGACATTTCAACTCCTCTTCAAATCCTTTCAGTGATCTAGCCTCCCAGTTCTCTGGGTAAAGAATCCCAGATACTCACTCCCCTCCAGAATAAGAAATTCTTCTGTGCCTCAGTTTTAAATGAGTGCCCCCTTAATGTGCAACTATGTCCCTTAGTTACCCCCACTAGAAAAAAAATCTTCTCAATATCTAACCTGTTAAATTCCCTCAAAATCTTGCTTGTTTCAATGAGATCACCCTTCATTGTTCCAAATTCTAATGAGTACAGGCCTAACATGCTCATTTGTTCTTGATAAGTCAATCCCTTTATCCCAGGAAACAATCTAGTGAATTTCATCTGAGCTGCCATCAATGCCAGTATATCTTTTAAATACAGGGACCAAAACTGTGCACAATATTCTACATATGGACTGGTTAACCCTAATACAGTTGTAAGGAGATTTCCCTACTTTTATACTTCAAACCCATAGCAATGAAGGCCAAAACTCCACTTTCCTTAAATATTTGCTGCTCCTCTGTGCTACCATTTTTTGTGTTTCATTCACAGAGCCCCCTGTGATGATCTAATAACCATAATAATTAGATAATAATTAATCATTAGATTCTTCCAACCATTGTGCACGATCTCACATTTTCCTACATTTAACTCCATCTGCCAGGTATTTTGTCCATTCACTCAATCCGTCTCTGTCGCCCTTGTAGATTCTTTCTGGTCACATCACAACAGTGAAGGGCATTAGTTTGAGACACGAATTGCTCTTCCTCAAAGTATTATGGTAGATTTACTCTCCACTGGAGGAACGTTAATTATGACAACTCCTATTGATTGTACCTTGTCACTCATTATGAAAACTAAAATAATTTGTTTCTTGGTAAGTTATGCAATTTCCTGTTAAAAGTATCAGTCCCTGATGCACGACATGGATTTGTTTTCTACATTACCGGTACCTATCTGATTTATCGAGTCAAAACACACAGACTAATATTTTCCATGGCGATTATAGAGCCCTTCCTTACGCCCTTCTATTATTTCCTGATTTATACTTTGTCCGACAGTGAGGCAACTCTTTGTTTCTCAACAGGCCTCACCCATGAATTATTTTGCTTGCTATTCCTTAATTCCAACCAAAACGATTTCACATCACAATCTATTGCACCCTCATCACTGTCAGCACAGTATTGATATGTACCTTTATTAACAATGTGAGCCCACAAAAATAACTCCTCACTGCACATGGACAGCCCTTGACAATGATCCAGCTCGCTCAGAGCCATCTCTCAGAGTGAACAGAACACTCCTGTCTATATCTGTCAACCAGGGCTCAAAAGCCCAGATTAAAAGCCCCAATCAGGGAACACGCATTTTCTGAGGTCCACCTCACTGACTTCGTTATCATCACTACACTATAGCTGGGTTATGGGAAAGGGTAGAAAAATGGATGTGAGAAGTATTGGATCAGTGATGATCCTATTGAATGGGCTGAATGGCCAGCTCGCATTCCTATTTCTTAAGTGTGTGCTATCAGCATTGAAATGACACAGATGCTGCCTAATCTGCTGAGTGCATGCAGCGACTTTGGTTTTATTTCATTTTGAGTGGAACCTTCTCCAGATTTATGCCAACGGTGGCAAGTTGATTGAAAGTTTAAATCCGTCCATTAAAATTGGATTTACACAATCAATGTCTTCACATGTTATCGATTGCCCTCTTACTGCATTTTCATCCACATCTGCTCAATGATATTGTTACTGAATATTGCTGATCTACCTAATCCAACATAAACCCACCAGAATATCTTAAATCCTACAACGCATATCAAAGATCTCTTGCATCATTGTTTAAATGTAGTGCTTTTCACTTCATATCTGGAGTAGTTCCTTCCTTTGCAACCAAATCCCCTTACACTTGTCTTTCATGTTGTTATGTCCCTTTGACGTTGCTCTATTTAACCATTTCAGACTGCATTCACCTTCCATTGCAGTGTAATATTAAACACAGAACTGCCGATGCTGGAAAACTGAAAGAGAAACAGAAGGTATTAGAGAAACTCACCGCGTCTAGCAGCATCTGTAGGGAGAAAAGCAGAGTTAATGTTTCACACCCAATGATCACAGATGCTGCCAGGCCTGCTGGCTTTCTCCAGCACAATGTTTTTGTATCTTTACACAGTATCTGGGAAGTGACTGCATATCGAGAGGTTTAGAGTATAAGGGTAGGAAGAACTTACTGGTGAGAGCACTTCTGGAATACAGTGAGCAATTGTGGTCGTTTTGTTAATGGAAATATAGTACTTCATTGGAAGCAGTTCAAAGAAGGTTCATTTGGATGATCCTTGGTTTTGGAGAGATCGTCTTATAAGCAAAGGCTAAAACAGGTTCGGACTATACTCACTGGAGGTGAGAAGAATGAGAGGTGATCTCATTGAAGCATGTAAGATTCTTAAAGGACTTGACAGGGTAAATGCTGAGAGGGTGCTTCCCCTCATAAGACCATAAGACCATAAGACATAGGAAGGGAAGTAAGGCCATTCAGCCCATCAAGCCCACTCCGCCATTTAAATCACGGCTGATGGGCATTTCAACACCACTTCCCTGCACTCTCCCCATAGCCCTTGATTCCTTTTGAGATCAAGAATTTGTCGATCTCTGCCTTGAAGGCATCCAACGTCCCGGCCTCCACTGCACTCTGCGGCAATGAATTCCACAAGCCCACCACTCTCTGGCTGAAGAAATGTTGTCTCATTTCTGTTTTAAATTTACCCCCTCTAATTTTAAGGCTGTGCTCATGGGTCCTAGTCTCCCTGCCAAAAGGAAACAACTTCCTAGCATCCACCCCTTCTAAACCATACATTATCTTGTAAGTTTCTATTAGATCTCCCCTCAACCTCCTAAACTCTAATGAGTACAATCCCAGGATCCTTAGCCGTTCATCATACGCTAAACCTACCATTCCAGGGATCATCTGTGTCAGGGATTATTCCAGGAAACCCTTGTCAGCCACAGGGTTAATACCATCAGGAGCAGGATGAGGCCCTTAGGTGGGCAGTCCCACTTAGAGCCTTCAGTTGTCAGCAGAGTGGAACCTGAGCCAGATGGAGGTATTGTCCCATCCCAGCATTGATTAAATGGATTAAACAACCATATCACCAAAGCCCCATGAGGAGGTTGCATTCTAAACAAAACTTCTCAGCACCCGTCACACATTCATCAGATAATGTATGCAATGAAATCCATTTTTTTTATCAGTTCAGCCAGAAATCCACAAATATTATAACATTCTGGGAACAGGGTATTTGATAGTTATGATACATTCAACTGTTCAAGTCGTTATATTCAGTACTGCCCAGGAACAAGGGGACAGGCCTTGTTGAGAATCATTCAATAGGTTTTTCAGAAAATTTCAAGAGTTACTGAATATTCAGTTCACATCTGTCAGCTGGAAACATTGATTGGAGGAGTTGGTACCATCAGCTGCTATTCAGTCAAATTCACAGGAGCCCCGTCCTGAAAAGCTAACAAGCTCCAAGTACTTACAACTCAGGAGATGCCATTGGAACTAGTCGATGCAGCAAAGTGTTTGACTTCATTTTTACTTGATCATGGGATGTGGGCATCTCTGGCTAGGCCAACGTTTATTACTCATCCTTAGTTGCCCCTAAATGATGGTCACAAACTATCTTCCCAAACTATTGCAGCCCCTTGGGGTGTAGAGTGCTGTTAGGAAGGGTATTCCAGGATTTTGCCTCAGCAACATTGAAGGGACAATAATATGTTTCCAAAACATGGATTTGCAAGGTGCTGTCTAAGAAGCCTTGGTGAGTCACTGCAGTGTATCTTGTACATGGTGTACACTGCTGCCAATGCAGTCAACGTAGAAGGTGGTAGAAGGTATGCCATTCATACAAGCTGCTTTGAACTAGTCAGTGTTTAGCTTATTGTGCATTGTTGGAGCTGCATTCAACCAGGCAAGTGGGAAGTATTCCAGGCTTTGGAAGGTGCTTTACTTGCTGTAATATTCCTAGCCTGTGACCTCTTCTCCTAGCCACAGTATTTATTAGGTGATAACAAGGTGTGGAGCTGGATGAACACAGCAGGCCAGGCAGCATCAGAGGAGCAGGAAAGCTGATGTTTCGGATCTGGACACTTCTTCAGAAATGGGGGAGGGGAAGGGAGTTCTGGTGTAAATAGAGAGAGGGGAATGGGGTGATAGAAGGTGGATAGTGCAGCAGATAGGTGGAGAGAAGACAAGCAGGTCAAGGAGGTGGGGTTGAAGCCAATAAAGGTGGGTGTAGACTGGGAGTTGGGATAGGGGTTGGTCATTGAAGTAGAAGGGTTGAGAAGGGGCAGGTAGGCGGAAGGAAAGACAGATAGGTCAAGGAGGTGATGATGAGGCTAGTAGAGGTGAGTAGAGTGTAGGTACGAAGTGAGGGTGGGGGTTGGTCAGTGAAGTAGGAGGAGCGGATGGGGGAGAAAAGATTGACAGGTCAAAGAGGCTGGTGCTGGTCTTGGGATGAGGTTGTGGGATTTTGAAGCCTATGAAGTCCACATTGAGGCCATTAGGCTACAGGGTTCCCAGGTGGAATATGAGGTACTGCTCCTCCAGTTTTTGGGTGGCATCATTGCAGTGTGTCCAGTTCAGTTTCTGTTCAGTGGCAGTACCTGGGATGTTGATAGTGGACTATTCACTGCTGGTACTGCCATTGAGTGCAAAGGAGAATTTATTCATAGAATCCCTTGAGTACAGAAGGATGCCATTCAGCCCATCAAGCCTGCGCCAACCCCTCCGTAGAGAACCCCACCCAGACCCAGATGCCCCATCCTATCCCCATAACCCTGCACTTACCATGGCCAATCCACCTAACCTTCACACCTTTGGATTGTAGGAGCAAACTAGAGCATGCAAGGTAATCCATGCAGACACGGGGTAAACATGCAAACTCCTTCCAGACTGAAACCCAAGGCTGAAATTGAACCTCTCTTGTTGGAGAGGATCATTGCATGGCACTTGGGTGGTGTGAATGTTATTAAACACTTGTCAGAACAATACAGAATATAGCCCAGGCCTACCTGCATTTGAACTTGAGCAGCTTCAGTATCTGAGGAATAATGAATGGAGTTGGACATTGTGTAATCATCAGCAATCAGTCCCCTTCTGGCCTTATGAGGGAGGGAAGGCCATTGATGAAGCAGTTGAAGATGATTGGCCTAGGACACTACCCTGAGGAACTCCTGCAGAGATGCCCAGGAAATGAGCTCCAACAACCACAACCATCTTGCCTGAAAAAAGGTGAGTCTCCAAAAGCTTGTGTCTTCAAATAAACCTGTTGAAATATAACCTGGTGTCATGCGATTACTAACTTTCTCTACCCCAGTCCAACATTGGCACCTCCACATCATTTCTTTCATTCAGTCTCAGGATGTGGGCATCACTGGCTAGACTAGAATTTATTACCCTTCCCTAAATTGTCCAGTGTTAGGTGTCAAACATATTGCTGTGCATCTGGGTTCATGTGTAGGCCAGATGAGGTAAGGATAATAGAGAACCAGGTAGGATTTCGTAACAATCAATAATGATTTCATGGTCATCATTAGACTCCCAATTCTAGATATTGAATTTAAATTCTACCATCTGCCATGGTAGGATCTGAATCTGAGTCCCCAGAACATTACACAGTCTCTGGATTAAAGGTCACGTAATAATACCACTAAGCCATCAACACCCAAATTGTAGTCGCTATAACTCCGACCAGACTGGAATTCCCATTGATTTCAGTTTTTCTTGGGCCCTTTGATGCCACACTCAGTTGAATGTGGCCTTGATGTCAAGGGCTGTCACTCTCGCTTCATCTCTGGAAGTCACCTCTTTTGTCCATGTTTGACCAAGACTGTAATGAGGTCGGGAGCTGAGTGGCCCCGGCAGAACCCAAACTGGGCATCACTGCGCAGGTTATTGCTGAGCAGGTGCTGCTTGACAGCACTGTTACTGACACCTTACTGATGATCGAGAGGAGTCTGATGGCACAGTAAGTGACCAAAGTTGGATTTGTCCTGCTGCATGTGCATAGGACACACCTGAGCAATTTTCCACATTATCCGGTGGATGCTAGTACTGTAAGTGTACTGGAACAGCCTGCCTAGGCAAGCAGGAAGTTCTAGAGCACAAATTTTCAGTACTATTGCTGGAATGTAGTCTGGTCCCACAGTCTTTGAAGTGTCTAGCATCTCCAGCTGTTTCTTGATATCACATGGAGTGAATCAAATTGCAGAAGGCTATCATTGAGATTCAGGAATCCCCCATAGAGAAGTGGCCGCATGGAAGAAGTCTTTGATCCATTAAACCCTAATTCAATGCAGCAGAGAATGGAATTACATTAAAGAGGTCCGCAAGCAATATTTGCAGAAGCTGAACGGATCAGAGCTCAGAAACAGAGCGTTGTGAAGTCTGCAGTATGGACAAGCTGAAATTGTGTCCATGAGTTTGACAGAATGCAAGGGTTGCTGTCCTCACTGAGAGAGTGAGCTATCTGGTTGTAAGCAGACAGTGAGGCAATCCATGATAAAATGTATCTTCAGGGAGTTCTGAAGCTAGACCTTTGAAAGAGAAGAATTTGAACCCCTCTAAACTTTTTGATGAGAGTTAGTGCCCCAAAATATCATTAACATCCATGACTGGTAGCTGAGAAATCAATTGGATTTGTCCAGACTACATTTGATAGTCAAGGTTTTCGACCTGTCTTTTTACCTCAGGTTAATTCTGAATGTTAGAATATAATTGAGTGTCTATTGTACACAGCACATACATCTGTTTGTAAACTTTATAGCTGTTTAGTTAAAACATTGACATTTTGTGGCTTTACTTGCTTAAGGTAGACCTCAAATTTGTCTACCTAAAACAGAGTTACTGGCCTATAGCCAGATCATAAGATAATTTGCAGTTTCATCCTGTGACATAACAATAATCAATAATAACATCCTGTCAACAGAAATCCTAACCAGATGAAACACAGAGTTTGAAGACTATAACATTTCAGTATAAATTAACTGTGAAAAACTATATTAGGGGACTCAGGAGAAAGTTCTTTATTGAGCACAGAATGATTTGAATGTGAACCTTGACACAACAGGGAGTAGTTGAAAAAATTATAACTCAAAGCATTTTTTATAATGCACTCATGGGTTGTAAATGTCATTGACTGGGCCAGCATTTAGTGCCCATCCCTCATTTTCTTTGAGAAGCTGGTGGTGAGCTGCCTCCTTGAACCACTGCAATCCATGATTTCAGGGGAAGCTGAATGAAGATATAAGGGAGAATGGAACTGAATGATATGGTGAGGGACAGTGATGAAATGGAGCAGGTAGTCTGAGCATTTTATCTTGGACCTCGTTCAGCAAATGGCCTGTATTAGTGCTATAAATCCTTGTTTCGGTTCAGTTAGGCAATATGCTAACAGCATGGTACCAAGAGAAATTTCGTGGCTTGTTTGGTGGGAGGTTGACTGAGATGGGGAACCTCACTATAGTATGTGGGTGATCACTTGAAATGTCATAACATTCAACGCTATGAGCCAAGTGCTGGAAAGTGTGGCGTAGATAGCTCAGCGCCAACTCATTGGGCAAAATGGCTTCTCTTGTCAGAGATGACTCTTTGGCTATATGATGGCACGCTCATAGGAAAGGATGTGAAATTGAAGACTGCCAGTATTGTGTAGGATCTCATCAAACCTGGTGACCTGCAGAAATTTGCCTCCATCCCCGACCTCATAACATGCAAGTAATGTTCCTCATCCACAAATCCAATTTCGGCCCAATACCTATACAAATTGGGGTCAAGCAAGGCTGTGTCATTGCCACTCCTCCATCTCCTTCACTGTAACACTACCACCCAAATCTCTGAAGATTCTCATGAAGATAACCTACGCCCACCACATGACACAGACCCTGACTATCAGGATTCACTGCCAGTCAATATGAGTCAATCTTCATACAATAGGACCCTGTTTTCAGAGAGGGAAGACATTGTTGATGAAATTATACATTGCCTCCAGTGTGTCAGTGCAGCATTTGACTGCCTGACAAAAAGACCTCAACCCTAGCACCAAGCTTATAGATTGCAGGGCAGTTCTGCCACCTGCCCTTCTATATGAGTTAAAGACTTGGAGAATATATAGCAGACATCGTACCCCCAAGAAACATATCACCACAACATCCTGCAAACTTATTGGCATGGTATCTGCTTCAAAATCAATGGCCTGTCTGAAACCAACATCCCTAGAAACAAAGTATGGGTTACAGTCAATCAGCTTTATTCAATGGTCCTTGTTGTCCACGTGCCTCAATTAAGATGTCCAAAACAATCTGTTGATTCTGAGATAACAAAGTGTGGAGCTGGAGGAACACATCAGGCCAGGCAGCATCAGAGTAGGAGAAAAGCTGATGTTTTGGGCTCCACCATGTCAAGCAGTTAACAGGAGGCTTGAGAAAAGTCTTAAAGAACATTAACAAAGCTTCTGTTAAAAAAAAATGCAACATTCCCCCTATCCACTCATGGCAATCTCTGGGCTATGACCACCCAAACTGATGAAGAGGTGCTTGCAAAGGCCAAACATCCCAAGCATCTCTGGCAGACCGGGTTAGAGATCTTAGCGCAAACAGTGGAATGACAGTGTGAGAACACAAGCATCTAACAACTTCTTCAAGCACCACCTGCCCGTTTTGAGGCAGGGTGTGTGGATTCAACATCAGTAGTTCGGCCATTTCAAGAACCATAACTCTGGGGCAGAAGGGAATCACCTTCAGTTTCAGGGGATTGCTCAAGAGGAAGGAATGAGGTGTGAAGAGGCAGATAAGTCCTCCAGTGTGGGACTAACATGATTCTGTCATGGAGCTTGTGTCTTTTACCCACTGCTCACCCAACTGACACCTCCTCTGCGCACAGTTTCTACCTTCACTGGGGCTTCCACGCTAAGGCAGAGTCATAGTGGATGCAGAAAACACCCATAACCCAAAGGAGTCAAACTTTAGGTTGTTGTCAGCGAATAGACATGGTTCCTGAAGAGAAAATGAAATATTCAACTATATTGTGTTCAGTTCTAGTCACCTCATTATAGGAAATATGTGGAAGCTTTAGAGAGGGTGCAGAGGAGATTTACCAGGATACTGCCTGGACTTGAGGGCAGGTCTTATGAGGAAAGGTTGAGGGAGCTCGGGCTTTTTTCATTGGAGCAAAGAAGGATGAGATGTGACTTGATAGAGGTGTGCAAGATGATGAGACACATAGATGGAGTGGACAGTCAGAGAGTTTCTCCCAGGGCAGAAATGACTATTACAAGGGGGCATAGTTTTAAGGTGATTGTAGGAAGGTATAGGGGAGATGTCAGAGGTAGGTTCTTCACACAGACAGTGGTGGGAGTATGGAATGCGCTGCCAGCAGTGGTAGTGGAGTCAGATACTTTAGAGACTTTTAAACAACTCTTGGATAGGCACATGGAGGATAGTGAAATGTAGGGTATGCAGGGTAGATTGATCTTAGCAGGATAATAGGTTGGCACAACATCATAGGCCAAAGGGTCTGTACTGTGCTGTACTGTTCTACGTTCTATGAAAATGCTCAACTTCATGCAATTGAACCTCATTGTCCCGAAGTGTAACTCTAATTCTGGCATAGTCTTAGCCCCCCAAGTTTCGCTTTCCAGGTCAAAGGCATTAATGAAGGTAATGTGGTAATTCCCAGATAAAACAAGCATTCACAGGTTTGCTATTGGTCACTGGAAATTCCTGTTTTTGATGGAGTTTCAGCTTAAAGTCATCCACAAAGTGGAGTCAATGGTTTGTGAGCATTAGGAACTCCAAAGAATCTAAAACTAATTAAAACAGAATGGGGCTCTTGGAAGTAAATCAACCCCTCTTTACTAATGATAGGAGGCTTACTTTGAGTCGATATGCCCTGAGGTTACCTCATTATGGAACATAAATATGTCATGCCTCATCTGGTCCTCTACAAAAGCCTTAGTTAAGGAAAGATTGAGGGAGTAGGGAGTTAAAATGAGCTTTGGTGTGCCTAAGTAGCCATGTCTCATTAACTTGTCTCTCTTCAAAGGCATTTAATATTGCTGTTTGAAGAGATTGATAACAGAAGTTGGAGAGACTTTTTGACACATGAGTCATTTAAACTTGCCAGTTGAATAGAAGGAGCATTTTTTAATAAATTGAGCTGTATAAGAAGATATTTTACATACGGTAACAATGATCCTTAGAGTTCTCTTCCAGCTCCTTCAGTTTTATTCTAAGCATTTAAGCTAAGGTAAGCTTCGCCTAATATCTGTCAGTGAATACTGTTCCAGCGAAAAAGTGTACCCAGGGCAAAAGAAGGGTCATACTGACAGTACGCAAGGAGGCCACACACTGAGAAAGGTGTGGCCCCTAACTGAAAAATTTGCATAGAGTGATCACATCACATATTAGGAGGCCATTCAGTCCATTGAGTGCATATTGTTTCTCAGCAAGAGCTACTCAGCTGTGCCACTCCCCTGTCTTTTACCCAATTAGGCTGTATTTTTATTTTATCTGCAGACGCTTCTCCAATCTCCTTTCGGAAAACCACGATTCAACTGCTCCCACCATTCCTCTTGGACAGGCCATTCCAGATCTTAACCATTGGCTGGGTGAGAAAATATTTCTTCATGCCACCATTGCTTCTTTTACCAATCACATTAAATCCACACATTTAGTTGCCTGAGCTCGAGTATTGCTGAAAAAGGCACATTTTGTTGAAGCTTGTCGTCTTGCACTTATTAGGACAATTCTCGAGAAATACCAAAGTAAAGGGGAATCAATATTTATATTGTAGGAAAGGAAAGTGCCAATAGCTATGGAAACTGTTTCAGCTAATGATTAACAGTCAATTGCTAAGCTTTGATAAAAGTTTAAACGAAGCAGGTTGACACTGATTGGTCAAGACATTGCTTCTGAGAAAGGAAACAGTGATTGGCTGTCAACGAAACCTGTCCTCTTAAATCAATCTCTGTGAGAATGTCAGGCAAACTGAGCCTACACCATCTTACATTTATGGTCCCTGGTTTTTGACTGCCTTGAAGTGGGAACATTTACTGCATGACCGGCATTTCAAACCCTTTCTGAAATTTAACAGTTTCTATCAGGTCACCATTCACCTTTCTAAAGAAAAGTGTCCCAGCTTGTTAAATCTTTCCTGACGGTTACTACTCTCAGTTTTGATATCCTTCTCATAAATCTTTTCATAACTTTTGATAACATTTGTGTATTCTTGGTACTATATGGTGGCGAGCAATGTGCATGCAGCATTTACTGATACAAACTTAAATCTGTGTTATCCTGTCACTCAATTCGGAACATAGTGTGGCCATCTGTTAGCCTTTGGTTCATTACCTTTTTGTTATCGTTGATTGTTTCAGAAGATGTTGCCAGGTATGGAAGGTTTGAGTTATAAAGAAAGACTGGATATCTTGGACTTTCTTCACTGGAGCACGGAGAGAAGCCTTGTAGATGTTTATAAAATAAGGATGGGTATAGATAGAGTTAATGGTAGTTGCCCCTGAGGATGGGGGAGTTCAAGACTAGGGAGTACATTTTTAAGGTGAGAGGAGAGAGATTTTATAAATGGCATGAGGTGTAATTTTTTTTTACAGAGGGTGGTTCACATGTGGAATAAACTTCCTGAGGAAGTGATGGATGTGCAAGTACAATTACAATGTCTAAAAGATATTTGGATAAGTACATGAATAGGAAAGGTTTGGGCCAGGAGCAGGCAGGTAGGACTAGTTTAGTTTGGGATTATGGTTGGCATGGACTGGTTGGACCGAAGGGTCTGTTTCCACGCTGTATGACTCTATGTCGCTATAAGAATCTATCACAAATAAAACCCTGACAAAGCAATTCTAAAGTTCTAAAACAACTAAAGTATAAATAGTAATGAGTAGGTATTGCCTTGCTGGGGAAGTATGCTGGGAATCAAGCGCCAATTATCCCAGAGTTATCACAAAATTTTAAAAAGTGTAAAGTGCGCAAAATGCTTCAATTTACTTGTTGGATAGATGAGGAGTAACAGAAAGAATGAAGGTTTCTGTGTTTAAGAATTACTGTTTATCACAAATGAATATATTCTCGATACAGATGAACAGCTATCAACATATAACACCGTTAGTTAAAACTTTAACCCTTTTCACATAGATTCAGACAAACAGAAAAAGAAATGGGTACTATCAGTGGAAGGGAAGATTGGAAAGGTAGGTCAATGATACCTGCCCACAATGTTCACTGAGACGTCCCGTCAGTCTCATCAGGACTCTTCCCCTTCTTTTCTCCAACTGTTTGCTTGCAGGAGGCACAGAGCAACTGGTTCACAACTTATAAAGTCTCTGACTTATTAGTTGAAAGCAACAGGTCACAGCAACTGGTAAAAGGAAATAAATTCCTTCAGGCTTTGGGTGTTATTGCTGCAGAGGAAAGGAACCCACTTCCCTGTTTAGAGGTCTGAAGACTTCTGGCTATCTCATTCACACCCATAAGCTGTTTAGCTACTTGGGAATCAATCACATCATTGTTGACGGGCAGGTCTTTGTCATCAACAGATGGTTACTATTCCATAGACCAACCAGCTATTTGTTGCCAGTCAAATCTCACTTTGTATAAACTCCTTGGTGCCAGAGCATCTGCAGTAACTTGACCCCTCTTCTTGAACAAGGAACAATGTAAACAGCACTTACAATAAGTGTTGGTAACTTTCTTTTATAAAACACAGTTATCGCTTCCACAGCCTTTTGTTTACGAAGTCAGAAGTCACACAACACCAGGTTATAGTCCAACGGTAATAAAATGTGAGGCTGGATGAACACAGCAGGCCAAGCAGCATCTCAGGAGCACAAAAGCTGACGTTTCGGGCCTAGACCCTTCATCTTGCTCTGATGAAGGGTCTAGGCCCGAAACATCAGCTTTTGTGCTCCTGAGATGCTGCTTGGCCTGCTGTGTTCATCCAGCCTCACATTTTATTATCTTGGAATTCTCCAGCATCTGCAGTTCCCGTTATCTCTGATACTATAGTCCAACGGGTTTATTTGAAATCATGTGAAGTGTTGCGTCTTTGTCAGGTGAAGTGAAGGGAATGGAAACGCACAGGCAAAGAATTTCTAGGTGAAGAGATTATTGCATGAAAATTCCAGTTAATTAAGAGTGTCAAAAGATAGTATAAGCGGTGTGAGTAGTGTTGACAGGCTGAATAACAAGTCTTTGCAGGTGGTCTAAAGTGTTAGACGGTGTAAACAACTGAATGGTAAGTGAAGGGATCTCCTATGATCTGATTAATTAAGTCAGAGAGATAATTGCAAAAAATCAAAAATAAGATGGTGCTACAGACAAACCAAATAGCTGGAATAACATGACAGGGACAGGAGTCGCAGGGTGAGGATCCAGCTAAAGTAATAAGTATTGCAAAACTGTACAAACTAATTAAGGTAGGAAGATCATAACAAGTTATTATGGTGATTTTTATATATATAAAACAACCCTTTTCCCTTTTCTGTCCACAACCAAAAGCACAGAAAAATAAAGAGATATACAGCGTAACATCATTAAAGCCGGTATGGTATCTGGGACTATGTTAAAGTTGTTAGGGTTGTCTGTGCAACTTAATCATGTAGCCAACCGAGCGGATATTTTGCAAGAGAGTGATGCTTAAAGATAAGACTGTTTTCAACAAATTAGACATCTGTACAATCAAAGCTGTAACATAATAATCAGAAATCTTCTTATTAGCTTTACTGCTTACTTTGATTGAATTACACCTTCACCATCTCAGTAAGGGATTCTCAGCTTTCTTTGCTGCTATTGTTGACCGAATTGCTGTTGTACAGAAACCTACTAAGTGTCACAAAGCCATCAACTGAATATACTTCATCTGTGACTGTGTGTTGCAGTCTTTTCACTTCAGTGTCAAAAACAATTCTATCCTAATATTATCCTAAACCTAGCAGGGGTTGGTTGGTTATATGGGTTTGGCATGTTTTGTTAAGGAAAGTGCTGGCACCAATAATGTCATTAGTTGGAAATGAAAAAAGATGCAGCCATTTAGGGCTATGTGTCACAATATGTTTCTCAACTAAACTGCTAGGCAGTGCTCCAGAAGTCTGAAACTCCTAAACTTCTGGCTATTTAAAACAGACCTCCACCCCACTGTCTGTGACTGTGCTCATGTAAGTGCAATATGCATATGCCAGAAACATGCAGTCTGAGCCGATTTTTCATCAAGCGACCTTGAATGCTGATTTGTCACATTCAGCCCACATGCAGTACTGAGGCAGTGCTGCACCACTATCTTTTAGCTGAAATGTGAAACCAAAGTACAGTCTGCTCAGAAGTGGGTTTACAAGATCATTTAGAACTATTTTGAAGAGTAGCAGTTATCCCTCAGATACTTATCAATATTTATTCCCCAAACAACATCGGAAAGGCAGAGAAATTTGGTCCCAATTCACTTAATTACCACCTTTCTCACAACTATTTTCATGAAAATATGTCAGTCCTACTAATTTACCAACCACAAATGCCTAAATTTGCATAAAATAGTTATATTCAAAAACATTATCTGACAAAACATAAATCTTTTCACAATGGATTGATTTCCATTTGCTGGATATTTCTTGATTTGGCTAAATTAGATTTATAAATGTTCTGATATGAATTTAAATAAGCTATATCTTAGTGTCATTCTCCAAAGTTCTCAAGATCCATTTGTCTCTGTACACCTTTTCCTCACTATATTCTCTAAACATTTCATTGGGTGACATCTGCAGTGTCGTTCTCCCGTGTCACCTGCATCTTCAGAATCTGTTGAATTATTTCATACGAGAATATATAAGTTGCTCCTTCTTGAGCCAAAATGAAGATATTCCTTGGCTATCCCACTCAGCTGTAATATTTCATGATATTTTTCAAAAGTGTTTTGATCTCTACTGTTCCCACAAGAAGAACATGCAGTGGGTCAGTGAGAGGGCTCACTCAAAAGTTAGTTTACCATTTGTTCAATATGTTGGAAGTGGCTCGTTTATCCACTTTCTCACACCATCAAATTCACATAAAGTCTGATCCATTGCTGAGGTCAGATTCTGGTTCTGGCTCCTAACCGTGATCAGCATCATTGATAAAACTTTCCTGAAAGATATTTGATCCTTACTTATGGTACTTTTCCTTCTCGCAATCTGTCACTCTCTCTGTCAACTTCTCGCCTTTGTATTCTAGCTATTTCACTTCTCGTTTCTTTCATTACTGCTGGTCATTTCCTGCCAACTTTTTCTTGGTTTGGATAAGCATATGGATAATGATGGAATAGTGTAGTGGAGGGGCTTAGATTAGTTCACAGGTCGGCACAACATTGAGGGCTGAAGGGCCTGTTCTGCGCTGTAGCGTCCTATGTTCTATGTTCTTCTAGCCTTTTCATCTGCAATGACCCCCAATGATGCCTGTCACTTTCTCTTCCTCTGTAATAACAGGGTGTGTTCAGAATGTAGCCTACGTGATAAAAATGAAACATGAGGGAAAATAGAGGTGAAGTTCAAAAGAAAGTTGAGGAATTATGTCTTATATTTGTCACTTTCTTTGGTGGAGGATTCTATCGGTCACTCATGTCTCTGTTAAACTGTCAGAGGGGACACAGTGTAGGCCAAAATCCCTCACTGGATCCCCATTGGATCTGATTAGATGTCATCTCCTCTACAACGTGTTCCTTGGCACAAGGCATCATTCCATAACTTTCAGTTGAGGGTGGCCTTGGAGGAGTTCCCAGCCCTCAACAGGCAGACAGACGGACAGACAGATTGAAGTATAGATGGATTTCCTGCACGTTTATACATTTTGCTTCTGTGCCAGTCTTTCTGAGCTTTGTCCTCACCATTGGAGGTCTGGATTTTCACTAGACCAAACCAAAATGGTGGATGATCCATCTCGAAGCAAGAGGGATATAGCCACATTCCAAGAACACTCTCTAGGTCAATGGCAAAGTGCCATAGCCGGCAGCTGGCGCACGGACCAAAGCCCATGTGCCAAATTCAAGGATTGGGAAAAGATGAAAGATCCAAGTGAAATGCCAAGATTACGTCTTATGGGAATTTTCTTAATTCACAAATGGTCAATGGCATTGGCTGGTTGAAATCACACTCCTCACCATTTCTTTCGAAAATAATCGCAGAATTAAATACAGCACAGAAGAACACAGACAACACTTGTGAAACTCAGCAAACCCGGCAGCAGATGTAGTGGCAAGGGCATCGGTGGAGGCTGGATGGCACCGAAGAATAGATGACTCTCATTCCAGGAGCAGCGGTAAGGTGAAGGGGACTCATGGCTGGCCAGCAGGCCCATGGCCCAGCACAGAGCATGAAGGCCCATAAAGTTGAACACTATTTCTTTATCTTTCTGCCATTGTGTTCCATGTGCTGGAGGGTGGTGACTGCATAATGCATTTCACTGTACTTTGGAACAAAATACATGTGACAAACCATAGACAGATAGATAAAAACAATTGATCAACGATTGACAGGGATTAAAGCTTCTTAAAGGCCTTGTTAACGACATAGCTGACTTCATCAATATTCAGCCTCCCATCACACCAAGTTAAATGTCGGGAAAACTTGACGAGAAAAGCTGAGTGAAGATTCAACTCACCACATGCTCCAAACAGCCTGCAGTTTGGAAGCCAGGCACCAACATCTCAGACTGCACGTCTTGAAGACCTTCCACACACATTACCCACCCATGAAAAGAAGATGGCAGTGCTTACATTAGCAGAGAAGAGAAGGTCATTGACTTTCCCCCTGTAGTGCTAGGCCTGCCTCTAGTTAGCAACCTCGCACCAGGCTGGCAGGCTTCGCTTCTGTTACTGGGGACAAGGCACTCCCATTTCTACACCTCCCTGTCCTGCAGGACCTCCACATCCCTGCCCACAGCGTGAGGTGATGAGTTACCCCTCTCTGCCATGTTCAGGGCAAATGTCAGCAACCGAGCTTGCTGTGGACTATCGCTGTTTCTCCAGGTGCACAATCGACTTTTAAAAAGATGGTGTCAGCACATGGGATGCCCCCGAATTGAGGATTCAGGGAGCAGCATGGTAAGACAGTGGTAAGATAGAATGGACATCAGATGTGAGAGATGCAAGAGATTAGTGAGGTAATTTTAGCAGCAAACTGTGAGACATCTTGTTAGGCGTCAAGGAGAGAAAACCTCCAAAAAACTCGATGCACCTAGGACTTAGCCAAAAGGTAACGTAAGAGTCAGCCCTGTATCTCCATGTTCTTTGGAATAAAGGGCACCAGCTCACATTTCTCCACAATTCTCTGAAATCCTGAGCTCAAACTTAAGCAGTTGGTGACAGCTCCTGCACATGGACTCATCCAGATCACAAGAATATCCACAGTATGCAAAATTCTGCTTGTCTGAGTCGCCCTGCCGTGTATTACATTATGCTTTTAAATTACTTTACTCACACTAACATAAGTTTCTCGAAAGTACTTTAATCTTACTCTTGTTAAATAAAAACTGTAGATTAGTAGAAAGTAGAAATTCTTCACGTTTAGTTACAAATCAGCCCCTCCCAAAGTCTATAAATCTTTACGTTCCTTGTCCTAGTTTATGAATTCCCAGTGAACGCCATCGACATGTTTGCTGATGTGGGAGGACAGATCTGAAACACCGGGGGCCAGCAGGGTGGCTCCGTAATTAGCCCTGCTGCCTGACAGCACCTGATTCATTACCACCCTCAGGCAACTGTCAGTGTGGAGTTTGCACATTCTCCCCATCTCTGTGTGGGCTTCCTCCGGGTGCTCCCGTTTCCTCCCACAGTCCAAAGATGTGCTAAATTGCCCGTAGTGTTCAGCTTAGGTGCGTTAGCCACGGGAAATGTAGAGTTATAGGATAGGGGGATGAGTTTGGATGGGATGTTCTTTTGAGGGAGAGTGTGGAATTGGTGGGCCGAATGGCCCATTTCCAGCCTGTGGGGATTCTCTCATTCTATGAACGATGAGTCAGATTGGAGAATACAAAAAGGAGATCAAGCACTTGGCATCCTGATGCAATGATAACAACCTCAGTCTCAATGTTAATAAAATAAAAGAACTGATCATTGACTTCAGGAAGAAAGGAGGAGAACACCCCTTCCCCATCTACATCAACGGAGCAGAGGTGAAGAGGGTCAAGAGTATCAAGTTCCCAGGAGAGATACTAGCCAACAATCTGTCCTGGACCTCCAATGTAGAAGCAACAGCCAAGAAGACACAACAACCCCTTTTCTTCCTCTGATGGTTTAGGAAAGTTGACATGTCTGTAAGGTCCCTCACCAACTTTTACACCATAGAAAGCATTTGAAATGGATGCATAATGGCCTGGCATGGCAAATCTCTGCCCAGGACCGTAAGAAACTACTGAAGGTGGTGAACAGCCCAGACCAGTACAGAAGCCAACCTTCCATCCATGGACTCTACTTACACGGTTCGTTGCCACGGAAAGGCTGTCAACATCATCAACAGCCCCTCCCACACCAGTGATGCCCTCCTACAACCTCTACCATCAGGCAGAAAATACAGAAGCCTGAACACACACCAACAGGTTCAAGAACAGCTTCTTCCCTGCCATTATTAGACTGATGAATGAGCTTTCTAACTTCAAATAGGGTTGATCTTGCTTATGATGATGTTGTTTCCCGCACCTCCTGTGTGGTGTAACCCTGTATGCTTCACTATGTCTAAGCACCCTATGATCTGTATGTCCTTGCTTGCTATGATCTGCCTGCACTGATCGCAAACAAAGCTTTTCACTATACCTAGGTACACATCCCCACAATAATTCAAATCAAACATACATTTTTCAAAATTCATGGAGTTGGAACACACTCCCTACCAATCATTCAGCTTGTGACTTTCCTGTGATGTCACTCTTAGACTTTTCCCTCCTCTCTCCATGCTACTGTTTCTCATGTCCACTACCTCTCTTTCTCATTTGTTTCTGTAATAACTGTATTTGACTCCTCCTTCCTCTCTCCTCCCATTGCTTTCAGTTTCATTGTATCAACCTATCCTACTATTCTTTTCTGCCCCCTGCCTTTAGCCAACTTCTGCTTAAAGTCATGTGTTTCAACTACCCTTTATAGTACTGAGATCAGTTCTGCTTTCATCCTTGTCAATTTTTTTGCATCTTATCCATGCAGATATAGAAAATAATAGTGTGTGAAAGAATTATAAGGATAATTTGAGGACTGAGCGATTACAGCTATCAGGAAAAATCAAACTCAGAATTATATGGTCAATAGAAATGAAAATGTTGATGGAAATCCTAATAATTAAAAAGGAGTTTGATAGACTAGATGTAGAGATTATCACAATTGCAATGAAAAACCGACTATTAATTTTCAATTTCCATCATCTGGTTTTAATACCCAAGACCTTTCATGAATTAAAATGGTTTTTAAAAGGAAGAAATTATCTGACCGCAGATTGAAGCAAATTGGGGAAACCAATGATAAGTGAACAAAATCTTCTGAACTGAAATTATAATTTTCTCAAAAGGCATTGAAACTAGTCCACTGAATCAGGCATCATGTAACTCAAAGATTCTGTTTTAAGTTTAAATATGGTAAGTTCTGCATGTTAGAAATGTAAGCATTGCCGGCAACTATCCAGCTTGTAAAGATAACCAAGCCAAACTCAGGAATAGACCAATGAACTATATTTCAGTAGCTACCTGGCAGAGATGCAGACAAGCAGAAAATAAATGGGTAACAGCAAGACTGGAAGACTTCTTCTCTCGTAACCTGTTTCTCTCAACCTCTCAAAAAACACTACCCAGTGTAAAAGCAAATTGTAGAGCCATCCATGGGCAGCATGGTGGCTCAGTAGTTAGCACTGCTGCCCCACTGTGCCAAGGACCCAGGCTTGATTCCATCCTCAGGTGTCTGCGTATAGTTTGTACATTCTTCATATGTCAGGGTGGGTTTCCTCTGGGTGCTCTGATTTCCTTTCACAATCCAAAGACATGCAGAGATAGCAAGAACCGCAGATGCTGGAGTCAGAGACAACACAGTGTGGAGCTAGAGGAACCCAGCAGGCCAGGCAGCATCAGAGGAGCAGGAAAGCTGACATTTTGGGTCGGGACCCTTCTTCAGAAAATTTCTTCATTTTCTGAAGAAGGGTCCCAACCCAAAATGTCAACTTTCCTGCTCCTCTGATGCTGCCTGACCTGCTGTATTCCTCCAGGTCCACACTGTGTTACCAAAGGTTTTCAGGCTAGGTAGATTAGCGATGGTAAATGTAGGGTTACAGGTTGGGGTGGGCTGCTCTTCAGAGGTCGGTGTGGACTTGATGGACTGAAAGGCTTGCTTTCACCCTGTCCATCCGCTGGCCATGAACTCAAGGACATGCACAAATTTCTCTCCTGCTGAGGATATTCATCACTTAAACAACTATGGTCTCAGGTACAAACCTAAGGACTTTTTAATCTGCCTATTCTTTATCTCCCTCTCTCATGCTAGACATTGCCTCTTTTTTTAGACTTTATACCTTTGTTTGTGTGCCTAAGTTTAATGTTGCATTTTTATTATTTTTCTTGGAATTAATATATGACACAAAACTCCTCCCTCTTTCATTCAAGAAAATTTTGTAATTGGCTCTTAATTTAAAGTAGAATTACCTTTTGGTTAAAGTACAATGTAGCTGCGTGTCAAAAGGAATGAAATATCATTTACAAACAGAGAATGCTGACGAAACTCAGCGAGTCTGGAAGCATCTATGGAGATGGAGTTAATGACCGTGGTTCATCGTGAATCTTCTTCAGAATTAAAAACATTTGTTATGGCCGAACAGGGGATTAAGAAGACGGTAACTGATTGTCCTTCCTCAGCTGAAGCAAGATGGTGCTACTCAAGACAGGGAGACCATAACTAGGGAGCTTTAATATAGAGATTGTCACTAATAAGCCTAGCAGAGTGTTCAGGAGAAACTTTGGCTGGAATGTAGAACTTGCTGTCACAAGGAGTGGTTGAAGCAAATAGTGGAAGAATCATAGAATCCCTACATTGCGGGGGCAGAGCATTCGGACCGTCAAGTCCACACCATCCCTCTGAAGGGCATCCAACCCAGATCCAACCCTTGACCCCATTGCTTCATTCTCCATCGCCAATCCACTTAATCTGCACGTCTTTGGACTGTGGTAGGAAACCAAACCCTGAGGAAACCCACACAGACACCGGGGAGCGGGGGGACCTGGGTGCTTGGCGCTGTGAGGCGACAGTGCTAACCACTGAGCCATCCACAGTTATTTTGAAAGGGTTGGGAAAGAGGATGGAGGACAATCATATGGTGCACAGGCGCCAGTGTGGGCAAAGTGAGTGAACTGGCCTGCATTCATGCTGTAAATTTTATGAAACTGCCTGTCCAGTTTGCTTAGTCCCAACATCAGACGATATGTTTTCTCCTTAGGCTCCCACATCTCATTTCACATCTGCACCATTAGGTTTGGTTTTTTCTTCGAACATCCATTTTCTACTGATTGCACAAGATTATCCCATCAGGCAAAAAGCGAAAGTTTGAATGATTATCAAACTTGTAGCAAAGAAAATCTCAGCAAGTTATTAACTGCAATAGCAAAGAAACTGAGGAATTGAAGGGGAAAAAAATACAATTTCTTTTAAGACAAATGCTGCTGGAAGTTACAGAAGAATTTATATCGGCATTGTTTTTTCTTCATATTTTAGAAACAAAAATAACAGAATTATTACGAAGACCCTTTCACTGAACTGTTACACATATAATAACAAGGCTAATGTGTCTACCATGACAAATTATCGTCGTACTTTGCAGTTGCCATTCCTTCACCATTGTAATTTTAATGCACTAATGCTTGAAACAACACTTGTTATCATGTTGAAAAGCCTAAACCATTTGAGAAATAAAACACATTAAATAATAGTAGCAAGGATTGTTTTTGTTGGATTTGAAACGGGGTTCATGGTTCAAGGCAAAAGAACGCCAAATTAAGCAAAGCAGTGAGTTGAGGAGTGAAATTGCTTCAGAGTAACACCGTTAGAAGCCATTAGCAGCATCACGTTTCATTTGGATTTCTTCCTTTCATGGCTCAGTAATGCTTCTTGTAAGGTCTAACAGTACAGGTAATAAGGAAATGTCTGTAATGCTTATCAAAGTAATGTGCCCTCACAGCTCTGGCTACACCACAGCCTTATATTATGTGATAACCAATGTCTTAGCCACTCTCCACTGTGCTGCATGGCCTCAGGTCTGTCTTAATAGGATTTCCCAAGCTGTACTTTGTCAAGTCCTTCTGATTCATGCTTTAGGGACTGGCTTTACAATTACCTAGGTAGTCCATCAATCTCTAGCCACAAGATTGGACAGAAGGTTTGGCTCGCTTTTGTTTTATTAATTGACTATGGTAATTTTGTTTTGTGCGGGTCTGTGCAATCAGTCCAGTTTGTTGTAAGGTTAAAAAAAAACACAGTAATGCTTAGAAATGAACATGCTGGACATGTTGGAGCATTGTTCTGGGGATTGGACCAGTGTGCATCATTCACCATTTCTGCTGGATTTCCCTTCTTGTATAAATTTATAATTGCTGACTAATTGCTACCTCATTGATCATGGCATCGCCAGCTGCCTTCACACTTAGTGACAACTTAAATTAAAACTGGTCATCGGATACAGAAAGAACAGCCAATTATTGGGCAAGAATTTCACGAGCAGAACTCCTTCTCTATTCTGAGAAAGGAACACTTTCATTCATATCGTGCTATTCCTGACCTAAGGGCATTAAATGGAGCTTCACAGCCAGGGAAGTTTTTTTTTAAAAGTGTGGACTGCTAGTTTGTGCACAGCAAGCTCCCACAACAGCGAGACATTAATGCCCAGATAAATGGCCTTTTCTTAAAAGGTCATGTTGGTTGGATAACCCCGCTGTTCATCATCAAATTGGTTATCTTTAAACTTTCTGACCGAACAGGACCTTAGTTAACAAGACGACAGCATCACCCCTCCCCCGCATCCCGGTCATCAGCGGTTTCGACAGGGTCCAGTCCTTAGCAATTTCAACAGGGTTCGGGCCTCATCAGTTTCAATATGCTTTGGGTTCTTGGCCGTTTTGATGGGACCCCGTTCCTCTGCAGTTGGACAGGCCCCAGTCCTCAACAGTGGCCAGTTCAAGAAAGCAAGGAGCTGTGGAATGAACAAAAAGAAATTTGTGTTAAGATAACAAGGTGTATATGCCTATATTTTCAACAGGGAAGGTTGCAGAGTCAAAGTGCCATCTACTGAGATCTCTTTCTGATTTCTGGCTGTGCTTGTTTCCCATTTCTATGCTACAATTTGCCCTCCACAAGAAAACCAGTGGTTTCAGATTGTGAGTTCACAGAAGGGTAATGTAGGGGTGTATATTGTGGCAACAGTTGCAACATCTTTAGGCTAGTAATCGAAGGGTCCAGTTTAATGCTTTGAGCAGAGATAGTAGGAACTGCAGATGCTGGACAATCTGAGATAACAAGATGTAGAGCTGGATGAACACAGCAGGCCAAGCAGCATCAGAGGAGCTGGAAAGCTGACGTTTCAGGCCTAGGCCCTCCTTCAGAAATTTTGAAGAAGGGTCTAGGCCCAAAAAGTCAGCCTTGCTGCTCATCTGATGCTGCTCGGCCTGCAGTGTTCATCCAGCTCAACACCTCGTTATCTCTAATGCTTTGAGCACAGGAGTTCCAATTGCAGGTAGCTGGTGGATTTGGATTTCAATCAACAAATTGTGGCCATCCTCTTACAGGAAGGATATTATTAAGCAGGAGAAGGTTCAGGGAGATTTACCAGGCTGTGCCGGACATGGAAGGTTTGAGTTATAAAGAAAGGCTAATACTTTTTTCACTGGACCATAGGAGGTTGGAAAACTTATAGAGTTTTATTAAAATCATGAGGTGTATTTTTAGGGTTACCAGTAGGTGTCTTTTCCTTAGGATGGGGAATTTCAAGACTACTAGGCATATCTTTAAGGTGAGAGGAGAGAGATTTTAAAAAGACATGAGGGGCAAACTTTTTACACAGAGGGTGGAATGAGCTTTCCGAGTAAGTTGTGGAAGAGGGTACAATTACAGTGTTTAAAAGACATTTGGATAAGTACAATAATAGGAAAGGTTTGGAGGGATATGGGCCAGGAGCAGGCAGATGGGATTAGGTTAGGTTGGGATTATGTTCAGCATGGACTCATTGGATGGAAGATTCTGCTTCCATGCCGTATGATGCTATGACTCCATGGCTCAACAATAAATCTGGAATTGAAAGTTTGATGTGTATAATGGAAATAATATAACTATCATCAATCATTGTATAAAAGCCATCTGGTTCCCTAATGTCTTTACAGGCAGCAAATGTGCCATCGTTACTGACATGTGACTCCAGGTCTGCAGCAATATGGTTGACTGTAAAATGGACAAACAATCCATTCATTTCAAGGGCGTTTAGAAACAGGCACAAACCTTGACAGGGGCATTCACATTTCATGGAAGAATTTTTAAGAAACCTCTTGGAAGTTGTTGTGTAAGTAAGGATTTTGTTCAAATTAACTCATAAAAGTTAGAAAAGATATACTGCAGCTGGCTTTTGCAATAAATTCCCAGAAGCATAAAAGTCCAGATTTTGTTGAGTACTGAGACCTCAAAACATGGTAATGCTGAAGGAGATGGAGGAAGAAAGGGCATGATGGAATTGGATTGCAAGAGTAAGAATGTTGAAATTGACACGTTACGAGGATTAAGAGGGCTAAGAGAAGACATGAGATATTGCTGGCAAACATGGTTAAGGAAAATCCCAAAGCCTTTTATTCATATATAAAGAGCAAGAGGGTAACTGGAGAAAGGATTGGCCCACTTAAGGACAAGGAAGGAAAGTTATGCGCTGAGTCAGAGAAAATGGGTGGCACTCTTAACGAGCACTTTGCATCGGTATTCACCAAGGAGAGGGACATGGTGGATGTTGAGGTTAAGGATAGATGTTTGCTTACTCTAGGCCAAGTTGACATAAGGAAGGAGGAAGTGTTGGATATCCTAAAAGACATTAAGGTGGACAAGTCCCCAGGTCCGGATGGGATCTATCCCAGGTTATTGAGGGAAGCGAGAGAGGAAATAGTCGGGGCCTTAACAGATATCTTTGCAGCATCCTTAGACATAGGTGAGGTTCCGGAGGACTGGAGACTTGCTAATGTTGTCCCCTTGTTTAAAAAGGGCATCAAGGGTAATCCAGGTAATTATCGACCGGTGAGCCTGATGTCAGTGGTTGGGAAGCTACTGGAGAAGATACTGAGGGATAGGATCTATTCCCATTTGGAAGACAATGGGCTTATCAGTGATAGGCAACATGGTTTTGTGCAGGGAAGGTCATGTCTTACCAACTTAATAGAATTCTTTGAGCACGTGACAAAGTTGATTTATGAGCGAAAGGCTGTAGATGTCATATACCTGGACTTCAGTAAGGCATTTGATAAGGTTCCCCATGGCAGGCTGATGGAGAAAGTGAAGTCACATGGGGCCCAGGGTGTGCTAGCTAAATGGATAAAACAACTGGCTAGGCAACAGGAGACAGACAGTAGTAGTAGAAGGGAGTTTCTCAAATTGGAGACCTGTGACTAGTGATGTTCCACAGGAATCTGTGCTGGGACCACTGTTGTTTGTGATATATGTAAATGTTTTGGAGGAAAGTGTAGGTGGTCTGATCAGCAAGTTTGCAGGTGACACTAAGATTGGTGGAGTAGCAGATAGTGAAGGGGACTGCCAGAGATTACAGCAGAATATAGGTAGACTGGAGAGTTGGGCAGATAAATGGCAGATGGAGTTCAACCCTGGCAAATGCGAGGTGATGCATTTTGGAAGATCTAATTCAAGAGCGACTATACAGTGAATGGAAAAGTCGTAGGGAAAATTGATGAACAGAGAGATCTGGGTGTTCAGGTCCATTGTTCCCAGAAGGTGACAACGCAGGTCAAGAGGGTGGTCAAGAAGGCATACGGCATGCTTTCCTTCATTGGACGGGGTATTTAGTACAAGAGTTGGCAGATCATGTTACAGTTGTATAGGACTTTGGTTCGGCCACATTTGGAGTACTGCGTACAGTTCTGGTCACCACATTACCAAAAGGATGTGGATGCTTTGGAGACGGTGCAGAGGAGGTTCACCAGGATGTTGCCTGGCATAGAGGGTGCTAGCTATGAAAAGAAGTTGAGTAGATTAGGATTATTTTCATTAGAAAGACGGAAATTGAGGGGGGACCTGATTGAGGTCTACAAAATCATGAGGTGTATAAACAGAGTGGATAGCAAGAAGCTTTTTCCCAGAGTGGGGGACTCAATTACTAGGGGTCATAAGTTCAAAGTGAGAGGAGGAAAGTTTAAGGGAGATATGCGTGGAAAATTCTTTACACAGAGGGTGGTGGGTGCCTGGAATGCGTTGCCGGCGGAGGTGGTAGACGCAGACACGTTAGCGTCTTTTAAGGTATATCTGGACAGGTACATGGATGGGGGGTAGCAAATGGACACAGACTCTTAGAAAATAGATGATAAGTTTAGACAGAGGACCTTGATCGGCGCAGGCTTGGAGGGCCGAAGGGCCTGTTGCTGTGCTGTAATTGTCTTTGTTCTTAAACAAGCCTATGTCAGTCAGTAAGTGTTATGGCAATGAATGAATGTGACTTGTTGTGAATTAGGTTTGTTAAGGTTTTAGAGTAGATTTGAAGCTTGGGTTGTGGGCGTTGTTATTGGTTGGCTCACCGAACTGGCTCATTGTTCTGCAGACATTTCATTACCCTGCTGGGTGACATCATCAGTGCAGCCTCCGATGACACGCTGTTCTGTTTTCCCGCCTGGATTTTAAACTCTGGAGTCGGTTGAGCTGGATTGCCTCATTTCCGGTTTTCCTTCGCAATGGAGTACATATGGGGTCAAGTTCTATGTGTTTGTTGATGGTTTTCTTTGTGGAGTACCAGGCTTCTAGGAATTCTTGTGTTTGTCTCTGCTTTGCCTGTCCCAGGATCTTGGTGTTGTCCAATCAAATTTGTGTATCTCCTTATCCATGTGGATGGAGGTAAGCATGTGTTGGCAGTGACTTTTTGTTGTCAGTTGATGTTCGTGTACTCTTGTGGTTAACTTCCTTCCTAGTTGCCCAATGTAGTGTTTGTCACAGTCTCTGCAGGGAATCTTGTATATGACATTGGTCCTGTCCATAGTGGGTGGTAGGTCTTTGTTCTGGGTGAGCAGTTGGCACAGGGTTGATGTGGGTTTGTGTGCAACTCTGATGCCCAGTGGTCATAGGAGTCTTGTGGCCAGTTCTTGTGATTAGGTTTGAAGACAGCAGAATTGGGGTTTACACAGATCGTAGCAAGAGAACATAGGAATAGACAAGGCTAGAAATTAATTAAGACATACTTCAGGGTACCCAAGCTGAGACAAGGATGGAGATATATGATATCATAGTGTCTCTTCATCCAAACACTGGCTGGGTCAGCATTCACTGCCCATCCCTAACCGTGTCTGGGAAAATGCTAATAAATTATCTTCCTGAACCTCTGCTGTCTATGTGGTACAGGAACACACACATGTGCATGCACACCCACCAGTTAAGAAGGGAGCTCCAGGACTTTGATCTTGTGACACTGAAGGACCCATAATTTAACTCAGTGGTTCAGAGGGGAACCTACAGGTGCTGATGCTCCCACGTATATGATGACTGATCAAATAGCTGCAGTGCTGGTGGGATTTCAACCCAGGCACCCCAAGCATTAGCCAAGGCCTTTAGAATACCAGTCCAGTTGCATTACAGTTACAGCACAGTGTCTCCCCACCCCCTATTAATTCATAAGCTGAAACAATTGGTTTTCTTTCCAAAGTCTGGGGACTTAGGTTCAAATCCTGCCGTGGCAGGTGGTGGAATTTGAATTCAATAAATATTTGGAGTAAAGAATGTAATGATGACCGTGAATCTATTGCCGATTGTCGGGACAAGTCCCATCTGGTTCACTAATGCCCTTTGGGGAAGGAAACTGTCCATCTTTACCTGGTCTGGCCTACATGTGACTCCAGACCCACAGCAATGTGGTTGACTCTTAACTGTGACTCCAGGCTGCCAGTAATTTGATTTTTTTATCTTTATTCATTCATAAGATGAGGGTGTCGCTGACCAGGCAGCATTTATTGTCCATCCCTAATTGCCCAGAGGGCAGTTAAGAGTCAACCACATTGCTGTGGGCCTGGAGTCACATGTAGGCCACACCAGGCAAAGATGGACAGTTTCCTTCCCCAAAGGGCATTAGTGAACCAGATGGGACTTGTCCTGACAATCGGCAATAGATTCACGGTCATCATTACATTCTTAACTCCAAATATTTATTGAATTCAAATTCCACCACCTGCCACAGCAGGATTTGAACCTAAGTCCCCAGAATGTTACGTGGGTCTCTGGATTAACAGCCCAGCAACGATACTACTAGGCCATTGCACCCCCATAGGGCCTCTGCTGTCTGGGAGATTAATGATGGATAATAAGTGCTGGCTAAGCCAGATATGCCCACATCCTACGAATGAAAATAAATATTGAGTATTATTTGTTCTTCAGAATGAACACAAATTCTCAGGCATGGATTATGAAAAATCTGATTTTTCACCTGCTCTCATTAAAGTTTATAAAACCCTTTGGTCAAACACCCCTCACAGAAGCAAACAGAATGTGTATTTATAATTAACATTTTACATCTTTGATATTATTTCACTATAAAAAAAAAGTGTTGACAAAAGTGTGGCTTGAATTCTAGAATGACTACCACTGAAAATGTCGGTAAAGTTATAAGAAGCTGGAGCCTCGTAATGGTTTCATCAGGGGAATGTATGTTGAATGAGTTTGATGATAGCTTCTGGCTGTGAAACCCTCCGCTACCCCACAGGAGTCTGTCCCAGTTTTGCTTTCCTTCATTTTCTTTGCTTTGTAACTTGATTACAAAACTCCCAGCAAGTGGCCAATGTGACACTCAGATGCAGTTCTATCTGGTTTCGTTCGCTGTGCATTGCAGCTTGTGATGGTTGTTATTGCAGTGTGATTACCACATTGAACATCAAGTGGGCACTGCTGTGGCAGCCGTCATTTGGAATGAGGGAGTAAATCTATCCAAGCTACACAGTGCAGGACACACTCTGATTCAAATGCAGTTAGACTTTTCTTGCATACTTTGCAATGACTGCCCTTGAGTCCCCAGGCGTTCATCACGGAGAAACTGCCGTTACCAAGCTCGGGCATGGGTTAAAGTTCCCAATTCAGACCCAGTCAGGGAACTGGGCACAAATTGTGCGTGGCACTTCTTTTGGAATAGCAATGCAAGTCGCACTGACTTACCAGGCTGAAACAATGGCCCAAATCTTCTGGTCTCTAAGTAGTCAAAGGCTGGACTCATGACCAGAGACGTGTGTCTGGAACCTGGGCAAGCCCTGACTCCGTGGGACTTGTGAGGGTAATTTGAATTGCTGGTGGGCAATGGTCCTGAGTCCCAGGAGCCTCTGCTAAATTCTTTGATCCCTGAGAGATATCAGTAACTTCAAACAGTTCTGTCACATCTGGGGAGGCAATGGCCTGGTGGTATTATCACTGGACTGTTAATCCAAAGACCCAGGCAACATCCTGGGGACCTGAGTTTGAATCCTGCAGTGGCAGATGGCAGAGCTTGAATTCAATGAATATCTGGAATTAAGAATTTACTGATGACTATGAATCCATTGTTGATTGTTGGGGAAAAACCCATCCGGCTCACTAATGCCCTTTAAGGAAGGAAACTGTCCGCCTTTACCTGGTCTGGCCTACATGTGACTCCAGACCCACAGCAATGTGGTTGACTCTTAACTGCCCTCAGGGCAATTAGGGATAGGCAATAAATGCTGCCTAGTCAGTGATACCCTCACCCCTAAATGTTTTTTTTAAAAAAACAGATAAGTGAGAATCTCAAGTTAATCAAAATCAGTTTGTACGCTCCTTGCAAGTTTACTGGAGACTGTAGTTACTGGGACGCCAACCACTGCTGCCCCTACACATGCCGCAAACCGCACCCCCCCACCAGTATCCACCCAGATCCCTGCCTCTCCTTGAATTTGTGTACCCTCTTATTTTGTTAAGGAAAGGATGTAGCCTATGTAGAGAGAGGGGGGTAACATTTGTGTGAGCTGACTGGGACTAAGGAGGGAAAGCAATAGCTGTGGATGCTCGAATGGAGAGGTGATTTCTGAACAGGGAGAAATGAACGCACCTACGAGGTGTGTTGCAGTGAGGAGCGCTGTGCTGAGTATCGCATGGTGATGGAGATCTGAAGGTTTTATCGCACCCAGCTTGCCTGTCATCCTGATATCCTGGATGTTCATTATCTCCAAGTTGGAAATCTCCTGATCGACCACTTCCATCCATGCCTCGATCTGCAAGACTCGCTTCATCCCAAACTGGGAAAAAAATGTTACAGCTGCAGTATTTAACAGATCAAATTGATAACATATGAAGTATAATACAGATCAGTTTCTTTTAACAGAGTACTTGAGGAACCTTACAGGACTTGTTGTATTTGCAACATACATTTATACTGCAGGTAATGATAGTTATTGAACAATTAATTCAGATGTTCAGACTGATTCTCAGAGGAAATTAGTTCAAATCTCACCAGGGCTGCAGTTGGAAATTGGGCATCTAGATATAGCACTTGTGGTGAATGGGAGCAAAGGTTACAGGGAGAAAGCAGGATTAGGCTACTGAGTTGGACAATCAGCCATGATTATGAAGAATGATGGCTCAAAGGGCCGAAGGACCTCCCCCGCTCCTATTTTCTATGTCCCTGTAAATCTTGAATTAAAATCCAGTGCCTGTGTCAGGTTTTGTTAAAACTTATTTTAAAACTAACTTTTTTGTTAAAATGGTTCATTAATACCATTTAGGGAAGGACATTTGCCAGCCTTGCCCAGCCTTGCATAAACATGATTCTGGGTCAACAGTATTATAGTTGGTTCACAACTGCCACCTGAAATCACCCAAAAGACATTGAGTTAGACTAAACTGCTACAGAAAAGCCGAGAGAATGACAGATCCCCTGATGAACATCTGAGAGGTTGTGCCAAAATCAGAGAGCTTTGCGCAGACAGACAGTCAGTGTACACTCATTAAATCATATCCTATCACTAAACTGTTATCACCACAATGACAGGATAGGTCCAACAGAGGTTATGGGCAGTGGTGCACAGTTGGCAGACCCTATGAAGTCTCCTGGCATCACATCAAACACGAGTAAGGAAACCTCCTGCTGATTACTATGTTCCTCACTCCCTCAGCCAATGAATCAGTGCTAACTCCATGTGTACAAACACTTGGGAGAAGCTTTTTGCAGAGATCAAGAGCAAGATCGTTCTCTGGGCTTCAAGCTCCATCAATGAGGAGGGAATGTGGGCGCTCGGGTCGTGTCTGAACCATGCATATCCTGCAGGATGTGTCTGCATAACCCATCTTAGAGAAAGAGAATAAACAAACGGGAAAACCCTACTGAACCCTATCCTCAACAATTTACCTGCACACAGATGCATTTGTTAGTCACAGTTTTCAAATGTTCAGCAAGGGAAAATAATTTAAGGAAAATGAATTTTAATTTTCATATAAAGTTTATGTCAATGGTGCCAATTGACGATTTATTGAGAAACTATTTTACAAATCTGCATTTTTATCAATCGGCTGTCCTTTTAGCATTTCACCTATAAACGCTGCTAAGGGGCTTGCATCAAATATTATTTTTCGGGTTGACATAAAGTTACGAGATCACGGTTAGTTTCCTGGTGGATTTAGTAAAACCCACAGTTAGATCTTGTGTCAAGTCCATGTACGATAGCCCGAGGAGTTTATTTGAGCACTCCCATTTTTGAAACATTGCAATTGCTTCTGACGTATGTGATACTACACACAGCTCCCCAGCAAACATAGTTTGTTCTTTTAATCCTCCAGTCTTCAAGGTCAGGTGCTGAACCACACTCAAGGTGTAACGCGTTAATAATATAAACGAAAAATACATTTTATCTGTACAGAATCATACTTATGGCTATTATTTGCCTCAGGACATCTCATTGTGCATTCATGTGTCGTTTAGATTCTCAATATTAGGAGAGGGAGTAGTTTGTCTTCCACCTGTATCTGGCACAATTAACCTTCAAAAGCCAAAACTCTAATAACAAAAATGTTGTAAACAAGAGATAACAAGGCGTAGAGCTGGATGAACACAGCAGGCCAAGCAGCATCACAGGAGCAGGAGAGCTGACGTTTCGGATGAGACCCTTTTTTTCTGAAGAAGGGCCGAGGCCTGAAACGTCAGTGTTCCTGCTCCTCAAATGCTGCTTGGCCTACTGTGTTCATCCAGCTCTACACCTTGTTATTTCAGATTCTCCAACATCTGCAGTTCCCACTTTCTCTGCTGTAAACAAGATCTGCTTTAGGGAGAATAATGTTATTTGTACCAGGCACGCAGATCAGAGCTTGCTTTCCCTATCCCTTTCTCCGTCTTGAAGATTTTCACACTTGAAAGATTCTGTCTCGTCAAGGTAACTTGCTGGGTACCTCCACATGTGAGCTTTGTGATTAGTGTTCTTTGGTTTCAGAGGATAAGAATTGTTGAAGAAGGAATACCTCATAAAACCAATCCACACTTTTCTGGGAGATCAGTTTTACAATGACTATAAAGTTCATGATGACGTGCCCAATCGTACGAACATAGGGGCAGGAGTAGGCCATTCAGATCCACCATTCTAGATCATCGACCACAACATCATATTCCCACACTATCCCCATGTCAACTGATGTCATTCCTATATGGAAGTCTGTACATCTCAGTCTTAAACATACAATGGCTAAGCTTCCTCAGCACTCCGAGTTAGAGAATTCAGAAATTCGCTACAGTCTGAGTGAAGGAATTTCTCCCTACCTCAGTCTTAAGCAGCTTCGCCTCATTCTGAGACTGTGTCCTCCCCTGCTAGAACCCTTAGCCAGGGGAAATATCCTTTCTGCACCCTGTGGAGCCCTTTAACAAGGGCACCTCTCACTTTTGGAATTTCTAGAGTTTACAGGCCCACTCTTCTCAATAACCCACATGGGACATCCCAACATCCCAGGAATCAGCCTGATGAACAATTGTTGCACCCTTTCTATGACAAGCATCAACGTCTTCAGCTAGGAAGAACAAAAAATGCATTCAGTATTGTAGGTATATTCAAGTGAAGCAAGATATCTCTAAGCCCAAGCATATATTTTATTGAGATAAAAGACTGATGAACCATTCACTTCGCAAACAGTTTGCTGCACCTGCATGTTAGCTTTCAGTGACCTATGTACAATGTCTCTTTGAACATCAACACATTCCAACATCTCACCATTTAAGAAACACTCTACACTTACATTTCTCCTCCTGAGGTAGATACCCACATTACAACCCATCTGCCATGTTTTTGCTCACTCAGTCTACATGGCCAAATCCACTTGAAGCCTCTTAATGTCCTCCTCACAACCCACATTCCCACTTAGTTCCATGTTACCTACAAACATAGAAATGCTAAGTTTGCTCACATGTTCAAAGCATTGATATATGTTGGACCAAGCTGGGCCAAGTACTGATCTTCACAGTACCCCACTAACCACACACTGCCAACCTAAGAATATCTTGTTTCTTTCTATTATCAAGACTACTACACATGTTTTCAGTAGGATCAATGAACTACGTGTTAATATAATTCGACTGTCCCCATTTTAATTTGTATGATCAAGTTAAAGTTGATTAGCAGTCAAACTTTTTGGTTCAAATAGATTAAAGGTTGGTTTGTCTTAAGTTATTACTGAACAGGCACAGATAAAACAAAATGATTTTTAAAAGAAGACGTTCCAATAAAATTGGAGCTTGGTTATCGAGTTACATGCCTCCTGAGGTCAGCAGATTGTGGGAGAGAAAGCTGCAGTCCATGGTTACTTCAGAGAGCAATACCTCAAAGGGAGAGATGCCATTCAAAAGCCTGGACTGTGATTTCCTGTGAGTTGTGCCACACTGTGGACATGGTATGAGTTGAAAGTTTTATGGTTTGTGTTTTGCCCTTGCAGGAATGCACACGAGGGCTGGGATGAGTTAAAAACCAAATGCAGCCTCAGGCCTCTCTGTGCCAGAGTGCTGGCATGCATGAAGTGTGCAGTGAAGGGGCACAGCTGAAAAAGTGCAGCAGGCACGAGGTGTGCAGTAAGAAGTAATAAGGTCCCTCTGTCTGATTGCTGCAAACAGGTCGTCAGCATCTGTCGAAGGAAACTGGACAAGCTAATTTCAGCCCATTGCAAATCTTCAAACAACTGCTCAACTACCGAAGTCAGCACTACTAGAATCACCCACCTTATGACTGTAACATTTCACAACCCATTTGCCATGGGCCAGCCAAACGCTAGTTCATACTTTTAATCTTCTTTCACTTTTTGGACTCAGCCCTCATTTCTAATCTCTGCGTCGCGTCAGTTTTTTTCCTCAAAGTTTACCCTTCCTTTAATTCAGGGATACCTGGTTAAATTGACTCCTTTTAATGGATAAATATACTTAGACTGGGAAAGGTTATCTTGAGGGAAGCAATTCTTTCTCAAACTAATCTTGTTGCAACTGACCGAGAGAGAGCTTGAATGAAAAATGGAGCTAATTACTTACCTGGGAGCATAAACATTTGGGTATCCCATTCAGAGTCATTAATTGGGGACCCCTTACCCAGGGACTGCTTGCAACTATTCAAACATTAACAGCTCTTCTTCCTTTTGTTAATACATTTGCCTCCTGATGGGTACAGTATCTGTAGTTCCTAAAGGAGAGGGATCAGTCAAGGTATATCAGCTGCAGTCTATCTGACCAGTCTGAAGCCTACTGAAGTGATGGGACATCTTATAGAGAAAAATGATGGAAAATATAATAGAAAAATTGGTCGTCACTTCACTGACTTCAATCCAGCTGCTCACCAATGATAGTCCCTTGGGGCTGGGCTTTCTGTCCCTCAGGATCTGCTTGATCAGGCACAATCCTACTGAGCCATGGGGCAGGCTTGATGGGCTGAAAGGCCTACTCCTGGTCCTGTGTTCCTTCCTTCCTTTCTAAGATAATGGTGGTCACAGCTGGGATTACCATTGGCTTTCTCCCAGTGGAAGGTAGACTTAGGCAAGCACAGTGAATCATGATATAACAAAGTGTGGAGCTGGAGGAACACAGCATGTCAGGCAGCATCAGAGGAGGAGAAAATCTGGTGTTTTGGGTCTGGACCCTTCTTCAGAAATGGGGGAGGGGGAGGGAGCTCTGAAATAAATGGGGGGCTGATAGAAGGTGGATGGTGGAGCAGATAGGTGGGAGAGAAGACGGACAGGTCAAGGAGATGGGGATGAGGGAGGTTATTGGTCTTGGGATGAGTTCGGGGGCAGGGAGAGTTTGAAGCTAGTAAAGTCCACGTTAAGACCATTGAGCTGTAGGATTCCAAGGCGGAAGATAAGGTGCTGTGCCTTCAGTTTCCTGGTGGCATCGTTGTGACACTGGAGGAGGTGCAGGATGAACATGTCGTCCAGGGAGTGGGAGGGGGAGTTGAAGTGGCTCGCTGCTGTTTGTCCCAAACTGAGAGTAGGTGCTCCACAAAGCGGTCTCCATGTTTCCAGTTGGTCTCTCCAACGTAGAGGATGCCACATCGGATACAATAGGCCACATTGGCAGGTGTGCAGGTGAACATCTGTTTGATCTGGAAGGTCTTCTTGGGGCCTGGAATGGGTGTGAGAGGGGAGGTGTAGGGGCAGGTGTAGCACTTCCTGCAGTTGCAGGGAAAAGTGCCGGGGTGGTGGGGCTGGAGGGGAGCGTGGAGCGGACGAGGGAGTCATGGAGAGAGCAGTCCCTCTGGAAGGCAGATAAGGGTGGGGAGGGAAATATATCCTTGGTAGTGGGGTCAGATTGCAGGTGGCGGAACTGGCGGAGAATGATGCTTTGGATCCAAAGGTTGATGGGGTGAGATGTGAGGATGAGGAGAATTCTGTCTTTATTTTTGTTGTGGGGAGGGGATATGAGGGCTGAGGTGCAGGAAATGCAAGAGTTGTGGTCAAGGAGTTTCTGACCACTGGTTGAGGGGAGTTGCGGTCGTTGAAAAACAAGGACATCTGGGATGTCCGGGAATGGAATGCCTCATCTTGGGAGCAGATGCGGCGGAGGTGAAGGAATTGGGAATAGGGGATCGCATTCTTGTGGGAAGGTGGGTGAGAGGAGGTATTGTCTAGGTAGCTGTGGGAGTTGGTAAATGAATCATGATGTGTTGTGCAACTGACGCTGGGGTTGGGATGAGCTCCTCAAGAGGCCATTAGCTGGCCATTTAAAGGCTTCAATAGACCTGTGAGAGGGCAGGCTGCCTGAAACTTTACCCACGTGCCCGAGGGTAAGGATGAACAGGAAGGCAGGAGGCTGGCCACTCAAATTAGTTTATTTACTGCCCCCCACTTCCCCACCCAGGCCTTCACAAATACTGATTGATGTCTTATTAACCACTTTAAGTGGGCACAGAAACCCCAACCTCAAATGTGAGGGCCCTGTCAACAGAACCATGGCTGCATTTTAATTTATGCTTTTTCTCGCACTATTCCAAAGCAAAATCCATTCCTTCAGCAAACGATCTATTTTTACTTCACTAATGAGATGAGAGCATTTATTGTTTATCCCTAATTGTCCAGCGTCAACCACGTTGCTGAGGGTCTGGAGTCACATGTAGGCCCAGACCAGGTAAGGATGGCAGTTTCCTTCCCTAAAAGACATTAGTGAACCAGATGGGTTTTTACTGATAATTGACAATGGATTCACAGTCATCATTAGATTGTTAATTCCAGTCATTTTATTAAATTCAAGCTCAGGCATCTGTTGTGACAGGATTTGAACTCAGGTCCCCAGAACATTACTTGGGTCTCTGTATTAACAGTCCGGTGATAATACCATTTGGCCATCGCCTCCCTGATGAAATAAAATATAACCAGATCGCTTCAGTAAACCATCTGTGAGCGGCTGCTTGCATTAAAGTAAATTGCTTCATGTTCGAACAGATTTCCATCTTTATGAGGACAAGGATGATAAGACCCCACGATCTGTTCTCAGATTATAATTTTTTTTTCAAGAATGTGTTACTTCTGGAGCCTCACGAAGAATGGCCCTTTGGGGAGGGATTATTATCGACATTATTGTCAGCAGAGATTAGACAGTTGGGGGGTTAAGGGTTAGGGTTGATGTGAAGATTTGGCTCTCAAGCCTTAGGATCCCAAACCAGTTACAATTAGGTTTCATTGCGGAGAGAACAACATACATTGGGAGAGAGGGAGGACAGTATGCATTATGCGGTAAAGATTCTTCAATTTGCTCTTCTCCAAGCTGGTCCAGAATTTAAAATATAATGGGCTAACAGAAAAACCATTGAGCAGAGGAGTCAAAATTTAAGAAAATTATCAAAAACAAGTGAAGTGAGGAGATTTTATTTTAATGGCAGTGAATTGTTACATTTTCTGCTTCAAATGTTGGAGGAAATGGATTCAATATAACTTTCAAAAGGAAAAAGGATAAATACTTAAAATGATTAAATTAAAGGTATGTTCAGGGCTATGGCAAAAGAAAGGGGGGGTGGCGTGAGATTGATTGTTAAGTTCTCACGGAAAAGCTACCATGGGTTTGACAGGCTAAATGGCCTTCATCTGTACTATTTCACTATCGAGTGGAGAGCATTCTTAAGACAGCACAGTGCCAGTATTGATTCCTCTGAGGCTTACAATGTAGATTAGAACTTTGTATAGAGCATAGAACATAGAACATTACAGCACAGTACAGGCCCTTCGGCCCTCGATGTTGTGCTGACCTGTCATACCGATCTCAAGCACATCTAACCTACACTATTCCATGTACGTCCATATGCTTGTCCAATATCGACCTAAATGTACCTAAAGTTGGCGAATCTACTACCGTTGCAGGCAAAGTGTTCCATTCCCGTACTAATCTCTGAGTAAAGAAACTACCTCTGACATCTGTCCTATATCTTTCACCCCTCAATTTAAAGCTATGCCCCCTCATGCTCGCTGTCACCATCCTAGGAAAAAGGCTCTCCCTATCCACCCTATCTAACCCTCTGATTATTTTAAATGTTTCAATTAAGTCACCTCTCAACCTTCTTCTCCCTAATGAAAACAGCCTCAAGTCCCTCAGCCTTTCCTCGTAAGACCTTCCCTCCGTACCAGGCAACATCCTAGTAAATCTCCTCTGCACCCTTTCCAAAGCTTCCACATCCTTCTTATAATGCGGTGACCAGAACTGTACACAATACTCCAAGTGCAGCCCCACCAGAGTTTTGTACAGCTTCACCATAACCTCTTGGTTCCGGAACTCAATCCCTCTATTAATAAAAGCTAAAACACTGTATGCCTTCTTAACAGCCCTGTCAACCTGGGTGGCAACTTTCAAGGATCTGTGTACATGGACACCGAGATCTCTCTGCTCATCTACACTGCTAAGAATCTTACCATTAGCCCAGTACTTTGCATTCCGGTTACTCCTACCAAAGTGGATCACCTCACACTTGTCTGCATTAAACTCCATTTGCCACCTCTCAGCCCAGCTCTGCAGCTTATCGATGTCTCTCTGCAACCTACAGCATCCTTCGTCACTATCCACAACTCGCTTTGCAGAACACCTCCGCTCAGTTCGCAACAAACAACTGCACCTCCCAGTCGCTAACCATTTCCACTCCCCCTCCCATTCTCTAGATGACATGTCCGCCATGGGCCTCCTGCAGTGCCACAATGATGCCACCCGAAGGTTGCAGGAACAGCAACTCATATTCCGCCTGGGAACCCTGCAGCCTAATGGTATCAATGTGGACTTCACCAGTTTCAAAATCTCCCCTTCCCCTACTGCATCCCTAAACCAGCCCAGTTCGTCCCCTCTCCCCACTGCACCACACAACCAGCCCAGCTCTTCCCCCCCACCCACTGCATCCCAAAACCAGTCCAACCTGTCTCTGCCTCCCTAACCGGTTCTTCCTCTCACCCATCCCTCCCTCCCACCCCAAGCCGCACCCCTATCTACCTACTAACCTCATCCCACCTCCTTGACCTGTCCGTCTTCCCTGGACTGACCTATCCCCTCCCTACCTCCCCACCTATACTCTCTCCACCTATCTTCTTTTCTCTCCATCTTCGGTCCGCCTCCCCCTCTCTCCCTATTTATTCCAGCTCCCTCTCCCCATCCCCCTCTCCTGATGAAGGGTCTAGGCCCGAAACGTCAGCTTTTGTGCTCCTGAGATGCTGCTTGGCCTGCTGTGTTCATCCAGCCTCACATTTTATTATCTCCTCCACCGACCTTGGCGTCGTCTGCAAATTTACTAACCCATCCTTCTATGCCCTCATCCAGGTCATTTATAAAAATGACAAACAGCAGTGGACCCAACACCGACCCTTGCGGTACACCACTAGTAACTGGTCTCCAGGATGAACATTTCCCATCAACTACTACCCTCTGTCTTCTTTCAGCAAACCAATTTCCGATCCAAACTGCTATATCTCCCACAATTCCATTCCTCCGCATTTTGTACAATAGCCTATTGTGGGGAGCCTTATCGAACGCCTTGCTGAAATCCATATACACCACATCAACCGGTTTACTCTCATCTACCTATTTGGTCACCTTCTCAAAGAACTCAATAAGGTTTGTGAGGCGCGACCTTCCATTCACAAAACCATGCTGACTATCCCTAATCAATTTATTCTTTTCTAGATGATTATAAATCCTATCCCTTATAACCTTTTCCAACACTTTACCAACAACTGAGGTAAGGCTCACTAGTCTATAATTACCAGGGTTGTCTCTACTCCCCTTCTTGAACAGGGGAACCACATTTGCTAATCTCCAGTCATCTGGCACTATTCCTGTAGACAACGACGAGTTAAAGATCAATGCCAAAGGCTCGGCAATCTATACCTGTAAAGTGTATATAAATATTAAAGTGCTGCAGGATCTCAGGGTGAAAGGATTGTTGATGGCCTGTTGGAAAGGATGAATCGCTACACACTCAGATGTTGAATGGAACTGGAAGCAGATCGAGGGTCGTACCGATATTGTAAAAGAGTCAGATACTCACCTTGGCAGCCACATGAATAGCTTCCACAGCAGGAACACTGACAGGTTTCTGAGTGTCAGGCTGTAGGAATATTTCCACAACAATGACCTCAGAGGGAACACTCAGCTTGGATTGTGACATTACAAACATAGTCTATTTGTTGGCGAGACTTATTTACTTTTTAAGTTAGATTTGCACACTATTCTAGATAAAAGACAGAGATGGAACACAGCCCAAAAAAATAGCTTTGTGGATCGCAGCACCTTGCTTCTCCTTTAACTAAAATTTTCACTCATGGGCTTTTGGCATCGCTGATTGGATCAGCATTTATTAGCTGTTATTAGTGGCCTTTGAGAAGGTGGTGGTGAGCTGCCTTCTTGAACTGTTGAAGTCCATATACCATAGTTGGTTCTAACTGCTGCCATCCCTTCTGATGATCTGCTCCTTTTAGTGAAGTCCTTATTTTTGTATCTGGCAACTGACAGACAGCAAAGACTCTACCAACCAGCACAGTAGCCAAATGAGATGGACAAAGAACAAAGAAAATTACAGCATAGGAACAGGCCCTTCGGCCTTCCAAGCTTGCACAATCCAGATCCTCTATCTAAACCTGTCACCTACTTTCCAAGGATCTGTATCCCTCTGCTTCCTGGCCATTCATGTATCTGTTTAGATATATCTTAAATTATGTTATTGTGCCCACCTCCACCACCTCCGCTGGCAACATATTCCAGGCACCCACCACCCTCTGCATAAAGAACTTTCCACGCATATCTCCCTTAAACTTTTCCCCTCTCACCTTGAAATCATGACCCCGAGTAATTGAGTGCCCTGATCTGGGAAAAAGGTTCTTGCCATCCACCCTGTCCCTACCTCTCATGATTTTGTAGACCTCAATCAGGTCCCCCTTCAACTTCCATCTTTCTAATGTAAATAATCCTAATCTACTCAACCTCTCTTCATAGTCCTCCATACCAGGCAACATCCTGGTGAGCGTCCTCTGCATCCTCTCCAAAGCATCCACATCCTTTTGGTAATGTGGCGACAAGAACTATACACGGTACTCCAAATGTGGTCAAACCAAAGTCCTATACAACTGTAACATGGCCTGCCAACTCTTGTACTCAATACCCTGTCCGATGAATGAAAGCATGCCGTATGCCATCTTGACCACCCTATTGACCTGCTTTGTCACCTTCAGGGTACAATGGACCTGAACGCCCAGATACCTCTGTGCATCAATTTTCCCCAGGGCTTTTTCATTTACCATATAGTTCGCTGTTGAATTAGATCTTCCAAAATGCTTCACCTGGCCATTGCCCGGATTGAACTCCATCTGCCATTTCTCCGCCCAACTCTCCAATCTATCTATATTCTGCTGCATTCTCCGACAGTCCCCTTCTCTATCTGCTACTCATCAATCTTAGTGTCATCTGCAAACTTGCTAATCTGACCACCTATACCTTCCTCCAGATCATTTACATATATCACAAACAACAATGGCCCAAACACGGATCCTGGTCACCAGCCAGTTCTCTGTCTCTAGCTAGTACACCCTGGACCCCATGCGACTTCACTTTTTCCATCAGCCTACCATGGGGAACCTTATCAAATGCCTTCCATCTATAATGTAATGCTTATAATGCCTGATATCTACAGCACTTCCCTCATGTCTCAACTTTGTCACTTCCTCAAAGAATTCTATTAAGTCGGTAAGACATGACCTTCCCTGCACAAAACCATGCTGCCTACCACTAATAAGCCCATTGTCTTCCAAATTTAAATAGATCCTATCCCTCAGTATCTTCTCCAGCAGCTTCCCCACCACTGACGTCAGGCTCACTAGTCTGCAATTACCAGGATTATCCTTGCTACCCTTCTCAAACAAGGGGACAACATTAGCAATTCTCCAGTCCTCTGGGACCTGACCTGCGCTCAAGGATGCTGCAAAGATATCTGTTAAGGCCCCAACTATTTCCTCTCTCACTTCCCTCAGTAACCTGGGATAGATCACATCTAGACCTGGGCACTTGTCCACCCTCATGCCTTTTAGAATACCCAACACTTCCCCTGCTCCTTATGCTGACTTGACCTAGAGTAATCAAACATCTATCCCTAACCTCAACATCCGTCATGTCACCCTTCTCAGTGAATACCAACATAAAGTACTCATTAAGAATCTCACTCATTATCTCTGACTCCTCACATAACTTCCCTCCTTTGCCCTTGAGTAGGCCAACCCTTTCTCTAATTACCGTTTTGTTCCTTATGTACGAATAAAAGGCTTTGGAATTTTCCCGAACCCTGTTTGCTAAAGATATTTCATGTCCCCTTTTAGCCCTTTTAATTCCTCATTTCAGATTGGTACTACTTTCCCGATATTCTTCCAAAGCTTCATCTGTTTCCAGTTGCCTAGAACTTATGTATGGATGTAACGTATGGATGACCTAATGTAACAGATGTAAAGAAATTGACAGATAAAATAAAAGCAAATCCTACACTAAGGGTAAAAGGTTAATGAGCTAAGGAGTTAGGCCATTAAAGACTACAATGATAATTTGTGCATGGAACCAGAAGGTGTAGCTGGGTCCTAAATGAATGCTTTGAATCAGTGTTCGCCATTGAGAGGGATGATATGGGTATAGAAATCAGGGAGAAGGTCTGCGATACAATTAAAGAAATTAGCATAGACAGAGAGGAGGTTCTAAGTGACCTGGCAGGCTTAAAACTACAGATATCTCCCGGGTTGGATCCCAGGTTATTGAGCAAGGCACGGGGAGCGTGTTAAAAGTTCCTCTCCTGGTTCCTCACGAGAGTTGCTGGAGGACTAGAGGACATTCAAAGTCCTAACATTATCAAAGAAGGAAACAAGGGAGAAACCAGGAAACTACAGGTCGTCAGGTTATCTTCAGTGGTGGGAAAACGATTGGAAGCAATTCTGAGGAATAGAATTAATCTGCATTTGAAGAGGCGGAGATTAATCAAGAACACCAGCATGGTTTTGTTGAGGGAAGGTCATGTCTGACAAACTTGATTGGATTATTTGAAGAGGTGACCAAGTGTGTAGATGAGGGCAATACAATCGATGTAGTCTACTTGGACTTCAACAAGGCTTCTGATAAGGTATCAAACTGGTAGCAAAGATAAGAGCCCATTGGATCCAAAGAAATTAGAAAATCGGATCCCAGATTGGCTGACTGGAGGTTTTCCAGTGAGGTCCTACAGAGGTCAGAGCTGGTGCCCTTGCTATTTGTGGTTTACATAAATGATTTAAACTTGAATGTTGAGGGTTGATCGGTAAGTTCTTAAATGATACAAAATCGGTGGGCTAGGAAATAATGAGAATAGCCTTAGATTACAGGACAACATAGATGGGCTGGTCAGATGGTCAGTCAGTGGCAAATGGAATTCATTTGTAAAAATGTGAGGTGATGCATTTGGACAGGACAAACAAGGCAAGGGAATACAAAATGAATAGTAGGACCCTGGGAAACACCGAAGATCAGAGGGACCTAGTTGTGCATGTCCATTGGTCCCCTTAATGTTTCAAGAAAGTTGGATAAAATGTTAAGAAGGCACATGGATTACATGACTGCATTCAATAAAGCATAGAAGTTAGGGAGGTGCTGCTGGAACTGTATAAAACATTGGTCAGACCATAACTAGAGTATTGTATGCAATTATAGAATCCACATGATAGGACGGATGTGATAGCCCTGGAAAGGGCGCAAAGGAGATTCGCCAGGATGTTGCCTGGGCTGGAGAGATTGTTATGAAGAGAGATTGAATAGACTGCGGTTATTTTCCCTGAAGCAGAGTAGATTGTGAGAGGACACAACTGAAATATATAAAATTATAAGAGGTAAGGATGAGGTAGTCAGGAAGAAACATTCCCCCTTGATGGAGGTATCAATAGCCAAGGACATAGGTTTAAGGTGAGGACAGAAGTTTGGAGAAGATGTGAGGAAAAACCTTTTCACCCAGAGGCTGGTAGGAATCGAAAACTCACTGCCTGGAGGCATTGACAGAAGCCCACACAACATTTGAGAAGTATTTAGATGTATGTTTGTGAACTCAAGGCTTCCAAGTCTCAGGTCCAAGCGCTGAAAAATGGGATTAGAATAGACTGGTGTTTTTCTTACCAGTATAGACTCAAAGGGGCTGAAGGCCCTTTTACTTTGTTGTAGATCTCTCTGATTTGTTCATGGGATGCGGATGTCACTGGCTAGGCCAGCATTTATTGCCCAGGTCTAATTGCCCAGAGCAAGGTTAAAGCTCAACCACAGGGTCTGGAGTCACATGTAGGTCAGGCCGCAGGAGGATGGCAGATTCACTTCCCTAAAGGACATTAGTGGAATGGGTCTCTATGTCAATTGTTGATGGTTACCTGTCGTCATTGAACTGGCTTTTTAATTCTAGGTTTTAATTGAATCCAAATGTCATCATCTGCCATGGTAGGATTTGGTCCCTGCCTCTGGAACGTAAACCTGACCTTCTGGAGTAATAAACCAGAGACACCACCACTGTGTTACAAGATCCCCATTCCCACCCCCACCCCATAGCCTCGACCTGATATGTTCTTATGTTAAGGCCTCGGAGAGGCTGCAGAAGAGATTTACTGGAATGGTATTAGGGAGGAGAGAAACACAGGCCATTCTGCGTCCAGTTCTCATCACCCTGTTATAGGAAGGGCATTATTAAGCTGGAGATGGTTCAGAAGAGTATTACCAGGGTGTTGCTAGGAAGGGACGTTTTGAGTTATAAGGAGTGAGTGGATAGGCTGGGACATTTTTCAGTGGTTGAGGGGTGACCTTATTGAGGTTTATAAAATCATGAGGGGTATAGACAAGATGAATGCCAAGTGTATTTTCCCTCGGGTGAGGGAGTTCAAAACTAGGGGTCATATTTTTTAAGGTGAGAGGAGAAGGATTTTAAATATAAGCAGACATTTTTTTACACAAAGAGTGGTTTGTGTGTGGAATGAACTTCCAGAGGAAGTGGTGGATGCTGGTACAGTTACACTATTTAAAAGACTGAATAAAAATTGTTTTGAGGGATATGGTCCAGTAGCAGGCAGATGGAACTAGTTTAGGTTGGTATTATAGTCGGCATTGGCAAGTTGGACAGAAGAGTCTGGTTCCATGCTATGTGACTCTATGACTCTGTCTTCTCTTAAAAAAAAGAGGAAGAGGAGTTTTGATAGAGGTGTTCAAAATGATGAACAGTAACATTAGTATTTCTCTAATACAGATACATGGCTCATTGTAATACATCTTGATAATGTGAATGCACATCTCCAGGTCATAAAAATACCAACCCCACTGTAATTCAAACACAAGTCACTGTAACCGAGATATGCAGCTCATTGTAATTCTGATGCACATCTCTGAAATATAGACATACATTTCTCAGTAATACAAATGCACTTTTCTCTGCAATGCAGATATATGGCTTATCGTAACAGAGATCAAAGCTCCTACAAAATAGACATAAACAGCTCTCTGCAATATAGATAGACATCTCTGTGTAATCTGAACACACAATTCTGTGTAACAGAGAAACTTGCTCTTTGTCATATGGTACACAACTCTATGTAATATAGATACACAACACTCTGTAATACAGATACATACCTCTGCCTAATGGAGATCTATGACTCTCTGTAATGCAGATACACATCTCAGTGTAATATAGATGCACATGTCTCTACAATATAGGTACAAATCTCGGTGTCATAGACAACGTGACTGTAATAAAGAAATACATCTCCTTGTAATATTGGTACACGTCTTTTTCATAGATATAAATCTATGTAATAGAGAACCAAAATTCTCTGTAAAATATAGGTATCTGTTTAATATAGATAAATAACTCTGAACTATTCATTTTTATATCTCTTTAATTTTAACTGAAATCGTGATATATTTTTCTATTATGTAGGTATGTATATCCATGTAGTATAGAAACATTTTACTGAAATAGATATTCACATCTCTCCATACTGGAGATGTAGATTTCTCTCAAATATAACTTAATGTCTCCCTCCAATACAGTTAAATGTCTTTCTAATATGGATGCACCTTCTTCTTTAAGATGTAGATGAGTGTTTATGAAATAGTGGGAAAATGCTTCTAGCAGCAGAAGAATTAATAATTGGGGAGATAGAGTTAAAGCAAAATTATGGGAAGAAAAATGTTATATGGCCAGTTATTGTGATTTGGAATGGACTGCCTGATGGAAGTAGATTCAACAGTAACATTCAAAAGGGAACTGCGTGAATGGCTGAGGTGGAAACATCCAGCAGGTGACAAAGGAAGAGCAGGGGCTGAAGTTGATTAGCTCCATCAAAACGCCAGCACCAACATGATGGGCTGAACAGCCTACTGTACTGTGTTAATCTACCAGTCTGTGACTCCAGCATTAGCTCCCTGCTAGATGGTTCTCTTTTGCTGAAAATCCTTCAGGCAAAGACCTTGGGAGTGTATCTTTTTTAACATTTCTGTGTTGCTGCTCCTTAAATCACAAAAAAATCTCATGCCAGCAATGATGCTCTGACTTAACAGTTCCTTTAATTTATTATGTTTGCCTTTTCAACTAATTCAAGATCGAGCACTGCACAGATAGAGCTTTCAAATTAATGTACTTTCGATCTGCCTTAAACAGAGCACAAAGAAAGCTTCTTGTTAGCTCCGCTAAACTGATTCCAATTAAACCCTCCTGATATGCTCCAGCTGTTAATCCACCCAGAATAGAGCAGAACACAGATGTGTTTTATGAAGCATTTAAAGTCAAACCTCCCATGGACATAAACATTTAATCTGCTCAAAAATGTTCAACTGAGTGACCCAGAATACTTATCAGTTAATTTAACCTCTGCAGCGACATTTACACTGGGTTTATTTAGACAAATATCTTGCCCTAATCATCATTGCAATCAATGGTACAATTGCTATTAATTCTCACCTATATTCACCCAGAACTCACTGATGCGCTTCCATCCTCTCAGATGGACATAAAAGTTTCCAATTATCTCTGGGAAGAGTAGACCCATTCTTTCTGATATCCCTCAACCGACATTAACAAGATACAGATTGTCCATTTCACTTCCAGTACCATGCCCTAAAAGAGAGAATTGGCAGCCAAACTCTTCTCCTGGATTGGTCCATGATCATGTTTAACCAAGTTCTGTAGCTGTTTGTTGATGCCTTCTGAAAGATGATGAAGCAGAAAGCTCTCCCACTCTTATCACCTGGCATTGACAGTAAGGATGACAGATTTCCTTCTCCAATGGGTTTCCACAACAATTGACAGTGGCTACACAGTCACTATTAGCTTAGCTTTATACTTACAGATTTTTGTTGAACTCAAGTTTTAACCATCTGCCAAGGTGGGATTTGAAATCATGCTCCCAGAATATTAGCCTAAGGTTTTGGATTATTACTCCAGTGATGTTACCACAACACCACTATCTACCAGCTGTACCCTGCCAACCCATGCTTGCAAAACCCGCAACTTTAGATGCGATTCTGCAATTGGGCAATACTTGCTGGATAATCCTGAGTGAGCAATGCAGCACCCTGGAAACCAATTCAGGATTGTCAGTCAGGCTCACAGTGTGATACAGACAGAAAGAACCAAGGGATGTGGGCCAAATGCCGGTAATGGTTTAGAAGGGGTGGACGCTAGGAAGTTGTTTCTGTTAGGCGGGGAGACTAGGAACCGTGGGCACAGCCTTAAAATTAGAGGGGGCAAATTTAAAACTGAAATGAGACGACATTTCTTCAGCCAGAGAGTGGTGGGCTTGTGGAATTCACTGCCGCAGAGTGCAGTGGAGGCCGGGACGTTGGATGCCTTCAAGGCAGAGATCGACAAATTCTTGATCTCAGAAGGAATCAAGCACTATGGGGAGAGTGCAGGGAAGTGGTGTTGAAATGCCCATCAGCCATGATTTAAATGGCGGAGTGGACTTGATGGGCCGAACGGCCTTACTTCCACTCCTATGTCTTATGGTCTTATGGTCTAACTGAGACTAGATCAGTTTAGAATATCTGATGGGCAAGAAGGAGTTGGATTGAAGGGTCTGTTTCTGTGCTTGGACAAAATGCCTAATTTTTCAGCAATACTCATGTGCTGTGCTGCCACACAACTATATTAATCTCCAATAATGTAAACCCATGACATAACCTTTTGCCCAACCTAACAAATGCTTTTCTTTTGAAGATATGATTGGAGATAAATAGACTGTAATGCGTATTAATTCTTTGGAAAGTGATTTAGAAGAAGTGTCATGAAAATTTAAGGGCATGGTTTAAGAGAAAATGTGACAGCAGAGAATTGTAGACTTGTACAATATAGAAGGAGGCTGGTCAACCTCCTTCTCTGTGTTGGTTCTTTGATAGTCTTACCCAGTAAGTCCCCAGCTCCCTGTCCCCTGCTGTTTTTTTCATCAGTGATGGACAGGATACTAAGGTCTAAAGGTAAACTGGTGATACTCAGATTGTGAGGGGATAAAATTGATCATGGTCTCAGGGGAAATGTAAGATAATACAAACTAGGATGAAAAACTGGGAATGGGAGCAGCTCAATGAGGTATCCTGAAGGGAATGAAGGGGATTCACTTACTGATGGGATCAAGCACACATTTTTTTGAATGTCTGGCTATGCTAATCCCCCCCTCAAACCCATAATGTCTGCACATGGGGCTAAACAGGCAGCAAGTGGAACTTCCACTTTACACAGTATGTCCCGTCCTTGAGTAGTGCTGGCCAACCCAATTGAGCAGCAGCCCTTGTAAACTCAGAATGTGGGGACTACAGGCAGTGTACAGTCAAGTGCTCTTGCAATACAGGAGTAGTGTTCCTACCTCTGAGTCAGGGGGCTCAGGCACAGGAGGTATATAATAACAATTGAATTGATTACTTGGAGAATATCTTTGGAATACAGCCAATGGTGGGATTGGTGGCCCTAATTTTCCACCTCACCGGGTGGTAAAATCCAACCTGACTGAGCTATTTCCACTGAAGGCGAGGAGTTTAGAAGAAAATATCAAATAAAGCCACCAAGGGAATACTTGGAGAGATGGTTCAATCATGTCTCTGGACTACCAATCCAAAAATCAATGTCCGTGCACTGGGAACACAAGTTCAAGTCCTGGCTTTGACAGCGTGTGGCACTTAAACTTGGTTAATGTACCTGAAAAATGAAGCTGATCTCCGTCATGTAATGATCTATCCAGTTCATTCATGCCCTTTAAAGAAGGATATCAGCCATCTGAAATAACTCCACAGAGGCCGTTATCCCGTCACCAAGTCCCCCTTTATTTACACATGGAGAGTCCTTGACACTGCTCCAGCTCCCTCAGAGCAAGCTCTCAGAGTGAACAGAACCCCTGTCACTCCTGTTTATCTCTGTCAGCCAGAGCTCCCTGATTGGACCAGATTAACAGCCCCAATCAGGGAACTCATATTCTATAAGGAACTCTTGGCTAATCTCATTAAAATCACTACAGTGTCCTTATGCAGTCAGGCTTGCACAGAGAAACATAGAAAGCAGGACTAGGCCATTCGGCCCTTCAAGCCTGTTGCATAATCTAATATGATCATGGCTGATCATCCAGCTTAAAAGCCTATTCCTGCTTTCTCCCCTTGTGTTATATTCAACACCTTCTCGAATTCATACAATGTTTTGGCTTTGACTGCTTTTTGTAGTAACAAACTTCAGAGTTTCAGTGTTCTCTTGGTGATGACATTTCTCCTTATCTGATTAAATGGTTGTCCCAATATCCTATATGACCCACTGCAATTCTTTGTCTGCCCTCCAAACTGACCCAGCTTGCTACTTAGTAAAATGGCAAGAGGCCAGCAAAAATGGTATTTCTGGTGCTACCTACATTCCATGGAAGAAGTAGCATCCGCTGCATCTTTTCTGAAATGGTGCCCTACATCCACCTGAGAGGGCAGAGGGTGGCAGACAGGAAGCAGACGGGGTGCAGAGATTTAATGTCAACACTATCCAACAATCACAGCATGGGAGTTTCAACTTTGACTGTGGGCTCAAGCGAGCCTCAAACCTACGGCTTGCGATTCAGAGGTGTCCACGGTACCCACCCTGACAGAGCCATGGGAATGGCAGAGGTGGTCGCCCTCATGAATAATGCCCCAAAGAAAATGAAAATCTCTCAACAACAATTTTGGCAGTTCCAGAAATCTGAAACCTTCTGCTGAAACCCAACTGTGTAAGGTTATCTGGTATATCCATTGGTAAATCGCCACTGAAACACAGGCCATTATCAACGCAGTCTGATGGATTTCCTCAGTGTCAACAAAATGGTATTATGTTTCCCATAATCCAGTTCACACTGTTGTCTGTGACAGACAATCTGATGCACTGATACTAAATTGTATTCTCTTAAGAAGCTCCATCTCATCCCTGACCTAATAACAGTGGCGATTAAATCTATTAAAGTATTATTGTTTACAGGTGATTCATGACCCAGTCTGGTATAGAGACAAGTGAGTGGTGTCATTGCAGAGCAAATTTATGAACAGGTCAGTGAAATATAGCCTGCAATGACTGTTTATTGTTCAAAATGAATGAAAGGATATTATGCACAATCAACAGCTCACATAATTGTAATCATATATTACTGGGATGGTAGTGATGGAATCGATATAATTTCTAGACATAATCATTTTAACCTAAATTAAATATGATTAACAAAGTGCAGAATTCTCCATAAAAATCCCCTTTACCCTACTATTATAATTGAGTCTTTAACCCATTCATGTAAAATTATTGTTGTAGTATATTCATGTCACCAATGACTGTCTATTTACTGGGTTGCTATATTTATGAGCGGCACGGTGGCCCAGTGGTTAGCACTGCAGCCTCACAGCACCAGGAGCGCAGGTTCAATTCCTGCCTCAGTGACTGTCTGTGTGGAGTTTGCACATTCTCCCCGTGTCTGCGTGGGTTTCCTCCCGGTACTCTGGTTTCCTCCCACAGTCCAAAGATGTGCAGGCTAGGTGGGTTGGCCATGCTAAATTGCCCACAGTCTTCAGGGATGTGTGGGGCATAGGGGGATGGGTCTGGGGGGTGATGCTTCAAAGGGCGGTGTGGACTTGTTGGGCCGAAGGGCCTGTTTCCACACTGTAGATAATCTAATCTAAAAACCTTAATGTATAGTTGATAATATTAAAGAAGATAGATCAAAGAAGGGGGCTTATAAGGTTGGCATAAAAAGTTGTAAGTCTGAGGGCTTAGAGAACTTTAGTGCTGCAGAAAGGAGGACCAAGAAATTGATTTAAAAAAAGGACGGAATGTAAATTACTGCAGATGGTGAAACCTGTACTGAAGCCAACAAATGCTGGAAATCACAGCGGGTTAGACAGCATCCATGGAGAGAAACAAAGCTAACGTTTTGAGTATAGATGACTCTTCATCAGAGCCAAAGTGAAGAGTGAAAGGGCAGTTTTTATGCTGGAATGGGGAGGTGCGATGTGATGTAGAGTGCTAGGGTCGAAGAGATACTGACAGCTCAGATTACACACTGAAAGAAACAGCTGGAATTCCTGTCGGAGGGAAGAGCAAAACTTCAGTGTAGGCATTCCTGGGAGAGACATGGCAGTTGATTAAACACAATGTAGAAGCAAATTACTGTAATTGCTGGAATCTGAACTAAGCCAACAAAAGGCTGCTACATAATTTTATAAGATTGTGGCTGATCTGATTCTTAACTTTAACTCCACATTCCTGTGTATCCCCTACTAGCTTTTCATCTTTCAAAAAAAATTTCCTCTTCTCTGGTTAGGTGGTGTTTTGAGCAGTATAGAACAATGGGCCAAAGGTTCTTTATGTGTGCTGTAGATCCACATGACTCTATGACTGCCTTAAAAGGGTGACCTTTCATTATTGAACCCTGATTCTTAGCTCTAGATTCTCCTGCCAGATGTAACATTTTTCCAGTATCCATCCAGTCATGGCCCCTTAGGATTTGGTAAGTTTTAATTAAGTCACCTCTGAATTTTTTAAATTTATTTTTCTGAATCAACTGTTCAGTGATGCTGTAACACACTCTTGGAGCATGTTGGATTTGAAACTGAGGCTCCCAGTCCAGGGGTAGGGACACCATCGCCTCTGGGTGGCTCCCTTAAGTCGCCTCTAACTCTTCTAAACTCCAGAGGGTACAGGTCTATTTTGTCTGTCATTATGCAATCCACACATTCTGGGTATTAGACTAATTAAATAGATTAATCTATATGAGCCCTATCTAAATCCTGTTGGAGTTCTATAGGTTTCTTTCTGACCTCCTCCTCATTATTCTAAGCCCCAGTGAATACAATGCAAGCCAACCCAGTCTTTCTTCATGTCAATCATGCTATCCAGGAATCAGTCTGGTGAACATTTATTAACACACCATCCGCAGCCAGAACATCCTTCTTCAGATAAAGGAGGCCAAACTTGCCCACAATACTCTAATGTGCTCTCACCAAGGCCCTGTACAATAGCAGAAAGACATCCCTACTACTGTACTCAAACAGTTTCTCTATGAAGGCCAACATGCCATTTGCCTTCTACAATGCTTACTACACCTACAGTGAACTGATGTACAAGGACACCTATCTAGCATTGTAGCTCTCTCTTTCCCAACATATCAATATTCAGACAATAATCTGCCTTCCTGTTTTTACTACCAAAGTGGATAACCTCACATTTATACACATTAGATTTTATCTATTATGCATTTGCCCACTCACAGAACATGCCCAAATCACACTGAAGCATCTCTACATCCTTCTCACAGCTCACACACCCACTCAGCTTTGTGTCAACAATAACTGTGGAGACATTACATTTAGTTCCCTCATCCAGATCATTTACATATGTGACTAGATGGGTCCCAAGAACCAATCCCTGTTGAGCCCCACTAGTCATTGCTTGCCACTTGGAAAAGGACATTTTTATTCCCTTGCAGAAACACTGCTCCTGAGACCTGATAGTGTTAGGTGCCATTCCGGTCCCCTAAGGAAGGAGACAGCAAGAACACAGATTGCTAGAGTCAGAGGCAACACAGTGTGGAGCTGGAGGAATGCAGTGGGCCCGGCAGCATCAGAGGAGCAGGAAAGTTGATGCTTCATAGTAGAACAGAAAAAGGGTCGCGATCTGAAATATCAATTTTCCTGCTCCTCTGATGCTGCCTGGTCTGCTGTATTTCTCCAGCTCCACGCTATGTTATCTCGAAGGAAGGATATAGTTTTCATATAGGGAGTTCAGGAGAACATCTGCATATTTAGTCGTTCACAGGATGAGGGCATCGCTGGCCAGGCAGCATTTATTGTCCATCCCTAATTGCCCAGAGGGAAGCTAAGAGTCAGTCACATTGCTGTGGGTCTAGAGTCCCATATAGGCCAGACCAAGTAAGGATGGCAGTTTCTTTCCCTCGAGGATATTAGTGAACCAGATGTTTTTTTCTCCCAACAATTGATTCATGGTCATCATTAGATTCTGAATACCAGATATTTATTGAAATCAAGTTCCACTATCCACTGTGGATAATTAGATACAAATCCAAGTCCCTGGAACATTACCTGGGTCTGTGGATTAATAGTCCAGAGATAATATCTCTAGGCAGTCACCTCCCCTAAATATGATACCTGAATGCAGATGATACCTGGAATGGTGAGGCTGTCCTGTGACGTGAGATTGAGGAGACCAAACCTGTCTTTTCAGGAGTACAGACCAATAAGAAGCAATCTCACAGAAACTTAGAAAATTCTTAAGGGCTAGGCAGGACCAGTGCCAAAAGAAATTGCCTATCTTTAGAGCCTGGAAGCAGAGGACACAACCTAAGAGCCATTTAGGATTGAAATGGTGAGGAACTTATTCGCTCAAGTAATTTAAATCTTTGGAATTGTGCATTCCAAACAGATGTGGAGAGTTCAAGGTCGAATTCTGTTCACTGACACATGTGAAGGCAACATAAGAGTAGGTCATTAAGGAAGGTCATGAGCCATTACCTGACACAGTATGTAGACAGGCCAACAAGGGGCGAAGCCACATTAGATTTGGTACTGGGTAATGAGCCCAGCCAGGTGTTAGATTTGGAAGTAGGCGAGCACTTTGGTGATAGCGATCACAATTCTGTTATGTTTATTTTAGTGATGGAAAGGGATAGGTGTATACCACTGGGCAAGAGTTATAGCTGGGGGAAAGGCAATTACGATGAGATGAGGCAAGATTTAGGGAGCATAGGATGGGGAAGGAAACTGCAGGGGATAGGAACATTAGAAATGTGGAGCTTATTCAAGGAAAAGCTCCTGTGTGTCCTAGATAAATATGTACCTGTCAGGCAGGGAGGAAGCTGCAGAGCACGGGAGCCGTAGTTTACGAAGGAGGTGGAATCTCTGGTCAAGAGGAAGAAGGCGGCTTATGTTAGGATGGGATGTGAAGGCTCAGTTAGGGCACTTGAGGGCTACGAGGTAGCCAGGAAAGACCTAAAAAGAGAGCTCAGAAGAGCCAGGGGAAGACATGAGAAGTTGTTGGCAGATAGGATCAGGGTAAACCCTAAGGCTTTCTATAGGTATTTAAGGAATAAAAGAATGACGAAAGTAAGATTAGGCCCAATCAAGGATAGTAGTGGTAAGTTGTGTGTGGAGTCAGAGGAGATAGGGGAAGCACTAAATGAATATTTTTCAACAGTATTCACTATAGAAAACGACAATGCTGTTGAGGAGAATACTGAGATATAGGCTACTAGACTAGGTGGGATTGAGGTTCACACGGAAGAGGTATTAGAAATCCCACAGAGGGTGAAGATAGATAAGTCCCCTGGGCTGGATGGGATTTATCCTCGGATCCTCTGGGAAGCCAGGGAGGAGGTTGCCGAGCCTTTGGCATTGATCTTTAACTCGTCATTGTCTACAGGAATAGTGCCAGATGACTGGAGGATAGCAAATGTGGTTCCCCTGTTCAAGAAGGGGAGTAGAGACAACCCTGGTAATTATAGACCAGTGAGCCTTACCTCAGTTGTTAGTAAAGTGTTGGAAAAGGTTACAGGGGATAGGATTTATAATCATCTAGAAAAGAATAAATTGATTAGGGATAGTCAGCATGGTTTTGTGAATGGAAGGTCGCGCCTCACAAACCTTATTGAATTCTTTGAGAAGGTGACCAAACAGGTAGATGAGAGTAAACCGGTTGATGTGGTGTATATGGATTTCAGCAAGGCGTTCGATAAGGGTCCCCACAGTAGGCTATTGTACAAAATGTGGAGGAATGGGATTGTGGGAGATATAGCAGTTTGGATCGGAAATTGGCTTGCTGAAAGAAGACAGAGGGTGGGAGATGATGGGAAATGTTCATCCTGGAGACCAGTTACTAGTGGTGTACCGCAAGGGTCGGTGTTGGGTCCACTGCTGTTTGTCATTTTTATAAATGACCTGGATGAGGGCATAGAAGGAAGGGTTAGCAAATTTGCAGACGACGCTAAGGTCAGTGGAGTTGTGGATAGTGACGAAGGATGCTGTAGGTTGCAGAGAGACATAGATAAGCTGCAGAGCTGGGCTAAGAGGTGGCAAATGGAGTTTAATGCGGACAAGTGTGAGGTGATGCACTTTGGTAGGAGTAACCAGAAGGCACATTACAGGGCTAATGGTAAGATTCTTGGCAGTGCAGATGAGCAGAGAGATCTCGGTGTCCATGTACACAGATCCTTGAAAGTTGCCACCCAGGTTGACAGGGCTGTTAAGAAGGCATACAGTGTTTTAGCTTTTATTAAGTTCCGGGTTCCGGAACCAAGATGTTATGGCGAAGCTGTACAAAACTCTGGCGCGGCCGCACTTGGAGTATTGGGTACAGTTCTGGTCACTGCATTATAAGAATGATGTGGAAGCTTTGGAAAGGGTGCAGAGGAGACTTACTAGGATGTTGCCTGGTATGGAGGGAAGGTCTTACGAGGAAAGGCTGAGGGACTTGAGGCTGTTTTCATTAGAGAGAAGAAGGTTGAGAGGTGACTTAATAGAAACATATAAAATTATCAGAGGGTTGGATAGGGTGGATCGGGAGGGCCTTTTTCCTAGGATGGTGACTGCGAGCACGAGGGGGCATAGCTTTAAATTGAGGGGTGAAAGATATAGAACAGATGTTAGAGGTAGTTTCTTTACTCAGAGAGTAGTAAGGGAATGGAACGCTTTGCCTGCAACAGTAGTAGATTCGCCAACTTTAGGTACATTTAAGTCGTCATTGGATAAGCATATGGACGTACATGGAATAGTGTAGGTTAGATGGGCTTGAGTTCGGTGTGACAGGTCAGCACAACATCGAGGGCCAAAGGGCCTGTACTGTGCTGTAATGTTCTATGTTCTATGCTCTATTACCTAGAATGGGAGACCAGGCTCAAGAGGCTGAACTGCCTCCTCTTGTCCCTATATTGGCCCAATTTATTTGATTTATCTTAGAGCAATACAGACATGACTCTTGTCCTAAACCCAAAGAACCTTAAAACTTTGCATAATTTACAGAAAGTTCAAAGTATGTGTAATCTTTGCTGGAGCCCCAGGATTTCTCTAGAATCTTCGGTGTATGCCGATTCAGTCGCTTGACTCCAGAACTCCGACAGGTTTGAGCAATCAAATGCTATTACATAGAATTGTGAACACTGTAGCATAATCAAAAAAAGATGAATTACTATCAAATGCTACAGTTAGCGTCACTGATAAAATAACAACTTACATTTATGTGTTGTCTTTAATGTGATAAAATGTCCTCAGGTACATCACAGGAATGTTAATTGAACAAGCTTTGACACCATGCAACACAAGGGAATTACTGTTTCCCTGGTAAATCGATGACTGCATCAATGCTGCTTCCAGCCCTGTCCAGAACTGAAATAAAATTAAATCAATTTTGCTTCCACTTTCTATCCTTCTCTCACCCCCACATCTGGTCCATTTCAGGCTCTTCCTTTCCATGATGTCTCTTATTTTTAGGGATAGGGTGTCCACTAATACCTATTACAAACCAGCCTGACTCCCACAGTTACATCGACACATCCTGTTTCCTGTAAGGCCTCCAGTCCATTCTCCCTGTTTTTTCATCTCTGTCACATTCATTCTGATGATGCTATCTTAGACCAAGTGATGTCAGAAAAAGTAGGCCATTCAGCCCATCAGGTCTCCCCCACCATTCAATGAGATCACGGCATTTCTGATAATCCTCAACTCCACTTTCCTGCTTTTTCTCTATAATTCTTGATTGCCTTGTGATTAAAAATCTGTCAATGCCAGCCTTGAATATACTTAACAACCCAGCCTCAACAGCTGTCAGTTGTAAAGAATTCCACAGACTTACTACCTTCCAAGAGCAGGAACTCCCCCTCTTCTCTGTCTTAAAGGTGTGGCCCCTAATTTTGAGATGACACCCTCTAGTCCTAGACTCTCCCAGAAGGGCAAACAACCTCTCTGCACCTGCCCTGTCAATTGTGCCAAATTATGCATGTGTTCCTTTTCCTTCAACGAAGGACTATGCCCCACTGTGGTTAGCTGGGCCTTCAGCTCTGTCCAAACCATGCTCTGCGTGTCTGCATTCACCTTTTCCCAATGCAGAATTCACTGAGTCCTCTTTCTCCGCCCCATCAACCTCCACATTCAAATGATCATCTTCCACCAGGAAGCCACCACTAAACACTCTTCCCTTCCCCTCCACTATCGGCATTCTGCAGGAACTGTTCCCTCTGTGAAAACCTGGTCCACTCCTCCAGCATTCCCAACACGTCTTAACCATCTCTCTTTGGCATCTCCCCATACGATCATAGAAGGTATTGTGTTGACCCCCTGACTTTCCCCGATGCCCGCTGTCCAAGGCCCCAACCATAGCTTCCAGGGGAAGGAAGGTTCTGCTTGTACAGAGAGTCATACAGCACAGAAACAGACCATTTGGTTCCATTCGTCCCTGCTGACCGGACATCCCAATCTGCCCTATTCCCATTTGCCAACATTTGGTCCATGTCCCTCTAAACCTTTCCTTTTCATGTACCCATCCAGATGCCTTTGAAATTTTGCAATTGTACCGGCCTCCACCACTTCCTCTGGCAGCTCATTCCATACATGCCCTACAATCTATGTGAAAAAAATTACCCCTCAGTCCCTTTTTAAATCTTCCCCCCCCTCCAAACCTATTCCCTCTAGTTGTGGACTCCTCTACCCTGGAGAGAAAGGCCTTGGTTATTCACACTATCCATGCCCCTCATGATTTTATAAATGTCAGTAAGGTCACCCCATCAACTTCCAACACTCCAGGAAAAATAGCCCTAGCCATTTAGCCTCTCCCGATAACACAAACCCTCCAGTCCCAGAAACATCCTTGTATATCTTTTCTGCACCCACTCAAGTTTAACAATATCCTTCCTGCGGAAGGGCAACCAAAACATCTTGCAATCTACCTGTGGAACAGCTCCACTCTGGCCACATAAATACTGCTGCCCTCTCAGTCATCTGTCACCTCAAAACATTGTCTTTCTCTCACAGTCATATACCTGTTCTAGGCCTGCTGCAATTCTCCATCAAAGCCCAATGCTCGCTGAAGGAACGGCACCTCATTTTCCACTTAACAACCTTCTAACTTATAATTCAATAAATTGAAACCATGAACCTGTCTTGATGTTTCAGCCCAAAACATTGGCCTTCCCGTTCCTCAGATGCTGTCTGGCCTGCTGTGCTTTTCCAGCCTCGCATCTATCGGTTCTGGCTTCCAGCATCTGCAGTTCTTATTATCTCCAAACCATCTCTTCCATGTTTATTGCCCCCTCTCTCCCCGACCCCATCAGGGTCTTGTTTGCATAATTTGGCTTGCTTGCCATTAAACAGCCTTCTTTTTGTTACTAACTCTTACCATTATCAGTACTCTACTTAAAGCACAGGCCCGGGTTAACGCATAGAGGCATAGGTTCAAATCCCATCACAGCAGCTGGGTGGAATTTATATTGAATTAGTTGTAATCTGGAATAGAAAAATAGTTTTGGTCACCATTGTTGAGATGATAATTGATTATTCCAAATAAACATTGATTAAGTAAAAGGCTAGTATGTACAATGAAAGAGAATGCGATTGGGGGTAATGTACTGACGTGGATAAAGAACTGGTTGGCAGACAGGAAACAAACAGTGAGTTTAAATGGTACTTTTTTTCCAAGTGGTATACAGTGACTAGTGGGGTACCAGAGGGATCAGTTGGACCCCAGCTATTCAGAATACATATTAATGATTTCGATGAGGGAACTAAATATAATTTGAAAATTTGGAGAAAACACAATACTGGGTGGGAGGTTGAGCTGTGAGGATGATGAATAATTGTTTCAGTGCGATTTGGACAAGTTGAGTGTGTGGATAAATGTATGGCAAATAAAGTATAATGTGTATAAATGTGAGGTTATCCACTTTGGTAGCAAAAACAGGAAAGTGGATTATTATCAAAATGGTATCAGAGATGATGGGAACTGCAGATGCTGGAGATTCCAAGATAATAAAATGTGAGGCTGGACGAACACAGCAGGCCAAGCAGCATCTCAGGAGCACAAAAGCTGACGTTTCGGGCCTAGACCCTTCATCAGAGAGGGGGATGGGGGGAGGGAACTGGAATAAATAGGGAGAGAGGGGGAGGCGGACCGAAGATGGAGAGTAAAGAAGATAGGTGGAGAGAGTGTAGGTGGGGAGGTAGGGAGGGGATAGGTCAGTCCAGGGAAGACGGACAGGTCAAGGAGGTGGGATGAGGTTAGTGGGTAGCGGGGGGTGCGGCTTGGGGTGGGAGGAAGGGATGGGTGAGAGGAAGAACCGGTTAGGGAGGCAGAGACAGGTTGGACTGGTTTTGGGATGCAATGGGTGGGGGGGGAAGAGCTGGGCTGGTTGTGTGGTGCAGTGGGGGGAGGGGATGAACTGGGCTGGTTTAGGGATGCAGTAGGGGAAGGGGAGATTTTGAAATTGGTGAAGTCCACATTGATACCATATGGCTGCAGGGTTCCCAGGCGGAATATGAGTTGCTGTTCCTGCAACCTTCGGGTGGCATCATTGTGGCAGTGCAGGAGGCCCATGATGGACATGTCATCAAGAGAATGGGAGGGGGAGTGGAAATGGTTTGCGACTGGGAGGTGCAGTTGTTTTTTGCGAACTGAGCGGAGGTGTTCTGCAAAGCGGTCCCCAAGCCTCCGCTTGGTTTCCCCAATGTAGAGGAAGCCGCACCGGGTACAGTGGATGCAGTATACCACATTGGCAGATGTGCAGGTGAACCTCTGCTTGATGTGGAATGTCATCTTGGGGCCTGGGATGGGGGTGAGGGAGCAAAATGGTGATAGATTGAGAATGGGGAGGAGCAGCAAAACTCTTGTACACCACATCATTACTGATAATAAGCACTCAGGTACAGCAGGTGGTGAAGAATACAAATGGCCTTCTCAGTGAGAGGATTCGAGTACATGAGCAGGGATGTCTCACTGCAATTGTATAGAGCTTTGGTGAGACCACACCTGGACTATTGTCTGAAGTTTCAGTCTGCTTCTCTGAGGAAGGATGTTCTGCCTACAGAGGGACTGCACCAAAAGCTTATTGCACTGATTCCTGGGGTGGCAGGACTAATGAATGGAGAAAGATTGGATTATATTCACTAGTGTTTCGAAAACTAAGGAGAATCTTGTAGAAGGCTAACAGGACTAGATATGAGAGTTGCAGAAAGGGTGTTCTCGACGACCTGGGAGTCCAGAACCAGCGGTTACATTCTTAGGATAAGGAGTGAGATGAGGAGAAATTTCTTCACCCAAAAAGTGATGAATCTGTGGAATTCTAAGTCACGTGAAGTGGTTGAGGCCAAAACACAGTGTTTTCAGTAAGACATTAAATATAGTTTGTGGCACTAGAGGGATCAAAAGAAATAGAGAGAAAGTGCGAACATCGTACTGAGCCAGATGCTCATATTGTATAGCAGAGCAGGCTCAAAGTGCTAAATAGCCTACTCCTGCTCCTATTTTCTATGTTTCTACTATTGAAAAGCAGATCTGGGTCGCTCATGTATTTTGGGGAAGGACACCGCCATCCTTACCTGGTCTAGCTCTACATGCAGACCCACAGCAGATGTGGTTGACTCTTAAGTGCACGCGGAAATGATCTAGTCAGTCACTCTGTTCATGGGCAATTAGGGCTAATGCTTGCTGGCACTGCCCATGCTCCATCACAGAAGGAGAGAAAAAGAAACATGTGATGTTCTAACATTCAGATGGAGTCATTTCTTTTTGCAATCTGTCAGATGATGGGTAACTTTAATAAATCCCCTGCTGAGGAACCAGGCTTGGAATAGAATGAAATGCTACATTGCAAATACCATGAATCAGAAAGAAGAACACAGAGAAACTCTGGAAGCCCTGGGTAGATTAGGACAGAGGCACAGAGAGAGAAAAGTGAGCTTATGAGATGACCTTATCCACGGACATGGGACTAAATTGTTAACTCACCTTTCTCTCTCTCTTCACAGAAACCACCTGACCCGATGATCTATTATAGCATTTTGCTGCTTACTCTTTCCTGATGCTGTTGACTCAGCTGCTAATGAGGCTGTGAATGAGTCAGACTCTTCAAACCACATTCCATGATACTCCTACACCCAGTGGAAGTATTGCTTGTCATTCTGGGAGAAAAAAAACAGAAGCTAAATTATCTAAGATAACAAGGTGTGGAGCTGGATGAACAAAGCAGGCCGAGCATCATCTCAGGAGCACAAAAGCTCCTGAGCACAAAAGCGGGGATGGAGCCCCCGGACAAACTTTACTGGCTCCATCCCGCCCCTTTAACTTGTCTGTCTCCTCTCCACCTTTCTTCTCTATTCATCTTCGGTCCGCCTCCCCCTCTCTCCCTATTTATTCCAGTTCCCTCTCCCCATCCCCCTCTCTGATGAAGGGTCTAGGCCCGAAACATCAGCTTTCCTGCTCCTCTGATGCTGCTTGGCCTGTTGTGTTCATCCAGCTTCACACCGTGTTATCTTGGATTCTCCAGCATCTGCAGTTCCTATTATCGCTAAATTATCTACATCAGTGATTGTTCTGTAGGTACGTGAACAGCTAAGATCCAGTGCAGAGGAGCCCAAACAATCTTGGAGGGAGAAAGGATTGGATTGGCAGATAGTCCATTGATTGGGTTAGAACCCTTGGTCTGGGAGCTGGGGTGTGTTAGAACACATTGGCAGGGGGTCAGAGCAGTGGAGGGGACAGGGGAGGGAGGCTTCTTTAAAATTCATTTATTCAAGATACTAAATGGGATTGGCAAAGCGGATGCAGAGATGATGTTTCCCTATTTGGGCCAATCTAAAACAAGAGGTCGTAGATTTTAGGCTTTAAAACCAACAAGGAGGAATGACTTCTCTCAAAGGGTATGAATGTGGGACTTTGAGTAAATTTAAGGAGAGGCAGGTTTCTAATTAATAATGGGTTCAATGGGCAGAAAAGTGGAGTTATGGTCAAGGTGGGATCAGCCATGATCATATCAAATGGTGAAGCATGCTCAAGTGGCTGAATGCCTTACTCTAGACCTTAGTTCTTAGGTGTGTAAACATTATCTTCTCATGTACTGGAAAAGCACTTAGTGCCCATCCTGACTCGTCCTCAAGAAGGTGGTGGTTAGCTGGCTTCTTGCACCACTCGAGTCAATTTGGTGCAGATAGACCCATGGTGTCATCAGGGAGGGAGCACAAGGATTTTGACCTAACTAAAGATCTGGAATGAAGAGAGATAATGATGACCATTAATCCATTGTCGATTGTTGGGAAAAACCCATCTGTTTCACTGATGTCCTTCAGGGAAGGAAACTTAGCTGGCCTGGCCTACTAGTGACTCCAAACCCGCATAATGTGGTCGAATCTTAACTGCTTCCGGGCAATTAGGGATGGGCAAAAAATGCTGCCTAGCGACACCCTCATTCCGTGAATGAATTGAAGGAGAATTTTTCACCCTTTATTCATTCACAGGATGAGAGGGTCGCTGGCTAGGCAACATTTATTGCCCATCGCTAATGTAGGGATGTAGGCCATCACATGTAGGACAGGCCAGGTAAGGATGGACAGTTTCCTTCCCTGAAGGACATTAGTGAGCCAGATGCGTTTTTCCCATCAATTGACGATGGATTCATGGTCATCTTTAGATTGTTAATTCCAGATCTTTACTGAATTCAAATTCTACCACCTGCTATAGTGGGATTCAAACTCAGGTCACCAGAACATTAGCTGGGTCTCTGAATTAACTGTCCAGTGATAATACTGTGAGGTCATTGCCTCCTCACTGATTTCCAACATAAAGAGAGGATCTTGCATTTGAGAACTAAAACTCTGGCCTGAGGTTTGGAGCAGGAGCAAGAGTGAGTCTGTCACAGCTCACTATTCATAGAGAGCAAACTAGACAGCAACTTCTAGAGTGGACTCAAGTGCAGTTAAACACTGACATCCAGAAGTTGTTCTTCAAAGTTTCTTACTCCTCCAGAAATATCACTGTACAGGGATTCAAACAGGAAACTTGACCTTCAGGCACATACAATGGTTTGAGTTTGCAACCCATACTCACTAATTACCACTAAATACCTCAGAAGATATTTGGGCACGTCCACACCAGTAAATTTGCAAAAGGTGTCATAAAGCTAAACTACTGCTGAGCAATTTCTCTGGTCACCTTCCAAAATAACTTAAAATGCAGATTCATTCCTTCGATTTTTGATAGTTGTTACAAACTTTAGAAACAAAAATGGTAAATACGTATTTTGCTTCTTTCTGTCTCTTGTATCTCTCTTAGTCTGATCTTTCATTCCCCCTTGTTATATCACATTCTGATTTGACATTGTATTAAATATTCTAATCAGCATTTTCTCTAGTTCAGAGTCTGTGCTGCTTATTAACAATTTTTCAAATTGGCTGGTTACGGACACGTACAATTGCTGGCCTATTCACACAAGCCCCACATGGCCTGCAGTGTGGACTCTGCCGACATGGCTACAATTGCTCCAAGTCCCAGTGCAAAAGTCCACAAAAAGACTGTGGGAAAGTCGAAATGGCTATCAGCGCTGACAGAGCGATGTAGGCCTGTGTATTTGATATCATGGAACTCATGTGAAAATGTTCAGGTTGGACAATTGGAATAGGGTTATGAGCTTACAAAAGTCATTTTCCAATAAATAAATAAATAATCCAACTGCATCTTAATTTATTAAGTCACTTGATTCTTGAAAGAAAAATGGTAGGTCCGCAAACTTTGATCCACTTTATAGGAATGACCGGACCTTAAAACTGCGTAGGTAACTCCTGCACGTGTCTGTGAGTACATTTAAATTCAATTCATCCCATTCTGTTAATTTCTATTAGCCCTTGAGAAAGAAAATCATTATGGGTGAATGTCATTCACAAGGGCAAGAAACAATAGGCTCATTACATTGTTATATCTTATGTGTCGTGCTGACTACAAAAAGCACTCGGTGTTCACCAAGCTGTGCTCTCGGGGGAATATAATAGTTCTTCATATTTTTCGTATTCTTTAATCAAAACCTACATCTCTGCTTTCTGACACCAAGCCATTGGGGTTTCTGGAGCTCTCAGTTCTAGTCTATAGTGGCATAAATCTGCCAGATGTTGCCAATGACTGCATTAAAATGGTCACACTTCAGGTGATGTTTGAAAATCTATGCTGAAGGATCACTAAAATAATTCATCAACAAAGCCCTTCAAGGAGAGGGCTACTGAAGGCAGCACTTTCAAATATTCATCCCAGCCATGAAACAACCTAATATTGCATTATATTTGAATGGGGTTAATACAAAAAGACATGCATTTGTATATCACCTTTCATGTTTCAGGACATCCCATCTTGACAATGAGAAAGCTACACCTGAAATGTGGTTGCTGCTGTAATCCGGGGGCAAGGATATGAGAATCCAGTATTCAAGTCATGTGAAGCAAATGGGAACGCACTGAGACTGAGTGAAGGGGGAGCCCAGATAGGTAGACCTAATAAAGCTTACAGTGTCGTCAACTTTATTAATAGGGACGTAGAAGAAGGAGGTGATGTTGAATTTGCATAAGACATTTAGTAAATCTCAGCTGGAATATTGTGTACCTTTGTGGATGACACATTCTAAAAAAGGCATGAATGGATAGAGTACCAAAGTGATTTGCAAGAACGGTTCTAGGAATGAGAAACTTCAGCTGTGAGGATAGATTGAAGACATTTATGACTGTTTTCCTTGAAGATATAAAGACCGAAAGGAGTTTTGATTGATGTTTTCAAAATCATGAGCAGGCTGGGCAGAATAGATAGGAAGAAGCTGCTCCCACTCATAAAAGAACGAAGGTGAGAGGGGTGTAGATTTAAAGTGAAGTGCAAACGAAGCAAGGGTGAAATGAGGAAAAGCGTTTCCACTCTGTAAATGGTTAGGGTTTGGAAAGCTATGGCCGCAAATGTGGTGGAGGCAGGTTCATTTGAGGCATTCAGCAGGAGTGTTGGATGATTATTTGGGTGGAAATAGTGTGCAAAGGCATGGGGAAATGCAGGAGATTGGCACCAAGTAATACCGCTCAATTAATGAGGCAATATAGGGTCAATGAGCCAAATGGCTTCCTGGTGTGCCGTAAGCATTCTGTGATGATGTGAATACCTCAATTATTTGGCCTTAATTCTGACATTCTTAGATTAAACTCGTTTGAATTTGTTTTAGCAAAAATAGGCTAAAGAATAGATCAACTTTTGTAGAATGTTTGTGTTTGTACAAGCAACAATGTACGGACTGAGATGTAGAATTATGTTCCCCATACTTCTCACCTATTTGTAAGTACATAACAAACAAGCCCACACAAAACCTGTTAGTCACATTAAAAGCAAGACAGTCAAGAAATATAGACAGCTTGGCGCAGGTAGGATTTGGAATGTCTTATGACTATTCTTTATTCTTGTGTGCTCAGTATTTTCACTAACAAAGACCAGACAATCCTTGTTTATTGTCAGTCACTTATTCACACTACAAGTTGTATTTTTCCACCACATTTAACAGAAACTGCCTTCATTTCACCTTACACTTTTGCTAAGTTACAATCAGAGCATAGTGAAACAAAGAACAAATCAATTAAGCCCATACCAGCTTAAATCAGAGGGTTAGATAGGGTGGATAGGGAGAACCTTTTTCCTAGGATGGTGACGGCGAGCATGAGGGGGCATAGCTTTAAATTGAGGGGTGAAAGATATAGGACAGATGTCAGAGGTAGTTTCTTTACTCAGAGAGTAGTAAGGGAATGGAACGCTTTGCCTGCAACGGTAGTAGATTCGACAACTTTAGGTACGTTTAAGTCGTCATTGGATAAGCATATGGACGGACATGGAATAGTGTAGGTTAGATGGGCTTGAGATCGGTATGACAGGTCGGCACAACATCGAGGGCTGAAGGGCCTGTACTGTGCCGTAATGTTCTATATCTATTCCCTTAAATTGTTTTCTACTTCAAGTACTGAAAGTTGGTGAAGGTACTATTTTTGCCAATGTTTGTTAATCTGATTAGCTATAAACAATATATCTCAAATCAATGAATCAATTACATCCAAACTTGGTACACAGACAGGATGCGCTCCAAGGAACAGCTGATTAATTTCTGGCTGGGATTTTTAGCTGTGGGAGTCCATTCCTAATTTCCCTTTAGAAAGGGCTGGTGACCAATTGCAGGTCACAGGATGTATATATACCCACTGTGTGGTATGGGATAGAATTCCTGGTTTCAGGCTCAATGACAATGCAGGAACAGTGTTACAGTTCCAAGTCAGAATAGTGTGTGGCTTAGAATCATAGAATTCCTACAGTGTAGATGCAGGCCATTTGCCCATTAGGTCCACACTTCGAAGGCCATCCCTCCCAGACCCACAGCCCACTACCCTACCTTATTCTATCCCTATAACCCTGCCTTTCCCTTGGCTATTCTACCTTGCATGCATATCCCTGAACACAATGGGAATTTGAAGCATAGCCAATTCACCTAACCTGCACATCTTTGGACTGTGGGGGAAACCGGAGCACCCGAAGGAAACCCACGCAGACACGGGGAGAATGTGCAGACAGTCGCCTGATGGTGGAATCAAACCCTGGTTCCTAGTGCTGTGAGGCAGCAGTGCTGATCACTGAGCCATTGTGCCACCCCTGAGGGGAAGGGAAGGAGAGTTTGGAGCTGGTGGCATTCCCATGTATCTGTATTGCTTTTTATTCAAAATTAGGGAGAGAGAGAGAAAAAAAATACTGTAACTATAGGCCAGTTAGCTTAACATATGTCATTGGAAAAATGTCACAGCCTGTTACAAAGAATGTAATGGCAGACCACTCAGAGATGCAGAATGTGATCAAGCAGAGTCACAAAAGAGTAGTCATGCCTGACAAATTCATTAGAGTTCGTTGAGGAGGCAACAAGCAGAATAGATAAAAGCAAAGCAATACAATGTTACATATTTTGATTTCCAACAGACATTTGATCAGGTACCATACATAAGGCAACTTAATAAGATAAGAACCCATGGTGTTCAAGATAGTGTATTAGTATGGATAGAGGATTGACTAACTGATGGAAAACAGGGAGTTGGGATAAAGGGGGCATTTTCAGGATGACAACCTGTAACTAATGGAGTGCCCGAGATAATAAAGCGTGGAGCTGGATGAACACAGCAGGCCAAGCAGCATCTTCGGAGCACAAAAACTGACATTTCCGGCAGTTGTAGCATGGTGCACTGACCTCTACATTGCTGAGGCCAGACGCCAACTCTCCGACATCTCCTCCTACCGCCGCCTGGATCATGACCCCATCCCTGAGCACCAAACCAAAAGAAGCTTTTTCTGATGAAGGGTCTGGGCCCGAAACGTCGGCTTTTGTGCTCCTAAGATGCTGCTTGGCCTGCTGTGTTCATCCAGCTTCATACTTTGTTATCTCGGGTACTCCAGCATCTGCAGTTCCCATTATCTCTGATCACTAATGGAGTGCCACAGGGACAAGTACTGGGACTACAGTTGTTGACAATTTATACCAATGACTTGAATGAGATAACTGAATGTACTATCGACAAGTTTGCGAATGACATAAAAGTACAATGTACAAAGGCTGACTCTACAGAGGGATACACGGGTTAGGTGAGTGGACAAAAACTTAGCAGACAGAAAATAATGTGGGAAAGTGCAAATTTTTATACTTTGGCAGGAAGGATAGAGGTGCTAAATATCATGTGTATGGGGAAAGACAGCAGACAACTGCAGCACAGAGGGACCTAGGAGTCCTCATGCGTGAATTGCAAAAAGTCAGCATTCACATTCAGTGGGTGATAGGGAAGGAAAACAGGGTGATGGTCTGATTTTCAAAGGGAATTGAGTATAAAAATAAGGAGATCTTGCTAAACCTTTAGTCAGATCACAGCTCTGAGCAGTTCCAGTTCCCTTATCTGATAACTGGCATTGGAGGAAGTCCAGAGAAGGTTCACTAGAAAGTTTCACTCTTAGCGGCGAGGCAGTAACACAGTTATAATGTCAGTGGCCCAATGCAAGTCTCTGATTACCTTCCTCTGCTTTCAGATGAAACAAAGGATATCAGGATTATCTGTGGAGTGTAAACTTGTTAATGCTCTGGGATCATTCTTATTCTAAATCTGTTGGCGTTTTATTCTTCCTCGATAGAGATTGGAAGCAGAGTTCTTGAAAATTTCTGATGCAGAACTAAGAGATTAACTGGGGAAGGGTAGGGAGCAGTCAGAAATAGCCGAAGAATAGGAGTAATCAGGTCAGCCATGGTTTGATTGAATGGCGACAGCAGTTTGACAGTTCGAATGGCCTACCCCTGCTCCTCATGTTTATACTCATATGCAGTCAGAAATATTGACAGTTTGGTTGATGGGTCCTTGTTGTAGACCTAATTTGTAATGCTATTGGATTTTCCAACTCATCTCCACCAAAGGAGGGGATAGAATTTCTAGTAAACTGGAAGGAATTTAATAAAAATAGTAGGAACTGCAGATGCTGGAGCATCTGGGATAACAAGGTGTAGAGCTGGATGAACACAGCAGGCCAAGCAGCATCAGAGGAGCAGGAAAACTGGCGTTTCGAGCCTAGACACTTCTTCAGAAATGAAGAAGGGTCTAGGCCCGAAACGCCAGCTTTCCTGCTCCTCTGATGCTGCTTGGCCTGCTGTGTTCATCCAGCTCTACACCTTGTTATCTGGGAATTTAATAAAACTCATCACTTGTTTAGTTCACTGCAGTTAATGTGAGTCTTCCACTTAGGTGTCAAGCCAGTAGTTCCAGTAAGGAATGCACCATTGAACAAGCTCCCCAATTAAGCAACTCACAAAAAACGATTCTTACTAAAGCTATCATTTTCACAGTTATAAATTGCTTCTGACTAGATGCACTTTAATGCTCTCCAAAATATCTATGCTGTGTGTGGGCTCTTCACTGTTGTTGTAGGAGTTATTGCAAAATCCAGACTCCCAACCTAGTTGTATTAATATTTCAACTCCAACACAGTAATTTACTCTAACTTTTATTAATACAGTAACATAGTTACTCCAAATTTTGTCACAACTCAGATTGGGGAAGTGAGCTATCAGTGCTAGAACCACAATCCAGAAGTCAGTATATAAAATAAATATATATTCCCCACTATTCGCTTGAGATTAGATTAGATTAGATTCCTGACAGTGTGGAAACAGGCCCTTCGGCCCAATAAGTCCACACTGCCCCTTGAAGCATCCCACCCAGACCCATCCCCCTATAACCCACACACCCCTGAACACTATGGGCAATTTAGCATGGCTGATCCACCCAGCCTGCACATCTTTGGAACGTGGGAGGAAACCGGAGCACCCGGACAAAACCCATGAAGACACGGGGAGAACATGCAAACTCCGCACAGACAGTTGCCCGAGGCTGGAATCAAACCCGGGTCCGTGGTGCTGTGAGGCTGCAGTGCGAACCACTGAGCCACCGTGCCGCCCCGAGATCACCAGCTAAATTCTTAATAACAGCTTTTAAAAACATTTTCGAGCAACCGGGGGTTTCTCTAATCATTGGAACTGTTGCTTTATCATCCAAGCAAATGATGTTTTACCTCACTGAGATAGAGCACTGGAAATCAAGTCCTGCTATTTCTAGAATCCTCACAAAAGTTAAAGATTTCAGGATAAATATACAAACTCCCCAATTCACCTGATTTCCAGACTCAGATTGGCAGAAAGCATGGACCATATTTCTGTACTTAATGAGAATTATTACTTATTACAAGTAATTAGACTCTAGCTGCAGGTTAATAGTAATGACTTCAAGTAATGTTGATCTTGCTAATCTTTACCTCGCCTTTGTGCACATCCTGTGCAGCTGTAACCTTGTATGTATCTCTCTGTCTAAGCTTACTGTGATCTGCCTATAAAGCTCGCTGAACAAAGTTTTTCAGCCTACTTAGGTACATGTGACTACAACAGATCAAATCAAATAAATCATCAGTATATACTACTGCTAATTTAACTCTAATCACCTTATATACCCACCTTTATACACACAAGCAGTCAAGGAAACAGACAGGGAAGTATTTTTTATGGGCAGAGGACAGCAGCGAAGGTAGTTCAGTCTTTTCTGTTCATGGATTGCTTAGATGATCCTTATGCTGGTCAGAACTTTGCCTTTCAGTTGTCTTTTTTCTGGATGCTTCCACTAATTTTCAAGACACCACGAGGTGGCTGGTTCACACATGAAAGTTCTCCAACTTCTCTATTAAGAGCCACAACAATTGCTGAAGGAAGGATAAAGTTTAAACCTCCTCCTCAAAGTGGATTTTGACTGAAGAGAACAGAGAGATAACTCCTGCACTGATGGAGATCTGATCTCTTCTCTCAGTGTCTTGTTCCCAAACACATGCTGTGTCTTCTTAAAGTGGTCATGCTCTTGAAGTGATTTTATTTTCTTTGCTCCTCACAATCAAAGGTATTCTCTCTGCCCATGACTGATCACCATGTCATATTTTCAGATATCACCAACATCATGTGGTAATCTGGTTTGAATAGTTCCCTTCCCTCAATCGTTCTTTCTTTGTCCTGTGTCGAGGGCATATTTAGTTATCAAACCACTGGTGGGCCAATCAGAAGAGGCACATGCCTTGTATCTTAAGATAATTTATTACTCAATAAAGGCAGGTAGAGTTTATATTAATTTAAGAGACATATTTCCTCAGGACTCTGCAGCACCATGCAACATACGTCTGCTCTCTTTGGACAATTGCACAGAGCTCAACTGAGTCAACCCAAAGTTTATGTGGCATCATCAGATTGGGTGGAGCTTCATGTAACACAAATATTAACTCTTTCAGAACCATTACATTGTACAACAAAGAGCAGTGTTGATGTCAATGGTATTTCTCTCTTCACAGATGCTGCCAGACCTGTTGAATTTCTTTCTGTTTTAGTTAGAGACCAGTGTTAGATTGGAGAAGAAGGCGATATTAGACAGTCAGGCTCTGAAACAGATAAACAGAAAACAAAGGCTCAGCCATTGTCTCCAGTGGGCATGAGGAAACCTTACTTCATGATGCTTCAGGTGAATGGGGAGATTCTGAGAATGGGGCAATCTCACTGGATGAGCAAACCTTAGCCCCAGATCAATGTTCGGGAGAAATGGGTTCAAATCCAACATTGGCAGATAGTGAAATCTGAATGTGATAAATATCTGGCCTAATGGAGACCATGTGAAAATTGATGTAAAAATATCATGTGGTTCACTCATGCCTTGCTCTTCCATACAATAGGATCATGGCTGATCAATATTCCTCACGTCCACTTTCCCGCATTTTCCACAAGACCCTCAATTCCCCTACTGATCAAGATTCTATCTATCTCAGCCGGATATATAATTAAGAACTCTGCCTTCACGGCTTTCTGTGTCAAGGAATTCCAGAGACGCAGAACCCTCTGAGAGAATAAATTCGTCGTCATCTCAGTTAAACGAGAGATGTCCAATAAACATTTGCTCCTTAGAAAATCAATCTAAGGAGATCGTTATGGGTAACAAGAAAATGGCAGAGTTAAACAAATATTTTGCAACAGCCATTACAATGGAAAGTATTGCTAACATCCATTAATACTAATGATTATGGGGGAGGAATTAAGCACCATGGCCATCACTAGAGAAGTAGCATCAGACAAACTATTGGGGCTACAAGTAGTTCGGTCCCCCAACCCTGATAGCTTGCATCCTAAGATTCGAAAAGAAGTAGATACAGAGTTGGTGGATGCATTGATTGTAATTTTCCAAGCATCATTAGATTCTAGAAGGATTGGAAAATTGCAGATGTGACACCCCATTTAAAAAGGGAGGAGGGATAAAAGCAGATAACTGTAGGCCAAAATCAATAATTAAAGCATAGAACATAGAACATAGAACAATACAGCGCAGAAAAGGCCCTTCGGCCCTCGATGTTGCACCGACCTGTGAACGAATCTAAGCCCATCCCCCTACACTATCCCATCATCATCCATATGCTTATCCAAGGCCTGTTTAAATGCCCCTAATGTGGCTGAGTTAACTACATTGGCAGGCAGGGCGTTCCATGCCCTTACCACTCTCTCAATAAAGATCCTGCCTCTGACATCTGTCTTAAATCTATCACCCCTCAATTTGTAGCTATGCCCCCTTGTACAAGCTGAAGTCATCATCCTCGGAAAAAGACTCATGTCCTTTCGGGAACAAAACTGCTACCCTTACCTGATCGGGCCTACATGGGACTCCAGACCCACTGTTGTGTATTTCAGTCACTCTGTCCACCCTATCTAATCCTCTGATCATCTTGTATGTCTCTATTAAATCCCCTCTTAGCCTTCTTCTCTCCAATGAGAACAGACCCAAGTCCCTCAGCCTTTCTTCAAAGGGCCTGCGCTCCAGACCAGGCAACATCCTGGTAAATCTCCTCTGCACCTTTTCCAATGCTTCCATATCCTTCCTGTAATGGGGCGACCAGAACTGCCCACAATATTCCAAATGAGGCCGCGCTAGCGTTTTGTACAGTTGCAGCATGACATCACGGCTCCGGAACTCAATCCCTCTACCAATAAAACTGAACACACCGTAAGCCTTCTTAACAGCACTATCAACCTGGGTGGCAACTTTCAGGGATCTATGTACATGGACACCAAGATCTCTCTGCATATCCACACTACCAAGAATCTTTCCAGTGACCCGGTATTCTGCCTTCCTATTATTCCTCCCAAAGTGGATCACCTCACATTTATCCGTATTAAATTCCATTTGCCACCTTTCGGCCCAACTCTGCAGTTTATCCAAGTGTCCCTGTAACCTGCAACATTCTTCCACACTGTCCGCCACTCCACCAACTTTAGTGTCACCTGCAAACTTACTAACCCAAGCAGTAACAACAGTACATTTGGAAAATGTGTTGTCTTAGCTCGTATGCTACAAAGATCAAATTCTTGTTGAAGTTTATGGTGTCTTGACACTGATGAGCATTTGCTAAACTACCACAAACTTATGTATAGTTAAGTATTATGTTCACTTATATTCCTGTACATTACACATATAGAACTGCCTGACTGAAATACACAACAGTGGGTCTGGAGTCCCATGTAGGCCCGATCAGGTAAGGGTAGCAGTTTTGTTCCCGAAAGGACATGAGTGAACCAGATGGGTTTTTGCAACAGTCGACAATGGATTCATGGTCATCCTTAGAATCTTAATGTATTTATTGAATTCAAATTCCACCATCTGCCATGGCGGGATTCAAACCCAGGTCCCTGGAACATTAGCTGGGTCTTTGGATTAACAGTCCTGCAATAATAGGACTAGGCCATCGCGCCCCCCCCCGACCATATTGGCACGGTTTTCCATAGATGGGGCGTAAGGAACACAATGATGGGGAGGCAGTGTGAGGATTGACGGCTGCAAAGGTGTCTCTTATTTTATTGCTTTTGTAAACTTAAACATCAAAACAATGACGCCGCACTGAGACAGTCTTTCTACATGACCTGCCTCCTTTTGAGCAGCCTCTGTTCTCCACGTTGGGGGTGAAAAGAGAGTGAACCTGCACCTGGGGAATACTGTCACCCCAGAGAGAAAATCCAGCCCAGAGTGAGCGATGGTTAAACTGTAATTGTGTACTGCCTCTCCGATTTGAAGTACAGGAATATTGATCCAGTGAGGCAGCAGGAGATCCCTTTCCTGTTAAAATGCAGAGACAGTAAACTGGCCTCTATCCTGACATTGGCCCAGGGCTTTTATTGGCACCTGATGACAATGAATAAAAAGAATATTGCCTCACATTAAAAGTACTATTGATCTAACCCCCTAGACCTCAAACATTTGGGTTAATACAGCCTACTGTGTTAGCAATCAATGGATATAAATTCAGAGCACTTGCAATTTTATTTCGATTAAGGCCAACTAACATCGCATTTGTTGAATTTTGAACAGTATGTTACTCTTCTGACGGATGTTGTTCACAAACTAGTATGGCAACTTAAACTCAATTGTCATGATATTAATAATCGGATGCCAATGGAATCGTAAGGGGCCACCTCGTGCTCAGCCAATCTGACAGCCTAGAGGGGAAATCAGCAGAGGGGGTTAGCAACAAAAGGACCATTGGTTAGTCCCCAGCACCGACCTGTGGTAGCACGGTGGCTCATAGCACCAAGGACCCAGGTTTGATTCCACCTTGGGCGACTGTCTGTGTAGAAGTTGCACGTTCTCCAAGTGTCTACATGGGTTTCCTTTGGGTGCTCCGGTTTCTTCCCACAATCCAAAGATGTGTGGGCTAGGTGGATTGGCCATGCTAAATTGCCCAGAGTGTCCAAAGATGTGCAGGTTGTGTGGATTAGCCATGGGAAATGCAAGGTTTTAGGGTAAGGGGGTGGGTCTGGTTGAGATGTTCCTTAGAGGGTCAGTGTGGACTGAATAGGCTGTATTGTCTCCTTCCACACTGTCGGGATTCTGTGATTCTACTCCAGGTTTATGAAGGGATGTGATGAGGACTCCAGAGACTGAGGGTAGGGCTGGATGTCAGATGAGGATAGAGAGTGGCCCAGGCCGACATTGGGTCTTGTGGAAGACCCTCTTTGTAAGGAGAACATGACGGAAAGACAAGGGGGTGAAAGGTCAGCTGAGGAATCAGGGATGTACAGCAGCCTGATTTATCCATGATTCTATTGAATGGTAGAGCAAGCTCAAAGGGCTAAGTACTCATTGCTGATCCTTACTTGTATTTCCCAAAAGTATCTTCTGGAAGATTTTAAAAACAACAAAAAATTGACCAAGAAAAGGAAGGAAATATCCTTTAAGGGTAAACATGCAAGTAAAATCAAGGTGGACAGCAAGAGCTTCTTTAAATATATAAGCAAGAACAAGAGACCAAGACAAACACAGGCTCCCTTAGAGAATAACACTGGGGAACCAGGGAATGGCAGAGGTGTTTAATAAATACTTTGCATCAGTCTCCATGGTAGAAAAAATGAATAGCATCCCAAAAATAAAAAGAAAAACAGGGGCACAAAAGGGGAATGAAAACAGAAGTTGGTGGGAAATTCAGCAGGTCTGGCAGCATCTGCAGTTCTTTCAGTTTTTATTTAGTAAAAAAGGTGAAATGGGCAAAGAAAAGAAACTATAGTTACCACTAGAGAAAACATAACATTGAAATTAATAGGACTAAACACAGAAAGTAAAACATAGAACAGCACAGCACAGGAACAGATATTTTCACCCACAACTTTGTGCCGAACATAACACCAAATTAAATTAATCCTTTTTGCCTGCCCTTGATTCATGTCCCTCTCTTCTTTGCATATTCATTTCCTTATCTAAAAGTCCCTTAAATGCTCCTAAGGTACATGCCTCCACTACCACCCCTGGCAGTGCTTCCAGGCTCCTACCCCGCTGTGTAAAAAACCTGCCCCTCACATCTCCTTTGAACTTTCCCGCTCACCTTAAGTTCATGCTCCCTAGTGTTAAACATATCAACACCGGCAAAGAGATTCTGACCATCAACCTGTCAAACATTGATAAGTCCCCTGGACCTGATGAGATGTATTTTAGGATATTAAAAAATAGCTGCAGAATAGTCGATGCACTGATAGTAATCTTCCAAGTATCCTTGGCATCTTAAAACATGCTGGAGGATTGGGAATTGCCAATGTAACACATTTATTTACAAAGGGGAAGGAGACAAAATTTCGGTTAACTCTAGGCCAGCTAGCTTAATATCTGAGATAACAAAGTGTGGGGCTGGATGAACACAGCAGACCAAGCAGCATCTCAGGAGCACAAAAGCTGACGTTTCGGGCCTAGACCCTTCATCAGAGAGGGGGTTTGGGAGAGGGTTCTGGAATAAATAGGGAGAGAGGGGGAGGCAGACTGAATTACAAGAGAGTTGCAGTGGGAGAGAGATTCCCTGAGGTTGGTCCGGAGGGAGGAGGGTAACTTCTTCAGGTTATTATTGAGGAAAGTTTATCTATTAGAATCAATTATAAAGCATGTAATAGCAGAATATTTAGAAATACATTATATCAGCTAGCATAGATACCATGCCTTCATGAAGGGGAAATCACAAAGTCCTTGAGCAGGTAACAATCAGGTTAGATAAAGGAAAGGCAATAGATGTAATATATTTGGATTTCCAGACGGTATTTGATAAGGTACCACAAGTTAGGCTGCTGAATAAGATCAAAGCCAATGGCATGAATAGACAATTGGCTAATGAATAGAAGACAGAGAGTTAGAATAATGCCATCTTCTGAATGGCAACCTGTAACTAATGGAGTACCACAGGGATCAGTTCTGGTTATTTACAATATACATGAACGACTTGAATGAGGGTAGTGAACATATTATAGCCAAGCTTGCAGATGACACAAAAATAGAACAGATGGCAAATGCCGACTGTGGCACAAAGAGTCTGCAGACGGAAATAAACAGGTTAAGTAAGTGGACAAAAGCTTGGCAGATGGAATATGATGTGATAAAATGTGAGTTATGTACTTTTGCAGGAAGAACTGAGCAGCTGAATGCTATTTAATGGCAGAAAGACTGCAGAAAGCTACAGGTCCAAAGGCAGCAGCTCTCATCTTAGATCAGAAGAGAAATTGAGTTATCTCCAGGGTCCTGACGAACAATGAATGTATCAACAAACATCATTAAATAGAAATTGTCTGGTTCTGGCTTTTGCAAATTTACTTCATGCAAAATGCTCGCTGATTTTTCCAATGTGAGTGTCTGCAAATCAAAACTAATATGTTTGGGATGCACTAAAGTCCCAACGACAAAATAAATCTATTTTTTCATTGTTATAGGAAATTTTGCTCAGATTTCCACTCCCATAGTTAGCTTACTGCTCCACATGCAGAGGCTCAGATCCTACCAGTGCAGACAGTGGAATTTAAATTCAGCAAATATACTTCAAGAAGAAATGGTGTGCTGGGCTAGAGAGGAACAAACAATAGGACAGAGACTCAATAAAAAGATCTTTCAAAGCGTTGGCATAGATAGGTTGAAGGGTCTCCTGTTGTCCAGTGTGATACTTTGGTCTCAGGAATGCCAAGTTGATTTTGAGAAGACAGAAGAGTTGCTAAGACCCTAAGGACAGGAGTAAATGACATTTTTTTTGACAATTCAATAGCTTCATTATCCTTATTAATGAAACAAGCATTTTGGGATGTTGCATTTAAACTCCTCCCACTGCCATGATGGAGCACAGTCTTTAGTGTGGCCCTTGCACACTTCAGTGTAAATCATGAAGCAGTGAACAGCAAAGTCCCTCTTCACCTCGGATCAAGTCAGACAGCACAGAGAAACAAACACAGAAGAATATTTCAGTAAGTTACATGATGGCAAGCTGAGTTACAGCAGTCTATAAACGAGAATAATTACTCTGCATTGAATATTGACAGGAACCATTCAAATCTTTCTTGAGATAATGGGAACTGCAGAAGCTGGAGAATCCAACTTTGTTATAGAACATAGAACATAGAACATAGAACAGTACAGCACAGAACAGGCCCTTCAGCCCACAATGTTGTGCCGACCATTGATCCTCATGGATGCACCCTCAAATTTCTGTGACCATATGCATGTCCAGCAGTCTCTTAAATGACCCCAATGACCTTGCTTCCACAACTGCTGCTGGCAACGCATTCCATGCTCTCACAACTCTCTGCGTAAAGAACCTGCCTCTGACATCCCCTCTATACTTTCCACCAACCAGCTTAAAACTATGACCCCTCGTGCTAGCCATTTCTGCCCTGGGAAATAGTCTCTGGCTATCGACTCTATCTATGCCTCTCATTATCTTGTATACCTCAATTAGGTCCCCTCTCCTCCTCCTTTTCTCCAATGAAAAGAGACCGAGCTCAGTCAACCTCTCTTCATAAGATAAGCCCTCCAGTCCAGGCAGCATCCTGGTAAACCTCCTCTGAACCCTCTCCAAAGCATCCACATCTTTCCTATAATAGGGCGCCCAGAACTGGACGCAGTATTCCAAGTGCGGTCTAACCAAAGTTTTATAGAGCTGCAACAAGATCTCACGACTCTTAAACTCAATCCCCCTGTTAATGAAAGCCAAAACACCATATGCTTTCTTAACAACCCTGTCCACTTGGGTGGCCATTTTAAGGGATCTATGTATCTGCACACCAAGATCCCTCTGTTCCTCCACGCTGCCAAGAATCCTATCCTTAATCCTGTACTCAGCTTTCAAATTCGACCTTCCAAAATGCATCACCTCGCATTTATCCAGGTTGAACTCCATCTGCCACCTCTCAGCCCATCTCTGCATCCTGTCAATGTCCCGCTGCAGCCTACAACAGCCCTCTACACTGTCAACGACACCTCCGACCTTTGTGTCGTCTGCAAACTTGCTGACCCATCCTTCAATTCCCTCGTCCAAGTCATTAATAAAAATTACAAACAGTAGAGGCCCAAGGACAGAGCCCTGTGGAACCCCACTCACCACTGACTTCCAGGCAGAATATTTTCCTTCTACTACCACTCGCTGTCTTCTGTTGGCCAGCCAATTCTGTATCCAAGCAGCTAAGTTCCCCTGTATCCCATTCCTCCTGACCTTCTGAATGAGCCTTCCATGGGGAACCTTATCAAATGCCTTACTGAAGTCCATATACACCACATCCACAGCTTGACCCTCATCAACCTTACTAGTCACATCCTCAAAAAACTCGATAAGGTTTGTAAGGCATGACCTACCCCTCACAAAGCCGTGTTGACTGTATTTGATCAAGCCATGCTCTTCCAGATGGTCATAAATCTTATCCCTCAGAATCCTTTCTAACACCTTGCAGACGACAGACGTGAGACTTACCGGTCTATAATTGCCGGGGATTTCCCTATTTCCTTTCTTGAAGAGAGGAATTACATTTGCCTCTCTCCAGTCCTCAGGTACGACTCCAGTGGAGAGCGAGGATGCAAAGATCTTCGCAAGTGGCGAAGCAATTGCATTTCTCGCTTCCCAAAGCAGCCGAGGACAAATCTGATCCGGGCCTGGCGACTTGTCAATCTTAATGTTTGACAAAATTTTCAGTACATCAGCTTCCTCTATCTCTATCCATTCCAGCATGCACACCTGCTCTTCAAAGGTTTCATTCACTACACAGGTCGTTTCTTTCGTAAAGACAGAAGCAAAAAACTCATTTAGGGCTTCCCCTACCTCCTCAGGCTCCACACACAAGTTCCCTATGCTATCCCTGATCGGCCCTACTCTTTCTTTGACCATTCTCTTATTCCTCACGTAAGTTATCTTCAAATCTTTCTTGTTTTTTTTTTGGTCCTGATGTGAATGCACTGTCCTCCAATTTCTATACAAAAGTAATTGAATTCAGTCTGTTCAGCTTTGAATTATGTACACAAAACGTCGGTCCTTACATCAAACTTTGATAGGTCTTGATAGTGTTGTTCAGATGATGGAAAGCAGGTTCCAAAGTCTATTCAATCATGATATTATGTACAGCCAAGAGACAGCTTTTTTTTTTTTTTGCTTTTCACACATTCCATGTCACATGTCTTTCAAAATCCCGTCACACAACAAAATTATACTTTTGCTTCTGTAACAATACAATATTAGTGGCATTTCTCTGCCTCGGTTTACTTTTACAGGTTTGTGGTTATAAATTAGCAAGCTTTAACCAGAAACAGTAACCATTCTATTGGACTCCTACTGAAGTTCAGGCAAAAGACAGGCTTGTAACTAAGAAACAGGAATTCCAAAGTGCCACTGGTAAATTTCATTGAAAACCAGACCACGTAAAGATGGAAAATTTTCTTCCCCAGTTTATATGAGTAAACAAGATAAGTATGATTTACAATATTAGTTACATGGTCACCTGTACCACGCAGACTGCCAAAGTCGTTTGGCAGAATGCCTCATCGCCAGAACTTTCAAACAAGCACAAGGACATTGCTTGGCTGGCGGTGAGAGGGGCTCTGCCAGTGAAATCTTTTATGCATGCCCAGAATCTCTGCGCCACTGCACGCTGCCCTCGAGGTGTCTGCGGACCTGCAAACCTTTACCAAATGCATATTTCAGCATCTACTACCATGGGATTTCCACTCACAATACCAAAATGTTTCCCTGGGGTTCTGGATTACTAGTCTAGTCAAATTACCACCATGCCACTGTTTAGACTCTGGATGTGAGTTTGCTCGCTTAGCTGGAAGGTTAGTTTTCAGACGTTTCGTCACCATTTTTTAAATTTTTTTTATTTGAGAAAATATACTTTATTCATAAGATGTTCAAAAAATAAAACATATTTATACACCTACCCAGTCATGCAAGCCGCTCCGGGTTACCCGGGGGGTACATACACCAACTAAAGGAAAAAAAAAACAAAGAAGAAAAAAAAACAAAGCAAAGAAAATACCCCGGCAGTCGTCACACCGCACAGTCCCTGTTGGCCCCCTGACCAGTTGGGGAAGGCGCCAGCTGGGCCCAGTTACCAGACAGGGCCCTTGTTTCTATTCTGGACGAGGGGTCTCACACAGTGGTCTTTCCCCACCGCGCCTTGGCAGTGGCTGCCCCAAGCTTTAGTACGTCCCTCAGCACGTAGTCCTGGACCTTGGAGTGCGCCAGTCTGCAACACTCGGTCAGGGTCAGTTCTTTCAGCTGGCAGACCAGCAAGTTGCGGGCAGACCAAAGAGCGTCTTTCACCCCATTGATGTTCCTCCAGGCGCAGTTGATGTTGGTCTCGGTGTGCGTCCCGGGAAACAGCCCGTAGAGCACGGAGTCCTGCGTCACGGAGCTGCTCGGGACGAACCTCGACAAATACCACTGCATCACCCTCCAGACCTCCTGCGCATAGGGACACTCCAGAAGGAGGTAATCGACAGTCTCGTCCCCCCGCAGACACCTCGAGGGCAGTGTGCAGTAGCGCAGAGATTCTGGGCATGCATAAAAGATTTCACTGGCAGAGCCCCTCTCACCGCCAGCCAAGCAATGTCCTTGTGCTTGTTTGCCTCATCGCCAGAACTTTCATTCTGCCAAACGATTTTGGCAGTCTGCGTGGGGAGCCACACGACGGGATCCACCCTCTCCTTTTCCCGAAGGGTCTCGAGGATACTACATGCTGACCACTGCCTGACGGCCTTGTGGTCAAAGGTGTTTCCCTTCAAAAATTTCTCCACGAAGGACAGGTGGTACGGGACGGTCCAACTACTCGGAGCATTCCGCGGCAACGAGGCCAGGCCCATCCTTCGCAACACCGGGGACAGGTAGAACCTCAATAAGTAGTGACACTTGGTGTTGCGTACTGAGGATCTACGCACAGCTTGATGCAGCCGCACACAAAGGTAGCCGTCAGGGCAAGGGCAGCGTTCGGTACGCCCTTTCCCCCATTTTCCAGGTCTTTGTACATGGTATCTCTGCGGACCCGGTCCATCCTCGATCCTCAAATGAAGTGGAAGATGGCCCGGGTGACCGCAGCGGCGTAGGTCCAGGGAATAGGCCAGGCCTGCGCCACATACAACAGTACCGAAAGCCCCTCACACCTGACAATCAGGTTCTTACCCGCGATGGAGAGGGACCGGAGCATCCACCTGCCCAGCTTCTGCTTCAGTTTGGTGATACGCTCCTCCCAAGTCTTAGTGCACGCCCCAGCTCCACCAAACCAAACACCCAGCACCTTCAGGTAGTCTGTCCTGACAGTGAAGGGGATGAAGGAGCGGTCATCCCAGCTCCCGAAGAACATGACCTCGCTCTTACCCCTATTGACTTTGGCACCCGAGGCCAGTTCAAACTGGCTGCAGATGTCCAACAGCCTACTCACCGACCAATGATCGGCGCAGAAGACAGCGACGTCGTCCATGTACAGGGAGGTCTTGACCTGAAGGCCTCCGCTGCCTGGAATAGTCACGCCCTTCAGGTTCACGTCCTTCCTGATGGATGCGGCGAAGGGCTCCACACAGCACATGAACAAGGCAGGAGAGCGCGGGCAGCCCTGCCTGACTCCAGATCTGACGGGAAAACTGTCCGATTACCACCCGTTGATTGAGACTGCGCTAACGATGTTGGTGTAGAGCAGCCGGATCCAATTGCGGATGCCCTCCCCGAACCCCAATTTGGAGAGGACGTCCCTCACGTAAGCTTGAGAGACCCTGTCGAAGGCCTTCTCCTGGTCCAGGCTGACGAGGCAGGTGTCCACCCTCCTGTCCTGTACGTAGGCGATCGTATCCCTGCTGAGCGCGAGGCTCTCAGCAATCTTCCTGCCTGGCACAGCACAGGTTTGGTCAGGGTGAATCACCGACTCCAGGACAGACCTGACCCGGTTGGCTATGACCTTGGCCAGGATTTTGTAGTCCACGTTCAATAGTAAAATGGGACGCCAATTCTTAATTTCTTCCCTCTCCCCCTTCCTCTTGTAAATGAGGGTGATGATGCCCTTCCTCATGGACTTGCACATTTCCCCTGCCCGAAGCGCACTATCATACACCTCCAGCAGGTCCTGGCCGACCAGGTCCCACAGAGCGGAATACAGCTCAACCAGTAAGCCGTCGCTTCCGGGAGTCCTATTCCTCTGCAAGGACTTGAGGGCTCTGGTCAGCTCGTCCAGGGATATCAGCCGGTCCAGCCACTCCCTCGTGCCATCGTCTAAGACCTCCATGATAGACAACAGGAACGACTCGGAGGCCCTCTTAAGCTCCTCGACGTTCTCTGGCGTCAACAGAGTCGTGTTGAGCTTCTATGTCCCCTTGCCGGCCGGCCGGTCGTCCTGTAAATGACAGTCGGCCAGCAGGAGGCAGTGGTCAGAGAAGAACACTGGCTCAACGCCAGTGGACCTGACCGAGAACACCCATGACACAAACAGGAAGTCTATCCTTGAGCGAATAGACCCGTCTGGCCGCGACCAGGTGTACATCCGCTGTGCTCCATCTGCAGGGGTGCTGAAGACGTCGAGCAGCTTGGCGTCCTTCACCGTGCCCATCAGGAATTTGGACGTGACGTCCCGTTGACTCCCCCCACCCGCTGTCCCCACGCTGGATCTTCCATCTGCATCGATGATGCAATTGAAGTGTCCACCTAGGATGACCGGCCTGGACGTAGCCAGCAGGGGTGGAAGCCGCTGCAGGACGGCCAACCGCTCACTCCGTACCACTGGGGCGTACACGTTGATCAGCCTCAGGGGAGCATTCCTGTAGGTGACATCAGCCACTAGGAGGCGCCCTCCCCCACCACCTCCTGAACTTGAGAGATAGTGAAGTTGTGCCCCTACAGCAGAATAGCCAGGCCCGAGGAGCGACAGTCGTTACCCCCCGACCAGATCGAAGGCCCACAGGTCCAGGCGCCGGACCATTTCCCGTACCTGCCGAGGTGCGGTATACCGCACTCCTGCAGAAACAGGAGGTCCGCCTTGATGGTGGTCAGGTAGGCCAACGTGGACACACATCTCGCGGTTGACTTGACGCTGCGCACATTAATGCTCGCAATTCGTACCCCCATTGTGGGCAGTGACCGCAGTACCCTCCCCAAGTCCAAGGTCCAGCCCCTCCATCTGTCCCTTCATGCCCATTGCCCAGGCTAACTGCTGGACGCTCTCTGGGCTCAGGAAACCGTCAGTGCTGCCTTCCAGGTGCCATCCCCCTCTCGGGGGTACAGAGGCAGCAGAGTCCGGCTCCGGATCAGGCTGGGGACGTGCTGTTTCCTCCTTCCCGCCTGGAAGTTCCGGGGGGCCCTCCAGTGCCCCAGCAGCACGTGACTGGGTGTCGGAGGGAGCCTCAGGACGCCTCCCGTCACCTGGAAGCGGGGTGCTGCTTTCCTTCTCCCTTGAGATCTTTAGCTTCTGCTTTGGGCGGGCCCTCTCCAAATCTCCCTCGTCAGAGGAGCTCTTATAGCCCCCCTGTAGCTGCCTCTTCCCGCCTGATGGTTGCGGTTCCTGGGTCCACCGACGCACCTTCCTCCTCGCTTTCCGGACCATTGTCCACTCCCCTGGGTCGTCTGTCGCCGCCTCCATCAACTCCGGGTTGTCGGGGCGGGGGGAGCGGAGCCTGGAGGGGCGCTTTGCTGGCCTCGGGTCCATCCTGCAGGGCTGGGCCCTCCTGCACGACCTGGCCCTCCTGCACATTAGTGGGGTCCTTGCAGGGCCCTGGTGCCTTCCTCTCCTCCGCGGGGGGGGGGGGGCTGGCCCCGCATTGCCCCGGCCGGCGACATGGGCGTAGGTGGTCCCCCGCCGCGGGCATGCCCTATAGAGGTGGCCGGCTTCCCCGCAAAGGTTGCAGCTTTTCTCTTGTGGGCAATCCTTTGCAAGGTGTCCCTCCTCCCTGCAGATGGTGGCTTTGCAGTCGGCCGCCACGTGACCTGACCTACCACAGGCATGGCAGACTTTAGGTTGCCCTGCGTAGGTCAGGTAGCCCTTGCTCCCGCCGATCGCGAAGCTGGTCGGTGGGTGTACGACATTCACGTCCGCGCCCATCCTCAGCGTCACCTTGACCTGCCTCTTACTGGTCCAGATGCCAAAGGCGTCCATGATGTTGGTAGGTCCCCTCCACCTTCACGTACCTTCCAAGGAAGGTCAGGGCATCAACTGCTGGCACATGCGGATTGTACATGTGTACAGTCACCATACGGCTCCTCTGTGCTGGCATCACAAACAGCGGGACAGTGGTCAATACAGAGAGGGGGCCCTCACCTCCTTTCTCCTTGAAAACCTCCAGGAAGCGCTCCTGAAGGTCACATTGTAAAAACCTCCTCCGGGGAAATCCTGCAGGCAGTAAATGTCCGCAGCAGCGAACACACAACAGTCCAACAGGACCCTCTTCACGAAGAAGGTGCGGTCCACAGGTGCACCTTCATCCACCTTCTTCACGGAAACACGGATGGTGTTCCGGACCCCCTGACCCGGGCACGAGCACTTGCCGCAGCCATCGTTGCAGGTTGGCTGCCCCCCGAACCAGCGTTAGGCCGAAGCCAGCATTAAGATCCACCGGTCACAAGGGTGCACAGCCAACCCGACGTCTTCCTTCCACCTCCAACACAGCGCTATCCTCCTCTCAGTCCACAAGAGAGTGGGTCTTTATTTTGTTGCAGATATAAGCTGGTTCACTGAGCTGGAAGGTTTGTTCCCAGACGTTTCATCACCATTCTAGGTATCATCTTCAGTGAGCCTCTGATGAAGCGCTGGTGTTATGTCCCGCTTTCTATTTATCTGGTTAGGTTTCCTTGGGTTGGTGATATCATTTCCTGCGTTGGTGATGTCATTTCCTGTTCTTTTTCTCAGGGGATGGTAGATTGATTTGGAGCCAATGTGTTTGTTGATGGAGTTCCGGTTGGAATATCATGCTTCTAGGAATTCTGGTGCGTGTCTGTTTGGCTTGTCCTAGGATGGATGTATTCACATCCATAACACATCCATCCTAGGACAAGCCAAACAGAGACACGCACGAGAATTCCTAGAAGCATGGCATTCCAACTGGAACTCCACCAATAAAAACATCCTCTGAGAAAAAGAACAGGAAATGACATCACCAATGCAGGAAATGACATCACCAACCCAAGGAAACCTAACCAGATAAATAGAAAGCGGAACATAACACCAGTGCTTTGTCGGAGGCTCACTGTTGATATTACCTAGAATGGTGACTGATTATCTGGAACTGACCTGACCGAATGTTGCAGACTGGCCCACTCCAAGGTCCAAGACTACGTGCTGAGGGACGCGCTAAAGCTTGGGGCAGCCGCCGCCAAGGCGCGGTGGGGAAAGACCACGGTATGAAACCCCTCGTCCAGAATAGAAAAAAGAGCCCTATCTGGTAACTGGGCCCAGCTGGCGCCTTCCCCAACTGGTCAGGGGATCAACGGGAACTGTGCGGGGTGACGACTGCCGGGGTATTTTCTTTGCTTTGTTTTTTTTTCTTCTTTTGTTTGTTTATTTCCTTCAGTTGGTGTACGTACCCCTGGGTAACCCGGAGTGGCTTGCATGACTGGGTAGGTGTATAAATTTTTTTTTTGTACATCTTATGAATAAATATATTTTTTCAAATAAAAAAAGTGAGGAAACGTCTGAAAACTAACCTTCCAGCTCAGCGAGCAAAACTCACATCCAGAACCTCAACCTGAGCTACAAATCTTCTCAAAACTCACTGTTTACACTTTCAACTCAGTCAACCAACCAGCCTTGATTCTCTTCATCAAAACATTGTCCAACTGCCTTGAATAGATTAAAAGGCCAGCCTTTGGTATCTTCTGAGGAAGAGAATTCCAATCCCTAAAAACCACTGAGAAACAAAAGCGATTTCTCATCTTTATTTTCAAGGAAGATCTCCGAGTCAGCAACAAATAGGTGAGAGTGTTGGACATAACACTGTGAGAACTTAGGAGGAAAAAGTGGCAGGCAGTCAAAAGATAAAAGAGCGAGTATTCATGGAGATAAAGCAGTGACCAATCAGGAGATAAAGCAGTATTTGTGGGATAAAGCAGTGAGTATTCAGAATTGAGCAGTGAGCTTTTAGGGGTCAAAGCAGTAAGCATTCAAGAGATAAAGCAAAGAATATTCAGGAGATAGTGCAGTGAATACTCGGGGGATAAAACAGTGAATATTTAGGAAATAATGCAGTGAACATGTAAGGGATAAAGCAGTGAATGTTCAGGAGATAAAGCAGCAAGTGTTTGGGAGCTAAAGCATCAGCAAATGTTCAAAAGTTAAAATATTTGCAGAGCTAAATTTGTGAGAATTTAAGGGACAAATCAGCAAGACATAAGGAGACATAGCATCAAGAGTTAAGTGAATAAATCAGTGTGCTTTCCAGATTAATATAGTGAGAGTCCAGTAATTAAAGCAGCGAGTATTTGGGAGATAGAGCAATGAGCATTTATGGGACAAAGTGAGTATTCTGGGAATAAAGCCATAAGTGTGTGGGAGCTAAAGAATCAGTAATTATTCAGAAGATAAAGCAGAAATATTTCTAGGGACAAAATTGTGAGAATTTAGAGGATAAAACAGCAAGACATAAGGAGATAAAGCATTGAGAGTTAAATGAATAAATCAGTGTGTTCGGGAGATAATGCAGTGAGAGCCTGGTAATTAAAGCAGCCAGTATTTGGGAGATAAAGCAGCAAGCTTTCAGGAGATAAAGGAGTTGATTTAAGAGGTTAAGTTTTTGAAAGAAATGAATAAAAACTTAGAGTAGTGAGAAAAGGTTAATCAATAATTTCTTTGTAAATGAGGTTCTCAAGGAAGTCTAACACCGTAAGGTAAATATTTACATCCAGCTTTAATCTAAACAAAGAAAGCCATAATAGTATGAGAGGCAAATTGTTGTAGATTGGAAAATGACTTTAAAAGGAATTACACAGACAGTCAATGTTTTACATTTTAAAAATTAAGACTTAGTTTATAAACAAATAGGCATTCAGTTGAGGCATATAAACCCAATGGGAAAATTCATCCAAGTGTAGCTATCAGGAGATATAAAACGTTGTATCAGATTAAAGGAAGAGGCTTACAAAGTTGCCAAAACAAGTAGCCCTGAGGATTGGGAGTGTTTTGGAATGTAGTAATGAAGGAAAAGAAACTGAAAGAAAATGTTGTAAATGTAAGTAGTAATGGAGGAAAATAACAGATTTATCCCTTAAATTCCTTCCTTAGCTCTGCTCTTGCTCAATAAATCTAGCAATTAGTGCTTCTGGTTTATTGACCCATACTTATGCCAAACTGAACTATTAATTATGCAAAATCTGCTTTAAGCCTTAACTCAAACACTTAGCTGCCCAATAACCCCTAGAACATCAACATGAATTCTGACCAAGCAGAGCTATCCAAGGGCTCTTGGCTTCTCCCAAGGGACAAACAAATTTATCAAACATGCATCAACGGATTTCTAAAATTTCATCCTGAGTACTGAATGCAAAGAGATGGTGATCCTAAGTTAATTCTTCAAGTAACACAACTTAATAGCTCTTTTTTGCATGGAGTCTGTTTCTGTTTCTATGTGCCTTCTCCATCCAAATTTCATTACTTTTTCAATCACCCACTGAACTGTTTCGAGCGCTCTATTAAAAACTTTTCACAAGCCCCATCCTTGTTCTCAGGCTGAAGTGAATATAACTAATATTTTGGAAAAGACACGTGGAGCAACCAAATAGAGAAACTGTCAGTCTCTGAAAACTAACTATATTCGGTGAGCTATGTTTCGTGCAGCAGAAAGCACGTACAGAAAATAGGATTTCATCGCAAGGAATATGAAAAGGGAAAAAAGGAGAAAAGGCAAAAGTGAAACCATTACAGAAAGATGCTGGAGAATTTACAACAGGAGATAACAATAAGGCAGAGGAATAAAAAAATCTACTTTGTATCTGTCTTTCACAAGGACTGTCAGACTTGTTACAGTGCAAAAAGAGGTTGTTTGTGCTAGCTCTCCAAATAATCGCCAAAGCTATAACATGGTGCCATTCTCTTACTTTTTCCCTGTCTCCTTGCATCATGTTTTTCTTCAAATGTAACATCCTTCTTAATGCTTGAACAGGTTATTTTAAAACTTAGTTTAAAAATCTTTCGGACCAATTTGTTTCCACGAGACTTTGTTAAATCCTATAAATACAGAAAATAGGTACAAATTTGTATTTTAGGCTTGATTATCTTGTTAAATAAAAGGAATATGCAAAACAAAACCTCCCAGAAATATAAGGAAATGAAGGGGCTATGAAGAACAAGGAAGTGAAGGACATCAACACTAGTAGGAAAGTACTAGCAGAGAAATTAATAGTACTAAAAGTTGATAAATTGCTTGGACCAGGCTACCAGGCAAACCTGCCTTCCATCCATTGACTCCATCTGTACTTCCCATTGCCTCAGGAAAGCAACCAAAATAATCAAAGACCCCTCCCACCTCTATTAAACTCCCTTTCACCCTCTTCCATTGAACAGAAGATATAAAAGTTTGAAAACATGTATGAACAGATTCAAGAACAGCTTCTTTCCCATAGTTACCAGACTTTTGAACAGACCTCTCAAACATTATTTCTGGTCCCTCTCTCTCTCCCTCCCTCTCCCTCTCTCTCTCGGCAGCTTCTCTATGGTTGTAACACTATTCTGCACTCGGCTCTGCTACCCTGTCGCACTTTTTATGGTACGATCTGCCTGTATAGCACGCAAATTACCCTGGTAATTATAGACCAGTAAGCCTTGCCTCAGTTGTTGGGAAAGTGTTTGAAAAGGTTATAAGGGATAGGATTTATAATCATCTAGAAAAGAATAAATTGATTAGGGATAGTCAGCACGGTTTTGTGAAGGGAAGGTCGTGCCTCACAAACCTTATTGAGTTCTTTGAGAAGGTGACCAGACAAGTAGATGAGAGTAAACCGGTTGATGCGGTGTATATGGATTTCAGCAAGGCATGGGGAGGTGGGGAGGGATGGACCTTTCTGTCCTCTCCAGACTGACCTATCCCCTCCCCACCTATACTCTCCTCTCCACCTACCTTCTCCTCTATCCATCTTCGGTCCGCCTCCCCCTCTCTCCCTATTTATTCCAGAACCCTCTCCCCATCCCCCTCTCTGATGAAGGGTCTAGGCCCGAAACGTCAGCTTTTGTGCTCCTGAGATGCTGCTGGGCCTGCTGTGTTCATCCAGCCTCACACTTTGTTATCTCTGAAGAGCGACCAGATTGATCAGCACTATATTCACTGGAGGTTAGAAGAATGATTATATTACTACACATTGTGAGACTTAATGGTTACTTGGGATGAAAAAAATAGTAATTGGTTTTTGTGGCACTGTGATTTTAAATGGTTGTGAAAGCTGCTTAGAGGCAATGTTAATGCACAAAAACAACTGAGTCTAATTGGAATAACAAGGTGTGGGGCTGGATGAACACGGCAGGCCAAGCAGCAGAGGAGCAGGAGAGCTGGCGTTCCGGGCCTACACGCTTCATCAGAAATGGGGGAGGGGAAGGGGATTCTGAAATAAATAGGGAGAGAGGGGGAGGCGGATAGAGGAGAAGATAGGTGGAGAGGAGTCAGACCGGTCAAAGAGGCAGGGATGGAGCCAGTAAACGTGAGTGTAGGTGGGGAGGTAAGAAGGGGATAGGTCAGTCCAGGGAGGATGGACAGGTCAAGGGGGCAGGATGAGGTTAGTAGGCAGGAGATGAGGGTAGGGCTTGATGTGGGAGGAGGGTATAGGTGGGAGGAAGGACAGATTAGGGTGGCAGGGGCGAGCTGAGCTGGTGTTGGGATGCAGTGGGGGGAGGGGAGATTTTGAAGCTGGTGAAGTCCACATTGTATCATTGGGCTGCAGGGTTCCCAAGCGGAATATGAGTTGCTGTTCCTGCGACCTTCGGGTGGCATCATTGTGGCACTGCAGGAGGCCCAGGATGGACATGTCATCTGTGGAATGGGAGCGGGCGTTGAAATGGTTAGCGACTGGGAGGTGCAGTTGTTTAGTGTGAACCGTCCTCCAGTACCTGTCCTTCCTCCCTGGACTGACCTATCTCCTCCCTACCTCTCCACCTACACTCACCTTTAATGGCTCCATCCCCACCATTTTGGCCGGTCTGTCTCCTCTCCACCTATCTTCTCCTCTACCCATCTATCTGCCTCTTCACAAAAAGCTATATATCAGAGGAGTGGAAACTATTTTAAAGGTTCCTTGCCTCTTTGCTGGCAAGAATTTCCAACAAAGGCAATGCATTTCAGCATCAAACCTGACATTATAGTGTAGGTTCTGACTCAACACATGGAGTTGTTTTTGACCTCAGTGTTGAGTACCTGAAATAAGTAGAATTCTGTCTGTCTAGCATCCTACATTCAGATTTAGAATGAATTTTATCACCTTTTTAAACTTTTTTTGGTTCTTTGCTGGTTTTAAATTGCTCAGGATATCCACTTTACCACCTGCAAAGAGAGAGTTTGATATGGACTACGCTGCAACCAGAAGTCAAAAAATCTTTCAGATCAATTATCTAAATGGAGAAAAATTTCAGAGACCTCTGGTGCAGAGGGATCTGGGTGTTCTTGCGCATGGGTTACATGTTCAGATCTTGGCTTGATGCCATAGAGAATATTTTCAGATGTAACGCCCTATTTACTACAACCAGAAAGGCATTTTAAAAAAATATTTTGGGAAAACTATGCCCAGGTGCGTTCCCAAAGAAAGTTCCCCAGCCAGAGTTGAATTGCCTTTTTGGATTTAAGCAAAAGCTTGGGTACCCATTTCCTGGTGCAACAACGCTACCAACCAATCAGCAGCAATAGTTTTTTTGCAATATAAATTTTTGTGTCTTTGGATAAGCCCTCTTTGACATGTAAAGATCTGGACAAATGATGAGAATTATGTTTACACAGTGAGCTGTTAAGGCCTGAAGTGCAATATCTGAAAGACCAGTGATGCTAAATTTGGTAATAACTTTCAAAAATACTTGGATAGACACTGAGAGGTTAAAGTGATTGGCAAATGAAGTAAAGGCAACAAGAGGAGAACCTCTATTGTGCAGCAGATGGTTTAAATCCGAGGTAGTAGGACCTGCCTATGCTGGAGAATCTGAGATAGCAAGGCGTAGAGCTGGATGAACACAGCAGGCCAAGCAGCATCAGAGGAGTGGGAAAGCAGGTGTTCCAGGTCTGGACCTTTCCTCAGAAAGCAGATTTCTGAAGAAGGGTCCAGACCCAAAATGTCAGCTTTCCTGCTCCTTTGATGCTGCCTGGCCTGCTATGTATATCCAGCTCCACACTTTGCTATCTCTAGTTTAAATCAATGATCCCTCTAAGCTGTGCTGTTGCTGGGTACGTCTGCGCAGGTCAATCAATGTTCCAATGCATGTCTTCCACTTCTGGAAGCCACTGTGCATAAACATTAACGGTCCACAAGGAAAATTAGAGGGAACATTGTCTGGGGTCTGAAGTAAACTAGTTGCTTGACAGGATGGAGATAATGGGAACTGCGGATGCTGGAGAATCCAAGATAATAAAGTGTGAAGCTGGATGAACACAGCAGGCCCAGCAGCATCTCAGGAGCACAAAAGCTGACGTTTCGGGCCTAGACCTTTCATCAGAGAGGGGGATGGGGTGAGGGTTCTGGAATAAATAGGGAGAGAGGGGAGGTGGACCGAAGATGGAGAGAAAAGAAGATAGGTGGAGAGGAGACTATAGGTGGGGAGGGAGGGAGGGGATAGGTCAGTCCAGGGAAGATGGACAGGTCAAGGAGGTGGGATGAGGTTAGTAGGTAGGAAATGGAGGTGCGGCTTGGGGTGGGAGGAAGGGATGGGTGAGAGGAAGAACAGGTTAGGGAGGCAGAGACAGGCTGGGCTGGTTTTGGGATGCAGTGGGTGGAGGGGACGAACTGGGCTGGTTCTGGGATGCGGTGGGGGAAGGGGAGATTTTGAAGCTGGTGAAGTCCACATTGATACCATTGGGCTGCAGGGTTCCCAAGCGGAATATGAGTTGCTGTTCCTGCAACCTTCGGGTGGCATCATTGTGGTACTGCAGGAGGCCCATGATGGACATGTCATCTAAAGAATGGGAGGGGGAGTTGAAATGGTTCGCAACTGGGAGGTGCAGTTGTTTATTGCAGACCGAGCGGAGGTGTTCTGCAAAGCGGTCCCCAAGCCTCCGCTTGGTTTCCCCAAAGTAGAGGAAGCCACACCGGGTACAATGGATACAGTATACCACATATAAACAACTGCACCTCCCAGTCGCGAACCATTTCAACTCCCCCTCCCATTCCTTAGATGGCATGTCCATCATGGGCCTCCTGCAGTACCACAATGATGCCACCCGAAGGTTGCAGGAACAGCAACTCATATTCCGCTTGGGAACCCTGCAGCCCAATGGTATCAATGTGGACTTCACCAGCTTCAAAATCTCCCCTTCCCCCACTGCATCACACAACCAGCCCAGCTCTTCCCCTCCACCCACTGCATCCTAAAACCAGCCCAGCCTGTCTCTGCCTCCCTAACCTGTTCTTCCTCTCACCCATACCTTCCTCCCACCCCAAGCCACACCTCCATTTCCTACCTACTAACCTCATCCCACCTCCTTGACCTGTCCGTCTTCCCTGGACTGACCTATCCCCTCCCTACTTCCCCACCGATACTCTCCTCTCCACCTATCTTCTTTTCTCTCCATCTTCGGTCCGCCTCCCCCTATCTCCCTATTTATTCCAGAACCCTCACCCCATCCCCCTCTCTGATGAAGGGTCTAGGCCCGAAAACGTCAGCTTTTGTGCTCCTGAGACGCTGCTTGGCATGCTGTGTTCGTCCAGCTTCACACTTTATTAGCTTGACAGGATAGTTCAGGTGCGGAATTAAAGAGATAGATTTAGCTGTAGATTTCAAGAAGTGAATTGGAGAAGTAGCTAAACAGAGAACATTTGTCAGGATTTTGAGAAAAGAGTGGGTGAATAGGACTAAGCTGAGTGGCTCTTGAAGAGACCCAGTACAGCCAGGGTAGGCTGAAGGGCCTGCTCTGCACCATAATTGCTCGATGTCAGCAATCTAAGACTCTATGGTTCTAAAAGTATATTACTGCCAGATGCTTGCAGTCTGAAATAAAAACAAAAATTGCTGGATATACTCAGCCAAGTCCTGGTAGCACCGGTGATGAAGGAAACAATTCAAATTTTCAGGTTTTGCAATTTCATCAGAGTTAGAAATATAACAGTTTTTAAGCAACTGGAGGGACAGGGGCAGAGAAGGGAAGATCAAGATGGCATGGCTGCAATCTAGTAGAAGGCAGGTGGATTAAATGTTAAACAGGAATGAATGTGCAAGGCACTGAGAGGTAGTGACAGGGCAAATAAAAACACAATCCAGATCCTCAGTCATGATGAATTAAACTCAGGAACATGATAAAGCAGTAGAAGTAGGCTGTAAGGTGCCTGCACCAACATTCAATGAGATCATGGATAATAAAATGTGAGGCTGGATGAACACAGCAGACCCAGCAGCATCTCAGGAGCACAAAAGCTGACGTTTTGGGCCTAGACCCTTCATCAGAGACCCTTCAATGAGATCATGACTGATTTTGAGCTTCATCTCCACTTGCCCAGCCATTCCCCAGGACTCTCAATGCCCTGTTATGAGTACAGAACACAGCAATGAGGTCAATGCAAAGGCATCATTGAAGTTGACAATCTCTATAAAGTGTGTTCTCATTGTAAAGGTCACATGGGTAAAACGGATGTGTGCACGATTATATTTCAATCTCAACATTCCCCTTTGACCAAAAAAAAGGAAGTGACATACATTATCATTTTTATTTTGTCATCATGCATACATTTTCAGTTACCCGTTACTAACTACATACACAACTATTCCAACATGCCTTAACAGTTCATTAGTTCCAACAGTCTCTGCGTATGATTATACATTTAGTCCTTAAATTGCAATGGTCTCTTCATGGTATATACACATATTGTTGTCTTTGGCTGTTTCTCTGGGAGATGCTCTAGCAGGGAATGGTATTCCAGAGTCATTCATTATGGAGTTTTACAACAGAAAAAGTCCCTTTGGCCAACTGTGTCTATGGTGTCATCAAATACCTACCTACTCTACTCTAACTTCCAGCACTAGTTCTGCAGCTTTGTATGCTCAGGCACTTCACGTGGTCATCTAAACACTTCCCAAATGTTGTATTGGTTCCCAACTCTACCCCCTTTCACATAATGAGTTCCAGACCCATCACCCCCAAGGGTAAAATATTCTTCCTGATATCTCCTCTAAACCTCTTGCTTGGTTACCTTAAATCTACGCCCCCAGGTTATTCCACTCTACCACTCTATTAAGGAGAAAAGTTTCTTTCTATCAACTCTATGCCTCATTTTTTATACATCTATCAGTTCTCCCCTCAGTCTTCTCTGCTCTACAGAAAGCAATTCCATTCTATCCAGTCTCTCTTCATAGCTGATTCATTTCAACCCAGGCAATGTCCTTGTGAATCTTCTCTGCACCATCTCCAGTGTAGTCATGTCTTTCCTATGCTGCGGTGATAGGAACTGCCTACGCTTCTCCACCTTTGTCCTAAATAGCATTATATACAACTCTATTACAACTTCCCTCAATGCCTCAACTAATAATGACAAATATCTCATACGCCTAAACCACTTTATCTACCTGCCTTTTGCCATCAATGAGCTATGGGCGTACACACCAAATCCCCTCTGACCCTCTCTGCTTCCTAAGGCCTTTTCATACATTCATATAGTCCCTTGTCTTGGGAGTCCATCTGGATGGATACATGAATAGGAAGGGTTTAGAGATAATGGGAACTGCAGATGCTGGAGATTCCAAGATAATAAAATGGGAGGCTGGATGAACACAGCAGGCCAAGCAGCATCTCAGGAGCACAAAAGCTGACGTTTCGGGCCTAGACCCTTCATCAGAGAGGGGGATGGGGGGAGAGAACTGGAATAAATAGGGAGAGAGGGGGAGGCGGACCGAAGATGGAGAGTAAAGAAGATAGGTGGAGAGAGTGTAGGTGGGGAGGTAGGGAGGGGATAGGTCAGTCCAGGGAAGACGGACAGGTCAAGGAGGTGGGATGAGGTTAGTAGGTAGCGGGGGGTGCGGCTTGGGGTGGGAGGAAGGGATGGGTGAGAGGAAGAACTGGTTAGGGAGGCAGAGACAGGTTGGACTGGTTTTGGGATGCATTGGGTGGGGGGGAAGAGCTGGGCTGGTTGTGTGGTGCAGTGGGGGGAGGGGACGAACTGGGCTGGTTGAGGGATGCAGTAGGGGAAGGGGAGATTTTGAAACTGGTGAAGTCCACATTGATACCATATGGCTGCAGGGTTCCCAGGCGGAATATGAGTTGCTGTTCCTGCAACCTTCGGGTGGCATCATTGTGGCAGTGCAGGAGGCCCATGATGGACATGTCATCAAGAGAATGGGAGGGGGAGTGGAAATGGTTTGCGACTGGGAGGTGCAGTTGTTTTTTGCGAACTGAGCGGAGGTGTTCTGCAAAGCGGTCCCCAAGCCTCCGCTTGGTTTCCCCAATGTAGAGGAAGCCGCACCGGGTACAGTGGATGCAGTATACCACATTGGCAGATGTGCAGGTGAACCTCTGCTTGATGTGGAATGTCATCTTGGGGCCTGGGATGGGGGTGAGGGAGAAGGTGTGGGGACAAGTGTAGCATTTCCTGCGGTTGCAGGGGAAGGTGCCGGGTGTGGTGGGGTTGGAGGGCAGTGTGGAGCGAACAAGGGAGTCACGGAGAGAGTGGTCTCTCCGGAAAGCAGACAGGGGAGGGGATGGAAAAATGTCTTGGGTGGTGGGGTCGGATTGTAAATGGCGGAAGTGTCGGAGGATAATGCGTTGTATCCGGAGGTTGGTAGGGTGGTGTGTGAGAACGAGGGGGATCCTCTTGGGGCGGTTGTGGCGGGGGCGGGGTGTGAGGGATGTGTCGCGGGAAATGCGGGAGACGCGGTCAAGGGCGTTTTCGATCACCATGGGGGGAAAGTTGCGGTCCTTAAAGAACTTGGACATCTGGGATGTGCGGGAGTGGAATGTCTTGTCGTGGGAGCAGATGCGACGGAGGCGGAGGAATTGGGAATAGGGGATGGAATTTTTGCAGGAGGGTGGGTGGGAGGAGGTGTATTCTAGGTAGCTGTGGGAGTCGGTGGGCTTGAAGTGGACATCAGTTACAAGCTGGTTGCCTGAGATGGAGACTGAGAGGTCCAGGAAGGTGAGGGATGTGCTGGAGATGGCCCAGGTGAACTGAAGGTTGGGGTGGAAGGTGTTGGTGAAGTGGATGAACTGTTGGCTAAATGCTGGCAAATGGAAGAAGGTTAATTTAGGATATCTGGTCAGCGTGGACAAGTTGGACAGAATGATCTGCTTTCATGCTGTAACAGCTCTGTGACCACTGTTAGTGTTGTTGCTGTGTTAGCCATTGTTACTTCACTTCTGTTTGCTGGGTTACTGTGTGCTTATGGGATCAGGTGGTTGGTGAGCATTGTGGCATTCACCTCTTCCTGAATAGCCTCCTACCATTAAGGAACAGTTTTTGCAGGCGGGTATGTGTGCCGGGGTATCTGTTGGCAGAATGTAAGATTTTATCTGGTCAGCAATAGTCCCTGGAAGAATCTCCAGTTCTGCCACATCTGCCCAGCAATTTGAACAGGGGCTAGTAGAGGAAAAGATGGAACCAATTCTCTCTTAAATAGCGTTTTAACTGGGATCTTTGTGTGTGTGTTCAACATGAGGACTTTAGTACAGTGCAGTTTAAGATATCTGCCTCCAGGACATGTAAGATAACAAGGTGTGGAACTGGATGAACACAGCAGGCCAAGCAGCATCAGAGGAGCAGGAAAGCAGATGTTTCAGGCCTAGGCCCTTCATCAAAAAATCATTTTTTGATGAGGGGTCTAGGCCTGAAACGTCAGCTTTCCTGCTCCTGTGATGCTGCTTGTCCTGCTGTGTTCATCCAGCTCCACACCTTGTTATCTCGGATACTCCAGCATCTGCAGTTCTTATTATCTCTGATGCATTATCCAGGACGTGTGCCTCTTGCTAAACGTAACACAGGGCTGACTAGAACAGACTTGACAGCATTTCAAATCAAACAAGTTCTTGAACCCAAGCTTAAATGATATTCTATAATGGAGCATACACAAGGCGGGGGTGGGGGGGGCACAGTGGTCTGCCTCACAGCACCAGCGGCCTGGGTTCAATTCCATCCTCATTCAACTGTCCGTGTGGAGTTTGTACAAACTCCCTATGTCTGTGTGCGTTTCTTCTGGTTTCCTCCCACAGCCCAAAGGTGTATAGGCTAGGTGGGCCAGTCATGGGAAATATAGGGTGGGGGCTGGGGATGGGTCTGGGGGGAGGGTTGGTATGGGCTGAATGGTTTTTTTCTAATTTATTGATGGGATGTGGGCAAGGCCAGCATTTATTGCCCATCCCTAATTGCCCAGAGGGCAGTTCAGAGTCAACCACATTGCTGTGGATATGGAGTCATATGTAGGCCAGACCAGGTAAGAATGGTGGATTTCATTCCCTAAAAGGGATTAATGAACCAGATGGGATTTTCCCAACAACCGACAATGATTTCATGATCATTATTAGACTCTTACTTCCAGACTTTTATCGGATTCAATTTTCATCACCTGCTACAGCAGGATTCAAACCTCTGTCCCCAGAACATTATCTGTGCGTCTCTGAATTAATAGTCCAGTGATAATACCACTAGGCCATCACCTCCCCTGCTTCCATGGCGTTTCTGAGATTCTGCAAGCGCCATTGGTCAAGAATTCCAAAGATTCACTATTGAGTGAAGGAATTTCCCTCCATAGCAGTCCTAAATGTTTGGCCCTTTATTCTGAGACTGGATCCTTGCATTTTAGTGATACATTGAAACAATCATAGTTAAAATGTATGCTCTGTTTTGTCCACCCCAGGCAGAATCCCATTGAACAGGAGCCGGCCATTCAACCCCTCAAGTCTGCACAGTCATTCAAGAAGAAATATGGCTGATCTGATTGCTGCACATCCCCAGGAAAATTTTTCACCATCTTGGTCATCAGGAATCTGACTACCTCTGCTTGAAAGAATATTCAAGGATTCTGTTTCCACTGCTTTTTATGAAGGAGAGTACTAAAGACTCATAACCTGTACAGACAATATTTCTCCTTATCTGATTCAAATGAGTGATCCTTCGTTTTGAAACAGAGACCCCTTGTTCAGATTCTCCACAAGAGGAAATTTCTTTTCCACATCTGCTCTGTGAAGATCTTTCAGGATCATGTGTGTATCATACACTTCGTGCATCAATCAATTTGCCTCTTATTCACTGAAGATTAAGGCTAGGCTGTCCAGCCTTTCCTCATAATACACAATGCTCATCCCAGGAATTAATGTGTTAAATCTTCTCTGAACTACTTCTAACTCACTGACATCCTTCCTTAAATAAAGAGACAATGGTGCTGCGCATTAGAGGAGCTGGGAAATCTCATCAGCAGGCTGGAGAAAGCTTACCAACCAACCACGCACTGGCGAGGCCACCAAGGTAGGCCTTCCCCTGGAATCAGGTCCCCGGTTCATAGGCTCCACCTAGTAAGAGCTGCCAGCCAATCAGAAGCTTTACCTGGAAGACCTCTGCATCAATGCTGCAGGCCCAGAGTCTCAGAGCAGAGAACATCAAAGCTGGGTCCTTCGGTGGGGACAGTTTCTCAAATTGGGCAACCCTGCGAGACGGGTGTCCAAAGCAAGGGCAGGTATGTGGCTTCCCCAGACAATCTAACCACCACCCCCTAACATTTAATGACATTATCATCACTGAAACCTTACTTTCAACACTTTAGGAGTTACCATTGACCAGAAATTCAACTGGATTCACCGTATAAATGCAATGGCTACAACAGCAGCTCAGGGACTAAGAATACTGCAACAAATAACTCAACTCCTGACTCCCCAAAGCCTGCCCACCATCTACAAAGTACAAGTCAGGAGTGTGATGGGATACTCCCCACTTGCCTGGATGGATACGACGCCAACAACAGCCAAGAAGCTCAATGCCAAGGGGATAAAGCAGACCACTTGTTTGGTATCAAATCCACAAGCATCCATTCCCTCCACCGCCGATGCTTAGTCGTAGCAGTGTGTGCTATCTGCAAGATACAGTGCAGAAATTCTCTTTAGCCAGCACCTTCCAAACCCATGACCTCTTCCATTTGGAAGGACCAGGGCAGCAGACAGATGGGAATACCACTGCAGTTCTGCAAGTTCTGCTCCAAGAGACTCCCCATCCTGACTTGGAAATATATCGCCATTTCTTTACTGTCGCTGGGTCAAAATCCTGGAATTCCCGCTTCCTCAGGGCATTGTGGGTCAACCCACAGCAGTTGGGTTGCAGTGGTTCAAGAAGGCAGCTCACCTACCACCTTCTCAAGGGACTACTAGCAACAAGCAATAAATGCCGGTCCAGCCTGTGATGCCCATGTCTCATGAGTGAATACAGGAAGCCGTCAGACAGAGTAGGAGCTGCAGGGCATTTTATTTTGTAGCAGGCCTGCTTGGACCTGGGTCAATTCCAGTGGAGGTGACCCCTGAAACCATTCAGTCATCCTTAAACAGCCTTTTCATTCAACTGCTGGTTGGGCCTCCCCTCCCCTGAATTTAAATCTAACAGGGGCTACATTACTGAGGTGTGTCACCATTGTCCCTCATCAAAAGCAATATGCACCTCCAAGCTAAGCTCTTCACAAGCAGAAACTCCACCTCTGTGCTTTATGTTTAATCATTCATGGATTATGGGCCTCATTGGCTGCAGCAGCATTTAATGCCCCATTTCCTAATGGTCTGGGGGTAGTTCAGAGTCAGCCAGATTGCAGTGGGTCTGGAGTCACATCTAGGTTAGATCAGGTACAGGTAGTTCTGCTGTAACGTGTTTTGTTAACATGAATTGGACAAAAAAGCAAAAATTGATGAACAGTGGACACTATTTGGATAATGCAAACTTCCTGCTGTGCAGGGATAGCGAATTCTAATTACGCGATTCCCTATGGCGATTTTCTATAGCACAAGGGCCCACAAGAACACAACTATCAGGTTATAGGAGAAATACCTGTAATGTTTCCTTCCCTAAAGGGCACTAGTGAACCAGATGGGTTTTTTTTATAACAATCAACAGCGGTTACATGTTCACCTTTAGGCCAGATTTTTATTCATGTTTTATTTTAAATTATTGAATTCAAACTTCACCATTTACTGTGGTAGGATTTGAAGTTTAGTCTCCAGACCATTAGTATGGGGTTCTGGCTAACCTATCCAGCAACACTACCATGCCCCACTCATTTTTATTCCTATTTCTACTTCCATTTCTCCTTATTTATCATTTGTTCCTGTCCCCAAGGCATTTTGCTCCCACAGTGGTCAAGTCAAAATTTTGGGGGCTCTCAATTTCATACCTGTTGTGGTCTTTGCTTGCCACCAAGTGGTATATCTTTGTACTGAGTCAACATTGGGTAACAGGGAGGGTGAGCAGGCTGATCAGAGTCCCTGACACGCACACGTATACACACACACACACACACACACACACACACACACACACAGCGGCTAAGTATTAAGCTGGGTACCCTCTAGTGGATACTGCTGGGGAAACAAATCTTCCATTTTATCCAGTAATATAAGTGCTTTTAATTTGCTGTTTTCATTTTTTTTTTCCTCAATCTTTGTTCAATCCTTCAATTTAATTCTACTCCGTACTTATATGGCCCAGTAATTATACTCGTGCTTTCATCATTAACAGGTCCTGAATAATGCAATGCAGCATAAAATCAATCAAGATGTTTGATATACCCTCGGTCTCTGTGGAAACAAAATGTGACTTATAAAATGTAGATGACTCTTTGTCGACAGCTCTAAAATAGCTTGTGAACCATGTACAGGCCCCAGGTCATTATAGACAAGCCTGTCAAAATATCACATCGTATCACAATATCACACTTACTAATATTGTTTCAGACCATGAATGGTGCATTTTATCATCTGCCGAGCTCCTGCTGTCAGAGATTCAATATGTGACAGAGATCACAGATGATGCCAGACCTGCAAAGTTGTTCCAGCAATTTCTGTTCTTGTTTAAGATTTATATCCCGCATTAATTTGATTGTATTTAAATTCTACTAGCTGCCATGTTGGGATTTGATTCCCTGATCCCACAGCATGAGCCTGCACCTCTGGATCATTAATTACCAGTTACCACATTACCAGCCAGGCATCATTGCCCCCAAGAACCTGACATTGGTCAGCCAGCAAACTACACTGAAAATTGCTCTGAACAAAGGTCACTGGACTCAAAACATAAACGCTAATTTCGCTCCACAGATGCTGCCAAACTTGCTGAGTTTCTCCAGCAATGCCTGATTTTTTTTTGATTGTGTGTTTCAGCTTTCCTGTTCTTTGTTTCATTGCAGAAAGCGGAACTTGTTTTGTTGCTTTTGGTGAACATCTTGTTCCCCTCCCTGCTCCCTCTACACTCCCAAACCATGTGACTTCTCACCCTCACCATTAGCCTCAGGAAACAAGATGGCACCAGAGCGCAGTGATGCTTTGTAGGCTGTCCCCAGCAAATATCTACTATAATTGTTTTACTCTTTTAAATCCCAATTTTATGTCTGTCAGACTTAACAGTTTTCAAAAGATAGTCTTCCTCTGCACCTGTAACACTATATTCAGCATTCATAGATTCATGCCATAGGATCCCTACAGCATGGAAACAGGCCCTTCAGCCCAACACATCGACACCGACCCTCAGAGCATCCCACCCAGACCCATCCCCCTATAATCCACCTAGTCCACACATCCATGAACACTATGCGCAATTTAGCACAGCCGACGCACCTAACCTTCCCCGAATCTTTCTCTTTAAAGATTTACTCAGTCATTTAAAAGAATATTTACCTGGGAGAGGCAGCGATGTCATTGGAGCGACTGAGATGCTGGATAAAGTGGTCTGCAGGCGTAGAGCGGGGAAGGCCAAAGCAGCCCGAGCGGTGTGGGGACGGTCAGCCGCCTGGAGGTCTGAGTGGAGTGGGATGGCCAGTGTGCCAGGAGTGAGGCCAGTTGTTGGTCAGGGGACTGGCGCAGGCGATCAGCGCCTTCCAAGCCAGACAGAGCATGTGTTCCATTGCTCTACTGCAAGCCCTTCATACAAAGACTGTAATGTTTACATTTTTAACTTTAGTTCTTAATTTTCTCACTTATACTGTGAATAACTGTAAGGTAATGTAACTCTTTTTGCCCTCTCCATTTTGTATTTAAGGTTTGAGGCTAAGATGGCTCCATGTGGAGCAACATTGTAAACTTTTCACCGTACTCCTGTACATGCCTACACGTGACAATAATGCAAATAGTAATTCTAATTCTAATGCTAATCAAAGTGAGGCAGAATCAGGGGTCTGAGGAGCTCAGGAGACAGGAGGTCAATGCAGGCGAAGAATGGAGAAGGTGGAAGGGAGGATAGGGTTAAGGATGGGAGAGGAACCTTCTTGATTTGATTTATTATTGCCACATGTACCGACCTACAGTGAAAAGTTTTGTTTTGCTTGCTATCCAGGCAAATCATACCTTGCATAAGTCACTTCTGGGGCAGCACGGTGGCTCAGTGGTTAGCACTGCTGCCTCACAGCACCAGGGACCCGGGTTCAATTCTCCCTTTTGGTGACTGTCTGTGTGGAGTTTGCACGTTCTCCCTGTATCTGCATGGGTTTCCTCCAGGTGCTCCAGTTTCCTCCCACAGTCTAAAGATATGCAGGATAGGGTGGATTGGCCAGGCTAAATTGACCCCTAGTGTTCAGGGATGCCTTCATTAGGTGGGTTATAGGGTATGGGTCTGGCTGGGATGCTGTGAGGTTTGGTGTGGACTTATTGGGCCAAAAGGCCTGTTTCCACAGTGTAGGGATTCTATGAAAGAGAAGGACAGAATGGACGAGCCCCAGACTGACGATCCTGGATGCTGCCCTCTCTATTGCTGCCATCTTGGAAATGCAAGTACAGAGGAAGACAAAGTCACATTAATCAAAACCTTGACAGCAAAGGAGGAGGAAAGTGGACTGAGGATAAAGTTCAGCTCTTCCTTATCGCCCATTCACAATTAATTTCATCCTTGCTGGATTTCAGGAGCTAAGAATTTTCTATTTTTATTTCAGATCTGTTGTGGTACTTTGCCTTCATTTAAGAACCAAGCTTGGAGATTGGAGCAAAACCTGCAGTTGAGAAGATATTTTGGCGGTGAAGCAGGTTTCTGAGAATGTATCAAAGTCGGTGTTACTGTGCATGTTATGTGGTTGGAAAGGACAGATCAGTGAAGACTGACAATGGGAGAAGGAGAAAGAACGAGGAATTGTGGATTGGTAGAAATATGATGCTGGTGCTTCAGTGTTGTCAGAGGCCACCAGGCTGGTCCACCAAGTTGGTTAAATAAGAGGGAGAATTTCTGGTGAATCTGTAGCAACAGGATTTAATCAGCTCAATCATAGAATCATTCAACCTTCGGCCCATTGAGTCTGTACCACCAAAGCTACTCTAAATCTATACAAGTCCCACTCTCCCACACTAGGCCCTTGGCCTTGAATATTATGGCACTTCAAGTGTTCATCCAAGTGCTTTTTAAAGGTTGTGAGGTTTCCCACATCTACTGACTACGTCCCCCTACCACCGCCCCCCCCCCCCCCCCCCCCCCCCCCCCCCCCCCGCCCCCGGCATCAGGCAGTGCATTCCAGATCCCCACAACTCTCCGGGGGAAAATCCCTTTTTGTTCGAATGCCCTCTAAACATTTACAATCAACTTACATTCCTCCACCCTGTCCATGCCGCTCATAATCTTATACATCTCTATCAGATTTCCCATCAATCTTCCCTATTCCAGAGAAAACAACCTGAACTTATCCAGTCTCTCTTCATAAATAAACTGGTCCATCCCCAGGTGACATCCTGATGAATCTCCTTTGCACCCCCTCCAGTGCAATCACATCCTTCCTGCAGTGTGATGACCAGAGCTGCATACAGTTCTCCAGCTGTGGCCTAACCAAAGTGCTATAAAGCTCCCAGCATAACCTTCCCTGCTCTTGTATTCAATGACTGATAAAGGCAGGGTCCTGTACACCGACTTAACCACCCTATTAAACTGCCCTGCCAACTTCAGGGATCTGAGGCCAAGCATCCTAAAATCCCTCCTTTCCTCTGAGCTTCCTAGTGTCCTGCCATTCACTGAGTACTCCCTTTTCTTGTTCCTTCTTCTAAAGTGCATCACCTCATACTTATCAGAGGGTCCATTAGGATCATTAACCATGTCCAAGGCCTTCGGATAGATTGCAAACATTGATGAAAACCATGTGAGAAATGAAACAAGTGGCTGGGAAATGAGAAATCCTACAGCATGAAGGCCCCATTGGAAAATCTGTAGGATTGAACGTGGTGTCACATTTGTGCCGGAAATAATGTGAGTTCTTGTAACAACACAAGGGCCAGCTTTGTTGTAGCAACTATTTAAATAGTAATTTATCTTTTTATTTGAAATGTCCTTTGCCTGTTACAGATTGAATCAGAGATAGTAGGAACTGCAGATGCTGGAGAAATGAGATAGCAAGGAGTGAAGCTGGATGAACACAGCAGGCCAAGCAGAATCAAAGGAACAGGGAAGCTGACGTTTCGGGCCTAGACCCTTCTTCAGATAATTTTTCTGATCAAGTGTTCATCCAAGTGCTTTTTAAAGGTTGTGAGGTTTCCCACATCTACTAGAAGGGTCTAGGCCTGAAACATCAGCTTTCCTGCTCCTCTGATGCTGCTTGGCCTGTTGTGTTCATCCAGCTCTACTCATGATGGTTTAGTTGGTTTGTTACATTAAAAGCCTTAAAAAGTGAGATTTGCCCTTTGCTTTGCTTTCAGTTGCCTTAAGGGTCCTCTCTGTAAAAGCCACTGCGTGGATTCCAACAAACCAAGTAATCTTAGGAGCAGGAAAGCTGACATTTCGGGCCTAGACCCTTAAAAGTCAGTTTTCCTGCTTCTCTGATGCTGCTTGGCCTGCTGTGTTCATCCAGTTCTACACCTTGTTATCTCGGATTCTCCGGCATCTGCAGTTCCAATTACCTCTCTCCAAACGAGGTAATCTGTTTTCAGTAAAAACTGAAAGAACTGCGGATGCTGTAAATCGGAGCTAAAACAGAAGTTGCTGGAAAAGCTCAGCAGGTCTGGCAGCATCTGTGAAGAAAAATACTCAGCGTTAACGTTTCGGGTCGAGTTACCCTGCTTCAGAGCAGACCCTTCTGAGGAAGGGTAACTTGACCCGAAACGTTAACGCTGAGTATTTTTCTTCACTGATGCTGCCAGACCTGCTGAGCTTTTCCAGCAACTTCTGAATCTATTTTCAGTCATGTTCATTGAGAAAAAGAGAACCCTTCCTTTTTCTAAAGTATAATTCCGCTGCAAGTCTTCAAAATAGTGCTATGGGGTCTTTCACATTTAGTTAAAAAGTGGCACCTCTGACCATATAACACCTCTCCAGTATCTCAACAACATGGGAACAACAGCCTTCATTTCAGTAAAAGATGCTGGAGTTAGATTTGCACCAACAGTCATCAGATTCAAGTGCTCCTCATTGAGATGTATGCTACCTGCAAAGCAGTGAGCTAACAAATAACGTGCTGAGTGGCAGATGGTGTTTAATTTGGATAAATGTCAGGCATTGCATTTTAGTAAAACAAACAAGGACAGGACCTGTATAATTAATGATAAGGTCATAGGTGGTGCTGTTGAAACACAGAGACCTAGGAATTCCTATACAGAATTCTTTGAAATTTGCACCACAGGTAGACCGGGTGGTTAAGAAGGCACTTGACACGCTGGCCATCATTGCTCAGACCCTTGAGTATAGGAGTTGGAATGTCATCTCGAGGTTATACAGGATGTTGGCGAGGCCTCTTCCAGAGTACTGTGTATACTTCTGGTCACCCCCTTTTGAAAGGATATTGGAGATGGTTCAGAAGAGATTTACCGGGATGTTGCTGGGAATGAAAGGTTTGAGAAATAAAAATAGACTGGGACTTCTTTTCACTGGAGCATAGAAGGTTTAGGGGGCGACCTTATTGAGGTTTATAAAATCATGAGGGGCTTAGATAAGGTGACTGACAAGCATCTTTTCCCTGGAGTGGGAAAGTTCAAAACCAGGGGGATATTTTTAAGGAGAAGAGAACAATGACATTTTTTTACACAGAGAATGGTTTGTGTGTGGAATGAACTTTCGGAGGAACTGGGGAATGCAGATACAGTTACAACATTTAAAAGACATGAATAGGAAAGGTCTGAAGGGATACCTGCCAGGAGCAGGCATGTGGGACTGGTTTAGTTTCAGGAGTATGTTCAGCATGGTCTGCTTGGACCGAAAGGCCTGTTTCCATGATTTTTGACTCTATGGTTCTGAGTCAAAACCAAGCCCCATTCCACTCCCAGTATATTAAAAAGAGCCCATCTTCCAGCACAGCTAGAATGAGGATAATTAGACATTTGTGCTATTTTGTGAATAAGTGAAAATTCATCAACAACTCACTTTACATCTCATTAACACTTCCTTTCAAACCATCTAAACAAAAAAAAATCAGGAGCGATGTAAATCTGGCTGCTGATTTTCACAAGATCCACCCACTCTCCTGGTGAATAAACATTAACAGCCAGGATGTTCCGTGTGACTGAAATTAGTCTATAATAAAAGCTAATTTACAAAAACACATGAAAACAACAGCTCCAATTCAGTCAAGGTGAGAAACAGGCAGCAGGGTCAGGAACCCGAGGAGACAGATTTAAGGTAATTGCTAACTTATCCAGGGGTGAGAAGAGAAGAAATGTTTTTACATGATTGTTGTAATCAGAAATACACTCCATGAAAGGGGAGTGGAGGCAGATGGAATAGGAAATTTCAAAAAGAGATGGTGATTTTTCAGGGCTAGAGAGGAAGTGGGGGATTTTATTGAGTATGTCCTTTAAAAAGCCAGCACAGGTTCGATGGGATGATTGGCCTGGTCGTATACTTCAAGATTCTGTGAGTTGAATATTATCTCCCAGATCTCCATGGGCTGGGGTCACATCAGAAGTTACATTTCAGAAAAATCTGCAAGTTGAGTGACCAATCCTTTTGCATGATAGGTAGGATGGTCACCTAAATATAATGAGCTTCAATTTTGGGAGCCATTCCACACTGGATGCACATCAGCTAGTTTTGCGAAGGACCCTGTGAAAGCCAACAACCGAGAGGTTGTGAGAAAGCTTGAATCCAGGAGGTAAATAATTTTATAGAGATAGTAAGAACTGTAGATGTTGGAGTCAGCATTAACACAGTGTGGACCTCGACAAACACACCCGGCCAGGCAGCATCAGAGGAGCAGGAAAGTTGATGTTTCGGGTCAGGACCCTTCTTCAGAAAATGAAGAATTTTTCTGAAGATGGGTACCAACCCAAAATGCCAACATTTCACCCCCTCTGATGCCACCTGGCCCATTCTGTTCATCCAGCTCTACACTGTATCATCAAATGGCTTTATAGCACTGCTTGTGGGCCAAGAAAAGTTCTAATATTTTCTCCCAGCCTAGAAAACTCATTCAACGAATGTTCCCCTCCCCCGCTGTCAGACCCTTGCTTGCACCATCAGACATCTCCTATCAATTTGGACAATAATGGACACCCACCTCCTCCCTTACCGCACCCTCCCACACATCCCACTCTCAGCCCAATATACAGCCACCCTTCTTTGGTCAGGTGTCCCCTCCACTATTTTGTGATTGGCCAAGCCTTGTCCCTGCCATCAGACGTCTCCATGATCTGAGGGCCCCATGGTGTAACCAAGTGCAACAGTTTCCAGACAACCACTTCCACTGCCTCCTGTACTGCGCATCCCTGCTTTCAAACTGCCCATGGCATTGTGCCATGAGAACTGAAATCCAATGACCCTCTCACCCGCTGAGCTCTACCTGCCACAATGACATGGGCTTTCCTCCAACAAGATATTTCCACTGACACAGCAAATGCTTCTGTCAGATCTCGGAACATAGGGATTAGTCATGAGTCATGTGGCACTGAATGGTTCAGTAATCATTTAATTCAGCTCCTTATATATACACAACAGTCACAGACGTTTCAGTGCCGGGCTAGAATAGAGTTATATTAAGCTGGATTCATCAGAATTTCATGATTCAAATGTCTCAGATAAGAAAGAGCTGAGACCTTCAGGTCACATACTACTGTAGGCTTTTAGTCCCACCTTTCCTGCGGCCCTGGGTTTACTCTGGATATCAATTATCCAATGCAGCCAGAATAACAGGGTATATCTAATGTTCTTTACAAAACAAAATATACCACAAAAATTCTGCAGTCTTAGAGTCATACAGCACAGAAACAGACTCTTCGGTCCAACCAGTATGTGCCGAACTAAACTAGTCCCATCTGTCTGCTCCTGGCCCATATCCCTCCAAATCCATCCTATTCTTGTACTTATACAAATGTCTTTTGAACATTGTTACTGTATGCATATCCACCACTTCCTCAGGAAGTTGATTCCGCAATTTGTCTCTCAAGTCATTCTTAAACATCTCTTCTCTCACATTAAAAATGTGTCCCCTAGCCTTGAAATCCCCCAGCCCAGGTAAAAGACAATTACCATTAACTCCACCTATACCTCTCATCATTTTATAAACTTCCATGAGGTTGCTTGGCAAGCTCCGATGTGCTCCAGTGAAAGAAGTCCCAGACCATTCACCCTTCTCTATAACTCAAATCTTCCATACCCCAGCAACATCCTGGTAAATCTCTTCGGAACCCTCTCCAGCTTATTTATATACTTCCTATAACTGGGCAACCAGATCTGGACACAATAGTGTAGAAGTGGCCTCACTAACGTCCTGTGCTTCCTCAACATAACTTCCCAATGCCTATATTCAAAGGACTGAGCAATGAAGGTAAAAGTGCCAAATGCGTTTCTAACCACCCTGCCCCAAGCGACACAAACTTCAAAGAATTGTGTACCTGCAACCCAGGTCTTCCTGTTCTACAACACCACCCAAGCACAGTAATACATCACAACCTTACCCTATACAATGCTTAATATCACAAGTGAACTGGCTCACAGATATCTGCCTGAGGATCAAAGTGATACAGATGATCAGCCTGTTCTTATCTCAACCTCCTGGCATTGATCAAACCTCTTCCCGAACTAGCTAACTATTGTTCCAAAGTGAACTGTGTCCATCAAACATAATGGGAACTGCAGATGCTGGAGAATCCAAGATAATAAAATGTGAGGCTGGATGAACACAGCAGGCCAAGCAGCAATCCAGCCTCACATTTTATTATCTTGCGTCCATCAAACGCTGACTGGTGCTTCCTTTGTTTCTCGTGAGTTTGCATGGCGGACAGTTCAAACTTCAGCGGAATATTTTAGAGGTTTGACAACGTATACTCACTCATCGGGAGTGATGTGTGCTGTTCGCACAGCTATTTTCAGTTGAAAACTCTCCTGTCTTTCAAGATTAGTGCACAGTCATCATCATCAGAATGATTTCCTCACTGTCTTCACGCATGATGAACGTGTCATGCATTGGTCTGAGCTGGATCTTGTTCCACCACAAAGAGCACCGCGATCGGCCACAACACGATATGATCTATGCTACTGTCATATTCTAAGTACCTTTGCTGGTAGCCAATATTTGTATTTATAGCTCTGACTCGCACTGTCTGAGAGGGCAGTTCTCTCTCACACACTGGTCATGTGCCTATTAGTCTCCTCAGTCTTTGAAGAGGCATACCCTGTGTCTCAGAATGATTAGACAATTGGTTTCTGGGGAATAAGACGATAAGAAATTGAAATGAGTGTAGGCCATTCAGCCCCTCAAACCTGACCCACCATTCAGCAATCGACTGGGCTGTGAAGAATTCTAAACCATGAAGGCCAAAGTAGAAAAACTGTAAAATTGCATGTGGTGCCACATTTGAGCAGGAAGTAATGTGAGTACTTATAACAACCTCTTTGTTGTGCCAACTACTTAAACAGCTGATCCACTTTCCTACTCTCTCCATTAACCCTTGATTCCCCAACTGATCAAGAATCCAGCTATCGCAGCCTTAAATATACACAAGGAAATGTCATTTGCACTCATAAGTTGTGCTGGAAATGGTAGTCACTTAATACCTCAAATCTGAAGCAAGCCACTCAACCTATCAAGTCTATTCCATCACTCAATCAGATCCTGAATGATCTGATAATCCTCGACTTCTGTCGTTTGCCCATAAAACTTGACTCCCTTTACTGATTAAAAATCTATCACAGCCTTGAATGTACTTAACAACCCAGCTCTACAACCCTCTGTGGTAAAGACTTTCACAGATTCCTGTGAAAACACTCCTCCTCATTCCTCTCTCTTAAATGTGTCCCTTATTCTGAGATGATGCTAGTCCCAGACCAGCTTCGAAAGCTTGTGATTTCAAATAAACCTGTTGGACCATAACCTGGTGTCATGTGACTTCTGACCTAATAACTGAAGTCGGATACTTATCAGAAATTAGATTATCCACTTGTTCTGAGAACCTTCCAATTGCTTCCAGTAATGTTATACCATCAAATCTCCTCTGAGCATTCCACAGTTTTAGACTTGCCCCTCAACAGGCATTGCTAGCACCTTAAGCATTACCACCTCAGGTCAGAACTCTTTTTCTTCTTCTAATCTTCAACTTTGAGGCCTTCCACACAAACCTCTCAGGTGGGCTATCCCAGAAATTCAACCCAATGTTAAGTGCAGCCATTCAAAGAGCAAGAGTTTCAAATTGAATTCCACTGAATTCTGCTTAAAAAAAAGTGTTTCCCGCACTAAGCTTGTTCTAAATGTAATGCTAAACCCCTGCTTAATACAGAACAACACCAAAAAGCCTACGCAACCCAATAATTGACTTTAGTAGACCATTCGGTATTCTATCTTTTACCCCTCAGACAACCTTATCAAATGATGACTTACTGAAGCCAGATGCTTTATCAGGAATTCCCTTTCTGATACCCTTCGTTCTTAAAAAGACCATCACCCCGATAAAGAATGCAGGTTTTTTTCAAGAAAAGCACATGGGCCACCAGGCAGGAAATTAATTCTTCTGCGTTTCTGAACAGCTCCTCATTTCCTCCTCACATTCCCTCCCCACATCTTAGCATATGCTTCAATGTCCAAATTTCCTCAGACTCCCTAACCAGAAGCTGCAATCATAACTACATTTAGTCTTGCCTAAAACCATTCCATGAGGGAACACTCAAAAACTAAGAGCTCCAACTAATAGTTTTAAAGCCACCAAGAATCGAGACTTACACTTTATTTTGGAAAGAAAGGATCACTGGCTGATTTCCATTTCCCTGCTCGGAGACAACAATTGAATCTTTCAGACAATATTTGCCATTACTTTTGCTTGAACTGAGAGTTTCAGAAATATTAATGATAAGCATCTCTCTGCATTTGCACAATGGTGTGTGAAAATGAAAGGTAAGAATTCCTCTTAAAAATGCTTTCTTTGGCTACATTCTTTGGTCGATATGAATTGTGATCTATGATATAAAGGACACAATGGACATTATTATATAACTTAACCGTTGCTTCTGAAGCTGGATGGCATCCTTGTCACAATACTTAAAGTAAGAGATAGTAGTGATATTAAAAGATAGGTCAGGAACAATTGGAAGACGAAAAGCGTAGTATTAGAATTGTAAAAGCTTTGTGAAATTGCGGTTTTATAGTTTAAGTCTGAGTTGTCAAACTCATGCCATTTCTGAATCATTCTTTAGCATTACCATAAATCTCTGACTGCAATGAATAGTTTGTCCCGCAAAAAAATAAAAATGCAATGCTGTATGCTGAACATTGATATGGAGACCAAGTTCATGATAGAATTAACCAAAAGGACTCAGGACATAAGAAACAGTACAAGGAGTAGTTCTAGGAGGAGAAAAAAACAAAGTTGCTGGAAAAGTTAATCAGGTCTGGCAGCATCTGAGATGGAAGAAACAGAGTTAACATTTCAGGGCTGATGACCCTTCCTCAGAACTAATTCTAGGAGAGTTTGAGTTAAAGAGAAAGTCTGAATAGGCTGGGGCTTTTTCCCAGGTGTGTCAGAGGCTGAGAGCTGAATGTATAGAGGTTTATAAAATCATGAGGGGATAGAATGAAAAGCCATAGTCTTTTTCCTGCAGCGGGAGAGTCCAAAACTAGAGGACATAGGTTTAGGTGAGAGGGGAAAGATTTAAAAGGGACCTAACAGCAAACATTTTTTCACACAGAGGGTGGGGCCTGTATGGTAGAGCTGCCAGAGGAAGTGATGGAGGCTGGTATAATTTCAACATTTAAAAGGTATATGGATGGGAATATGAATAGGAAGAGTTTAGAGGGATATGGGCCAAATGCTGGAAAAAGGACTAGGTCAGGTCAGGATGTTTAGCCAGCACAGGCGAGTTGGACCTAAGGGTCTGTTTCCATGTTGCATGACTGTATAATATTATTTAAAACAATCATAGCTGACCTTCAACATCAACTCAATTTTCCCACCTAATCATAATATCATTTGATTCTATTAGAGTCAAAATATCTGTCCATTTCAGTTTTGAATACACTGTAAATTGGAACATAAACATAAATCTAGCGTAGGCCATTCCTTAGTGATATACTCCTTCGAAAGAAGAATTTTCTCCTCCTCTCCGTCCAAAATAATTGACCTTTTATCCTGAGACTGTGAGCTCATGTTTTAGATACCACAATCAGGAGACACAACCTCTCTGCAACAACTAACTCAAGTCACTTCAGAATCGTGCATCATAGAAACATTGAGTCATACAATGTGGAAAAAGCATTTCAACCCAGGTCTGCACCAATGTAACTAACCATTAAAGGCACACTAATATCAATTTCCTGCACTTGCCCCATATCCTTGAATGTTATCAAGTTTCACGTGCTCATCCAAATTGTGTTTAAAGGTTATAAGGTTCGTGGCCTTCCCTGCTCACCAGGCAATGTATTCCAGATTCCCACCATCCTCTGAGTGAAAAGATATTTTCTCAAATCCCGTCTGAGCCTCCTGCCCCTTACCCTAAATCTATGCCCCCTCATGACTGACCCGTCAACCCAGGAGAACAGCTTTTCCTACTCGCCCTATCTGTGCCCTTCATAATTTTATACACCTCAATCATGTCCATCCTCACTCCTCACTGCTCTGAAGTAAATAATCCAAGCAGATCTAGCCTCTCCTTAAAGATCCTTTTCTCCATCCCAGGCAACGTCGTGGTGAACCTCACCTGTACTCCCTCTAAAGCGATCCTTCCTGTAGAGACCAGAACTGCATGCTGTACTCAAGCTGTGGCCTAACCAGTGCCTCAATGGGTTCATCATTCATTCTTCTAAACTTTGGAGAATGCAGATTCAATTTACTCAGTCCCTGGTCACAGGATGACCCTCACATCCAGGAACTAATATTCACTGTAACTTTACCAATACAGGTTTATCCTTCCTTAAATATAGAGAGCAAAACAGTGTACAGTACTCCACCAAAAGCACTCACCAAAATTTTGCAAAATTGTAGCAAAACTTCCTTATTCTTGCAAACATGCGAACCTTCCCCATTCTCCGTACCAGATTACCCAAGTCCATTTGAATATCAACATTTACAAAGTTTATTCTCAGAACATAGAACAGTACAGCACAGAACAGGCACTTTGGCCCACGATGTTGTGCCAACCTATTATCCTACATTAAGATCAAACTACCCTACATTTTACTATCCTCCATGTTCCTATCCAAGAGTCGTTTGAAAGCGTCTAAAGTATCTGACTCCACTACCACTGCCGGCAGCGCATTCCATACGCCCACCACTCTCTGTGTGAAGAACCTACCTCTGACATCTCCCCTGTACCTTCCTCCAATCACTTTAAAATTATGCCTTCTCATAACAGTCATTTCCACCCTGGGAAAAAGTCTCTGACTATCCGTCCTATCTATGCCTCTCATCATCTTGCACACCCCTATCACATCACCTCTCATCCTTCTTTGCTCCAATAAAAAAAGCCCTAGCTCCCTCAACCTTCCCTCATAAGATCTGCCCTCCAGTCCAGGGAGCATCCTGGTAAATCTCCTCTGCACTCTCTCTAAAGCTTCACATCTTTGCAATAACAAGGTGACCAGAACTGAACACAATATTCCAAGTGTGGTCTAACCAGAGTTGTATAGAGCTGCAGCATAACCTCACGGCTCTTAAACTCAATTCCCCTGCCAGTGAAAGCTAACACACCATACGCCTTCTTTACAACCCTATCAACTTGGGTCGCAACTTTGAGGGATCTCTGGACATGGGCCCTAAGATTCCTCTGTACCTCCACACTGCCAAGAATCCTGCCATTAACCCTGTATTCTGCACTCAAATTCGACCTTCCAAAATGAATCACATTACACTTTTTCAGATTGAATTCCATCTGCCACTTCTTTCTCCAGCTCTGCATCCTGTCCATGTCCCGTTGCAACCTACAACAGCCCTCCACACTGTCCACAACTCCACAAACCTTTGTGTCATTTGCAAACTTACTAACCCACCCTTCCCCTTCCTCATTCAACTCATTTATAAAGATTACAAAGAGCAGAGGTCCCAACAGATCCCAGCGGAACACCACTGGTCACCGAGCTCCAGGCTGAATACTTTCCACCTACAACCACCCTCTGTCTTCTATTAGACAGCCAGTTTTGTATCCAGACAGCCAAATTTTCCTGAATCCCATGCCTCCTTACTTTCTGAATGACCCTACCATGGGGGACCTTATCAAATGCCTTGCTAAAATCCATATAAACCACATCCACTGCTTGACCTTCATCAGTGCGTCTTGTCACATCTTAAGATAATTCAATAAGGCTTGTGAGGCATGACCTGCCCCTCTCAAAGCCAAGCTGACAATTCTTCTTAAAATAAAACTGTATGCTGGTATTTATTCTTCACTCAAGCATCCTCCAATCTTTCCATGTCAAAGCCTACCCTTTGTTGAACATGATTAAGGCCATAATAGACAGATTGTTAGCTTCTCAGGAAATCAGGGGATATAGGGAGCAAGTGAGAAAGAGAACTAGAATCCAAAGATCAGCCAGATTATTATCAAGTCAAGGAGCAGGATTGAGTAGTCGAATGATCAAATCATATCATTATTTCATACAGGCATTTTCCTAGTGTGCCTCCTGGGTAATGTTAGATGTTTTGCCAATGGTCATTTCACAGCTAGCCAGGTGATTATGAGGCAGGGTCCTCACAGAAATCTATAAAATTCTAATAGGACTAGACAGGATAAATGTGGCAGGGATGTTCCTGATAACCAGAGAATCTAGAACCCAGGGGTCATCGTCTCAGGATGCACAGTAAGTCACTCTCTGAGTTCACCCCTGTGGACACCTCCTGATTTATTCTCTGTTCTACTGTATAATTACTGTTAGGGCACCTATTGATACTCCCATCAGTGTGTCCTTCTGCTTGTTATTTCTAATCTCCACTCACCTTTCAATGCAAGGTAATGTTTTGTTATTGTTCTAAATTCCTCAATCATTGAGAACACCCTTTCTGCATTGCCCAACACTGAATTCCCAAAGTATCAACATTAATGGGCCTACCAAGAGCCAATAATGTTACGGAACCAACCATAAAAATACTGCACTGACAAGAGCAGATCAGATCTAAGTCATCTCCTGACTCTCAAAATTTCATCATCTACAAGACACAAGTCAGAATGGAAGCCCTCCATTTGCCTGAGTAAATGTGGTTATAGCAAAACACAAAACACTTGACATAATCTGGGACAAGGCAGTCCTCTGACTAATGTTAACAGGAACTTCCCTCACCATCAATGCACAGTGGAACTGTACGTCCCATTTTCCAGATGCACTCCGCCAACTTCCAAATTACCCTTCAACGGCACCTTCCAAATCTGCAGCCACCATAGGCTGGAGGCACAGGGCAGAAGGTACTTGGGAACACCATCGCCTGCAAGATGCTTTCTGAGCCGCTGAACATCTGACTGGGATCACTGCTCCTTTGCAGCCAAACTTGTACTGAATCAGTTGGACTTGGGTGATTCAAAAAGGCCTTTACATCACCTTTTGAACTGCAGATAGGGACAGGTTTCAATGTTTGCATTAACCATGACTCTCACAATCTTGAATCAAATAAACAATCCACCTTCTTTTTTGAGGTGTTTATCCCAGCGTCCATCTATGCTATTTGCTTCAACCGCTTCGTGGGCTCAAATGTTCTAATCTGTGCCTTAAATGCTAAGTAAAAGTTACATTGAGGTTTACATGTTAAGTAAGCTCTGTAGCATTAATCTATATTAGCGTTTGGGTTAACTCTTACACTAACACTAATCCAAGGCAAGTTTAATCCTAACTTTGTCCCTAACCTTAACACAAACCCTCTTCATGTCCATAACCTTATCCCAAACCTAAATCTAACCTTGATTTTGTCCCTAACCCTAACCCCGTCCCTGTCCCTAACTCTGCCCATAGTCCTAACTGTAACCTTTACTGTAACCCTATCCTTAACCCTGTTTCTCATCTAAAATGTAACCCTAACCCTAACACTGTCCCTAATCCTCACCCTAATCTTGTCACTAACTCTATTCATAATCCTCTTTCTGTGCCCAACCCTAACCCCATCCCAAACCCTATCCCTAACCCTAATCATAAACCTGTCCTGAACCCTAACCCAAAACTGGTCCCTAACCGTAGCCCTGTCCCTAGTCCTAAACCTGTTCTGAATCCTAATCCTGTCCCTAACCCTAACTCTGACCCTGTCTCTGACACTAACCCTGTCCCTGACACTAACCCTGTCCCTGACACTAACTCCAACCCTGTCCCTATTAATAACCTGGTCCCTAATCCTAAACCTGTCCTCTACCCTAACTCTGTCTCTGTTTCTAATCTTAATTCTGTTTTTAACCCGAGCCCTATGTTTGACCTTAACCCAACCATCATGACCCTCCAGACTTATTTATACCTTCCAATATCGCTTCAAAAATAATACTGTGTCTGACCACAGGGTGTCACCAAGTTTCCTAATTTAAACATTATCACCATAAAACGAAAACAACATCTAGCCATTTGGAGAGAATTTAGAACATTTCTATGGAATTGTGGAGATTTTCATCATTAGAGTAAATTTATAATTGAATATCAATTGCACTTCAAGAAAGCTAAGTTAAGAATACAGGCTGTTCAACTTTTTACCTTTGCTTTGTATTTTTCTGCTCCGTACCAAGAGTCTGTACCTAGATGTCTTTGTACCTGCGATGACGCTGTAAGTGACAACTTGTAAACTTTTCATTGTACTTGTGTGAGTAAACGTGACAATAAGCCTCATTCAATTCAATTTGATCTTGTATAACTCAGCGATCTAGGGAGATTAATGAGCTGACTCCATATACCCACTTCACTCCATATCCCTCATTGCCCCTGGCTAACAAAAATCCAACAAGCGCAGTTTCCAAATTAACCGTCAATCCATCTTCAATTATCATTCTATGGGAGAGGGCTCCTTCTCTTATTTCTAGGATAAATCATTTGGTCTTGACTTCCCAGCTTGTGGAAATAGTACCTCTCAATGTACACCGATGTGTTTCTCTTCATTTCTGGAAAGCCCTGGCCAAATCACACTGGAACCTTCTAGATTCCAGAATATGTTGCCCCATTTTTGTTTTTAATCTCTCCTCCTATTTTGAACCATGGAAGCAGAAATTGTTCTGGTAAATATGCACTCCATTCCCTCAGAGTTTAACATATATTTCCTCTGGCAGGCGCCCAGGTGTTGCTCACTGTTGTCTACCCAGGGCTTTTTATAGTGTGGCACAACTTCCAACCTTTTGTGTTTATATATATATATAAAATTCTGTTCCAGAAATGTCAATGTCACTGGCTAGACCAGCATTTATCGCCCCTTCCCTAATTTCCCAGAGGACAGTTGTAGACCAGATTGGGAAGGGATGGCAGATTCCCTTCCCTAAAAATTACAAGTCACCCAGATGGGTCTTTTTTAACAACTCTTTAACAAGCTGCGGATATATGGTCACCATTCACAGTGAGGGACTAGAACCCATGTTACCATTCACGTATCATTACCACTACTTCACTGCTTCTCCAGAAGATGCTCCTTCTTCTGTTTTAGCCCTGTATCCCTATTTCCCATAGACTTTTGGGTTATTTTTTGTACCTATTAAAAACATTTTCAGGATCTAGATACCTGAATATTCATATAAGAAGGCTTAAGAAAGAGAAACATGAAAAGACCATTCATCCCCACCTGCTTTCTCCGCCATTTAATAGGATCATGGCTGCTCCAAAATTCCTCATGTCTACTTTTCTCCCCTTTCCCCATTAACTTTGATTCCTAAACTGATCAAGGACCTATCTACCTCAGCCCTACATATAATCAAGAACTGCCCCTGACAGCTCTTTTGTGGCAAGTAGTCCTAAAGAATCACAACCCTCTGAGAGCAAAGATTTCTTCTAATGGCAGTCAATGGGAGGTGATGGCCTCATTGAATTATCCCTGCCCTTATAATCCAGCAGCATAGCTAATATCCCAGGGACCCAGGTTCAAATCCTGCCATGGCAGATGGAGGAATTTGAATTCAATAAGAATTTGGAATTAAGAGTCTAATGATCAACACAAAATTCATTGTTGATTGTTGGGGAAAAGCCAATCAAATTCACTGATGTCCTTTAGGAAAGGAAACTGTCATTCTTATTCACCTCAAGAATGAATAAAGAAGACAAGTTATCTCATACTTCACTAACTTCTAATGTCTTCACTGTTTCTGCGAGGAATAAATATTTAGGTGAGAAAAATAATAAGGTCACGTCTTTCTCAGAAAATAAGAATGTTATTATCAAGGGTCATTGGGTGAAACTACATTTGGAGTTCTGAGCTCGGACCCCAAGTTCACGCCTTGACAGTGCAGCGATAACAAAACATCTAGTAAAGCAAATAGGACTCACTTGAATCTCAGTAAACCTGGTTTTAAGAATTATACCTGGCTTTCCACAGGAAAATATCAAGGCAAAAACATTTTGCAAGGCACTCACAAGAGAATACGGGACACTGATACAGATAAGGAGGTGTTAACACAGATGGCCAAAAGCTTAGTAAAGCAAGTAGGTTTTAAGCAGAAGTTTGCGGTTTGAGCGCTGGAGACAAACAGAGAATTTGGGAAAAAATGAAGCCCTACAATGGTGGAGTAAAGAAAATCTGGGATGTGAAAATAACCAGAACTGAAGCAGTGCCAACATTTCAGAACCACAAAGATTAGGCATGTGTAATTTTTATAGCTCCCCAACACTTTTCAGACAGGAGTTACAGTTCTCAAATCTCTGTGCAATTTTATTCACTGAATTGCTTCTAAAAGTATTGGATTATAATTTAGCAGCATTTTATACTCGTCTTTTTCTATGATGCAACATGAAGTGCACTTAGCTCAGTCAGCATTTATCATCCTGTGAACTGTGTGGCTAGCTAGGCTATTTCACAGGACAGTTATAAGTCACCCAACAAAAACAGAAGTTGCTTAAAATGCTTAGCAGGTGTGGAAGCATCTGTGAAGAAAAAAAGTCAGAACTGAGGAAGGATCACCGGACCTGAAACATTAATCGTGATCTTTTCCTCACAAATGCTGCCAGTAATGCTGAGCGTTTGCATCAACTTGGGCTTTTGTTATCTCTCCTGAATGGTCTGGCACTAATTCTCCGTCGATACCCCCGAGCTCTGGGATCCTAAATCAATAGAAATAGTTTGTCCTTAGCCACCCTGTCTTCTCCTGTTAATATTTTGAAGTCTTCAACCAGATCTCTCTTCCAAATTCTCAAGAAAAGAGGCCTAATTTGTCAAATCTCTCCTCATAACCCTGAAATCTAGGTATCATTCTTGTAAAACTGCTTTTCACTCCCTACAATGTCAGGCGATCCTTCCTAAGATGAGATGTGCATATGTGCTGACAGTACTCCAAGTGGGGTCTAACCATTTTTTTTCAAGGAATTCAAACCTAAATCATCTTTCACAGTGTGATTCCAACCTGTGTGCCCAGAGCCTTAATCTGTGGTTTGGGTTACTAGAGTAGTAACATATGAAACTATATCAATATTCACTCACTGCCACTGGTTCAAAATCCTGGAATCCAATCACTAAGGGTAAGTGGGGCTACCTACAGCACATGGACTGCAGTGATTCAAGAAGGAAGCTCACCACCACCTTCTCCAGAACAATAAGGATGGTCAATAAATGCTGGCCCAGCCCACCTCCCATGAATGCTTTTTCTTTAATCCTTCATTCCACTAATAGATCTAGGAACAGGTCATTTCTTTTCAGTGTTGATTGAGAGATGGAAATTGCCCAGAGCCATCAACAAGAACTGCCCTCCCCTTAAAGTAATACTGTGGGAGATTTCACAGCCACCTGAGGAAGCAATGCAGATTTAGCATCTAATCTGAAAAACAGATGTCGGACACTACCTTGCATTGGTGGGAATGAAGGCTGAGAACTGCTGCGTCCTTTCCCACCAATTCATAGCAATTCCACTGGGAATGCACGGAAATCATGGCAAGAACAACATGTATGTGAGGCTGACTTTACAGAGAATGCACAACAGCCTGACTGATGTTGCAGATGTTTCCAACAACAGCCTAAAATAACCACTGAAAAGAGAAAAGCAGAACTATGATGATTAACTGCCACAAGGAGGTGCTGTGATGTAGGAAGTAAGGTTAGAAGTAGGCCACACAGTGTCAAACTCTGAGATGGATTATGATCTCTGCTAATCTTTCACATCAAGTCCAGTGTTCCACTCTGCCCCTGTAAGATTCCTGATCCCTCCGTTGTACCCAGCATTTATTCCCCGAAGCTTGTTTCTGTTGCCGTTCCTGGCCCCAATAAAGGGCAGCCATATCAGTCCAATTTAGATAACAGGTTGGGGCAGGGGATGTTTATTTATATTGAGGGTGCCATATGAATGCAAATCACTGTTGTAGAGCAAACCCAACCCTGAGCACGTAGAAAAGTGAAAATATGAAAAAGAACGCAAAGAAAAACAAACTGCATGTTTCGCCGGGAAAGTCTCTCAGTAAAAATAAACTGTTTTCCACATTAACACCGAATGATGCAACTACATCTCCAAATGATATGGGGCAGTTCAGCACAGAAGGTTATCACATTTTATTTCTCTACTTTCTGACATATTCCTGCAATCTGTAATGCTGGACTTTTTTATTTCTCTATTTTTCTAATTTTTCTTTCCTCAGAGCTTGTGCTGAAGAATCTGTACCAAGGTACCTTGTAACTAAGATGGTGCCCTAAGTGGTGACTTGTAAACTTTTCGCTGTGTTCATTTGAGTACATGTGAAAATGAAGCTAATTCTATTCAATTCAATACGTTCCAGCAGGAAAAACACCAAAGAAGTTAAAAAAGCAAACGCTGACAGGTAAGCTGATAGAGATCTTTAAAATAAAGAATAGGTTCAGTAATTTATGTTTGTAAAATCTGTTTCCCTTTGTGATGGAGACTAAAACTTAGTGTCATTAAAGTAAGATTGTTACCAATAAATCTAACAAGGAATTCAGAATAACTTCATTCTGCTGAAAGTGGTTAGAATGTGGGACTCGAGCCCATAAGGCTAAGTTACATTGGACAGCTTGGATGCACTTAAGAGGAATCTAACTGGGCGGCACGGTGGCTCACTGGTTAGCACTGCTTCCTCCCAGCGCCAGGGACCTGGGTTTGATTCCTGCCTTGGTGACTGTCTGTGTGGAGTTTGCACATTCTCCCTGTGCCTGTGTGGGTTTCCTCTGGGTGCTCTGGTTTCCGCCCACAGTCTAAAGATGTGCAGTTTAGGTGGATTGGCCATGCTAAATTGCCCGTTGTGTTCAGGGATGAATAGATTTGGTAGGCTATAGGGGGATGGGTCTGGGTGGGATGCTCTGAGCTTCAATGCAGACTTGTTGGGCCAAAGGGCCAGTTTCCACACTGTAGGGAATCTAAGATGATCTAAATGAATGCATGAGAGAGAATAGGACAGACTGATATGCTGTCAGGGTTAGATGAAATAATGGCTTTTTATAAGTTAATAATTCTGAAGGGGTTAATTATGCATTGACTCCCTCACATTCTACTGATGCCACACACAGTGGGTGGCTGGAGGTGAGAACTTTTACTCAAGCTTTCAGGAAAGAGCATATCTATTTGTACCAGCTCCCTAAGGTCCTCTTCATTATGTAGTTGCACCCAGTGCTATAACATGTGCTTTGTTAATGCGAATTGGTTGTAACACAATTGACAAATAGTGGATGCTTTTAGGATAGTGCAAACGCACTGCTGTGCGATTTCCCTTTAACGCAATTTTCTGTAACGCAAGGTCACATAAGAATGCGTTATAGAAAAAACTACCTGTATGTAAGATCAGTGTCTCTTCCGTACATATTCGATGGTGATAAACTCTCTACTACTAATCACTAGACCCAAGGCAAAGCAAAGATCAAAGGAGAACTGATGGGAGCAAACAACCCTTACCCAGGATCAGGTACTGGCACAGGTGGAAATACCATTAGGTGCCAGCAGTTATCCGCTGGGGAAGACAGCGCAACTGGTAAAGGATTCGTGTGAAGTACAAACACTGGCATAGATCAGTTACACCAAATTGCCTGTTTCTGTGTTGTAAATTCTATGATTATTTAACAAGGTGAAACAACATTAGACCATATTGATCTCACCGAAGTGTTTTAAGAGATGAGAAGCAGGCCCAGCATCAATGGAGCAACAATTTTGGTACGTCTACTTTCACAATATCATTGCCTCAGTGCCGACCAAAAAATCAGGAATAATCTTTGACCCCAGTATTTTTGCCATACCACCCTTACCTGGAGAATAGGAAACATGCTGGGACGTTCTGTGGCCACGTCATTTCCTAGATCTTGCTGTATTTGTGGAGTTAGAAGAAGTGTCAATGTTTCATGTCATGAAATAACTGCACAGAGGCTGGTATCCTGTCACAAGTCACCCTTTATTTACATACTGGCTAGCTAGCTCAGAGTCAACCCCTAAAGTCTGGGCACTCTCTGGATCCCCTGTTTATATTTTTCAGTCAAGGTTCCCCTCATGGCCCAGATTAACAACCCCACTCAAGGATCTTGTAGTCAATAAGATCCACCTGGTTCCAATCACTACTCATCTTAACTGGGAAACGATAGAGGTACAGGAGGTTTCGAGTGAGCAACAGATTGAATAGTGTGGAAAAGAACAAAAGAGAGGATCTGTGGTAGGTTGAAGAACAGGAACGATTCAAATGACAAAAGGTTTCATTGTGCAAGACCAAAGGAAGATGTCGAGTTTTGGTAGAAGGTTGGCCACATACTTGGAGCGAAATAGCAAAACAGGAAGTTGGACAAGTTTGAAGAAAACGTTGAAGGTTGCTGGGATCAAAGATTATCCCTGAAATTTTGAAGAAACGATTAGAAATCCCACTATAAGGAAGAGGAGCATTTAGTGCATAAGAAATAGGAGCAGGAAAAGGCCATCTGGCTCCTGGACCCTGCTCCACCATTCAAAAAGATCATGGCTGATCTTTTCACAAACTTGGCTCAACTTACCTGCCCCCTCACCATAACCCTTAATTCCCTTACTGTTCAAAAATCCATCTATTTTTGCCTTAAAAAACATTCAACAACAGCAAACATTCACTTGCTGAAGGCAGTCAATTCTGGAAGAGACTTGACAGTGAACTAAGTACCAAAAGCAATAAACTGGGAATGCTGGAAATCTCAAATCAATTTTGCTTCAACTGCAGTTTCTTGCTCTCACAATTAGAAAGTAATTTGAGTACATTTAGCCACTTGTTTTTGTAAAACTGGAGTTGAATAAAAAGACAGGAGATTCAGGGAACTGACAGTCTGTGCCTTGTTTGCATTTGGTATGTTGATGGTTTTATTGGGTCTTGATGAAATACAGAGAAGACATGAATTTCCAAGGTCTGCTGAGCACAGATGGAGGAAAACGTTTAAATATACAGCCCCTTATCATTTATAAATCGCATCAAATTACATAAAACGTCATCTGGTCTCACTTGGCTTCTGAATGCAGCTGATGTTTAAAGGTCAGTTCATTTTAACATATTGAAGGAATACAGCTCGGGCTCCAGCGTTCACATCCCAGTACAGTACTTGGAAATAATCTTTCCAAAGAAGGTCATCAACGTTAATGGGTGAAGAGAACAACGATTTCAACAAAACATTGCGAGGTATTTAAGTTTTATCCTCTTATTTCTAAGAAAACTCCTGTAAGGTTCACGGATGGAAGTGCAACGAAACCAGTATGTGTTGCTTTTACAAGTCAATGTTTTTCTAAGCACATTTTCTACTTTAAAGGGCTTTATCGTTTGCTCAATCTTCTCAAGGCAGCTTGATCAGTATATATTCGTTCGCACATGCCATGTGCGTCTTTATTCCCATCCAGCTGTAAATTTGCATTTATTTCATCCTGAGCTCCAATTCATCAAAAGGCTCAAAAGAGAGTTTCAGAAAATTGCATTACAATTGTACAGAGAATTTCCACGAAACTGTCACTTTTGAACTTTTAGCTCTGAGTCAATGTGACGAATGGATTTATATCGGGTTTTTGCTCAGGCGCTGTGAATGTTTAGGCTCAATTTCTGGCCCAGTTCTGTTATGCAAGGGACTTTTGCAGCCCTCACTTTAACATTATTAACTCTTACAACAGATGAATAAATGCTAGGTAACAGAACAAGACTTTAAACCAGTACCCTCTCCGGCCTGTCAGCTGGATATGAAAGGTCCAGTAGCAATAGTTTTCAGAAGAGGCTAAGTGTTGGTTAACTCAGTATCTCTCAAGCAAAACCACTAAAAACCGATTTATGCGGTTACTAATCACTTTTGCTGCATTTTGAAATCTTTTCATGTGCAAATTGGCTGCTTTCACAACAGTGCCTACCATTTATAGAATCCTTACAGTTGGAAGCAGGCCATTCAGCCCACTCCAGCCCGAGAAGAGCATTCATACCAGACACACCGCCAATCCTATTTCTGTGATCCTGCATTTCCCATGGCTAACTTGCCTAACCCACACAACCCTGGACAGTACATGACAATTTCCATGTGCAGAACCCAGCCTGCACATCTTTGAAATACTAGGAACTGCAGATGCTGGAGATCTGAGATAACAAAGTGTAGAGCTGGACTAGACCTGAAACGTCCGCTCCACACCGTGTGTTTCTCTGCATGTCTTTGGGTGCAGGAGGTAACCAACGCAGACGGGGGGAGAACATGCTAACTCCACGCAGACAGACACCCAAGGGTGAAATTGAACCCAGTGCCAGCCACTGAGCCACCATGCCACCGCAAGAAATTGCAAGTCTATAAAGCACTTTGGGATATCCTGAGGTTGTGGAAGGGCCTATGCAAATGGACATCATTCTTTCCTCATACTGGGAGTTGCACATTCATTCCAAACCTCTGAATGCTCTGTCTCACCCACTTTTAATACCTGTACTGTGAAGATAGATAAGCTGCAGAGCTGGGCTGAGAGGTGGCAAATGGAGTTTAATGCAGACAAGTGTGAGGTGATGCACTTTGGTAGGAGTAACCAGAAGGCAACGTATAGGGCTAATGGTAAGATTCTTAGTAGTGTAGATGAGCAGAGAGATCTCGGTGTCCGTATACACAGATCCTTGAAAGTTGCCACCCAGATTGACAGGGCTGTTAAGAAGGCATACAGTGTTTTAGCTTTTATTAATAGAGGGATTGAGTTCCGGAACCAAGAGGTTATGGTGAGCTGTACAAAACTCTGGTGCGGCTGCACTTGGAGTATTGTGTACAGTTCTGGTTACCGCATTATAAGAAGGATGTGGAAGCTTTGGAAAGGGTGCAGAGGACATTTACTAGGATGTTGCCTGGTATGGAGGGAAGGTCTTACGAGGAAAGGCTGAGGGACTTGAGGCTGTTTTCATTAGAGAGAAGAAGGTTGAGAGGTGACTTAATTGAAACATATAAAATAATCAGAGGGTTAGATAGGCTGGATAGGGAGAGCCATTTTCCTGGGATGGTGACGGCGAGCACGAGGGGGCACAGCTTTAAATTGAGGGGTGAAAGATATAGGACAGATGTCAGAGGTAGTTTCTTTACTCGGAGAGTAGTAAGGGAATGGAACGCTTTGCCTGCAACGGTAGTAGATTCGCCAACTTTAGGTACATTTAAGTCGTCATTGGATAAGCATATGGACGTACATGGAATAGTGTAGGTTAGATGGGCTTCAGAACGGTATGACAGGTTGGCACAACATCGGAGCCAAAGGGCCTGTACTGTGCTGTAATGTTCTATGTTCTATGTTCTATGTTCTATGATATACAAATTCCTTATTACGCTGCCTGTGCAGGTAATGTGCAACAAATGCATCCAAACTAACAGTTCTTATTCACTGCAAAAATTACCCAGCTGGTAAGATGAGGCAGTGACCTAATGGTATTGTTGCTAAACTTAATTAACCAAAGACTCTGCGAATGTCTTGATGATCCAGGTTCAAATCCCGTCATGGCAGGAGTTGAGATTTGGATTCAAATTTTCAAAAAGAATCTGGAATTGAAAGTCTAATGATAACCATGAACCTATTGTTGATTGTCAGGAAAGATGCATCTGGTTCACAAATGCCTTTTATGGAAGGATACTGCAATCCTGGTTTGGCTACGGGTGGTTGACTTTTAACTGCCCTATGGACAATTAAGGAATAGGCAATAAATGCTGACCTAGCCAGTGACACCCACATCTCACAAATTAATATAAAAAATGTCATGTGGTCCCTTTCCTTCATGCTGTGCCCTTACTATGTTGCAATCAGAACATGTCCTTCAATCTTTCTCAATCTAATTTTTCCCCTGTGAACTCAAACGCATTTAAGTCCTTATCTTCATCTTTCTGTCCTTCCTCCAGTAATCTCCAGGGTTTTAAAATGCACAGTAGATTTCCTGATTTATAACTCTTCCCTGTTTCTACCACCCTCTCCCTCTCCAGCCTCGGTGCCTGCTTTGTATCTCCTGACCCTTTCACCTTGACATCTCAGTCATGTTTAGAAAGAAATGCTGCTGCCGTCATCTGGGGCTCTGTCGCAAGACGATTGCTGTGAGGCCACAACAGTAAATCCCAGTCACCATGCTTCTTGGAAAGGTTTTCCGCACTATAGGATTCATCAGTGAACATATTTGAATGCATGATTGAATTATTCCCTCGCACAAAGCCTGATCAAACAAATTATCCTCATTGATGCCTCTTCCGGCCAGTAATGTGCTGCTTGTCTTTATATCACACCAACTGCAATTGTTCTTCACACAATGCAGAAACAGGCCACTCAGCCCACCTCTCTTCACCTTGCGACAACACATCCTTCTATTAGAGTCATAGAGACATCCAACATGGAAATAGACCCTTCAGTCCAACTAGTCTATGTGGTCATAATCCCAAACTAAACTAGGCCCACCTGCCTGTGCTTGGCCCATATCCTGCCAAATATTTCTTATTCATAACTTAACTGTATGTCTCCTAAACATTGTAACTATACCCACATCCACCACTTCCTCTGGAAGCTCATTCCACACACGAACCACTCCCTGTGCTCTTTGTCTTTCTTTTAAGTCTTCCTTATTTATGCCCCCTAGTGTTGAAATTCCCCCACCCCTGGCAAAAGACATTGGCTGTTCGCCTTTTCTAAACCTGTCATGATTTTATAAACCTCTGCAAGGTCGCCCCTCAACTTCCTAAGCTCCAGTGGAAAAATGTCCCAGCCTATTCAGCTTCTTCTTGTAACTCAATTTTTTTTTAATCCCTGACATGTTTATGTAGTTTTTAGTGAAGAACGCACATACAATTTACCTCAATTGTTCTATCTGGCGTCAAGTTCCACATGCAGCCACACTCTGCTAAAGACGTTTCTACTGAATTCAACAATTTATTTGTGACTCTGTTACATTTATGGATTCCAGCTTGGATATTTCTTTCCTTGAAACTGTGACCATAGGCGACTGGATCTTCAGACTCAAAATTGCTGCAAGATCATTTTCCCACTCAACATGAAACCCTTAAAATGACAAATAAAAGAGATTACCATTCAGTGCCGTTGGTTTCGCAATCAAACTCAGTTCTTAAATCCTTTCACACAATGTTACTTATGGAAGTGGTAAATCATGCTGTGTAATTTGGTATGAAGTTCATATGCTGTTGAGATAGTTATGATCATGTTGAACAATGGAGTCAGCTTAATGGGCTGAATGGCCTATTCTGTTTTTATTTCTTTTAAACATTGTTATTATTTGAGCACCTGAGTTCTAAAATGAAGAAAAGTTTGATTTTTTTTTGTTTTCAGTCCTGTGAAAGTCTCACTTTTTTTTTAAAAAGATCAGAACGTCATGTGGAACGCTGATGTCAAAACAGCTCTTGAAAGAGGCCATGACATTTTAGCTAAATGACCCAGCATGCCATGTGGGGAGATAATTGTTTGCCAATTTCAGCTTTACAACTCAGAGAGTATGGGGTGCAGAATCAATCTCATTTCAGAGAGGGAAGTCCATAACAGCAGAGGTGCCGTTATTAGCAGTCTCCAGGCAGACAGGATTGGGAAGAGGTCCTGAGCTGCTTGGAAGTCTTTGGAAACTCGGGAAGCAGAAGGCGGTGACAGAGGTATAGACAACCTACAAAACTGTTGAAGACGGGAATCTAAGGAGCCCATGTTGAGTAATAATGAGTTAACAGCTTGTTTTAAGGGTCCCGGGGAAAGATATGAACTGGAAAAATTAGTATTTATTGAATGTGCAGAAATTTGCTGAAAGAAAGCTAACTAAAGCCGTGCCAGCTGAGCAAGAAGATTTATTGCAGAGATAGAAGTGAAAAACTCTGCACTAAAGTTTAAATATCTGTAAGGACATTGCTAGGGTAAAAAAAGATGAATCTTTTTTGAGATTGCTAAAACAGTTTGTGTTAAGTGTAATAGAGATCATGTTTTTTTCTGTTGTGTATTAAACTTATATTTTTGTTCATCGAAAATACTTTAGCAGCCTCTTGTGAATAAGCTCATAAGAATTACCTTCATAGTGAACAGGACAATTCCAAAAGGATTTCTGAAGATGGATCTAGGCCCGAAACGTCAGCCTTCCTGCTCCTCTGATGCTGCCTGGCCTGCTGTGTTCATCCAGCTCTACACCTTGTTATCTCGAATTCCAAAAGGTGCTAGTTTCTGTGGCAGACACCTCCACCACCACCATTGACCACAACATATCACAAGCATGGCACTGGAAGGTGGGATTCAAAATTAATGATGGGAGCAGTGGAAGGGTGCTTGAGGAATGTGGCCGTGGCTAACCGAGGGAACTCCTCAATGAAACTGCCCAAAGTAACACAGTCAAAATATGGGTACTTTCAACCTTCTGTCTCCCCTTTTTCACTCAGCGAGTAGTTTAGGGGATGGAATGTGGTGCCTGGAAATGTGGTGGAGGCAGGTTCAATTGAGACATTCAAGAGGGGCATTAGATGGTTACTTGAAGAGAAATAGTGCGCAGGGATATGGGGGTAAAGAAAGAAATTGACACCAGGTAATGATGCTGATTTGAAGAGCCTGTGCAGACACAATGGGCAAATGGCCTCATTCTGCACTCAAACATCCTTCACACGCACAATGTAGAAATGTAGCTCAAATTTAAAGCTATATAAGATTATTCCTACTTCAGATCCCCAGCTTTCAAATAATGATGATATATCGTGACCCTTCATCACATTATCCTTCAACCAACATCAATAAAAAGATTTTATCTGGTCATTATCACATTGCGGTTTTGGGATCTTCCTGTACACAAACTGACTGTCACAACTCCTGCATTCAATCAGTGACAACTTCTCAAAACGTATTGTCATCTTGAAAGATGTTATATTTGTGCAAGTCATTGTTCTTACTAAAACAAAAGCAAATTATTGAAGATGCTGGAAATCTGAAGTAAAAAAAGGGGAGACTCAGCAGGGCTGGCAACATCTGTGGGGAGTGGAAATGTTGACTTCAAAATGACTCTTCTTCGGGACTTAAGGTAGAAGTGGAAAAATGATGGATTTTACACTATAGAAAACAAGTCTTCCCAGCTTTATTTTTTTATTGTCCTTTATATTGCTGTGTATACAACTCAGACTTGTAACATCCCTTCTAAAAATGTTCATTTCACTGTAATCCCAGTTGATGGGTATAATTCAGATCCCAGAGCGAAATCTGACCTGATAGATTAATGTGTTGTTTTTGCAATTTGGCTACCATGGAGGCCAGTCACCGAATGTATTCACAAGAGGCTGGCAATATAATCTTAGTTTATTAGTTCAATGAATAAAGGAATAGGGAAAAAAAAACAAAGCTAAATATGTAACAACTCAGTAAGTTCTTACCAATAAACAGTGAAAAGAAAGGTTTAAGAGGTAACAAGGTCTAGGCCTGAAACGTCAGCTTTCCTGCTCCTAAGATGCTGCTTGGCCTGCTGTGTTCATCCAGCTCCACACCTTGTTATCTCAGATTCTCCAGCATCTGCAGTTCCCATTATCTCCAAAAGAAAGGTTCAAGCCTTTTTCTAAGCAAAGTTCTTTAGAGATTCTCAACGCTCATGTTTACGGACACCCACAACTGCTTAGAATATTCACTCATGCAGAAACATACATGTTCATGAATCCAGACACATCATCATCACATACACATGTCTTCACATACAAGTATCGCTCTGCACATGCACATTGAAGTGTATGCACTTTTGAAGCAGGGTTTAGTGGCAGAGAATCATGATGTGGGAGGGAAGAAACAGAGGAGAGTTGGAGAGTCAGAGTTGCGGGGAGAGTCCCCCTCTCCCAAAATCTCTCCACCTCTAAATTCACCCTATGGCTGTTTGCCCCTCTGCTGAAACAAACCCCCTGCCTCTCCTGCACACTGCTCCCTGCCTCACAGTTCTCCTAAGCTTTCTCCTGCTCTCCCGATCCGGGAGTTCCAATTCCTTCCTCCCCAAGATTCCGATTCCCTTCTCCTCCCAGGCTCCAATACGCCCTTCCTCCCCTCCCAGGCTCCAACCATCCCCTTCTCCGGGCCTATCGAAACTGATTTATATGCTCATTTGCAGGTTTAGACGTCACATCGCATGCATTCACTGATGTCAGCAATCACAGCCAGTGAAGTATCATTACTATTCTTCACTAAAAAAATTTTAACTCAGTTGACAAGACTACGAGTAGTGTCCTTTTGACAAATTGCTGTACATTTACCAGGCATGACTCACTTCTTTAATGTCTCATCCCCATGACACATAAACTAACTCATTGACATTTTTCACTGAATTCTAAGAAAAAACTCAGGGTCAACCCTTCAGCCCCTCACAAAGTAGCTTGTATTGTAATTTAACTTAAATTGCGTGATTTTTTGCTGTTTTGATGTTATGCTAAAAAGCATGTTACTGACCTTCTAAATAAACAAGTCACTGCCACAAAACTAAAATAAAACTCTACATTAAAACCCAAAACAAATATAAAAACATTTCAACTTTCACCAAGCTTGTTTAAGTTTAGCAATGCATTCAATTATCACCATGGTAGTTACTCGAGACACAATCCATTAACAAGACCTTTAATAACCCCCAGTCAAACTACATCGAAGTTGTTCCTCATAAATCATAAAGAGCAAATATTGATATGTTGTGTGTTATCTTTCCAAATATAACTAAGAGAGATTCAAAAGGGGTGAGTCATGCAAGTCAATCTCCTTGATTTGCAAACATGTAATCAGATTCAGAGTGAGGGAGAACATCCAAAGAAAACGGGCCCAAACCAGTTATTTTTGGCAAAATAGAGTAAAGCCATGCCAAGTGCCTCATTACCACCAGTACATGTCACCAAAATGCACACACACAAATTAACCCTTTTGAGTACAAAATGTACACTTTGGATTGCTCCTTAATTTGTTTTTGTTAAGTAAGAAGCTAAAGGTGTGGAGACCTGGAGATTGAGAAAAAGGGCCTCTCAATAGAGATAATGCCATCCATTAGTACTCTGTCAATGTAAGATCAGAATTCCAATTACTGTCAGGTATGGAGATTTAGCAGCATGTGGTAACCAAGGTTAATAACAGCATTTAATTCAATGCTGTTAAAATAATATTTGTGAAGTGTAAGCACTTCTTGGGAACATTATCAGACAAGTTCAAGCCGAAGATGACATGCTTAGGATAATTGACTAAATCCTCGTTCGAAGAGTTGGGTTTTACAGAGCATCCCACAACCAGAGAGAATTGTGGAAAGGTTCCAGGAGGCCACCCTGAAGCATAGTCCCAGGCAGGTGAAGGCATCAGTACATTGATGGGAGACAGGAAATGGGAGTAAGTGGCCAGAATTGGAGGAACATAGAGATCTTGGAAGGCTGGAGGTGACCACAGAAATAGGGAGGAAGGCTTTAAAGATCATTAAACACAAGGATAGGAATTTAAACATTATAAGTGAGTGGAGGGGTGACAGGTAGGACTCAGGGCAAACTTGGACATAAGAAATAGAATTTCAAATGCTCTCTAGCTTTCAGGGAGGTGAAAGATGGGAGGCTAACCAGGAGAGTGTTGGAATAATCCAGTCTGAATATTACCCAGGGAATGATCATTGAGTACCTCAAGCCTAGTCCACCCTTCAGTAAGACAAGATCACTGCGTCCACACCGCCTTCCCATGTTATCCCCATAACCTGCAATTCCACATATCTATCAATCTGTATCCTGAGTACACTGAATGATTGAGAGTCCACAGCACTCGGAGTTTAAGACTTCCAAAGATTCATCACCCTCTGCGTGAGGGCATTCCTCCTCCCCTCAATCTAAAATGATTTACCAATTATTCCAAGACTAGTTCTAGAACCACCTTACCTCATTTCCTGCCACAGCCAAGGAAAACCTCTTTCTCGCATCTGCACTGTTGAACCCCCTTATAAGGCACAGACCTGGGTTACAAGCAGATGGAGGAACAGAAATGCCTGAGTGTGCAGATGTCTGGAAAATGTATAGGGAATTTGTCTGGAAAAGTTGTTAGCATAGCATAAACAGGGGGAAGTGAAGTGAGAGATCTTAGTGTGCTAGTACACTGGCCCCTAAAGGTGAGAGTACAGCTAGATGAAGTTGTAAAGAAGGCACAAGGAATGCTGTCCTTCATTGGCAGAGGTATAGAATGCAAAAGTAGAGCTATAATGATAAATCTGGATAAGACACTGGTGAGGCCGCAAGTGGAGTATTGTGTGCAGTTCTAGTCACCACATTACAGGAAGGATGTAATTGCTCTCGGAGGGTGTGCGGAGGAGATTTACTAGATTGGAGCCAAGGCTGGAGAACTGTAACTACGAGGAGAGATTGGAGAGTTTGGAATTGTTTTCCTTTGGAACAGAGAAGTCTGAGGGATGAGATGGCTGAAGTATACAAAATTGTGATGGGTAGGGATAGACAGAAGGAGCTTGTTTCCCTTGGCAGAGACTCCAAAAACCTGGGGCCATAGATTCAAGCTGAGTGGCAGAAGGATTAGAGGGAAAAAACATCTTAATGCAGGGGGTGGTGGGCACCTGGAATTCACTGTCTGAATTGATGAGTTGAAAAGACCATAAACTCTTTTAAAAGTATCTTGATTTGTACCGTAAGTACTGTAAGTTGTGAGGCAATGGGCCGAGTGCAGGAAGATGGGATTAGAAAGGGGTCCTGGGTGTCTTGGGATTGAAATAGACAAGATGAGCTGAGCAGCATCCTTCTGAGTTTCATTTCTATGGTTCTATGCTTTTGTGTAAGTGTAAAGAAGCAGATTTGAGGGTTTGAGTCAGCACTGAGATAGCAATACAGCTGGTTCATCCTTAGATTTTGGAGCTACCATTTAGGGTATAGAATATAACAAAATTAACAGCAGAAGAGAAGGAGAGAAGTTTCAGACAGGTGACAAGAAACAAAAGTAATGAACAGGGTACCAAGAAGCACTGTATTCTTTTTCTAAACAACTTAACGTTCTTTAAAAGAAATTTGACAAACGAGACATAGAACCCTTCAGCAAAGAATCCCTGCAGTGCAGAAACAGGCCATTCAGCCCACCCCAACCTTCCAAAGAGCATCCCATCCAGACCCACTCCCCTACACCATTCCTATGGGTAGTCTACGCAGTCTGCACACTATGGGGCAATTTTGCATGGCCAATCTACCTAACTCTCACATCTTTGTACTGTGGGAGGACACTAGATGAGGCCCATGCAAACACAGGGAGAATGCATAAATTCCTCACAGACAAATCACCCAGGGTGGAATTGAACCCAGGTCCCTGGAGCTGAGAGGCAGCAGTGCTACCCACTGAGCCACCGTGCCACTCACCAGCAGGAGTTAATTATTTATGATATAAATTTTATTCTGTGATTTACTCCTTCAACTTCTGCAGCAGATCTGAGATGCAGGAATAAATATCCTGAACGAATATGAAGTTATTTATAGAGACAATGGGAACTGCAAATGCTAGACCCTTCATCAGAAACGTCAACTTTTGTGCTCCTGTGATGCTGCTTGGCCTGCTGTGTTCACCCAGCTCCACACTTAGTTATCATGAAGTTATTCATAACTCGGTTTCACCTAATCCCTGTGAATAAACTACTAAATTGAGGGGGAAAGAAATAATTCTTATAAAAGAACATAGAACATAGAACCGTACAACACAGTACAGGCTCTTCAGCCCACAATGTTGTGCCAACCTATTATCCTACTAAAATCAATATACCCTGCATACCCTCCATTTCACTATCCTCAATGTGCCTATCCACGAGTTGCTTAAAAATCTCTAAAGTATCTGACTCCACTATCACTGCCGGCAGCACATTCCACACACCCACCTGTCTCTGTGTGAAGAACCTACCTCTGACATCTTCCCTATACTTTCCTCCAATCACCTCAAGATTATGCCCCCTCGTAATAGTCATTTCCTCCCTGGGAAAAAAAAACTCTCTGACTACCCACTCTATCGATGCCTCTCATCATCCTATACACATCTATCAAGTCACATCTCATCCTTCCTCACTCCAATGAAAAAAACCCTAGCTCCTCAATCTATCCGCATAAGGTCTGCCCTCCAGTCCGGGCAGTATCCTGGTAAATCTCCTCTGCACCCTCTCTAAAGCTTCCACATCCTTCCTGTAATGAGGTGACCAGAAATGAAAACAACTGGAGAGAGGCAAATGTAATTCCTCTCTTCAAGAAAGGAAATAGGGAAATCCCCGACAATTACAGACCAGTAAGTCTCACGTCTGTCGTCTGCAAGGTGTTAGAAAGGATTCTGAGGGATAGGATTTCTGACCATCTGGAAGAGCATGGCTTGATTAAATGCAGTCAACACGGCTTTGTGAGGGGCAGGTCATGCCTCACAAACCTTATCGAGTTCTTTGAGGATGTGACTAGAAAAGTTGATGAGGGTCGAGCTGTGGATGTGGTGTATATGGACTTCAGCAAGGCATTTGATAAGGTTCCCCATGGTAGGCTCATTCAGAAGGTCGGGAGGAATGGGATACAGGGGAACTTAGCTGTCTGGATACAGAATTGGCTGGCCAACAGAAGACAGCGAGTGGTAATAGAAGGAAAATATTCTGCCTGGAAGTCAGTGGTGAGTGGTGTTCCACAGGGCTCTGTCCTTAGGCCTCTACTGTTTGTAATTATTATTAATGACTTGGATGGGGGGATTGAAGGATGGGTCAGCAAGTTTGCAGACGTCATGAAGGTTGGAGGTGTTGTTGACAGTATAGAGGGCTGTTGTAGGCTGCAGCGCAACATTGACAGGATGCAGAGATGGGCTGAGAGGTGGCAGATGGAGTTCAACCTGGATAAATGCGATGTGATGCATTTTGGAAGGTCGAATTTGAAAGCTGAGTACGGGTTAAGGTTAGGATTCTTGGCAGTGTGGAGGAACAGAGGGATCTTGGTGTGCAGATACATAGATCCCTTAAAATGGCCACCCAAGTGGACAGGGTTGTTAAGAAAGCATATGGTGTTTTGGCTTTCATTAACAGGGGGGTTGAGTTTAAGAGTCGTGAGATCTTGTTGCAGCTCTATAAAACTTTGGTTAGACCGTACTTGGAATACTGCGTCCAGTTCTGGTCGCCGTATTATAGGAAAGATGTGGATGCTTTGGAGAGGGTTCAGAGGAGGTTTACCAGGATGCTGCCTGGACTGGAGGGCTTATGTTATGAAGAGAGGTTGACTGAGTTCGGACTTTTTTCATTGGAGAAAAGGAGGAGGAGAGGGGACCTAATTGAGGTATACAAGATAATGAGAGGCATAGATAGAGTTGATAGCCAGAGACTATTTCCCAGGGCAGAAATGGCTAACACGAGGGGTCATAGTTTTAAGCTGGTTGGAGGAAAGTATAGAGGGGATGTCAGAGGCGGGTTCTTTACACAGAGAGTTGTGAGAGCATGGAACACGTTGCCAGCAGCAGTTGTGGAAGCAAGGTCATTGGGGTCATTTAAGAGACTGCTGGACATGCATATGGTCACAGAAATTTGAGGGTGCATACATGAGGATCAATGGTCGGCACAACATCGTGGGCTGAAGGGCCTGTTCTGTGCTGTACTGTTCTATGTTCTATATTCCAGGTGTGATCTCATCAGAGTTTTATAGAGCTGCAGCATAACCTCACAGCTCTTCAACTCAATTCCCCTGCCAGTGAAAGCCAACACACCATACGCCTTCTTTACAACCCTATCAACTTGGGTAGCAATTTTGAGGGATCTATGGACATGGACCCCAAAATCCCTCTGTTCTTCCACACTGCCGAGAATCCTGCCATTAACCCTATATTCTGTATTCAAATTCGAACTTCCAAAATGAATCACTTCATACTTTTCTTGGTTGAATTCAATCTGCAATTTCTTTGCCAAGCTCTGAATCCTGTTAATGTCCCATTACTACCTACAACAACCCTCTGCTGTCCACAACTCCACCAACATTTATGTCATCTGCAAACATACTAACCCACCCTTCCACTTCCTCATCCAACTCATTTATAAAGATTACAAAAAGCAGGGGTCCCAACAGATCCCAGCGGAACACCACTGGTCACCGAGCTCCAGGCTGAATACTTTCCATCTGCAACCACCCTCTGTCTTCTATTGGACAGCCAGTTTTGTATCCAGACAGCCAAATTTTCCTGAATCCCACGCCTCCTTACTTTCTGAATGACCCTACCATGGGGGACCTTATCAAATGCCTTGCCAAAATCCATATACACCACATCCACTGCTTGACCTTCATCTTGTCACATCTTCAAAGAATTCACTAAGGCTTGTGAGGCATGACCTGCCCCTTTCAAAGCCAAGCTGACTTTTCTAATCAAACTGTGCTTTTCCAAATAATCATAAATACTATCTCTCAGAATCCTCTCCAATAATTTGCCCACCACAGAAGTAAGATTAACAGGTCTAAAATTTCCAGGGTTATCCCTATTCCCTTTTTTGAACAAGGGAATGAGATTTGCCAGCCTCCAATCATCTGTTACTACTCCAGTGGGCAGTGAGGATGCAAAGATCATTGCCAAACGGCAGCATTCTCTTCCCTGACTTCCCATAGTAACCGTGGGTATACCCCATCTGGCCCAGGGGACTTACTTATCCTCATGTTTTTCAAAATTTCTAGCACATCCTCCTTCCTAGCATCAACCTGTTTGAGCATATCAGAGATAATGGGAACTGCAAATGCTGGAGAATTCCAAGATAATAAAATGTGAGGCTGGATGAACACAGCAGGCCAAGCGGCATCTCAGGAGCACAAAAGCTGACGTTTTGGGCCTAGACCCTTCATTAGGCCCGAAACGTCAGCTTTTGTGCTCCTGAGATGCTGCTTGGCCTGCTGTGTTCATCCAGCCTCACATTTTATTATCTCTGAGCATATCAGCCTGTTTCATGCTGTCCTCACAAATGTCAAGGTCCCTCTCACTCGTGTACTGAAGCAAGGTATTCATTAAGGACCTCCCCTACTTCTTCTACTGCACACACAAGTTCCCTCCACTATCCCTGATTGACCCTACCTTCAATCTGACCATCCTCTTGTTCCACATTTAAGTATAGAACACCTTGGGGTTTTCCTTGATCCTACCTGCCAAGATTTTCGCATACCCCCTTCTTGCTCTCCTAAGTACATTCTTTAATTCCTTCCAGGCTACCTTGTAGACCTTTAGAGCCCTGTCTGATCCTTGCTTCCTCAACCTTAAGTAAACTTCCTTCTTCCTCTTGAGTAGGTATCCAACATGTCTTGTCATCCAAGGTTCCTTCACCTTACCATCTTTACCTTGCCTCAGTGGGACAAGCCTATCCAGTACCTAGCAACTGAGATAATGGGAACTGCAGATGCTGGAGAATCTGAGATAACAAAGTGTGGAGCTGGATGAGCACAGCAGGCCAAGCAGCATCTCAGGAGCACAAAAGCTGACGTTTTGGGCCTAGAACCTTCATCAGAGAGCTTTTCTGATGAAGGATCTAGGCCTGAAACGTCAGCTTTTGTGCTCCTAAGATGCTGCTTGGCCTGCTGTGCTCATCCAGCTCCACACTTTGTTATCTCAGGACCTAGCAACTGCTCCCTAAACAACCTCCACATTTCTATCATGCATTTCCCTGAGAACATCTGATCCCAGTTGGTGCTCCATAGCTCTTGACTAATGGCATTATAATTCCCCCTCCTGTAGTTAAATACTTACCCAACCAACTGCTGCTGTCCCTCTCCATGTTTATAGTAAAGGTCAGGGAGTTGTGATCACTATCACCGAAATGTTCTCCCACCAAGAGATCTGACACCTGGCCTGGTTGGTTGCCAAGCACCAAATCCAATATGGCCTTCCCTCTAGTGAGCCTATCTACATATTGAGACAGAAATCTTTCCTGGACACACCTGACAAAATCTAAATATAAAAGTTTATTTCTTGGCTCGCGCTCTCACCACTCCCGCCACTCGAATCAAGTAGACCAATCTGCGTTTATGCTACAGTAACAATTTTTCCAGACAAATTCTCTATATATTTTCCAGACATCTGGATTCAACTGAGGCCTTTTATTTCCAGAACCTCCAACTCTTCGGAACCAGTGGGAAAGGATATTATTGATGTATTCGCATATGTTAAAGCTCAAAATCAGTATTTATGATAATTGGAAGCCCTTCTGTTGTATTTAAAGAAGTATTGTTAGAATCAGTTTAGAAAACACTGAAAGAGACCTTAGAATCTGTGCTGACTCTTCCAGCAAATATCAATGTTTTATCATTTTTTTGCCCTTATCCCTGTAATTTTAATTCCATTAAATGTTTAACCAATTACCTTGAAAGTTACTACTGAATCTGTAGCTATCACCGTATTAGGCAGTTTATTCCAAACCTTAACCACTCATCATGTAAAAGGGCTTCTGTGGGTGAAGTCAGCAAAAGACACAGGCACATTCCTTGGTCAAGAAAGACCCAGGCTGAGCAAGATCAACTTTAGAAGTTCTCTTGTAGGTATCTCTTTTTGGAGAACTGGGACAGTGTGGGGGCATTGATTGGGAAGTTGGAAGGGGGAGTGTATCCAAGTGGCCTTTTTCTTCTTCAGACCTATAGAATGACTCATAATCCTCATAGCACCAAGAAAGCAAACAAAACAATCATTCCTAGGCCTCAATATGGGCTACCCTTTGTCCTCATCTGACAGTAACCCATGACAACTTCCCACTCAGGCCACGCAGATTAAATTTCAATTTCAATTTCAACTTTAAATTTCAAATATCCTCATAGCACATTGTCAGTGCTGCATCTGAAACTTCTAACCACTTGATGAATCCTATGTATTCAGCGGTTTTGCTGTTACCTGATTTATCTCAAAGCAATGGAGAGATGATGCCGGCACTAAATCCCAGCAGATTTATTGGTCATTCTTTGAAGTACCTCGGGAATTTCTTACACACACCTCTCCACAGTCATATATAACACAGAGGGGAGCTGAGATAGTAGGAACTGCAGATGCTAGAGAATCTGAGATAACAAGGTGTGGAGCTGGATGAACACAGCAGGCCAGGAAGCATTGGAGGAGCAGGAAAGCCAATGTTTCAGGTCTGGAGCCTTCTTCAGAAATGGAGGGGAAAGGGACTCTGAAATAAATACAGAGATGGAGGGAGCCGGATGGAAGGTGGATAAAGGAGCAGATAGGTGGAGAGGAGACGGACAGGTAAAGAAGGCGGGGATGGAGCCAGTAAAGGTGAGTGCAGGTGGGGCGTTAGGATGGGGACTGGTCAGTTGAGGGAATTTGGACAGGTCAAGGAGGCGGGGATGAGGTTAGTAGGTAGGAAGTGGGGGTGGGGGTTGGTCAGTGAGGTGGGAGATGCAGATAGTTAGGAGAATAGACGGACATGTCAAGGAGGCGGGACTAGCTGGGCTGGCCTTGGGATGAGGCTGGGGGTGGGGAGATTTTGAAGCTTGTGAAGTCCACATTGAGACTATTGGGCTGCAGGATTCCAAAGTGGAATATGAGGGGTGTTCCTCCAGCCTTCGGGTGGCATTGTTGTGGCACTGGAGGAGGCCCAGGAGTGGGAGGGGGAGTTGAAGTGGTTCACAACTGGGAGGTGTTGTTGTTGTCACGAACTGAGTGTAGGAGCTCCACAAAGTGGTGTCCAAGCCTCCGCTTGGTTTCCCCAATGTAGAGGAAGCCACATCGGGAACAGCGGATACAGTACACCACATTAGCAGATGTGCAGGTGAATGTCTATTTAATGTGGAAGGTTTTTTTGGGGCTTGGGATGGAGATGAGGGGGGAGGTGTAGGTTCAAGTGTAACACTTCAAAAGCTTTTCTGATGAAGGGTCTAGGCCCGAAACGTCAGCTTTCCTGCTCCTAAGATGCTGCTTGGCCTGCCATGTTTGTCCAGCTCCACGCTTTATTATCTCAGATCCTCCAGCATCTGCAGTTCCTATTTTCTCTTTTCCACTAACTATGCACTGTTAAAACCTGAATTAACGTTAACTCCAGTTCATAGCATAACCGACTAGCACACATCCTTAGCTCATCTGTTGCTGAAGGCCCCATGCTTGCCCATGTTCTTCTACACTTCATTATACTGCTCTTCTGATGTTTCCCACACTACCATCTACCCTAAATAACCTTAAAATCATCCAAAGTTCTGCCAATGTCTTAAACTGCATCAACCCCATTTATGCATCATCCCTTGAGCCACTAACTTATTGGTTCTCACGTATACAACCCCTTGACTTCAACATTCTTCCCCTTGGTTTCATATCCCCCTGTGGCATCATTCTTCCCACCTCGATATTTCCCTTCAGTCACACAGCCCTCTGAGATTTCTGCGCTCCTCCAATTCTGGCTCCTTGCAGATCACTGACTTTAATCTCTCCATGTCATGGTCATGCCTTGAGCTGCTTAGACCCTTAAATCTGGCATTTGTTTCCCTTAGACCTCTCTGCTTCCCACCCTCTTTTCTCCTTAAAGCTTATGTTTGTGAGTAAACCATTGGTCATCTTCACTAAAATCTGCTTATTGTCACATTTTATTTGACAATACTCCTTGAGAAACATTATAACTTAGAATGCTTCATCACCCTATTGGTTCTATATAAAGGCATGGTGTGGAGTTGCTGGTGGGGTGGACAAGGTCAGAAATCACATCACACCAGGTTATAGACCAATAGCTTTATTTGAAATCACAAGCTTTTAGAGCGCTGCTTCTTCATCAGGTCAGGTGAAGAGAAACACCCAGGCACAGAATTTATAGGCAGAGAGATCAATGGGCAGGGACATCAAAAGATCATACAAATGGTGTGTCGACAGGCTGAATAACAAGTGTCTGCAAGTGATCAGAAGTGTCAGACAGTGTGAGTAAAGCGTAAACAGCTGAATAACAAATGAAGGAGTGACTTATATTTGAGTAAATGAGGCAGAGAGATAATTACAAAAGTATAAAATTAAGACGGTGTTGGAAACAAACCAAATGACAGGTATAAATGTCGCATGCTGAGGGTCTAACCAAAATAACAATTTATTCAAAACTGTACAAACTAATTAAGGTAGAAACTTCATAATAAGTTATCAAGGTGATGGTGTCAGAACAGGACAGCAAGGAAGATTTTACTGACACAAAAGAGTGTGGTGGGTTACGTGTCACGTGACGTTTAGGCCTTCAACATGCAACTCTTATCATGTTATTCCAGCCATTTGGTTTGTGGGTCTGGGTGGAATGCTTTTCAGAGGGTTGGTATGGGCTCAAAGGGTTGAATGGCCTGTTTCCACACTGTAGGGATTCAATGACTGTGATGAAGTGGTAAGCTACTGCATAAAGTAGAAGGTGCCATATTTCCAACCTCAGTAGGACCCTTCGTTCATCAGCTTGGAGGCAGCGTGCAACACCTGACTCTCTGAGAAGCCATGGTAAAGCATCGGCCTCGCACAATCCAGAACCAGATAGAAAGATTTGCAAAGTGCATCTCAATTTGATATTTGACTAAAGGCTGACACGTGTCACTATATAAATTTGCATTGCAAACATCATTCATTGGCAGGGAGGGAATTGGTGATCTAGCTCAAGTGTTGAAACTCGCCCAGTTGATTGAACTATCAGGAAGCAAGGCGTAGGATATGGAAAATAAGCCAAATATTGCTGCCAAGATATTAAAAATTAAACAATGGAAAGTTAAATATTAAGCAACAGTGCATAAATCCTGTCATCTATGTCAATAACTTTGTCATACAATATAAAGCTTAGCAACAATATTGAATTTAATAAACTTGTTAAGATGTGCTAAATTTATCCCAGTTTCTTTGTGTATTTTGAACGCTCATCTCGCATCTCACTGTCCAAACTCAATCAAGTTTAACTGAACCAAAATCCCCTCTGAAGAATGTTTTGATTCATTCACAGGATGAGGGCATCGCTGGTGAGGCCAGCATTTATTGCTCATACTGATCAAATAAGAGTCGTTCGGTCAAAATCCTGGAATTCCCTCCCTAACAGCGTTGTCGGTTAACTCGCAACAGGAAGACTGCAGTGGTTCAAGAGGGCAGCTCACCACCACCTTCTCAAGGGCAACTAGGGACAGGAAAGAAATGCTGACCCAGACAGCAACACCCACACCTCACAAATGAATAGAAGGAAAAAACACATTGGCTGCAGGCCTGGAGTCACGTGTAGGCCAGACAACGTGAGGATGGCAGTTTCCTTCCCGAAAGGACGTTGCCAAACCAAATTGACATGGATTCATGGTCATTACTGGACCCTTACTTCCAGTTTATTTTTATTAAAATCAAACTCTACCATCTGCCACAGTGGGGTTTGAACCCAGGTTTCCATGGCATTATCTGGGTTCCCTGACTAACAGTCCCGTGATAGTACCATTAGGCCATCACCTCCCCTAATTATGAAATCAGCATACAACTTAAAACTGTATGAGTTATTGGTTCAGCCTCAGCAGCAGTATTTTATACAGTTCTGGGCATCGTACTGTAGGAAGGATGTCAAGGCCTATGCACCTGCACAGAGTCTATTCACCAGTATGGCACTCGTGATTAAGGACTGGAGTTACATGGACAGCCTGGGAAAATGGTGAAGGCTGAAATGGTGCGGGGAGACTCACTAGAGGATGTTCAATGTTACAAAACAACCATGCACTGGCAAGTTTAAATAAACCAGAGGTGATATGCAGGATAACAAGGTGTGGAACTGGATCAACACAGCAGGCCACACAACATCAGAGGAGCAAGAAGGGTGACGTTTCAGGCCTAGACCCAGGAACCGTTTTCCCAATGCAGCAAGCCCTTAGGATCAGAAGGTAATGCCTGAAAGGGCAATGGAAGCAACAATAAAATTCCAAGGGTATGTAATTGAAATGAAAAACTTGGGTTAATAGAGAAGGAATGGGAGCATATGATCAATGTACTGTCAATGAGTCACTACAAGGACAATAGGCCAAACTTCTTCTCTCTATGCCATAATATTTTCTGATTTCTCTCTTTCCCACTTCCTCCCAATTTGAGTTTTGTAGTATGTTGCAGTGAGGAAAAACAAGGCATATTTTGTGCAAACAATGCAAATTGATGCCCTGAGTAATCTAGCATGGAAACAGGCTGTTCAGCCCATCGAGCTGGTGCTGATGTTTTTCTCCAGGGGAGTAATGTCGTTGCATCCTATTCTCCCATTCCCTTTAACCCCTGCCTTATCCAGCACCTCTTCAATTCCACTTAAAATACATTGTAGCCAAAGTGACTAGCAGCCCACTCGACTTCCCATTCCTTCCCACATTTGGACAACCTTGTGCATGAAGAATATTTTTCAAGTTTACCTAAAATCCTTTAACCATCCTTGGAATCACTTGGAAAGTTTCCCAAGTACCCAAACCCCAGTGAGGCATTTTAACTTCACCTTCACCCACCCCCACCATGATGGGCAGGAGGCAGATGATGTAAGGACTAAATCATCAAATTTGCAAAACCCAAATTAGACAGATTGTCGCAGTAGGTTTCGAACAGTAAAGTGGCCAACTCTGGGGAAAAATCTGTTCATTGGAAAATGAACACTTCTGTTCATTCCTGAACTGTTAGCAGTAATTTAGTGTAACACCAGCCATTACAGGATTTGAGAAAGCAGCTGCTAAATGGAGACAGAAACTTGCTGGATTCAAACATGTTTTTTTTTGTAACCACTGCATGTGGGCCAAGAAAAGCAAGGTGTGGAGCTGAAGGGACTCAGCAGGTCAGGCTGCATCCAGAAACTGGAGGAACAGCACCTCATGTTCCACCTTGGAGCCCTACAACCCAATGGTCTCAATGTGGACCTTATGGGCTTGAAAATCTCCCCAGCCCTGAACGCATCCCAAGTCCAGCACCACGCACCCCTCTCCCCTACCTCCGCCACCCCCATCCCCACCTCCTTGCCCTGTCCATCTTCTCTCCCACTTATCTGCTCCTCTCAACTCACTGAACAGCCCCCACCCCCATTTCCTAGCTTCCCTCTACTAGCTTCATCCCTGCCTCCTTCTCTCCCACCTATCTGCTCCACCATACACCTTCTATCACCACCTCCCCCTCTATTTATTTCAGAACCCCCTTCCCCTCCACTATTTCTGAAGAAGGGTCCAGACCCGAACCATCAGCCTTCCTGCACCTCTGATGCAGCCTGGCCTGCTGTGTTCATCCAGCTCCACATCTTGTTATCTCAGACTCCAGCATCAGCAGTTCCTACTATCTCCAAGAAAAGCAAGAATGCTTTTCCCACATCATCAAGCAAATCCTCAGCCACCATTGGCCAATAATCCCCACTACTGTATCTCTCCCCACCAGCAAGCCCCTCACAAAATTCATGATGTCTCCTCATTGCTTGTCCGAGCTCCCACCCCGATGAACTTGGAATATTTCCCAGTTTTCCGCCCCTCCCTCCTGATTATTGGTTTGACACATCACCACATCCCTCAACACCACCACCAACATTTCCCAGTCTCCCAGGACTTCAACTGCAGCCTTCTTCTGCAGGCCTTCCCATCCAAAAGTCAATTTTGATTGCTCCTAGACAGGTTGTGGAGTAAGGAAAGTGGTAATACCAAATAGTTCAGCAAGTCCCCAACAACCCTTAATGCTAAAGTCCAAGTGGGGATTACCAATAAAAGAGACCTTGGAGTGCAGGTTCATAGTTCCTTGAAAGTGGAGTCACATACACACAGGGTAGTGAAGAAGGCATTTTGTACACTTGCCTTTTTTGGTCAATGCAATCACTATAGGCATTGGGGGGGTCATGCTGTGGCTATACAGGACATTGTTTTGGCCACTATTGAAATATTGCAATTCTGGTCCCCCCGCTATTAGAAAGGATGTTGTAAAACTCGAAAGGGCTCAGAAAGGAATTACAAGTATTTTGCCAGGGTTCGAGGGTTTGAGCTACAGGGAGAAGCTGAGTAGGCTGATGTTATTTTCCCTGGAGTGTCCGAAGTCGAGGGTTGACTTTATAGTTTATAAAATCACGAGCAATATGGCTTGAGTGAACAGTCAAAGTCTTTTCCCCAGGTCAGGGGAGTCCAGAACTACAAGGCATAGGTTTAGGCTGAGAAAGAAAAGATTTAAAAGGGACCTAAGGGGCAACTTCTTCACTCAGAGGGTGGTGCATGTATGGAATGAGTTGCCAGATGAAGTGGTGGGGGCTGATACAATTACAACATTTAAAAGGCATCTGGGTGGGTACATGAATAGGAAGGGTTTAGATAGACATGGGCAAAATGTTGGCAAATGGGAGTTGGAGCTGTTTCTGCGCTGTACATCAATGACGGCATTCCTGGGATATTCAGGGGAGATGGCGGTGGGTAGTGGTGATGTCACTGGGCTAGCAATCCAGGCTAACCTGAGGAAGCATGTTCAAATCCTACTGTAGCAGATGGTGAAGACGGCAAAATCCTAGTCCCAAGGTGACCACTGTCAATTGTAAAATCCCAGCCGGCTCACTAATGTCCTTTAGGAAAAGCAATCTGTTGTCCTTACCTGGCCTGGCCTACATGTGACTCCACACCCATGCCAGTATGAGTTGGCACTTAACGGCCCTCTGGGTGATTAGGGTTGGGCAATAAATGTTGATCTGGACAATATTGCCTACATCCTATGAACAAATGAAAACCATTTGTCCCTACACCCTCTCCTCCATCATTTGATATTCTCCCTCATTCCCTCTCAATTAACATATATTGTTGTAATTTGAAGTGGACATCCTGTAAATATCAATTCATCACTGAGGCAAGAATTCTGAGGAATTCCTGCAGTGATGTCCAGGGGCAAAGTAATTGGCGTTTGCAGGATCTCTCTGTTGAAGGTTGTAAGCAGTCAAACAAACACATTATTTATACAAAAGAGTGCAGTAGGAATGTTGAGTCACTCCATGCTGTGACATAAGGCACAGTGTCATTGTATTGTCACAATGAAGCTTTAGGACATGGAAAAAAAATAACGAGCACATAGCTTTTTATTGTGTGAGCGAGTTATCAAGAAAAGAGTTGGCACTTAACGGCCCTCTGGGTGATTAGGGTTGGGCAATAAATGTTGATCTGGACAATATTGCCTACATCCTATGAACAAATGAAAACCATTTGTCCCTACACCCTCTCCTCCATCATTTGATATTCTCCCTCATTCCCTCTCAATTAACATATATTGTTGTAATTTGAAGTGGACATCCTGTAAATATCAATTCATCACTGAGGCAAGAATTCTGAGGAATTCCTGCAGTGATGTCCAGGGGCAAAGTAATTGGCGTTTGCAGGATCTCTCTGTTGAAGGTTGTAAGCAGTCAAACAAACACATTATTTATACAAAAGAGTGCAGTAGGAATGTTGAGTCACTCCATGCTGTGACATAAGGCACAGTGTCATTGTATTGTCACAATGAAGCTTTAGGACATGGAAAAAAAATAACGAGCACATAGCTTTTTATTGTGTGAGCGAGTTATCAAGAAAAACGCCTTTGCAGGAGGAAATGAAAGAAATTGTTAAAATACTTCTGAAAATATGAACGACAGTGAGGCTGAAATAACAGGTGGAAACGAAGCAGTATTTTGCAGAGCAGGGGCCATTCGAAGTAGTGACAATATCCAACATTATCCCTGTTTACAGAAACCTCAACTGACAAGTGCAATTTGCACAGAGCTGTTGGACCAGCAGATCCATTCAGAGATTGCAAATAATATCTGACATGTTGTGCCATTCCTGTCTAATCCTTCTTATTATATATTTGTTGTGCTTGTGGCATGTCAATTCTGTTTTCAAGCCTCTGACAGGCTTTGTCTTTGTTAGATTAGTGGTTCTGGACATATCGATGGGATTCCTTTTCCTTTATGGCCAGACAGCATTTATTGCCCATCCCTAATTGCCCAGAGGGCAGTTAAGAGTCAACCATATTGCTGTGGGCCTGGAGTCACATATAGGCCAGACCAGGTAAGGATGGCAGTTTCCTTGCCTAAAGGACACCTCTGAACCAGATGGGATTTTCTGACAATGGATTCATGGCCATCATTAGATTCTTAATTTCAGATATTTATTGAATTCAAATTCCACCATCTGCCATGGCGGGATTTGAACCTGGGTCCCAGAATGTTACCCGGGTCTCTAGATTAAAAGTCCAGCAGTAATACCACTAGGCCATCGCCTCCCCCTGCTTAATGATCATTATTATGAATATGATTAAAAAGCACAGAAACAGCAATTAAGAAAAGGTATCAAAATGATTGCACATTTGTCTACCATTACTCTTATTGCTAACTTGCCATATTGCCTTGTTCTTTCTCTTTAGCTTTCTAAGTCTCACCTCACCAACACCACTCCACCCCAGCTCCAAACTCCATGCAACTATTTAGTTTACAGCCCCAGTTATATAATTTGCCAGGATACTGATCCAAGCTCATTTCAGGTGAAGGCCTTCCCAATTGTATATCTCCCTCTTTCCCCAAGCTCGTGCAAATGCCCCACTGAATTTCTCTAACACCAATCATACACTCATTAAACTCTGACCTAACTGATTCAATTGCTAAGTTAAAATACCTCGTTGAGAATATCAGATATGCTGAATCATAGATTTAATCCTTGTGCCAAGAAATACTGTTAACAATGTCCCACCAACCAGCCAATCAGCCAAAATTACAGTTGATGACCCCCCTTTGTGTGAAAGCGTGGTGTGTTCATTAGCATATACTCTTACAGAGGACAAGTTATATTTGCTGCATTAAATGTGCTCAACCATACCAAGTGCTCCATGCACTTGCATGCTGTACAATAAAACAGTTGGACATTTTACCTCTGACCTTCTACTAGATCCTACTTTAGCGAAGTTTGAAGAAGCACTCATTAAAAATAATGATCATTGTTAATAATAGTTATAAATAGGCATCACGGTACCATCGATGAGGTGGGCCTCGTGGCGAGACACAGGACTCTGAAGTTGGTTGGTCCAATGTAGGCAGTAATTGGGGGAGTATTGGCCCAGCAGCAAAGATTGTACCTGAGGATTGGAGAGTTCAGCCTTGGTTAGGTCTAGTATAGACAGTGGCAAAGTGGTTGCGGAGGGATGGCGGTGTAGGTACAGTTGACAGTGACGAGCTGGCTCACGACTCTGTTCAAGCAATATCTTTCCTTTTTTGCCTTATTTTAAAATTAATCCAAGTGGCGCCATACTGTAGCGACAAATGAAAGCTTTTCACTGTATTTTGTTGTATTCTGACTGTAAAATACATGTGGGCAATGAAATCAAAATCACATTGCATCTGAGTTATGCAGTTGAGAGGTTAGAAATGCGACAGTATGGGACAGCCTGGAATGGTTAAATATTTCATCACTGAAATCCCATTCTTCAAATGAATTGAAGCATGTTGTTATTAGGGTCAGGCATCCTACAGGGAATTAGATAGGGTACAAAGCAGAGAAACAGGCTGCACAGCCTGACAATCCACGCGATATTTATGTTTAACCAAGTCTCTTCCTGCCTTTCCACAGCTAAAATCCATCACTAAAACCCTCTGTTTCCTTTTCCTTCATGATTAGATTAGATTAGATTTCCTACAGTATGGAAACAGGACCTTCGGCCCAACAAGTCCACACCACCCCTTGAAGCATCCCACCCAGACCCATCCCCCTTAACCCACACACCCCTGAACACTATGGGACAATTTAGCATGGCCGATCCACCTAGCCTGCACATCTTTGGACTGTGGGAGGAAACCGGAGCACCCGGAGGAAACCCACGCAGACTCGGGGAGAATAAGCTTATCCATTTTCCCTTAAATGCACCTTGAGCTTTTATTTCCCTCAGATTGCAATCTGCACATCCTTGCTTCTCTCTGAGTGAAGACATTTCTTCTGAATTCCTTCTGAAATTTTGGCAAATGTATTATTTTGATGGCTTCTAGTTAGCTTTACACAGAGGGTGGTGGGTGCCTGGAAAGCGTTGCCAGCGGAGGTGGTAGACGCAGACACGTTAGCGTCTTTTAAGATATATTTGGACAGGTACATGGATGGGCAGGGAGCAAATGGACACAGACCGTTAGAAAATAGATGACAGGTTAGACAGAGGATCTTGATCGGCACAGGCTTGGAGGGCTGAAGGGCCTGTTCCTGTGCTGTAGGTTTCTTTGTTCTTTGTTCTTTGTTCTTTACCGCATGAAAGGAAACATTGTCTCTGTCCTCTCCATCATAAGCTTTCATAATGTTAAAGGCTTCAATTAGGTCACCCTTCAGCTTTATTTTTAAAGAGCACAGAGACCTGTCGATCCTCATAATAGGAATAGGCCCACATTTCTGGTATCATCCCACACCACTTTCTGCATCTGTTCCTGATGCAGCGGTATATTGGTATGTGACATGATGATTGTGGGATAGCAATGCTGTTTGAATGGATAGTGAGCCCTTTCTCAGATGTGAACTACGAGTGGTCCCACCTGAACTCTCAAACTGTGAGCTTTTTGTGACTTGTGAATGAGTAATTTTAAATCCCTCCATTTTACAGCTTTCTCCATTTAAACACCATGGAGGGTGGTGGAATTTGAATTCACTTTAAAAAAAAGCCTGGAATGTAGAGTCTAACAAGTGACCATGAAATCATTGTCAATTGTCAGGAAAAACCCATTTAAAAAAACTGCCTTCATCATCTGGTGTGGCCTAAATGTGACTTCAGACCTGCAGCAATACAGTTGCCTCAACAGTTAGGGATGGGCAATAAATACAACCATAGCCCACTGATATCAACATCCCGTGAATGAATGAAAAAGTATATTTCGCTCTTCTATTCTTCCTGCCAAAGTGCATGACCTCCCCTTTCCCCACGTTTTATTCAATCTGCCAAGATTTTGCCTACTCACCTAATCTGCCTATATCCTTCTCTAGACTCTTGGTGGCATTCACACCATATGCATTCCCACCTAGGTATGTGTTATCTGCAAACTTGGTTATAGAACATTCACTTTCCTCATCCAAGTCAATACATATGTAAATAAACATTTGCGTTTTTTTTAATCCCATCGTGAGTAGATCCCACCCCTCCAGATCATTAACCTGGTGTTCTGGATTACAGTGATATCTCTGCTACATTATCCCAATTTGTTTAATCTCACCTGAAAAGGAAGAAGCAGACTGTAAAATAGGTTGCAGCAAACCAAGCTCTATCATTGTCACACTCTTTACAATGATAACCCGCCCGTAAAAAAAATTCCAAAATTAATCATGGCAGCAAAGAATTGCAGTACAGCGTGACTTCCCAGAAACCAAACAGATAATTCACACTCCTCTGGGATAAAGCAGAAGAGCGAGATTGATTTGTTTTTACACAAAATGGACAAAGTGACTGCTGGAAATTCAAGAAAATAATTGAAAACATTCAGAAGACCAGGTGTGGACAAGGGGCAGAATCTTGTGTGGTTCATTGGCACGATACAAATGGAAATGGTCTATAAATACATCAAGCTAAATGCTAGATCAGTACGAATCTGTCTGTTACCTAGGTGAGAGATTAATCTCATCTCATGTGTTCAACACGATAACAGGAAGGATGCTATACCAGATATTTCCACGATTGGAAAATAAGAAATCACAAAATACAAAATAATACTGAAGTTCCTAGTTATATAATTATAAGGCATTGATAAAGGATCCTAACTCACAAAATACGTAGAGTTGGTTCTTCCCAATAGCCAAGAATAACTGAATGTGACCATAATAATATCACAGTCGCAACTCATTCTGTATATACACATAAGAGAATGTGTAGGACAAAGCTGCATATAAATGAATAAAGTAACATTATCTAAAGTGAATTGAAAGGAAGAGTCCACAGGAGTCTATAATAAAAATAGAAATTGCTGGTGAAACTCAGCAGGCCTGCAGCATCTGTGGGACGAAAGCAGAGCTAGCATTTCAAGTCTGGTGGCCTTTCATCAGAACTGTTACCAGCTAGGAAAATGTGGTATTTACGCAGAACAGGAGTTGGAGAGGGGAAGGATGAGTGGATAGACGGAGATGGAGCCCAGAGAGAGGGAATTATGGAAAGGGTAGGTACAGGATGGAATTATGGATGGCAGGCCAGGACAGAGGAGAAGTTGAATAAGTGGTAATGTAGAGAAGGGGTAATCTGTGCTGAAAGCAATCCATGTATTGTGAAAATAAATCTGAGAATGGGTGAGAATGAGTTGACTATGCTAAAAGCAACACATGTCACAACAGCACTGGCTGTGGGGTGCACAAAATCCATAGAAGAATGGAATCAGACTCTAAAGTTATTGAACTCAATATTGAGCCCTAGAGGTTGCAGGGTCCCCAAGTGGAAAATGAGATGTTGTGCTTTGAGCTTGCTGAAGCACTGCCACAGGCCTGTGACAGAAATGTTGGTGTTGGAACACAGTGGTGTGTTGGTGACAGGCAACTGGAAGCTTGGGATCATTTTTGCAGAAAGAACATAGACATTCTGCAAAGCCGTCACACAGTCTGCATTTCATTTCCCCAATTTCAAAGAGATGACATTGTGACCAGCGAATACAGTTGACTACATTGAGTGGAGTGCTGGTAAATCATTATCCCATCTGGAGGGTGTGCTTGCAGCCTTGGACGGTGAGGAGGGAGAAAGTAAATGGGCAGGTGATACGCCTTCTGCAGTTGCAGGAAAAGGTGCCGTGGAGCTGTGGGGGCATGTCATGAGGAAGGAGGTGTGGACCAAGGTATCCCGGAGGGAATGGTCCCTGCAGAATGCTGACAAGGCAGAGGAGGGTGTCTGGTGATGGCACCCCGGAGGTGGCAGAAACGGTGGCTAATGATCCTTTAGATATGAATGCTGATGGGATGGAAAGTGAGGACCGAGGGACTCTATCGTTATTGTGAGAGGGAAGGGAAGGGGGAGGGCTGAATTGTGGAAGATGGCTAAGGGCTGTGTCAATGATGGTGGCAGGGAATCCTTGGATTGAGAAAGCAGTTGAATATTTTTACAGGTTCTCTATGGAATATGACATCATAAGGACGGAAGATTCGATTTGATTTGATTTGATTTATGTATTGTCTCGTGTACCTAAGTACAGTGAAAAGATGTGTTAACAAGCATTACAAACAGATCATAGTGAGTAAGGAGCATGCAGATCATAGGGCAAAAAAAAATGTAGACAAAGGCTAATACAGGTTATTTTGCACAAATCAAAAGTAGTAAGATTGGATATTTGAAGTTACAGGGTCCATTCATCAGACTGATAATGGCCATGACGAAGCTGTTCCTGAACTTTCTTGTGCGTTTGTTCAGGATTCTGTACCTTCTGCCTGACCTAAGAGGTTGTAGGAGAGCATTACCGCAGTGGGATGGATCTTTGATGATGTTGGCCACCTTACCATGGGAACAAGCTGTGTAAATGGAGTCCGTGGATGGAGGGTTGGCTTCCATGATGGTCTGGGCTGTGCACACAACTTTCTGTAGCTTCTTAGGGCCCTGGGCAGAGCAGTTGCCATACCAGGTCATTATGCACTTGGCAGTTGCTTTCAATGGTGCAGTGGTGTAGGAGTTGGTGAGGGGCCTTATGGACTTGCCAAATTTCCTGAGCCGCTTGAGGAAGAAAAGGCATTGTTGTGCCTTCTTGGCGGTTGCATTTACATAGGAAGTCCAGAAGAGGTTGTCAGTTATCGTCACTCCGAGGGACTTGATGGCCTTCACCCTCTCAACCTCAGTTCCGTTGATGTAAGTGGGGATGTGTTCTCCTCTTTTCTTTCTGAAGTTGATGACCAGTTCTTAATTTTTGTCAATGTTGAGAGAGAGTTTGCTCTCATTGCATTACATCGTCAAGGCCTCTATCTCGGTTCTGTATTCTGACTCGTCATTGTTAGATATTTGTCCTACCACAGTGATGTCGTCATTTAACTTGTAGATGACGTTCATTCAGAACTTGGCAAAAAATCCTTAGGTGTACAGGAAGCACAGTAGGGGGCTGAGAATGCATCCTTTGGGGGCTCTGTGTTGAGAGTCATTGTGGAGGAGGTGCAATTACCTGCCTTCACTAAGTACAGCCTGTGGGTCAGAAAGCTGAAGATCCAGTTGCGGGCAGCAGATCTAAGACCAAGTTCTTGGAGTTTTGAGAACAGTCTGGAGGGGATAATGTGTTGAAGGTAGAGCTGTAGTCAACGAGCAGGAGTCTGGTGTAGGTGTCTTTGTTATCCAGATATCCTAGGGATGAGGGCAGGGCTAGGGAAATAGCATCCGGTATGGACCAGTTGCGTCAGTAGGCAAATTGTAGGGGATTGAGGTGGGCTGAGAGAGCCTAGAGTTGATGGGGGCCATTACCACCCTCTTCAAGCATAAGAGGGAGAAACTGGGAGAATAAGATGGAGTCCTTAGAGGAAGCAGCATATTGAGGTAACTGTGGGAGTTGGAGGATTGTATTGGAAGTATTGAATCAGGCTACATGCCCGAAAATCTATACTCTTACCATATATATAAATACAGTACGTGTATAGTACTTACAGCGCATAAATGGGCCATTCAGTACTATTTGTCTACTTTGGTGATTGTGCTGCACACAAGCCTCCACCTACACTTATCATTTATCCTTTAACATACCTTTCTATTCCATTCTTCATCATATGTTTTGTGCTGCACACAAGCCTCCACCTACGCTTATCATTTATCCTTTAACATACCTTTCTATTCCATTCTTCATCATATGTTTTGTGCTGCACACAAGCCTCCACCTACGCTTATCATTTATCCTTTAACATACCTTTCTATTCCATTCTTCATCATATGTTTTGTGCTGCACACAAGCCTCCACCTACGCTTATCATTTATCCTTTAACATACCTTTCTATTCCATTCTTCATCATATGTTTTGTGCTGCACACAAGCCTCCACCTACGCTTATCATTTATCCTTTAACATACCTTTCTATTCCATTCTTCATCATATGTTTTGTGCTGCACACAAGCCTCCACCTACGCTTATCATTTATCCTTTAACATACCTTTCTATTCCATTCTTCATCATATGTTTTGTGCTGCACACAAGCCTCCACCTACGCTTATCATTTATCCTTTAACATACCTTTCTATTCCATTCTTCATCATATGTTTTGTGCTGCACACAAGCCTCCACCTACGCTTATCATTTATCCTTTAACATACCTTTCTATTCCATTCTTCATCATATGTTTTGTGCTGCACACAAGCCTCCACATACGCTTATCATTTATCCTTTAACATACCTTTCTATTCCATTCTTCATCATATGTTTTGTGCTGCACACAAGCCTCCACCTACGCTTATCATTTATCCTTTAACATACCTTTCTATTCCATTCTTCATCATATGTTTTGTGCTGCACACAAGCCTCCACCTACGCTTATCATTTATCCTTTAACATACCTTTCTATTCCATTCTTCATCATATGTTTATTCAGCTTCTACCAAAATATATCAATGTTATTTAACCTCAAATCTTTGTGGTAATGAGTTCCAAATTCTAACTATCCTCTGGGTAAAGATGTTTTCTTGAATTTCACGTGGATTGATTCATGATTATTTTATTGTATGCATGACCCCTGATTCGGGTCTCAAACATAAATCTTCTCCGCATCTACACTGTCGAACCCTTTCATCATCTTAAAGCCATGTCATTATACAGTCATTCCTCTGACTTCTCTTCTCGAGAGAAAAGACCTCCAGTCTGTTCAACCTTCTTTGCTACATATAACCTATCAGTACCAGTGTTATCAGAAATGGCTCAGTGTGGTGATGTCACAGCTGCAGAGACCATTCTTATTTGTCTTCAATTTTCAATCTTATATCACTTAATATTCAACTCAATCCTTGCAGTCTCCATAATGACTTTGAGATCAGCTTTATTTACTCCAATGTGCACTATCACTTACTTTGTTATGAATGCTACACATATTGCAATCCAGATCCTTTAGTTTTGCTTATTTGTTACATTGTTAAATCTAGTCTTGATTCTTCGAGCAATACGAGGTATTTTCTCTCTTCCCTTACTTGCCATTTTGTGACTTTCATTTCCCGTATTTCATTTGCCTCTTTTATCTCGTACCTACTCTTTGATCCATCTTTTTACTTTTGACCCCTTGCCACCACAATTTAGTTTAAAGCCCTCTCTGCTTCCCTACTTATGCAGTTCACAAGAGCAGTGCCTCCAGCATGGTTTGGGTGCAGACCATCGTAAGAGCACAGCCCCATTCTCCCAACACTATAAGACCATAAGGCACAGTTGCAGAAGGTGGCCATTCAACCCATTGAAGTCTGTTCTGTCATTCAATGAGTTACGTCTGGTCTGATAATCCTCAACTCCAGTTTTTTGCCTATCATGTAGATCACAATTCCTCATTGATTAAAATCTATCTCAGCCTTCAATAAATGTGATGGTAATAGTGCCAGTGGCCCATGAACTAGAATCTAATCTTGCCATCACAGTTTTTGAGCACTGTACTCATTGCTCCAATTTTATGCACCTTAAGCCAATTTGCCCATGGCTCAGGTAATCATTCTGTAATCTTTGCAGTCGACAACATGGAATTGGGGAACCAGTGGATGTGATGTATCTGGAATTCCAAAAGGCATTCAACAAGGTTCCATACAAAAGGCTGCTACATAAGATAAAGGTACATGGTGTTATGGGTAATGTATTATCATGGATAAAGGATTGGTTAACTAAGAGAAAGCAATAAGTAGGGAGTGATGGGTGTTTTTGTGATTGGTAATCAATGGCTAGAGTTGTGCCTCAGGGTTCAGTGTTGGGACCACAATTGATTACAATTTACAGTTGGAGAACAAGTATAGTGTGTCAAAGTTCACAGATGACACTAAGATGAATGGTAGATCAAAGTGTGCAGAGGACACTGCAAGTCTCCAGAGGGATAAGGTTAGTGAATAGGCAAGGGCCTGACAGAAGGTCTACAAAGTTGGTAAATGTGAGGTCATCTATTTTAGTAGGAATAAAAGCAAAATGGATTATTGTTTAAATGGTGAAAATAGCAGAACGCTGCTGTGCAGAGCGACCTGGGTGTCCTTGTGCATTTATCATAAAATGTTGGTTTGCAGATGCAGCAGGTAATTAAGAAGGTGAATAGAATATTGTCCTTCATAGCTAGAGGAATGGAGTTTAAAAATAGTGAGATTATGCTGCAGCTGTATAAAGTGCTGGTAAAGCCACACCTAGAGTACTGTGCACAGTTTTGTTCTCCTTACCTGAGAAACGATGTGCTGGCACTGGAGAGGGTGCAGAGGAGGTTCATGATTCTGGTGTTGAGGCGGTTGGCTTGAAGAAACATTGAGTAGACTGGGACTACACTCTTTGGAATTTACAGTAGTGGGGGAATCTTACAGAAACATGGGTGAGAGGAAGAACAGGTTAGGGAGGCAGAGACAGGTTGGACTGGTTTATTCCAGAACCCTCTCCCCATCCCCCTCTCTGATGAAGGGTCTAGGCCCGAAACGTCAGCTTTTGTGCTCCTGAGATGCTGCTGGGCCTGCTGTGTTCATCCAGCCTCACATTTCATTGTCTTGGATTCTCCAGCATCTGCAGTTCCCATTATCTCTCCCCACAGTGTAAGGAAGTCACTGATAATCAATTGGCCATGTTGTCAGTGCCCATGAAGAGTGATGATTGCACCTGATGATTAGATTCTGACGTAGAATGGAGGGGGAGAGTTACTTCTGCATGCCTAGTTTTTTTTTATTTAACATCTATTTGCTCCTTCCAGTTTTTGACTCATGCTCCAGCCCCTCCAAAACATATTGCCGGCACCTTCAGGAAATTTGGCCCTGACAGTGTGGGGACAAAGGAATGATTAAAGAACATGGCCTCACCCTTGCCTTGATTTATCTTGAGGCCTGTTCCATCTACTCACAGATGGTCACCAGCCTGCACTGCCAGCTGACAATGACATCATCCATTTCCAACAAAGATTTGACCTGAGTGCCTCTGCTGTCTAGGACAATAATTTCCTTCCGAATGGACTCTATCGAAACAGTATTTGTGAAACACATGAACGTGGCAGGAAGAGTGGGCAGCCTTACCTAACTCCAGATTTGATCAGAAAGCTTTCTGTTTCCTATCCACTAGTTGAAACTGTGCTGCTGATGTTTGCATAGAGCAATTTAATCCAATTGCAGATTCTCCCCCCAAACTCCAGTTTACAGGGAGCACATCCATCTTGCCAGTTGTCTGTCAAAGGTATTCTCCTGGTCGAAGCTCCTAGTTATCTGTCTACACCTCCATCCCATATAACAATCTTATCCCAGCATAGCGAGGGGCTCTCAAATGCAGGTACGTCATAGGTCTATTCAGGGTGGATCACACCACCTCCTGGTCAGACCTGACCCGGGTCAAAATGACTTTGAACAGAATATTGCAGTCCATGCTTGAGGGGAGGCAATGGTCTAGTGGTATTATCACTGGACTGTTAATCCAGAGACCCAGTCTCTGGGGACAATGGTTCAAATCCCACCATGGTAAATGGTAGAATTTGAATTCAATAAAATATCTGGAATTAGAATCTAATGATGACCATGAATCCATTGTCAAATGGCAGGAAAAAAACCATCTGGTCCACTCATGTCCTTTAGGGAAGAAAACTGCCATCCTTACCTAGTCTGGTCTACATGTGACTCCAGACCCACAACAATGTAGGTTAACTCTTAACTGCCTTCTGGCCAATTATGAATGGACAATAAATGCTGCCTGGTCAGTGACACCCTCATCCTGTGAATGAATAAAGAGAAAAAAATGTTCAGCAGTGAAATGGGCCACCAATTTCTAATTTCCTCTTTCTCCCACTTCCACCTATAGATGAGGGTGGTGATGCAATTCCTTATGGATTCAGAAATGCTGCTCCACAGAAGGATGCTCTCATACAGCTCTAATAGGTATTAAACAACCAAGACTCACAGTGATGACTACAACTTGGTCAGTAGCCCATCACTCCCTGGAGTTCAAGGCCTTTCCTGGTGTACTGTGCCCAGTTCTCATTGCCCTGTTATAGGAAGTATATTATTAAGCTGGCACGGGTTCAGAAGTGATTTACCAGGATGTTGCAGGGTATGGAAGGTCTGAGTTATAAAGAAAGACTGGATAGCCTGGGCTGCTTTTCCACTGGAGATTAGGAAGCTGAGAGGTGACCTTGTAAAAGTGTATAAAATAATGAGTGGTATAAATAAATTTAATGGTAGTTGCCTTTTCTCTATTATGGGGAATTTCGAGACCAAGGGACACATTTTTAAGGTGAGAGGAGACAGATTTATAAAAGACATCAGAGGCAATTTTTTTATATAGGGTGCAGCTCACATGTGGAATAAATGTCCTGAGTAAGTGGTGGATGTGTACACAATTGCAATGTTTAAAAGACATTTGGATAGCTACATGATTAGGAAGGATTTAGAGGGATATGGACCAGGAGCAGGCAGGTGGGATCAGTTTAGTTTGGCATTATGTTCGGCATAGACTGGTTGGACCGAAGGGTCTGTTTCTGTGCTGTGTGACTCTGGTTATGACTCAAAGGCCTTAGGCAGCTGTCCCAGAGTTAGTGGATTATCCCAACTAGCCCATGTACTAACATCTAAGAACTCCTTCCTGATAGAGGACTGGAATGACTGGGAGGTCATGGTATCTCTGGGAATATAGTTCGGCATAAGAGGTGCTATTATCCTCAAGGTTGTGATGCCTCCATTGAGCTGTCTGCTCTCTCTCAGGCCATTGATCACAGAAATCTGTCTGTCAGTGACCATTCTGGAAGCAAAAATGCAAACACTTCCCATTCTGCTCCAAGCACAAAACTCTGGAGGGTAAAATGGTCTTGGAAGCCTGTTGTCTCTTCACTTCCTGGAGATCCTCCTGGACACCAATCCCATTAACCTCAGCAGGAGCAGATTTTGAAGCTTTACTAGAGCTGGGGCATTTCCCTTGGTTCCTCTCTCACCTACTTAACATTTGGGGGATGAAAATCCTCTTGATATTTACTTTAATCACCACTCACCAGAGATCAGGAGACTCAAAGAGGGAGTTCATGGTTTTCTGTCCATTGCAACTGCTTTGGAGTTCTTCCTTGTTTTCTGCATCCCACCTTGAAAAGGTGTCAGGAGCTGTAGTAAATTGGGGCAAGTGCAAATATATGTCCTTTGGGAGCTGGGTCAACCTCTTTGACTGTTTCACCATCAGGATATGGCTCAGAGGAACCAAGGACTTGCACCAAAAACTGGAAGAAGCAAGTCACGCTGGGAGAAGAAAAAATTGAGGATGTGGGAACAATGTTTCCTCTCTGGTACAGACTAGATGAATGTGAGGCTCTGTCTTTGCTGATGTATGTGGTACACGATCAGCCCACCAAGGCAATAACCCGAGTCATAGAGTCATGGAGTTGTACAGCACAGAAACACACCCTCTTATCCAACCAGTCCATCCCAACCAGATATCCTAAATTAATCAAGTCTCATTTGCCAGCATTTGGCCTATATCTGTGTTAAAGCGGTTCTATTCATATAACCATTCAGATGTCTTTTAAATGTTGTAATTTGTACCCACCTTCATTCCATACACGCACCACCTTCAGCATGAAAATATTGCCCCTCACATTCCTTTTACATATTTCACACCTTATCTTAAACATATATCCTCTAGATTCAGACCCACCTTCCCTGGGAAAAAGATCTCGACTATTCATCCTATCCATGTCCCTCATGATTATATAAACCTCAATAAGGTCACCCCTCAGCCTCCAACGCTCCAGGAAAAACAGCCCCAGCCTATTCAACTTCTCCCTATAGCTCAAACCCTCCAACCCTAGCAACATCTAGGTTTAATCTTTTCTGAACCCGTTCAAGCTTAATGACATCTTTTCTCTCGCAGGGAGAACAAAATTGAAAGCAGTACTAAATTTCCAGACGAAAGGTGAATAACATACTCAGTGTCACCCTCATTCTCATAGCTACAGAAGTCCGACAGCACAGAAAGAGGCCGCTCCTTGTCCCTGTACTATCTCTCTGTGTGTGGCTGCATAAAGCAGTGTGTATACACTGAATACATGCATGCTAAATGGCTTCCCACTGTAGTGTATCCATTCTTAGATTCCAGGTATCTGACCATATTGAGTACAGCAAACATTTTATGCCCGAACTGATTTTCCACTCCATTGAAGTCAACAGAGGGATTTATTGTTACAGGGCATACCAATGTTGCAAGTGATCCCATGATTTTCTCACTCAACAACCCAGGTTAAATGTCTCCCCGAACCAGTGAGTAGAACAGGTTTTTAATGTAGCTTAGAGGAAGTCAAAGAGATTGGAGAAAGCAGCAGTGTCCCTGCAGAGAGCCACTAAAAAAAAATTGGAGAAAATATGCTCACGGTTCAATGCATGAATAATAAAGCTGTCAGAAGGTGCCAAATGAATTGAAGAGTGCATTAACCTGTAAATCCTGACTGAATGTGAAGAAGAAACATCTGTGCTTCTGGAGGGTCTTCAGGAAATGACAAGGGTTAAAGGATATGCTTTAAATGCCTTAAAAGTGAAAAGAACACGGCCACTGTTAAAGGAAGAATGTGAAGATTATTGGGCAAAGGAGAAGACAATCTTGTAATAAGATAAAAGCAGAAACTCAGAGCTTCAAACTGAATGTGAGGTAGCATTTAAATCAATGGCAACATGACATACAGGGACAAATGAGTGATAATATGTTTGAGATATTCTCAGGAAAGTTAATGGCTACAGGGAATGTTTGGATAGCTTGAGAGCTGACTTTTTAGTAACTTTCACCAAGCCATTTATGATACTGACATCTGAAGCTTTCGGATTTAGATTTATCACTATTTCTGCTAACACCACACGCAAGAAAGAGCCTCAAACATTTAGATACTGTTAATAGCCAACGGTTAATTAACTTCCCTCTTTTACTGGGTCACAATGTCAGGCTTCAAGGGAGCGTGGCATACTTGATGCACGAGTGATCTTGTTAATGTCCAATGTAAATGTTTGATCTATACCGCACTTACTTATGTTGGTTTTCAGATGCTGGGTCTATCCTACAAGCCTTTTGAAAAACTGCTGAAAATCATTCTCCAATATATTATTAATGCCAACTACATGTCACGGATTATACTTCATTATATAACTGTTCCTGAATCCTCAGAATCCACCCACCTGAACTATGGTAGCCATATACCTCAAAGGTACTTCTGCCCCAGCAAATCATCCTGACTTAATTGCTCTCGAATCCTTTGAAAAGTAGCCTTATGAATCATTGTCAATATACTCTTATTAAAATGAACCTGGTAGGGTACCATAGTAAAATCAATTGAAAATTACTGGATTGCAATGGAAACTTAGTTAAATTAAATCAGAGCATCCAGCCCCCTGCAGTGATCACTAGTCTCAAAAAGCCCCTATTATATAAATATGTGAAATATATTGCATCTATATATACTGTGGCTACAAGAGCAGGCCAGTGGCTACAAATTCAGTGACAGGTAACTCACCTCCTGTTTCTCCAGAATCTGCCAGCATCTCTGAATTTCTTTATTCATTAATGGGATGAAGGTGGCACTGGCTAGGCAGCATTTATTGCCCATCCCTAACTGCTCAGAGGGCAACTGAGGGTCAACCACATTGCTGTTGGTCACATGTAGGCCCAAACCAGGTAAGGATGGCAGTTTCTTTCCCTAAAGGACATCAGTGAACCAGATGGGTTTTTCTAACAATCGGCAATGGGTTCACGGTCATCATTGGACTCTTAATGCCAGATATTTTATTGAATTCAAATTCCACCACTTACCATGGCAGGATTTGAACATCACCTGGGCCCCTGGATTAACAGTCCAGCAATAATGCCACTCGGCCATTACCTCCCTAGGAGTGTGACGGAATGCTCCCACTTGCCTGGATGAGTGCTGCTACAAAGAAGCTCAACACTATCCAGGAGTACTGTGTGCAGGTCTGGTCACTCTAGTTACGAATGAATGTTAATGTGTTGGAAGCAGTTCAGAGAAGGTTGACTAGACAAAAGCCTGGAATGTGCATATTGCCTTATAAAGAAAGGCGAGACAGGCCAGACCTGTATCTTCTGGAGTTTAGAGGAGTCAGATGTGTCTTAATCGAAACATATCATTGGGGACCTCTCCAACTGGATGTGGCAACAATCTTTCTCTTGTGGGAAAAGCTAGAATTAGAGATCATAGTTTAAAAATAAAGTATCGCCCATTTTAGGCAGAAATGAGGGAAAAAAGAAATTCTGAGAAGGTTGAGAGTCTTTAGAATTTCCTTCCTCAGAAGGCAGTGCATGCAGAATATTTAAATATTGTTAAGTCAGAAGTAGATAGATTTTTCATCACCAAGGAGATGAAAGATTATTGGGAATATGCATAACTGTAGAGTTGAGGTTAAAATCAGATCAGCCATGATCTGATTGAATGGCAGGCCAGGCTCAAAGGGCCTATACTTGTTCCCTGTTCATATGTTTGTATGAAAAAAAACATCTAATTTATTTGGTGTCCCATTCCCCCACCTTCAGCATTCCCTTTCTCCAAGGCATAGTTCATTATCACTACCCATTTTACCCTGAGTTTGCAAAAGTGTGTTACTGAAGAAAGATGCAAAATGGGAATGATTCAAAGCAAAACAAGGTGCTTATGATACATGTGAGAGAAACTTGACCATGAACTATTCTTCATAATGACACAAATTGCAAACTGAAGCTAACATGTGTTGCTTCAAATTGTGGAATTTCTTTATAGTCATTCATGGGATGTGAACATCAGTGGCAGAGCCAGTATTTATAGCCCATTCCTACTTGTCCCTTACATGGTTGTAGTAAGAGATAACAAGGTGTAGAGCTGGATGAACTCAGTAGTCCAAGCAGCATCAGAGGAGTAGGAAAACTGATGTTTCTGGCCTAGACCTAACTGCTTTCTTGAACTGCTGAAGTCCATTTAGAGTAGATAGACGCATAAGGTGATAGGAGAGAGTTCCAGGATTTTGTCAGAATGACATTGAAGGAACAGTGATATACTTCCAAGTTGGGATGGTGAGTGGCTTGGAAGGGAACTTGCAGGTGGTTATGTTCTCAGTTATCCGCTTGTCCTTCTAGATGGAAGTGGTCATGCTTTTGGAAGGTGCTGTCTAAGGATCTTAGATGAATTTCTGCAGTGCATCTTGTAGATAGTATACCATGCTGTTACTGAGCATCAATAGTGGAAGAAGTGGATGTTTGTGGATGTGATGCCAATCAAATGGGCTGCTTGTCCTGGAAGGTGTCAATCTTCCTAAGTCTTGTTGGAGGTGCACTCATCCAGGCACAGGGGACCATTCCATGGCTCTCCTGACTTGTGTACTGTAGATGGCATGCAAACTTTGGACAATCAGGAAGTGAATTACTCATCTGCAGGATTCCTAACCTCTTACCTACTCTTTTATCCACAGTACTTATATGTTGAGTCCAGTTGAGTTCCTGGTCAACAGTAAACACCAGGGTATTGACAGTGGTGGATTTAGTGATGGTGGTGCCATTGAATGTCGGGGGAGATGGTTACAATCTCTCTCTTGTTTGAGATGGTCATTGAATTGCCACAAAAACACACATTGTGACACATTTACAAAATGAGTCTCTGCCTGAGAGTCAGCTCCATTCAATATCTGATGCAGATATTGGTTCTTTATGCAGTTCATGGGAAGACTATTCCATGACTTGTTAATGCATTCTTTTCTTACTGGGAACACTTTCGATTAAATTAGGTCACATAGTGAATTTAAAGCACCAGGCAATGATTCACACCTTTTCAATCATGTCTGGCAATCAGGCTAAAAAAAAGAACTCCCTGAGGACAAAAGAACAGCATTAACAGCTGCACTAGGCTTCATTGGTGCAGAATCAGTCATTGTCTGCTCCCTAATGCCATTTCCATCCTACACAGCTCCATTCGTGACTCTGCAAGCAGTATAAATGTTAACGAGAAGGTGCTGGCAACCACAGCTACATAATGGTGCTCAATAAGAGATTTCCTTAACAAGTGGTGCTCTTGGCTAATTTCTGATGAAGTAACTTATTAATTTACACATGATTCCCATAGAACTGGCACATGCACATACTTATTTTCTAAGATTCAGTGATTGCCTTGTTATGTTAAAATTGGAGAAGTGAACTATCACTTTTGTCCAACCACCATATGGAGCACAAGATAAAAGGAAAGCACTTTATTCCAGTTACTGAGATTGAGGGTTAGTTGGTTTAGATGTCTGGTTTTTGATGAACAGTGATAGCAACAGTATGGGTTCAATTCCTGCACCAGCTACAGTTACCATGCAAGAATCTCCTCTCACCCTCTTCCCTTTTCTGAGGCGTGGTGACCCTCAGGTTAAAACACCACCAGTTGTCTGTCTCTCTCTAATGAGAGAGTGGTCCTCTCAGACGAAGGCAATGCTTATGTAGGCTTTACTTTTTACCAAGGTGACCACTTAAATTCCTTATCCAGATCAGGTTTTATACAAGATCCATCAACCAGGTTTCTTAATAAAGACAATGATTGGTTTGTTCTCAAGACAAAATTTATCCAGTAAAGATGTGATAATTGGTAATATACGCAGTCATGTGATGATCCCAGCTGATGGCATAAAGGGACAGGTCAAACCCCAGAATGGAACCTGCCTTGATACATCATATGTATTTTCTTTTATTTTGTTAGTTAACATGCCAGCTAGTCACTGAAACCTCAGCACTTAAGGCCACAGATTTCCTTCAATGAGTTGTTCCTAAAAAGAAGCAATTAGTCAAACTAATTTAAGTGAAGAAGAAAACAAACATGACCTCATAACGAACAGTGAAAATTCAAGTTTCAACTTGTTTCCTGGCACTACCCGCTAAAAAGTCAACCCCAAAGAAATCACACCCTATCTCAATTCTCTGGGTGCCATGCAAATGACTGCCCACAGTTTCTTTGCCGTGGATTGTGGAGGCGATTCAATGAGTCCTTTCCAAATCTGCCAACATGAGCTTCTCACAAATCTGGGAATCTAAATATTCACTGTTCTAATAAGTTAGAGATTTCCAAACAAACTCTTCTGGCTTGGAGGCCTCACAAACTAAACTCTTCAGCAGAGATACTAGGAACTGCAGATGCTGGAGAATCTGAGATAACACGGTGTAGAGCTGGATGAATACAGCAGGCCAAGCAGCATCAGAGGGATGGAAAAGCTGATGTATCTTCTTCAGAACCCTTTTCTAGACACTTTTCTGAAGAAGGATCCAGATGCAAATGGTCAGTTTTTCCACTCCCCTGATGCTGCTTGTCCTGCTGTATTCATCCAGCTCTATACCTTGTTATCTTCAGCTGAGGTGACTGGTTCCCTGAATTGCCCCAGAACTCTCCCTGGAGAGAAATTAAACTTGCTCCAAAACTCAACCCTGATGTCTTCTGAGTATTGTATATTTTTTTAAATAATTGCTCTTCCTGGATTATTCTGAACAGGAAACAAAACTAATTGCCTTTCATGCTTACCCAACCTGTCATAAACTGTCTCTCTCTCTCTGTATATATATCTGTTCATTAACACCACGGGAGTTTGCAATCACATGCTTTATGGTTTATATGAGGTTTAATCACCGGGATGACTCTTATAGGGGTCAGAGCAATATGGGCAAATATTGATTCATGGTAGAATTCTACAGGAAGCCCAGTGAGGACATGACAAATCTGTTTGTGCAAACTCCAGTGACATTTCTGTTGCAATCATTTCTTCACCAATTTGCATGTAAAGTGAACATGAACAGGCCTCAAATGTTAGTCAAAGACACATTGGTACTATGCTTTGGAGCTTCCAAATCGAACATCAGCCAATCTCAATGAAGCAGAAGTTAGTGGCAACGATTTTAAAAAAGATAAATGTTGGCCAAAACCTTCCCATCTCTTGTGAGAATTCCCAGGGTGCTGTGGAAGGAGGGGAACATCATTTCACTACATGCCATGATGATGGAATCTACTGAATTCAATAATATGCATTGAAATGGTTAAAGTGGGCTGGGGTGGGATCAGAGTCAAAACACAGAAGACATTCCCTTTTTTGAAGTAATGCGATAGTTACTCAGTTGCCACAGCACCAGCTGAAGGTGCAATTCCTAGGACTGGGACGGGAGTATCACTGCAGTAGAGTCTGCGTAGAGTCAACACATCACCTGGGACAATTGGAGCGGGGAACGAATTATGGACCTGATCAGACTAGATACCCTCCGCTGCAACCCCCCACCCTTCCCCCAGCCCAGCCATTGTAAGGAGGTAGCTTAGACCCTAACTTTTATATAGACCCTAACTTTTATATTTATTTAAAGACAAGTGTAAAGTGCTGTATTCCAGATGTGATTCAATTGGTCCACCACTAGGATTTAATTAAAATCCACTTACAACGCAGTTAAAATGCAGGAAAAATATTGGCATAACTTTCACTTTATTGAAATACTTAACTTGATAATGTATTATTCAACCACTAATCAACAACTGTTCCAGTACAAGCAACAACTCATTAACACAGCTTTGGGCAAAAATGCAATCCAGCAAAACAGTTGTGATTTTCACATGTGCTCTCTCTCCTCTCAGAAGAAAGAAAAAAATCTGCCGTTTGTGATTTTTAAGAGGAAGCCTCACATTTAAGACACCCCTCTACCATCTTTCAGCAGGCAGCCAAAATATTCTCACTAATTGAAAGCAAAACTAAAAGCCTTCCTGGGTCTGTTTGAGCCCTGACCCCACCCATTCATAATTCTTTGGTCTCCTAAAAAAACACCCAGGGAGAACCCAGAAGCTGTTTACCCACTACTGCTGAAGCAGACAGTGTGGTACCAGGTGACAATGACTGTCTGCAAGAGAAACAGCACAGAACGCATCTCTCTTAAAGGCTCAGTACCATTGCAATGCGATAGATGCTGCCTTGCCGAGGAAAAGGGATCAGCATTCTAAAAGGGAGGAGGAGAATAAGGACATCGAGAAAGAGGAAGCTTTCGTTTAGCATGACAGCACTCAGCTGTGGCCACTGCTTGAAGCCAGGCAGGACCTGATTGACACCCGGTCCCAGTAGATGGGAGCTGGGTGCAGTAGACCATCATGAATTGAGAAATATTTGTTGGTCATGATGCTGGCATTTTGTTCACATTGTGCGGGTGAACTGCAACCTCTGCTTGTTTTCTTTGTGTTCCTTTTTGCTGCCCATCCACAGTGAGGAATTCCCCCAAAAAACCAGAGAGGATGGGCACTTTCCCAATAAAAAATGATTCAGCCATTGTTCCAAAAGGTCTCTCTGACCTATTTATTAGGAAAAGCATCCCCTTAAACACAAATGTAAATGGCTATTGAGTTTCACTCAACTGAACCAGGTTAAATCAGCACCTCTCCAAAACAATTATTGCTCAAAATAGCCCCAGCAGATGTTAACAGCAATGAAATACTCTACCTGAGTTAATGTGTTAGTGATAAATCACAGCAAATCACATAAGTTAATGTTGGTCATGTGTTTAAAAGAAGCCTTGTTCAAACAAACTCCAAAGTCCATAGTAAACTTTTAAGATCTAAATGAAAGAAACTATATATAATGTTTCCACAAAATGATAAATAATTCATTTTCCACAACCTTCAAAAGTTGAACCTTCCAAGCAGTTTTCAATATAGTGCATAACAATTATAAACTGAAACATACAAATCTGACTTGGTAGAATAACTTGGACTGGCCTCATTTCACAGGGTGATACAACAACAAAGAAGGCCATTTGACTCATTGTGTCTATGTAAACTCTTTGAAAGGACTATCCTGTAAATTCTTCTGACCTTAAATCTCTGAAAATTTTCCACTTTGAAGTTTTTATTAAATTATATTTTGAAAGTTAATATTAAAAGTCATTCCACAATCCTTTCAAACCATGCATTCGTGAATTTAAGAAGCCAAAAAATTTACCTCATCTCATCTCTAGTTCTTCTGCTAATTACCTTGAATCTGTGCACTTTAGGTACTGACTCTCCTGCCAGTGGAACCAACCTTCCTTTATTTATTCAATGAAAAGAAAGTTCCTGAACTTGAACATCTCTATCAACTTCACTGCTCCAAAAAGAATAACTCTCCAAAGCTCTAGGTGCTAGAAATCTGGAATTAAGACTGGAAGGCCACAAGAGCCGAAATAAGCCATTCGGCCCATCGAATCTTTTTCTCCATTCAATCATGGTTCGTCTGTTTCTCAACCCCAGTCTCCTGCCTTCTCACCATAATCCTTGATCCCCTTATGAATCAAGAATTATAAAAACAGAATATATTAGAAATACTCGGTCAATCAGACAACATCTGTGTGGAGAGAAGAACAGGGCCAATGTTTCAGGTCAATGGCCCTTTGACCCAATGTCCAGCATTAAGAGGTATTTGTTAAAGGTCAAAGAAATGAGAAGACTGGTTAATCATTTGTTTTCAAACTGAAGTGGTGGAAACATCAGGGATTTGCATCCCTGCAACAAGAAAACTAACTTGCATTTATATAGTGCCTTGGAGTGGTTAAAGACATCCAAAAGAACTTAGGATGAGCATACTCAGACAATATGGGATAGCAAGCCTCACAAAATCTGTTATGACAGTTGATCTAAGACTTTGTCAAAAAGACAGGGGACACCTGAAAGGAGAGGAGAAAGATAGTGAATTGAGGTGGTTTCAATACAGATTGCCAAGCTTAGGGTGTGGATAGATGAAGGCATGGCCACCAATAATGGAGATGGAAATTGGGGATGCAGAAGAGGTCAGATATTGGAGAAGCACAGCAATTAATCCCAGGGGCTTTTCAGAATTGGGTGAGGCCGTAGAAGGGTTCAGGCACAGTGATGATGGAATGATTCATACGTTGTGAGCATGCCCAGCAAATGGTGTGTCCATTGAACATTTGTCGATATCCCAACACCAAATAGGCTGAAGCAGTTCAAAAAGGCAGCTCACCACGGCCTCCTCGCGAGTAATTAGAGATGGGAAATAAATGCCATCCCAGCCAGCAATGTACACATTCTATAAAGCGTGATTTGGCCATCTAGCTGTCTGTCTTTTTTGAGTCTGATCTTTTTCCAAATGGCCGGAAGTGACTAGTAGGGTACCTCAGGAATCAGTTCCTGGACCTCAGCTATTCCCAATACATATTAATGATTTGGATGAGGAATCTAAATGTAGCGTCTCCAAATTTACAGACATGATTGGGAGGATGAGCTATGAGGAGGATGCAGAGATGTTGCAGCATGATTTGGACAAGTTGAGTGAAGGGGCGAATGCATGGCAGCTGCAGAATAATGCAGATAAATGTAACATTATCTACTTTGACAGCAAAACAGAAAAACAGCTTATCTTCTGAATAGCTATAAATTGGGAGAGCAGAATGTGCAATGGGATCTGGGTTTCCTTGTACACCGGTCGCTGAAAGTAAGTGTGTAGGTGCAGCAGGCAGTGAAGAAGGCAATTGGTATGTTGAGCTTCATAGTGAGATGATTTGAGTGAAGGAGCAGAGGTGTCTTGCTGCAATCATACAGGGCCTTGGTGAGAACATACCTGGAGTATTGTGGGCAGGTTTGCCCTCCTTTATCTGAGGAAGGATGTTGTGGTATGGAAGGAGGACAGCAAAGTCCACCAGACTGATTCCTGAGATGGCTGGGCTGATGCATGAGTTGAGACTGGGTTGCTTAAGACTATATTCACTGGAGTTTAGTAGAATGAATGGGAATTTCATCGAAACCCATCGAATTGTGACAGATCTAGACTAGATGGACACAGCAAGGATATTCCCAAAGGCAGCAGAGTCCAGAACCAGAGGTCACATTCTAAGGATACGGGCTAGACCATTTGGACTGAGTTGAGGAAAAATGTCTTCAACCAGGGAGTGGTGAATCTGTGCAAAACATCGTATGATTTCAAGAAGGAGTTGGATATTGTATGTAGGGTTAAAGGGATGAAAGGGCATGGGGAGAAAGCAGGAACAGGGTAGTGAGTTGGATGATCAGCCATGATTGTATTATATGGTGGATCAAGCTCAGAGGGCTGAATGGCCTATCCCTGCTCCCATTTTCTGGGTTTCTCTGTGTAATTTCCACCTGATGTGCAACAGATACCGACGATGAAATTAGATAAAAATGCAAAGAAATTAGATGCAGTCAGCAGCTGAGACTGAGAAGAACAAAATGCCTTTGTTACCTGCTCAGGCTATGAAGATTTTCAACTAGTTCATGTTGAGCCGTACTGCTTCTAAAAGCCATGGCTGTACTCAGGTGAACAAACTGCAATGTGGTCCTAGTATCCATCTGATGCACTTACACTCTAGGCTAGTTTTGGTGATTGCACTTATTTATCGTCAATATCACTGTTACAGCCATGGGGTCGCTGTGAACTGATACAATGGCTGGATTCTCATCATGATTTTTCATAGTTCATGTTATGGAGTTTAATTAGTTATATGCTATTAGTTTAATACAATCCATTATCTCCACTGTACCAGCTTAAATTACTGCTCCAGTTGTGAGGCTGGATCACATAAGTGAGAGGCGATGACTACCTCTAAAAGAAGTAAATCTAACTTTTGCCCCTTGACTTTCAATGATGTAACTTCACTGAATCCCCTATTACCAACACCATTCTCCTGCTTTTTACCCTTAACCTTTGATCCCCTCACCTATCTATCTATGTCTTAAATACACTGAGTAATTTAGCTTCCACAGCTTTATATGGCAATGATTTCCATAGAATCATTACCCTCTGGCTGAAGAAATCCCAACACATGCAAAGTTTTGGAATCCTAGTTCAATGTTCCTCTGGTCTTCATAGATGAAGGTGAAGAAGACACAGCAATTGTGTCATGTACTATAACCACAGATACCTCTGCACACATAGAAAAGAAAGTGTTGATAAGTATCATCAGAATCAAAGTTTCATCAGCTTTTGTTGAGTAGAATCTTCACATTTGTCTCCAATTATAATTTCCCAGTGTATATATTCTGAGTCAAAGTCTGTAAAAATAGCAATGGCAGTTTCAAGGATGCAATGATGGACTGTGCTCGTCTCACAGTATCACTGCAACATCAAATATAGTGGCTCAAAAAAGAATTGTCACGTGGAAAGTCAAAATTGGGCTGTGAAGGTACAATCTTCACAATGGGAGTTGTGGCTAAAGTCATTCCAGTTACTAAAATGAAAGTTGCAGCTGATTCTCAGAATGGCCTCTTTTTAGAAAGATTTTCAGAAAAAAACTTTGAATATTTGGACAGAGTTTGACCAAAGTGTGGATGACGTACTGAAATTATTCCACAATCATTACAATATGTGACTGGGGATTTATTAGAAAAGGTCACTCAGCGGTCATACCTATTTCTTTAAGAGACAAGATTCTAGCAATACGGCTCTCTGCAGATATTGAAATAGTTAGCATGAAATCCACAGCCAAAATTGTCTGGTCTCTGTTTTATCTGTTGGTTCATAAATGCATCATTTAACCACATTCAGAAGTTAACCACCAAACACTCCCTTCAGTCGTGGCCATGGATGAGATGACCATTTCCAACAGTGCCATCATGGTGGTTAAGAAGACATTTAGCATGCATACTATCATTGTTTAGATCATTAAGTAGAGGAGTTAGGACATAATGTTGAGGTTGTACAGGACATTAATGAGACCTCTTCTGGAATGCTGTTTCCAGTTCTGATCACCCTGTTATAGGAAGGATATTATTAAGCTGGACAGGTTCAGAAAAGATTTACCAGGATGTTGCTGGGAATGGAGGGTTTGAGGTATAAGGAGAGGATGGATAGGTGGGACTTTTTTCACTGGAGATAGGAAGTTGAAGGGTGACCTTATAGAGGTTTATAAGATCATGACAGGTACAGATAAGGTGAATTGCAGGTGTCTGTCCATAGGGTGGGGGTTTTCAAGAGTAGGGGGCATATTTTTAACTTAAGAGGAGACAGATTTTAAAAGACATGAGCAAAGACAAAAGTGGAATAAATCTCAAGGGGAAGTGGTGGATGCGGGTACAGTTACAATTTTTACAAGACATTTGGATAGACATGGATAAGAAATGTTGGAAAGATATGGGCCGAGTACATGCAGGTGCGATTAGTTTAGCTTGGGATTATGGTCAATATGGATTGATTGTACTGAAGAATCTTATTCTGTGTGACTTTATGAGTGTATATAGGCTTTTATGAAAAAGTAAATGGCATTTTTTTAACAAAGTGTGAAGTTGGATGAACTTGCTTCACACTTTGTTATCTTGGATTCTCCAGCATCTGCAGTTCCCATTATCTCTGGCATTTTTTTTATTCTTGTTGACACTCATTCTATGCAAGCATATGGATCAACACATATGGATCAAACTTATCAATGCTGAAAGGACAACAGACAAGTTCCAACTGACTTTTGCCCTTGATGGATTACCAGACGAGTTGGCCTCAGATCATGGCCCCCATTTGATTCTGTTCCAATCCAGAATTTCATAGTGAAATAGAACCATATGCATTGTCCCTCCTCCAAATTCATTGGTATTAACTGGAACAGCAGGAAGATCGGTGAGAGCAATCAAGAAAGCACTCAATAGCCAAGCACTAAAAGTTTCAGCATGAAATGGAGATCAGCTAATTTTCCACTGAAATATACAACAATTCCACACTCCACTATGGGGTATTCATCCACTGAGTTCTTAATGAAGGGAAAATTGACTACATTTTTCAGTTTAATTTGACCAAATATGATTCCTAAAGTTGAATAAAAACAGTTTATTCTGAAATGTCTGTACAAAATGAAGTGAAGAGAATAGAGGAGAGCATCATTTCTGCAGAAAGGAACACGTTTGTGTTCTGAACCTCCTTCACATGTCACTCAAATGGGATATTGCAAATGTCAGAGAGGTTCATGTTGCTACAAGATACTTAGTTGAGATTGTTGGGAAAATGAGAAGTATTTATGTAGATCACATTATCCTAATAAGGGATAATCCAAACTTTGACCATTATCCATGTGATACCGAGTTTAGGGCTGACAGCGAATCAGTTCAAAATTCAGAGTCTGACGTTAAAAAGATGATTAGGCAGAGCACAGGCATACGTTTTTTGTCAGCTTGACTTCACCTCTCAGCTTCAAACTTCCAACATATTGTTAACTTGTACTGCATAAAGACAGAGTTCTCAACTAATTCTGTTCTTCTATCAGAGACTTTTATTCACATGACCAAATCATCCTGTGTAACTTTTCATCTACTGTCCACCACCACTAAATCATCCAATGAATTTTCAATTCATGAAATTACATACAATGCCGGGCAAGAGCAATTTGGATGCCAAAGGTGGGAGAGAGGTAGGGAAGGGAGAAAATCAATTCTCACTCAATAATAAGATAACGAAATGTGAGGCTGGATGAACACAGCAGGCCAAGCAGCATCTCAGGAGCACAAAAGCTGACGTTTCGGGCCTAGACCCTTCATCAGAGACGGGGATGGGGTGAGGGTTTTGGAATAAATAGGGAGAGAGGGGGAGGCGGACCGAAGATGGAGAGAAAAGAAGATAGGTGGAGAGGACTGTCTCGGTGGGGAGGTAGGGAGGGGATAGGTCAGTCCAGGGAAGACGGACAGGTCAAGGAGGTGGGATGAGGTTAGTAGGTAGGAGATGGAGGTGCGGCTTGGGGTGGGAGGAAGGGATGGGTGAGAGGAAGAACCGGTTAGGGAGGCAGAGACAGGTTGGACTGGTTTTGGGATGCAGTGGGTGGGGGGAAAGGCTGGGCTGGTTGTGTGGTGCAGTGGGGGGAGGGGACGAACTGGGCTGGTTTTGGGATGCGGTGGGGGAAGGGGAGATTTTGAAGCTGGTGAAGTCCACATTGATACCATTGGGCTGCAGGGTTCCCAAGCGCAATATGAGTTGCTGTTCCTGCAACCTTCGGGTGGCATCATTGTGGCACTGCAGGAGGCCCATGATGGACAGGGTCCAGGCCCGAAACGTCAGCTTTTGTGCTCCTGAGATGCTGCTGGGCCTGCTGTGTTCATCCAGCCTCACATTTCGTTATCTTGGATTCTCCAGCATCTGCAGTTCCCATTATCACTCTCACTCAATAATGCCTGATTTAGCATACAAAACATCAACACTGCCCTTTACAGGTGTCGCATAAAAATTAATCAATTGTAAAACATGGTTGGTTTATTGGTGGTGTTAATAAATGAAAAATACAATGGTGATTTGTTGATTTTAAAAACATTTCATTTGTGTACAAGAGGACTTCTAAATATAAAGAAAGCAAAAACAGTAAAGCACCATCTTTCCCCAGTTTGGTCTCAGGCATTCATGTCAGATGTTACTAGATGACAGCATGAACTATCCATTTTAGAAAAATAAACAGAATCTTCCATAAGCCCTGAACTGAGACAACATGGGCCAAAACCTGACTACTTAGCCGTGGGAACATCAGGAAGACTTCATAAACCAGTTGTTAAACTTGGTTTCAGAGAATCATAGAATCCCTACAGTGTGGAAATAGGCCCTTCAGCCCAACAAGCCCACACCAAACCTCAGAGCATCCCACCCAGACCCATCCCCCTATAACCTACTTTATCCATTTATTGATATAGTTCATATAAGAAATAGAGTTGGTTGTTATTTTGCCAAGTTTCTCAAAGATATGTTTGCTTTTGAAGTTGTGTAAATGTAACTGTAATTAATTTATTTGAAAAAATCTGTCGTATTTTAAAAGCAGGTGAGTAATACATTTATGAGCATGCCCAATGTGAGTGATAGTACCATGAAACATGCGGCCTGGTCATATTGGCATCCATCTCTCCTTATAAGGGCATCAGTACGCATTGAACATGCCCAGAATGTATGAATCCAATTACATTGTCTCCTCTTTTCAAATAATGTCATATATTTTCTCTACAGCACCAGATCAAGCAGGTTCTGCAGATCCCAATGAGGAAAGGATAGTGGCAGCAAATGAGAGGGGAATTTATGATGAACAGTAGGACCCTGGGAAGTTCCAAGGATCAGACAGACCTTGGTATATAAGTCCACAATCCCTTCATGTAGAGGGACGGGTAGAAAAGTGGTTAAAAAGCAAATGAGATACTTGCCTTTATTAGTAGAGGCATCAAGTTTAAGAGGAGGGAGGTTATGCCGGAACTGTATGAAACATTGGTTTAGCCACAATTTAGACTATTGTGTGCAGTTTTGGAATCCACATTTTAGGAAGGATTTAATTGCATAGACAGGGTGGAGAGGAGATCTACCAGGATGTTGGCTGGGCTGGAGACTTATGGTTGTGAAGTGAGATTGGACAGACTGGATTTCTGTCTTAGGCTTACTGCTCCAGTGAAGTTGGAAGAACAGCATCTCATGTTCCGCTTGGGGACTCTGCAGCCCTCAGAAGTCAATATTGAGTTCAATGGGTTTAGGGCCTGAACTCTTTCTTCACCTAACCCCATACCCAGGCCTTGTCATTACAATGGGTCACTTTAGCATAGCCAACCCATTTTCACTCTCTTACGGTTCCTTTTATCAACTTTTCTCCTTCCCTGGCTTACCATTATTTATCCCTTTGTTGCCTGACTGTCTTCCTCTCCATCTCCATCTCCATCTCCATGTGTCCTTTTACTTCTTTCAACCCCTCCCAAACTCCTGACCTATCATAAGTATATATAGCATCTTTTCTTAGCTATTACTAGTTCCAATGAGGGGTCACTAGATCTGAAGCATCAACTCTGCTTTCTCACCTCAGATTCTGCCAGGCCTGCTGAGTTTCTCCCGCAATTTCTGTTTTTGTTTTAGATTTCCAGCACACACAGTTTTATAATGGATAGCCTGGGGTTGTTTTCTTTGGAGCAAAGGAAACTAATGGGGTAATGATTGAGATGTATAAAGTTTTGGGAGACATAGGTAGGGTTGACACGAAGGCAATCTTTGCCTCGGTGGAGGAATCAATGACCAGGGAGTCAATTAATGGCCAAATCTAAGGCAAGAGGCAATTGGTTTAAAGGAGATGTGGGGAGAGTTTTCTTTTCATCCAGAGAGTGGTGGGAATTTAGAATTCACTGCCTATTAGAGAGGAAAAGACAGTATTGTGATGTCAAGGCGCTCAAGGACATTGGCCAGATGGAGTCATAGAGTCATACAGCTCAAAAACAGACCCTTCGGCTCAACTCATCCATGCTGATCAAGTTTCCCAAACTGTACTAGTCCCTCTTGCCTGTATTTTTCCCGTATCCCTCTAATCCTTTCCTATTCATGTATCTGTCCAAATGCCTTTTAAATGTTGCAAATGTACCTGCACCTACCACTCCCTCTGGCAGCTAATTTCACGTACTCTCTGTGTGAAAACATTGCCCCTCAGGTCTCTCTTAAATCTTTCTCCTCTCACCTTAAAAACACACCTCCCAGTTTTGAAATCCCCTACCCTGGGGGAAAGACCTTCGCTATTACCTTACCTATACACCTCATGATTTTCTAAAAGTCTGTAAGGTCAACCCTCAACCTCATTGAGGGATTGCTCCATTGAAAAAAGTCTCAGCCCATCCAGCCTCTCCTGATAACTCAGATCCTCCAGTCCCAACAATATCTTACTAAATCTTTTCTGAACCCTCTCCAATTTAATAATATCCTTGCTAAGCAGGGTGACCAGAGCTTCACACAGTACTCCAAAAGTGGCCTCACCGATGTCCTGTATAACCTTAACATGATGTTCTAATTCCTACACTCAGTGCTCTGAGCAATGAAGGCATGCTCAATGCCTTCTCAACCACCCTGCCTACTCGTAATACAGCTTTCAAAGAACCATGTACCTGAACCCCTAGCTCTCACGATTTGACAACACTACCCAGGGTCCTACCATTAACTTTCTGATGTTATCCTTTAACAAAATTTACCAAAATGCAATACCTCATGTTTCTCCAAATTAAACTCCACCTGCCAGTCCTCAGCCCACTGACCGAGTTAATCAAGATCCTTCTGTAATCTTAGATAACCTTCTTCACTGTCAACTATACCACCAATTTTGGTGTCATCCACAAACCTATGAGCCACGCCTCCTGAATTCTCATCCAAATTGTTTGCATAAATGACAAATAACAGTGAACCCAGCACCGAACTCTACAGAACACTGCCGGTCACAGGCCTCCAGTCTGAAACCCTCCATCACAACTCTCTGACTCCTACCATCAAGCCTATTTTGTATCCATTTGGCAAGCTCTCCCTGAATTCCATGTGATATAACTTGACTGAAGTTTACTAAATCTACCTTGCAGAGGTCAAAGGCTCTACCAAAGTCCATGGAGACAATGTCTACTGCTCTGCCCTCGTCAATCTTTTTGGTGATGTCTTCAAAAAACACAATCAAGTTTGTCACACACGATTTCCCAAGGATAAAGCCATGCGAACTGACTATCCCTAGTCAGTTCTTGCCCCTCCACATGCACATAAATCCAGATATAGTAGGAACTGCAGATGCTGGAGAATCTGAGATAACAAGGTGTAGAGCTGGATGATCACAGCAGGCCAAGCAGCATCACAGGAGCAGGAAAGCTGATGTTTCGGGCCTGGTCTAGGCTTTCCTGCTCCTATGATGCTGCTTGGCCTGCTGTGTTCATCCAGCTCTACACCTTGCACGTAAATCCTATCTGTCAGAATCCCCTCCAACAACATACTCACTACTCATGTGAGGCTAACTGGTCTATAGTACCTGGGCTTCCCCTTACAGCCGTTCTTAGATAAAGACCCTAGCCACCCTCCAGCCCTCTTCAGCAGTTCATGATACAAATATCCCTACTAGGAGCCCCTATGTGTTGGAAAATAAAGTTAGAATGTGTCTGTTTTTGACTAGTGTGGACTCAAAGGGCTGAAAGGGCTTTTTCTGTGCTGTAGACCTCTATGACTCCATAACTCTCTAATACAATGTGCAGCAGCATGATTATTATCTTAAAATATTAATGATTCATGCTTTCTCAATTACCATTGGAATGGTTTGTCTTCTTGCTGCCAATATTGCAAAAACCTGAGATGGACGATCGTATTTTTTGTATCGACCAGAAATCCAAAAGGTGACTTCAGGCCAGTACACGCAAAATAAAAATCTAAGATGGAGATCTCTGGTGATAGCTTTCTGAAGGTGGAGCAAATGCAAAAATCATTAAAAGGGTAGGCAATCAAATAAACATCAGATAAACAAATGTTAAAAATAAGCATACAAGCAAATAAAGCTATTAAAATAAACACGGTCTCCTAATTTTCAGGAAAAGAAAGCATGCAGAAAGATTTCAAGGTCATAGAGAAGTAATTGATGAGAACATGGATGTTTAATTGTGAGGAGTGAAGTGTTCTGTGGGCTAATGTTATATGGGTCTGCTGCACGTTACATTGTTTGAGTTCACTGTAATATTGCTCACTGTTGCTGCCACCAACCTCTTTTCTGGACCTGCTTGATCCAGTAAGATAGAAGAAAACCTCTTGGAAATCTAATGAGAATAAGATCTTGTCTTGAATTAAATATAGTTTATCGCATGATAGCGCTATGTTTAGCTAGTGATATATTGAAGTGATCGGCATGGTTGAGAGAGATAATAAGCTGAATAAGTTTGAATAAGTTCTGTGGCATTCATCCTGCCCATTTTTGATCACACTAATCAAACAATCTAGATGTTGGGGCATCTTGTGGTGAGCTGGATGACAATGCTCAATATTGTCTGGACCTCTCTGTCATCTACACGCCACTTCAGATGCTGCAGGATAGGGAATGTGCCCTCTCACTTGCCCTCAGTCAACAAAGAGTTATCACTGAGAAAGGCAAGGACACTCTTCTTCACTGACACAAAGTAAACACTAAAGCTGGTAAGCACTGAGAAAGCAAGCTAACAGCAATAAGATGTGCCCATGCAAAAGTATCCTGTGCAGATGGATTAGTGACATGGTTGCCATGTGTCTGTTGTCCTTGTTCTTTGAAATACTAATGGCCGTGCTTTGGGTAGGTGCTGTTGAAGGAGCCCTGGAAAGTTTCTGCAGTACATCTTGTGATAGTACCCACTGCTGCTGCTGAGCATCAGTGGTGGAGGGAATGGATGCTTGTGGATGAGGCATCAATCAGGTGGACTGTTTTGTCCTGGATGGTGTCAAGCTTCCTGAGTGTTGTTGGAGCTGGACCCCCATCCAGACAAGTGGGAATATTCCATCACACTTCTGGCTTGTGCCTGCAGATGGTGGACAGGCTTTGGGGAGTTAGGAGGTGATTTATTTCCTGCAAAATTCCCAGCTTCTAACCTGCTGTTCTAACCACGGTATTTATATGATCAATTTGGCTTATTTTATGGCCAATGGTAACCCCCATGATGTTGACATTGAGGGATTCAATAATGGTAACATCATTGAATGTCAAGAGTCCATAGTTATATTCTCTCTTCTTGGAGATAGTCATTGCTTGGTCTTGTGTGTCACAATTCTTACTTGCTCCATGTCAACCCAAGTCCCACTATTGTGCAGGCCTTGCTGCATATGATCGTGAGAGTGCTTCAGTATCTAAGGAGACAGAAATAGTGTTGAACACTGCAGGATCATCAGTGAACATCCCCAGTTCTGACCTTATGATGGAGGGAAGGTGATGTTAAAGATGGTTGCATCTGGGACACTAACCTGAGAAACTCCTGCACATATGTTCTGAAGGTGAGATAACTAACCTCCAAAAATCACAACCATTATTCTATGTGCCACCAATGACCCCAACCAGCAGAGAGCTTTCCCCATTGGTCTGATTGGCTCAGGGTTTAGAACATGGAACGTAGAAGATAGAACAGAGTACAGCACAGGAACGGGCCCTTCTGCCCATGATCTTGTACCAAACATGACACCAAATTAAACTAAACCCTTCTGCCTGCCTTTGTTTTAAATCCTTCCATTCATTGTATTTTCATGTGCTTCTCTAAAAGCCCCTTAAAAACCTGTTATATCTGCCTTTACCACCACTAGCAGCGCCTTACAGACTCTTACCATTCTGCATAAAAAAAGCTTGGCCTTCACAACTCCTTTGAACTTTCCCCTTCTCACCTTAAATGTATGATCCCTAGTATTAGACATTTCAATTCTGGGGAAAAGATTCTGAAAGTCAACCCTATCTATGCATCTCATAATTTTATAGCCTTCTATCAAGTCTCCCCTCAGCCTCTGCCACTCCAGGAAAACAACCTGAGTTTTTCTAGACTCTTCTTGTAGCTTATAGAATAACCTACAACTGAGGAGCTATGAAGAGAGGTTCTACTAGAGCTCTTTGTGGCCACACATGATTAAATGTGGCCTTGATATCAAGGACAGTGACTCTCACCTCACTTCTGGAATTTAGCTCTTTTGTCCATGTTTGATCCAAGGCTGTAATGACGTCAGGAGCTGAGTGGACCTGGTGGAACTCAAACTGGGCGTCACTGAGCAGATTATTGCTGAGCGGGTGTTGCTTGATAGCACTGTTGATGACACCTTCACTGATGATCAAAAGTGGACTGATGGGGTGGCAATTGGCTGGGTTTGGATTTATCTTGCTTTTTACATACAGGACATATCCAGGCAATTTTTCACATTGATGCCAGTAATTGTACTATAACAGCTGGCTAGGGAGAGCAGCAAGTTCTGGGCACAAGTCTTCAGCACTATAGCTAGAAATTTGTCAGGACCCATATCCATTGCAGTTCCAAGTGCCTCCAACAATTGCTTGATATCATGTGAAGTGAATCCAATCAGCTGAAGACTGATATCTGTGATTCTGGGGACCAGTGGAGGAGGCTGAAATGAATCATCCCCATGGCACTTCTGGCTGAAGATTGCCGTAAATTCTTCAGCCTTATCTTTTGCACTGACGTGCTGGACTCCTTTGTTACTGAGGATGGGGACATTTGTGGTTCTGCTTCCTCTGGTAAGTTGTTCAATTATCCATCACCACTGATGACTAGATGTGGCAGAACTGCAGTGTTTAAATCTGACCCATTGGTTATGGAATCACTTAGGGTCTAGGCCCGAAACGTCAGCTTTCCAGCTCCTCTGATGCTGCTTGGCCTGCTGTGTTCATCCAGCTCTACACCTTGTTATCTCATGGAATCACTTAGTTCTGTGTTTCACTTGCTGTTTATGCTGTTTGGTGCACAAGCAGTCCTTTTAGCACTGTGAAAATGCCAAATCACACATGTGGTCACATGAGGCTGATCATGCGTAAACTATTCTGAATATGAAAATGAGGCTTTATCTCCACAAGGACTGTGCGGTCGTCACTCTTACTGATACAGTCACAGATAGATGTATCTGCAACCAACAGATATAAGAATGAGTTCAAGTATATTTTTCCCTTTTGTTGGTTCCCTCACCACCCACCGCTGACCCAGTCTAGCAGCTATGTCCTTTATCGACCAACTCGTTCAGTAGTGCTGTGGCTGAGCCACTCTTGATGATGGGCATTGAAATCCCCCACCCAGAGTACATTTTGTGCCTTTGCCATCCTCTGTACTTCGTACTAGTGTTGTTCAACATGGACGATTCATCAGTTGAAAGAGATTGGTATGCAGCAATCAGCAGACGGTTTCCTTGCCCATGTTTGATCTGGAGAAATGAAATGTCTTTGGGTCCCACCCAGACACAGGGAGAATGTGTAAAAGCCACACAGGTAGTCACCCGTCAATGGAATCAAACTTGAGCCCCTGGAGCTGTGAGGCAGCAGTGCTCACCACTGAGCCTCCGTGCGGCCCCAGTTGATACAACTAGTAACTTGTGAGGCCTTTTCAGAGGGCAGTTAAGAGTCAACCACATTGCTGTGAAGTTACATGTCTGCTAGACCAGGTAAGGACAGCAGCTTCCTTCCTTAAAGGACATTAGCGAAACAGTTGGATTTTGACAACATTTGACAATAGTTCTGTGGTCATCATTAGACTTGTAATCACAATTTTCCGTTGAATTCAAGTGCAATGTCTGCCATGGTTGTATTGGAATTCAGCTCACCATGAACTAGGTCTCTGGATTATAAGGTCAACAGCACTGCAAGCCCTCCCTGATAGTACACTGTTGAGATTCTCAACTGTTCTCACACTGAGCCCATATAACATCACCATCATGGATGGAGCAGAGGACATTATACAATGTATGGACCACAGAGAGGCTAGCAACCTTTAAGTCAACTTTGAAGGCAATGATTGTTTGAAAACAATGCAACTTGGATGCCTGCAAGGAAGTGCAAAGTGGGTGAGCACTAAGAAAGCAAGCTAAGAGCCATTAGATGCATTTTGTGCAAATGCATGCAACACACAAGGGTCCCTTTGTGCAAAGTGACCTGGTGGGTGCATGTGAGTCATAGGTGGCCATCAGCTCCATAGTATGTGGAATGTGATATTAAAGTTGTTCCGAGTACAGGGCTACCTGGCGTCGTTAGACTGTGAGCCCTGGTTCTAGACATCCTGGTAATTGGGACCATCCTTGCTGAGAGGAGGAGAAATTTCTCCACCCAGAGAATGATGAGTCTCTGGAATTCTCTATTACAGAAAGCATAAGGCCATAAGACCATAAGACATAGGAGTGGAAGTAAGGCCATTCGGCCCATCAAGTCCACTCTGCCATTTAAATCATGGCTGATGGGCATTTCAACTCCACTTCCCTGCACTCTCCCCATAGTCCTTGATTCTTTTTGAGATCAAGAATTTGTCGATCTCTGCCTTGAAGGCATCCAACGTCCCGGCCTCCACTGCACTCTGCGGCAATGAATTCCACAAGCCCACCACTCTCTGGCTGAAGAAATGTCATCTCATTTCAGTTTTAAATTTACCCCCTCTAATTTTAAGGCTGTGCCCACGGGTCCTAGTCTCCCCGCCTAACGGAAACAACTTCCTAGCGTCCACCCCTTCTGAACCATACATTATCTTGTATGCATTATCTTGTAATGCATTGAGGCCTAAATTTGACGTTTGCAAGAAGCAGTTAGATATAGATATTGGGACAAAAGGGATCAACAGATTTAGAGTGGAAGTGTGAACAGGGTACTGAGGTGGATGATCAGCCATGATCATTGAATGGTGGAGCAGGCTTGAAGGGCTGAATGGCCCACTCCTACTCCCGTTTTCTATGTTTCTATGGTCTTCATAAATGTCACAGCAGACTCAAAGATGCAAACAGCTTTCTGCAGCTCCTGTTTCTTAGGTTCATTTGAGACGGAGTAGCACAGCAGAGTTTTCATAGCTACCAACGAATAGGATGCTTGTATTATGCTGTTTCCTTCAGCAGATAAAGAGAACAAAAAATCTCTGAGCTAATAAAAAACACAATGCATATTTCCAGAGGCATTTCAAAGTTGTAAATAACAGTGATTATGCAGATTGTTAATTTTATGTGTGACATTTTAATCAGTGCATACCAAAACAAAACATCATTGTGTACAAATATTTACTTGAACTCTGCAGCGCGTTGAAGAGATGTTTTTCAAACTGTGCTGTCACCTTAACTGCAATGTTTTGTTACCCCAGCAGAGAGAAAGGATTCTGTTTTCCACTCACATCCTTCCATAATTATTACCTCGGGATTTCTGTTTGTGAATATTGATAAATGGCGGTGAGTGAAAAAGGTTTCGACATTTCCAATGGGACCCAAAAGAAAATTCAGTTTCTTGTGTGAGGCTCCTTTGTTTACATCTGGATTACTGTCCAAGATGAAGAGCTCTTTTCTCTGGAGTTCGGAGGCTAAGGGGTGACCTTATAGAACATAGAACATAGAACATAGAACATTACAGCACAGTACAGGCCCTTCGGCCCTTGATGTTGTGCTGACCTGTCATACCAATCCCAAGCACATCTAACTTGCACTATTCCATGTACGTCCATATGCTTGTCCAATGACGACTTAAATGTACCTAAAGTTGGCGAATCTACTACCGTTGCAGGCAAAGCGTTCCATTCCCTTACTACTCTCTGAGTAAAGAAACTACCTCTGACATCTGTTCTATATCTTTCACCCCTCAATTTAAAGCTGTGCCTCCTCGTGCTCGCCGTCACCATCCTAGGAAAAAGGCTCTCCCTATCCACCCTATCTAACCCTCTGATTATTTTCTATGTTTCAATTAAGTCACCTCTCAACCTTCTTCTCTCTAATGAAAACAGCCTCAAGTCCCTCAGCCTTTCCTCGTAAGACCTTCCCTCCATACCCAGCAACATCCTAGCAAATCTCCTCTGCACCTTTCCAAAGCTTCCACATCATTCTTATCATGCGGTAACCAGAACTGTATACAATACTTCAAGTGCGGCCGCACCAGAGTTTTGTACAGCTTCACCATAACCTCTTGGTTCCGGAACTCAATCCCTCTATTAATAAAAGCTAAAACAGTGTATGCCTTCTTAACAGCCCTGTCAACCTGGGTGGCAATTTTCAAGGATCTGTGTACGTGGACACCGAGATCTCTCTGTTCATCTACACTGCTAAGAATCTTACCATTAGCCCTGTACTTTGCCTTTTGGTTACTCCTACCAAAGTGCATCACCTCACACTTGTCTGCATTAAACTCCATTTGCCACCTCTCAGCCCAGGTCTGCAGCTTATCTATGTCTCTCTGCAACCTACAGCATCCTTCGTCACTATCCACAACTCCACCAACCTTAGTGTCGTCTGCAAATTTACTAACCTATCCTTCTACGCCCTCATCCAAGTCATTTATAAAAATGACAAACAGCAGTGGACCCAACACCGACCCTTGCAGTACACCACTAGTAACTGGTCTCCAGGATGAACATTTCCCATCAACTCACCCTCTGTCTTCTTTCAGCAAGTCAATTTCCGATCCAAACTGCTATATCTCCCACCATCCCATTCCTCAGCATTTTGTACAATAGCCTATTGTGGGGAACCTTATCGAACGCCTTGCTGAAATCCATATACACCACATCAATCAGCTTACTCTCATCTACCTGTTTGGTCACCTTCTCAAAGAACTCAATAAGGTTTGTGAGGCGCGACCTTCCCTTCACAAAACCGTACTGACCATCCCTAATCAATTTATTCTTTTCTAGATGATTATAAATCCTATCCCTTATAACCTTTTCCAACACTTTACCAACAACTGAGCTAAGGCTCACTGGTCTATAATTACCAGGGTTGTCTCTACTCCCCATCTTGAACAGGGGAACCACATTTGCTATCCTCCAGTCATCTGGCACTATTCCTGTAGACAATGACGAGTTAAAGATCAATGCCAAAGGCTCGGCAATCTCCTCCCTGGCTTCCCAGAGGATCCGAGGATAAATCCCATCCAGCCCAGGGGACTTATCTATCTTCACCTTCTGAAGGATTTCTAATTCCTCTTCCGTGTGAACCTCAATCCCACCTAGTCTAGTAGCCTGTATCTCAGTATTCTCCTCAACAACATTGTCGTTTTCTAGAGTGAATACTGTTGAAAAATATTCATTTAGCGCTTCCCCTATCTCATCTGACTCCACACAAACTTACCACTACTATCCTTGATTGGGCCTAATCTTACTTCCGTCATTCTTTTATTCCTTAAATACCTATAGAAAGCCTTAGGGTTTACCCTGATCCTATCCGCCAACAACTTCTCATGTCTCCTCCTGGCTCTTCTGAGCTCTCTCTTTAGGTCTTTCCTGGCTACTTCGTAGCCCTCAAGTGCCCTAACTGAGCCTTCATATCTCATCCCAACATAAGCCTTCTTCTTCCTCTTGACCAGAGATTCCACCTCCTTCGTAAACCATGGCTCCTGCACTCTACAGCTTCCTCCCTGCCTGACAGGTACATACTTATCTAGGACACACAGGAGCTTTTCCTTGAATAAGCTCCACATTTCTAATGTGCCCATCCCCTGCAGTTTCCTTCCCCATTCTATGCTCCCTAAATCTTGCCTAATCTCATCATAATTGCCTTTCCCCCAGCTATAACTCTTGCCCAATGGTATACACCTATCCCTTTCCATCACTAAAGTAAACATAACAGAATTGTGATCGCTATCACCAAAGTGCTCACCTACTTCCAAATCTAACACCTGGCCGGGCTCATTACCTAGTACCAAATCTAATGTGGCTTCGCCCCTTGTTGGCCTATCTACATACTGTGTCAGGAAGCCCTCCTGCACACTCTGGACAAAAACTGACCCATCTATAGTACTCGAACTATAGTGTTCCCAGTCAATATTTGGAAAGTTGAAGTCCCCCATGACAACTACCCTGTCTCTCTCACTCCTATCGAGAATCATCTTTGCTATCCTTTCCTCTACATCTCTGGAACTATTCGGAGGCCTATAGAAAACTCCCAACAGGGTGACCTCTCCTTTCCTGTTTCTAACCTCAGCCCATACTACCTCAGTTGACGAGTCCCCAAACATCCTTTCTGCAACTCTAATACTGTCCTTGACCAACAATGCCACACCTCTGCCCCTTTTACCATCTTCTCTGTTCTAACTGAAACATCTAAATTCCGGAACCTGCAACAACCATTCCTGTCCCTGCTCTATCCATGTCTCCGAAATGGCCACAACAATTTTTACAATTTTACAATTTATAACATGTGAAGGGGCGTGGACAGGGTGAATAGCCAAGGTCCTTTTCCCAGGGTAGGGGAGTTCAAAACCAGAGGGCATGGGTTTAAAGTGAGACGCTAAAAATATAAAAGCAATCTGAGAGACAACTTTTTCAGACAGAGGTTGGTGTGTGTATGGAATGAACTGCTAGAGGAAGTGGCAGAGCCTGGTACAGTTACATTTAAAAGGCATCTGGGTGGGTATTTGAATAGGAAGGGTTTATAGAGATATGAGCCAAATGCAGGCAAATGGCACTAGATTAATTTAGAATATCTAGTCAGCATGTATGAGTTGGGCTGAATGGTCTGTTTCTGTGCTGTACATCTCTATAACTCAATGAATGTATAACTTCTGTATAAATTAGAATTTCCCCAATTTTAACCTAAACAGCACCTGATTTTGTCTAATCCTTTCCTAGAACCTGGGCCGGTATTTATTGCCCATCCCTTGTTGCCTTGGCAAAGGTGGCACTGAGCTGCCTTCTTGAACAGTAGCAATCGTTTGGGTGCAGGTGCACCCACTGTACTGTCAAGCAGAGCCGGGGCCAGAAACTAGAGTGTCTTTTCTGGGAGCTTTCCTTTGTCTCCATTTCAATGATAGTGGCCCCAGCCCTGACCCAGAGAACAGGCCGCTTGTGCCCTTAAAGCCTCAATGATGGTTGGGAAGGGAGTTCTGGTATTTTCGATGATGATATAGTTCAAAGCCAGGATGGAGTGTGGCTTGGAGCAAAATTTGCACACAGTTTTGTTCCCTTGTTCCACTGGGAGAAAGAGGTAATGGACTTGGAAGATGCTGTCTAAACAGCTTTGGTGAATTCTTGCAGTGCATCGCTGCTGATACTGTGCATGATGGAATCTTGAACGTAGTGGATGTGGTGCCATTCAAGTGGGTTACTTTGTCCTGGGTATTATAAGCTTCATGAGAGTTGTTGCAACTGCTTTCATCCAGGAAAGTGGGGAGTATTCCACCACACTTCAAACAAATGCCATGGAGATGGTGGGCCAGCTTTGAGGAGGCAGGGGATGATTTACTCAACACAGAGTTCCAAGCTCTGATCTTCAGTCATAATCTTAGCATTTAGGTGGCCAGCCCAGCTCAGTTTTCTAGTCAGTACTAATGATAGTGAGGGGATACAGCAATATAATGCCATTGAACATCAATGAAGAATGGTTAGATTCTCTTTTGTTGGTGATGGTCGTTTCCACTTGTTTGATCTGAATGCCACCTTATTATCTAGGTCTTTGATGATAATGGGAACTGCAGATGCTGGAGAATCCAAGATAACAAGATGCTGCTTGGCCTGCTGTGTTCGTCCAGCTTCACACTTTATTATCTATTATCTAGGTCTTGTTGCATTTGGACATAGACTGCTTCAGTACCTGAGGGAAGCATGAATGGTTCTGAACATTATGCATTAACCAAGAAACATTCCAACTTCTGACCTTATGATGAAGGGAAGGCTATTAATGAAGCACAAAGAACAAAGAGCAAAGAAAATTACAGCACAGGAACAGACCCTTCAGCCCTCCAAGCCTGCTCGATCCAGATCCTCTATCTACACCTGTCGCCTATTTTCCAAGGATCTGTATCCCTCTGCTCCCTGCCCATTCATGTATCTGTCTAGATACATGATGCTCAGAGGCCATGTAACATAAGTAGATGAAGAGGACTGGGCCTAGGACTATACTGAGGATGTCAGGGATCCTGCGGTAGTTTCCCTGCTTATCAGGCAGAAGACCAAGCTTCAAATCCCACCTGAGCCAGAGCTGCGTACTGTCAACTCTGAATTGGCTGATCAAAAATATTTATCCTGAAACAATGGTACATAAACGTATGCAGAACTTCTGACTGAACAGAAGTGGGGGGCGGGGGGTGGAGGAGGCTTAAATTAGAATCCGGTCTCTTATCTCTTCAAACCATCCCTGTTTTTCAACAGTTTCATGTGCATCAAATTAAGAGTCATACAGCACACGACCATTTGTGCTGGTGCTGGCATCTTTTTGAGTGAAATTATCTCCTTACATTGTCATTGTCTTGCAGCATTGTTTGGATTAGTCTATTTATAAGAAAACTTAAATAACAACTACCTCACCTCACAAAACTATGATTTTAAGAATATGGATTTATTGTTCGTTCCTAGTTGCCCTTGAGAAGGTGATGGTGAGCTGCCTTCTTGAATCACTGCAGTTCCATGTGCCGTAGGTAGTCCCGCAATACTATTAGGGAGGGAGTTCCAAATTTTGACCCAGTAACAATGAAGGAGCAGTGATACATTTTCAACTCAGGATAGTGACTGGTTTGGAGGAGAACTTGCAGGCTGTGTATTCCCATGTATCTGCCTCTCTTATCATTCGAGAAAAACACGGTCGTGGATTTGGAAGGTGCCGTCTAGGATCTTTAGAAAATTTCTGCAGTGCATCTTGTAGATCATACACACTGTTGCTACAGAGAGTTGATCATGGTGGGAATGAAAGTTTGAAGATGTGTAATTTGGTTTGAATGTGTTTTCTCATAGATTTTGAGTTATTAAGTCAGTATTGTAACTATCACATTTTCATAGCTCCGTAACACCAAAAATTATTTTCTAACTTTCAGTAACAATGTGACCGGCTCACATTTTGATACCTTTTCAAAGGGATGAATTCTGCAATGTTTATAGTTGCCTGAAGCTTGTTGATGTATTGTTCGTAAAAAACTATTTTTGCTAATTCTACCCAACCATGTTAAATTTAAATAAAGTGTTGGAGTTTGCAGAGAAGCAGATGTAAGAATTAGTAAATAATCAGAAAACAGCAGGTCAGTCAATAATCAATTACAAATGTTCTTGGTTATCGATTATGAGCATTTAAAGGTGCTTATTAAAGTACCAATTAAAAGCTTCAGTCAAGTACAGTTATAACCAGGCAAGTGCAGTCAGTCTGCAAAGTGATACTAGGAACTGCAGATGCTGGAGAATCTGAGATAACAAGAAGCGGAGCTGGATGAACACAGCAGGCCAAGCAGCATCAGAGGAGCAGGAAGGCTGACATTTCTGGCCTAGGCCCTTCTTTAGAAAGAAGGGCCTAGGCCTTAAACATCAGCCTTTCTGCTCCTCTGATGCTGCTTGGCCTGCTGTGTTCATCTAGCTCTATACCTTGTTACCTCAGTTTGCAAAGTGAGATCTTTAGGTTAGCATAGTATTTCTGAATGTACAGATACAATATTAATTTCAGTTCATTTACATGATAAGCAGTCATACAGTTATTACAAGGCAGAAGGAGGTCATTCAACTCATTGAGTCAACTTGCAGTAAAGCAATCCAGCCAGTCCCATTCCCCCACTCAATCCCTCCACCTCCATCTGATTTCCATCAAATCTCGTTTTGAAATAATTTATTATCTCCACTTCCACTATCCTCACAGGCAGAGAGTTGTGGGTCATTACCACTCCCTGGTAGGTTCTTCTTCATCCCCCTGCATCTCCGGCCCAAAACTTTAAATTTATGTCCCCTCATTCTTGTACCTTTAGTTAATAGGACGAGCCTCCCTTTGACTGCCTTAACTAAACCTGTTACAACCATGAATACCTCGATCAAATCCCCTTTGCGCAAAGGGGAATAATGCCGACTTCTCCAGCCTTACCTTGTAGTTAAAATCCTTCACATCTAGAACTACTGTCGAAAATCTCCTCTGACCTTCTCAAGGACCACCTTTCTGACATTCTTTCTGTCGTTGTGACCCTACCAGAGGAGTACAGGTTCAGTAGAACTAATCCAGTTTGGGCATGTAGAGAAAAGGGCTTTTTATTTAGACAAAAGGTCTGTCTGTCAGCAATTTAAGACTTACTTTTGAGAGATGCAAAATCACAAAAACCCACATCTGTAATATCAGTCTGGCAAGACATAACAACTCAACTCTTTACAATTTATATATACATCTTAGATAAGTTATTTATGTATTCTCACATATGTCTAGAAAGATACAGTGAGAAGTGTTTGGTTGCTGCAATGTAGCACCATTTTGAATGTCTGGGGAATAAAATAGCTAAGTTTACAGATGATACAAAGAGAGGTGGTAAGATATGCTGTGAAGATGATGTAGCAAGGGGTTGCAGATAGATATAGATACATAAACTGTGTGAGAAAATGACTGACAGATAGAACATATTGTGGGAAAGATTGAAGTTAATCATCTGGCAGAAAGGATTTAAAAATTATTTAAATAGGAAATAACTGCAGAATTCTAGATTGTGGAAGGCTTTGGGTGTTCTAGTGTATGAGTCCCAAAAAGTTAATATGTCTGTACAAGGCATGTTGATTAAGAAGGCCAATGGAATGCTATCCTTTATTAAGAGAGAAAATGAACATAAATGTAAGGATAGGAGCAAATTACTGCAGATGCTGGAATCTGTACTGAAAATAACAAATGTTGGAAATCACAGTGGGTCAGGCAGCATCTGTGGAGGGAGAGCAAGCTAATGTTTCGAGTCTTGATGACCCTTCATTTGAGCCTCTCCCATTCCTATCCCTCCCCAGAACCCAGCAACTAACCTCCCTACCAGGGAAAACAGGTCTCCCCTGTGCACTCCATCCCAGCTCCTCACTATTTTGTACACCTGCATTAAGTCACCCCCACAAGCCTCCTCGGTTCGATGGAAAATTATTTAAATCTCATAGCTGCTATCTTTACCTGGCAACATTCTTGTCAAATCCCCCTGAATAGTCTCCGGTATAAAGACAGGACGGATGGCAGAAGGGCAGGAGCAGGGGCAAAAGTGTCAGTTGGGGGTTAAATTGGGAAGGCTGGAGTGAAGATGGGTCAGATCAAAGGGAGTTTGAGTGAGTGATAACACCATTATCGAGTGGAATGTGTATATCCATTCAACACAGACATACGCATGGGTAGAAAAAAGAAGATAAAAGACCAGCTGCTAAATGTGCATCAGCATGCTCACCCACTTCTCAGTGACATTTTTAATTTCCACTATCAACCCTCATCTCTAACTTAGGCTGCCTATTAGTGAAGCATTACACAAAGCTTTGTATCGCAAGCTAACCCTCATTTCGAAGTGGGTTGTAACGACACTGACTCACTTCACTCAAGATCTTTATAACCAGCAGGGATTCTACAATCAAAGCTAGAGTCAAACTCAGAATTGAGGAGAGCGCTCATTATTCCAGTTCTCAGTTCTACAATGTCTCATTCAGTAGCACTCAGCTCACCCCACAGATAAAATCACAGCTGACAGATCAGTGCAAGCTTTCAGGTGAGATGCTGATCAGAACTGCAAAGATCACAAAGCAATATTTCAAAAAAGTACAGTCAGGGCACAGTTCATCCCAGGCCTGTCCTGGTCAATATTTGTCAAGAGGAGAAGAGTACGAGAATCTCTGGATAGTTTGGGAATTCCACCCAGTGTACCCCTAGCACATCCATACTGACTGTTACTCAGAGACCAGAATAGGTGCCAAACTTTACAAAAGATTCCCACTGGCTACAGAATGGATTGGACAATTTAAAACCAGGGGGCCACAATTTTAAAATAAAAGAGATACCACTCAGTTCAGAGATGAGGGCAAGTTGCTTTACTCAGAGGGATATGAACCTTTGGAATTCTCAGCAACAGAGGACTGTAGAGACACAGCCTTGCAGCATGTTTAAGGTAGAGGTTGATGGTTATGGTGACTGGGGAAGTGAATGGATTTGAAGTGTTTTGTAGTGAATAACACATTAGTCTCAACTGGTCCTAGAAGCAGTTAAAATTCTACACTCTTCTTCATTGGGCTGTTTCTGGGTCCCTGTTCCACTGCTACAGCAGATCGGAGACATTTCAATTCTCCAGACAGTGTGCAAATCCCTCAATAATGCAGGGGAAAAAAAAGAAAGAACTGCAGATTCTGGAAATCAGAAGCAAAAACAAAAATTGCTGGAGAAACTCAGTACGTCTGCAACATCTGGGGAAAGAAAGCAAAGTTAACATTTAAGGTCCAGCAGCCCTTCCTCAGATGGTTCCTTGATAATGGGCTGCCCATTGAGTGTGACCGTTATCAGGTGTTCAGATGTCTGCTGGAATACTGGAGTCTCATTGTCCAGCAGCAGTACAACAATCCCAATTTTATCTTACTTTATAAGAGGTGAATCAATTGAATTCCTAAATGTCCAGAAGCCAACTGCATAGAAAGAGACCCTTAGGCCCATCATTCCTGGCATGTTCTGTTAAAAAAAAGCTTAGTCTCATATTTTCACCTTTCTTGTCCATGGATCTGTCAATTCTTCATTCTCATCTGCCATGTCTTCATTTTGGAGAGCAAAATTACTTTCTTCATCACTAACCCTACTGAGGACTGTCTTATTGGCTATATGAATAGTTCTTGCTCTTTATGAAATTTTCTTACATTGTGTTTCAGCATTCATAAAAGTTTCATCATTGCCTATAAAAAAAGCCTACATTAGTTTATAACCAGCGAATGGAAATGTTGAATGTAAGTAAAAAGGAACACCGTTTTCTGATAGCCTCCTGACCTTTTCCCTGTGTTAACAGCAGCAGTGTCCTGGAGATTAATTTTTAATTCATGGAGAATAACTTCTGACAGCAATCCTTGGGTAGACCCACACCAGAGTCGTTAGGTCGTTAGAACACATACTTGCCATCTACAAGGTAATAATGGCTGGTAGAGTCGTCATTCTTCCATCTGTAAGAGGAGAAGGACATGCAGTCGGTTGGATGGAGGGGCAGCTTCATACAGTGTAATGATACCAATAGCTGTGGAGAGCAATCCACAAGAAGCAGTTTCAGCCACAGTTAAAGCAGGCCAGGTGGAATTGTGGCATGTTGCCTTAGGATTGATGCCTATTACCAAGCCACAGTAGCCATTGATCACCATGGGCAATGCACATTAATGCTGTCCTCTTTGTCACTGGATGGTATCCCCCAGGAACAGCGATCAAAGCTTAGGGCATTTGTGGCACATCAGCAAAGCTGATGCTTTGGCCACACCATTGACTCAACTACGTCAGCGTGCAGAAAGGCTTTGGTATACACCCTTCCTCCAATCCTGTGAATATTCCTGAGGCAGTTGCCTCTACTTGTTGAATACTGGCCAACTTGGGAGATTTGCCTTGGAGAGGACTGCCCCAATTGATTTTCTCCTTCTGTATAATAACCAGGCAAAGTAATCAAATCGGTGTTGAAATACACACAATTCAGAGCCCTTTGCATTAGGTATATTGTCATAGAACCCCTATGAAAGAGATCATTCAGCCCAACAAGTCTGCACAGACCCTCTGAAAAGAATTCCATCTAAAACCACCCATATCGCCATAACCCCATATCTCCCGTGGCTAATCCACCCAACCTGTACTCTCCTGGGCGCTATGAGACAATTTAGCATGGCCAATCTACCTATCCTTCACATCTTTGGACTGTGGTAGGAAACCAGAGCACTCAGAGGAAACCCACACAGACACAGGGAGAATGTGTAAGCTCCACAAGACAGATGCCTAAGGGTGGAAGTGAACTCGGGTCCCTGGCTCTGTGAGGCAGCAGTGCTAACCACTGAGCCACAGTAACACCCAGTTTGCCAGAGCCCTGTTTCCAGATGAACAAGGTGACAACTATCAATTGTTGTGATCCCAGGTGAAGACTCTAATCATCAAGTCAAATCGCAGCGTGATCTCTCTCCCTGTTGCTCCCTTGCCTTTAAAAGTCTGCATTGCATTTAGCAGACAGTACATGTAAATTAACCGATTGGAAAACACAGGTGATTTACTGGTGGTGATTAATAGTGGAAAAATAATACCATAGGTGATTTGGAAAAAATGTTGTTCAGTTGTGTGGAAGAACACATCTGAGTAGAAAAAGAAAAGAAAATTTATAAAAGAAAAAATGCACACAGCAATTTAAGGTGGTAAGTTTCAGCTTCGGAATTGGATTATTGTAGTGGTCAATCATTGAACACTTTCAGAAGTGACTGTCAAGATGGTTCTAATGAAAGGATATTGATGTTTACTGCATACCAAAAAGCTTCTTCATATTATACATGATCTAATTGAAATGGTCTTATTACAAATATCTGAAATATAAAGCTCATAAGATGCAAAGCTCAAAATCAACCTTACAGATACTCAAACATCAGCAAAGAGTTGCCATGTTTCAATATCAAAAGTCTTGATTCAACTGGTACGGCTGTATTCAAGCATCTATTCCTTCCACCACTAATGCTCAGTAGCAGCAATGTGTACTATCTACAAGATGCACTGCATAAATTCACCAAAGATCCTCAGATTGCACATTCCAAACCCACAACCATTTCCATCTAGAAGGATGAAGGGCAGCAGATACATGAGAACACCACCACCTGCAGGTTCCTCTTCAAGCTACTCACCATCTGACTTGGAAATATATCACTGTTCCGTCATTGTCACTAGATCAAAATCCTGGAATTCCCTTCCTAAGGGCATTGAGGGTCATCCTACAGCAAGAGGACTGCAGCGATTCAAGAAGGCAGCTCACCACCACCTTCTCACAGGTAATTGAGAATTGGCAATAAATACTGGCCAGCCAGTGACACCCACATCCCAAAAATGAATTAAAAAAAACCTGGTTGTTTTCTGACAAACATCAGCAGCCCTTCAAAGCCAGCTGCTTTAGTCAGTCTTGGGGAGGCCATTAAACAAAGTGCAAAACTGGCTTTGTTTGCCTTTTTTCTTAACATGGATTTCCTGAAGTCTCACTTTTACAGCTTTCTGTTTCTGGATATTTCATTTAATGACCTTGAACCCTTCAAGACTTCTTTTATCCTGCCCTGACTGCTCTGGGCACTGCTAAACTGCAATACAATGTTTATAGGCTTTTCTCTTCTACCTGAAAGAAGCGTGCACACTTTGACTGTTCTCCCTTCCTGAAGGGAAACTGTTTCTGTCTCTGTGTCATAGGACACCAAGGTGTTAGGCAACAGCCCAAGTTATTTTCTTTCTTCTACCCTTGATTCTCTAAAGCACTAAATTATTCACCTCCAGCATGTTCTTAAAGTCTCACTTAAACACATGCAAACAAATTACCTTGCGCTGCTCACAAAACCCAGAAATGAAACTAAGTGCCTCATGTTTTAATTCATACAATATATAAATGCAAATTAAGCTTAAAGCTGAAATGGTTCTGTCTACTTTAAAATACAAATTTCCAAATGATAATAATAAATTATGAGTCCACATCACACACCCTTCTGGAGTCATAGCCATACAGAAATCATCAGAAATTCTTCCAGCAAGCTCAACATTTGATTGCTTTTATACTTTAAATGCAACTTTTTGGGTCAGCATCATGTCTCAGTGGTTAGCATAGCTGCCTCACAGCGCCAGGGACCCAAGTCCAATTCCATCCTCGGGTGTCTGTGTGTGTAGAGTTTTTACATTTTCCCCGTATCTGTGTGTGTTTCCTCTGGGTGCTCCAGTTTCCTCTCACAGTCCAAAGATGTGCAAGTTAGATGGATTGGGCATGGGAAATACGAGGTCCCAGGGATGTCCTTTGTAGGGTCAGCATGGACTCAATGGGCCAAATGGCCTACTTCTACATGTGGGGATTCTATAATGTAGGGCTTGTGGCCACTCCCAGATGATGGAGAACAATTTCCGATTATACAAATGGGATAAAATCGCTCACACTCTATAAATATACTTGGGGAATTGCAGTTTTAAAGAAAAGGCCTCATTTATAAACAGACATTTTTTTAAAAATCAATATGTTGATCACAAATTAGGTGAAACTCAGATATGTCACAGTATTTTCAATATTTTATTTTATTCCTTCCTCCTAGTAGAGACATGAATCAATCCAAAGATAGATTAAAAACTGCCTCTGAATTGTTTGCACATTTAATGAACTTCAAAATGAAATCGCATCTTGCTAATGATTCTAGAACAGGGAAGCATAATCTAAAAATAATCTAAAATTTAATATAAAAATGTCTCCATCGATCTGTACTTCTCTGAACGTTTCTTTAAACCTTCACTGAATTCTGACCTTTAAATGTTTTGTCAAAAAACAATATTTACCATTTTCCACATGGCAGCTAATATTGAGGAAGTTGTTATAAAAATAGCAAGAGCTGAGCCTGTGCAAAAAGAGTAAGCATTTATAGCAGAAGATCAAATTGAATATGAATCTGCCTGCTGAATTTATTGGAAATTTCAATAACATAAACCCATTTATTGAATGCACGCTCAACAGATATTTTGTTAATAATTAAATCCTGACAAACGACGGCTGAACAACAACAGAAGATAAATTTCTAAAACACAGCAAGTGCTTATCTATTCTTTGGCTTTCTCATACCCATTTTATTGTGCTCTGGCCATCAACCAGAATAGAATTATGTAAGGGGAAGTACAATAAACACACTAGGGAGAAAGGAATGGAAGGATAGGTAGGTGGAGTGAGATGAAAATGTGTTGGGAGCACTTGTGTGTGTAACATTAACACAATCCAATAGGTCAAAGTGCCTCTTATTGTGCTATATGCTTGAAAACAAAAGCAAGAAACAGCCTTGGAATTGACTCCACTAATCTGTTGAAAACCAACTGACAATGTGCCCATGATTTATCATTGCAGGAATATTGAAATCTATTTCCCTGTCTCTAGTAAAGTAAGAGTTCACCAGAATTCCCAATGTAGAGCATTCCAAACAAATACTCATTGGCTATTTCCACTAGCTTGTTTCCTTGTCTGTGAGCATATCTTTGCTGGAAGTGAGGCATAACCATGCCGACCTGCAGGAAGTTGGGTCCCTGCCAAAGTTCCAAAATCCACAGAGGTGAAGATAACCAAAGCAAATGACCAGAAACTAAATGCTTGTGACATTAATGCAAAATTTCTAACTGAACTTACATTCTGGTCACAAATTCTCACTGTTTTTTGCAAAGGGCCTGAAGTTTTTTAAATTCAATCTCAGGACGTGGGTGTCACTGACAATTTATTACCCATTCCTGGTTACCTCTTCAGATAGTATTGGTGGAGCCCTTCTCAAGCTGTTAGGTAGCAGAGTAGATTCATCTCTGAATCTGGCTAGAGCTCTTCAGAGGGCATTTTAGAATCAACCACATTAGTTTGAGATTGGTTTCACATCTATTGCCTCATGTTAATTGATTTTCAAACCAAAATCTTGTTTGATCAATACATGAAGTTTAAGGTCACATTTGTCAAAGATTTTTACCTCACAACTATCAAGACAATTTTCAAGAAATGCCAAAGTAAAGGGAAGACAATAATTATGCAGTGTGAGAGTGCTGATTGGTCAGGAATTAGGTTAGGAAGTAGAGTCATGGAGAATGCATGGGTTGATGATGACTGACAGTTAACTATTTAAATGTTGATTTAAAATGATAAAGGTTTGACAAAATGACAATTTCAATTCTACTAACAGGCTAGAAGTGCACTCCCATGTGCAACTGGTACAAAGAGGACAGCAGTCACAATGCTCCATGAAAATATGACCAGCCAATGATCAAGAACAAACAGCAATTTTCCTTTAAGATGTTCCCCTCAACAGACTGAAAGGCAATCTTAAAGGGCCCATGCAATGAGATGTACACAGCAAACAAAAGTCAGGGAGCACATTGAATGCATGCAGCAGTGTAACGTTTTTGTCCATCTTTATGGGAAAAAAAGTGGCTCGCACTGCTCCATGAGGCAAGTTTGATTACTTGTGCAAGTCTAGTCCCATGTCCTGTGTATGCTGATAATTGCAGTTCTTCAGACCTTTGGTCATGAAAATAATTTAGAAGCATTCTGGACTGGAGATCAGTCCCGTGAGCATTCCACCATCACAAAACCTTCACTGTACCTCAGAGAGCTGTATTGCCCTTAGGTTTATTTTGTGCTTAACTTGTATTAAATGGACAATGTGGCATTTTTGTTTCAGCTGTTTTAGTTCCTGTAATGTTATAACGCCCATTTTGATTTGACCAAAGACACTAAGATTATTGGTGAGACCTTACTGTAGGTGAATACTGTGTGTCCTACATTACAACAGTAATTAAACCTCAGCGCATTTACTGTAAAGCACTTTGGGACATCAAGAGGTGATGCAATAGCAAAATAAATGCAACTCTTTCTGTAAGTCTTTTGATGCTAATTGGAAATATAGCATGCAACTTATAAGATCCCAGCCAATAGATGCATTGTGCTTTGTCAAGCATTAAATCCACTGGCTGGATTTAACAAGTTTCCCATTTCAAGTGTCCAGACAGGGATTTCATATCAATGACATGTGTGCGAATTAACAAGCGAAATCCTGAACAAGAATAGCAATAAAACAACCTGAGCAATTTAGCTTTGAGCCTAAATCCATTAGAATTATTTCAGAGCTCAGAAGGAGCCTTAAACAGACTTGCCAGAGGAGAATAAAATGGGGCTGAAAGCAATTTAGATTTACAGGATCTGTGACACTTGCTAATAATTGTGCATTTTCACCCATTTTAAATGCATCTAACTGGCAAAAACGGTGCAATTCCAGGGTTAGGATTAGGGCTAGAAATAACACAATAAGTAGTACTCTCTTGGAGTTTTACAACTGACTTTTGTCAGTTGTGAACTAACTGTAAAACAATCAATATACCTTGTGACTAATCAATGGAAAACAAGACAGAAACCTGTCAAATACAGATAAACTGGGAGTTAATAACAGCCAACTACAGAGACAAAAACCGAAATTGCTGGGAAAGCTCAGCAGGTCTGGTGCACAGTGTCTTAGTGGTTATCATTCTACCTCAGAGCACCAGGGACCCAGGTTTAATTCCAACCTTGAATGACTGCCTGTGTGGAGTTTGCACATTATCCCCGTGTCTGCATGGGTTTCCTCCGGGTGCTCCGGTTTCCTCTCACTGTCCAAACCTGTGCAGTTAGGTGGATTGCCCATGTTAAAGTGTTCAGAGATATGCAAGCTAGGTGGATTAGCCATGGGAAATGCAAGGTTACAGGGATAGGGTAGAGAGAGCATGCTCTTCAGGGTGTCAGTGTGAATTGATAGGCCGAATGGCCTACTTTCACACTGCAGAGATTCTATGATTCTATATTTGTGATGCAAAGCCAGAGTTAACATTCTGGGTCCAGTGACCTTCAGTAACCACAAAGACATCATAATGCCTCTACTGCTGCAACCTTATAATAGTATTTGCAGATTGGACATCATACAGATGTTGAATGCAAGAAGTTGCAGCCCATCAGTCACTAACTTTTGGTTGAGAGGCAAAGGCATTGTGAAGAGGCAATAACTTGGAGCTCACTGCCTGTGGGGGCAGTGGAAGCAAAGAATTTTTTTAGAACATTACAGCACAGTACAGGCCCTTCGGCCCTCGATGTTGTGCCGACCTGTCATACCGATCTCAAGCCCATCCAACCTACACTATTCCATGTACGTCCATATGCTTATCCAAAGATGATGAATGACTTCAAAAGGAAATTGAATAGTTGCTTGAGGGAAATAAGTTTGCAGAGTTATAGGGTGAGAGCTGGAGAATGGGCCAACTACACTAGTCCACAGAGAACTGACATGGTCTCTGTGGGCTGAATGTCCTCCTTTGGTACAGTTATGGCTCTAGGAAGGAACAATGCCTCAACTTCTGGATGGAAATTCTCTTGGACCTGACAATATAGAGTTGAGGCTGGGATGAGAGCATCCATGATCATATTAAATGGTGGAGGAGACTCAAGTGACTGAATGGCCTATTGCTCATAGTTCTTATGTTCTAAAGATAACCGTCTGCATGTCCAAGCTGGGGTTGATGGGCGTTGCTCTGGCCGTTTACCTATATTCTGCCTGTTGGTCCATGCCCAGGTAGACATAGCGATGGAGCTTCCAGTGTCCACCATAAGTTTCCCTTTATTCAGCTCAAGAGATGAGTAGAAAGCTTTGTGACTACAGCATCTCTCATTATGTTCCAGTATCCATCGACAATAAAGAAACTGAGATCAATAATGGAAGAAAGAGAATTTCACATGTGTCTGGATATGAATGTGTGTGTGTGTGTGTGTGTGTTTGTGTGTGTGTGTGTGTGTGTGTGTGTGTACGTGTGTGTGTGTGTGTGTGAGACAATATGTGTGTGCATGTATGTTTGTGTGTATGTCATGTGTGTTTAACTGTTTGATTGTGTGCACGTGCATGTTTATGTATGCATTTGTGTGTGTGCCTCTGTGAATCTGTATCTATGTGTGTGTGTGTTTGTGCATCTGTATATGAGTATGTGTCTATGTGTGTGTGCATACATGTATATGTATCTATGTGTGCTTGTGTGCGCGTGCATATGTATGAGTATTTGTGTGTGTATCTATATGTGTGCATGTCTCTGTGTGTATGTATGTGTTTATGTTTTGATGCTTGTTTTTCATTTCACTAAGATAAAAAGTTAACAAAATTCTAGTGTCTCAAAAAATTTTCTCTGGCCCATAAACTGAAAAATCTTCCACCTGAAAATGTTCCTCCTCTCTCTTTCCATGCTGAAAAGATTTCTGACTTGCAATCCATGAACAAAAAACTGTTTCACCCAGAGATATGTGAGTAAGTGATAGAGTGGAACGCAATCTCTGTATGAGGTAACAGGATGCAACAGAAGGCTAGAAATTAGAGTGAATTATATCAAGAGAGAATTGCAAATCCTGATAGCAGTCTCCTCCCTGGGATTCCAATCAACATATTAAGATGTTCTTGTTACTTTTGAAATAATGAACAGAGATATGTCATTAAAATGCCCTTGTCTACTATTAACAATGATTTGCACTCTGTTCTCTCCTATCTATTGTCATAAATGATATTCATCAAATGTGATTTTTCTTGCATTGGATGAATGGCCTACTTCTGCTCCTATCTCTTAACTAGTCTTCCTTTCTGCAAATTTCTGTCAGTCACTAGATGCCTTTTCTGTTGGCCTGCTATCTCTCCCTGAGGCAATTGGAATAAAAGCTGCAACTGAAACTCAGTGTTAAATTTTAACCTCAAAACAAGCACATGAATTTTCTAAACTCAGTGTCCAGCAGTTCCTGGCTCTCAGACACACAATCCATGGACCTAGTGACTTTATTATTCTGTTTCTCTGTGTATCTGCTGTCACCAGACACTGGCACAGGGCTTATGATTCTCCTTTTTGACCTTTTGTCGGTAATGCAGCAAACTGTTGATACCCTCCTTGTCCCAACTCTTTAAGTCAAGGATAGAAAAGCAAATAAGCAAAATAGACTTCTTTGTTTCTTGGTATCACATCCCAAGCCCCCAAATGAAAGTCTAACAATGACTAACCTTCCTCTTTTTAACATATCTATATTTTCATTTTTGACAATTCAATTGTTACTACACATATTGCATGTATTAAACTCATTTGGATACTGCACTAAATTCCTATGTTCCCATGTTCATATCTTCATTTTAATTTGTCAAGCACTATTTTTCAGTGCAATGATCCATGGCCATGATGCATCTTTGCATTGTATTGTACAAACAGGCTCTGCAATCTCTCCATACAGAAGAGACTGGTGTGGAGCAGGTCAGAAATGCTTTGGTGTGGATGGGGGCAGAGATGTCAGGTCTTGGAATCACAAGGTCCCTGGGGTCGTGTTCACAAAGTGAAGTTTGACAGAGATGAAGACAACTAACAATGGACCACAGTTTGTTTTCAGTCCATTCTAACAAATTATGGATTTCACTGTCATATCACTTGGCACCCAGCCTGCAAAAGAACAGTGGCATTATCCAATTCAGCGGGCTGATAAAGGACATTCTGGGAGCTGGTTATATCTTACTTTGGGTCTATACTCTGACAGGAGCAACACTGACCAAGTTTAGGATGAGTCACAAATTTCATGAGCCAAGCCATCCCCACAGTTCGATGTGAATCTCAGAGTGAAAGCAGAAGGAAACGCAAAGCAAGAAGGAAGACAAAAGTGAACATGTGCAATTTGTCCAACATTAGAAGTTGGAGCTTGGGTTTTCAAGAAGGAGCCAGATCATGGTCACAAATTCAGATCATCCCGAACAGGTCCAAAGTCACTCTTGATAGTAAGCAGACAAGTGCAGTGATTATGAAGAAGTATAAACTTCCCTGATGTCAGCACCTTCCTCACTGAGGTGAGGGAAGACAGGCTCATAGCCTCAAGTTTTTTATTCACTCATGGGACATCCCTAGTTGCCCTTGAGAAGACAATAGTGAGCTGCCTTCCTAAACCACAGCAGTTCATGTGCTGTAGGCAGAGCTACAATGCATTAGGGAGTGAGTTAATAAATCTCAGCACAGTCACCAACAGCTTTCATATCTCAAAGACTATTTCCATAATTGGAGGAAACAGGCATGCTGAAACTCTAAGAAATGTCTCAATGTACATTTGGCTCATTATTCAGAATGGTTCATTTCAAACTAAAGAGTTTAGATTTAAAAAAGGAAAGAATGTGACAGTGAAGTATTTGGCTGCCTGGTGTTAATTGCATGTCACTATGTCCTGTGTTGTGTACTATTAGCCAGATCCAAAAAACCGAAACTCAATACATTTTCAGAAAGAATTAGCCCTAATGCCCTGTTCGCACATCGAATGTGATACATCATCTCTGCATCTCTCCAAGCAACAATGGTGATCAAATTTCTTCTTTCAAAAAGCATAAATTTATGACAAAGTATTGATGTTATAGGAAATATTGTTCCTGACTTATTATCCAGTTCTAAAGAGTGTGATTATTTATTTAGTGATACCACAATAGGAGCATTGGAGTTGGCCATTCAGCCCCTTAATTCTGTTTCACCGTTCAATGAAATCATGGCAGATCTGTGACCTATCTCCATATAGCTGCCTTTAGCTTATTTCCCTTTATCCTTTGATTAACGAAAATGTATCTGTCTCAGATTTAACATTAACAACTGATCTAGAATCAACTGCCATTTGTGGAAGAGTTCCAAATTTCCGCCACCCTTTGTAGACATGCTTCCTAACATCGCTCCTGAATGGTCTGGCCCTAATTTTTAGACCAGTTTAGATTCTGTCCCTGGTTCTAGAACCTCCAACCACCAAAAATTCTTTATCGTTGTTAACCTTGTCTTTTCCTGTTAATATCTTGAAGACTTCAATCAGATCATTCTTTAGCCTTCTAAATTATGGAGAAAACAGGCCAAATTTATATAATTCCTCCTCATACCGTAAATCTGAAGTCCAAGATATCATTCTTGTAAACCTACATTTACTCTCTGCAAGCCTTTGCTTTCGTCCTAAGGCGGCCTACTCTCTACTTGAAGCAATCCCATTCACCCAGTTTATCCCCACAGCCCCCAACAGGTTTATTTCCCTCAAATGCCCAACCAAATGCCTCTTCACAATATTGATGACATGTAGCATCCAAAAATAAAATCAAACAAGGAAAGGAAGCTCAGTTTACTCTTTGCAAATCCAGCAAGTAATTTTTATCACTTTTGTGCTCAGTCCTTGAATTAATATGAAATGCACTGCCTGGAAATGTGGTGGAGGCAGGTTCAGCTGAAGCTTTCAAAAGGGCATTGGATGGCTTTTTGGATAGTAATGATGTTCAAGGGTATGGGTAAAGGGCAGGAGATTGGCAGTCAGTAACAGAGCTGGTGCAGACATGATGGAGCATTGACCAACCACTCGCACATAATAATTCTGCGAAGATGGGCCACCATAACTCTGTAATTGGTCTGAAAATGAGCATTTCACTGAAGCGCTGACGTTTCACTGGCTGAAGTTTTGTTTATACAATTTATCAAACATTCGTCTAAAAACATTTTTGTTGTTTATCTGGTCTGGCAGGAACTATGTAAAACAGAGCCAAATAACTAGAAGTTTTGGGAACTAGTGGTTTTCTACGCACTCTCAACATAGCCTCTGACAACCAACCCCAACATCGCCCCCCCCCCCCGACCTGGTTACCTAGCAACAGTGTGTTCTGACATGAGGGATGAGTGAAAGCTGCAGTATAAAATTTTGTCCTGTGTAAACAAATCTCATGTAACTTTCCATATTGCTCACAGGAATATCGTTCCCTGTTCAGAATTCACTTTGAAGGCCAGAAAGGCTGTTCCTTTTCAGAATGTTAAACAGCGCAGTTATTTTTACTTACATTTAATTACAAGCTGCACAGATCACACTCAATCGCTCCCACTCAAAGGATTTCATGGAATATGAATGACAAAGAATGCCCAAGTGGGCACCAGAAGAGACAAAACCAAAACCATTACTAACATTCAGTACCCAGCCCTCACCAACCATACAACAGTGAAGTCATCAAGTTGGAGCAGACAGGATAGGGGCATGTTTTTGAGGAGAAAGATTTTAAAAAGAGATGGAGGGGGCAATGTTTTTGCACAAAGAATGGCATTTGTGAGGAATGAACTTCCACAGGAAGTGGTGGATGCAAATATATTACAATATTAAAACACATTTAGATAAGTACATGAATAAGAAATGATCGGACGGATATGGACCGAGTGCAGGCTGGCCGGACTAGTTTAGTTTGGGATTATGGTTGGCATCGACTGGTTGGACCGAAGGGCCTGTTTCCGTGTTTCATGATTCTATGACTCTATCAGTTGTTAGCAAAACATACTGAGAGGGGCAATGAAGTTATTTCAGCAAAAATCAAGGTCTGTTGGTGGAGGGAGAAGGCATTTCCAAGATGTTAACCAGATACTACCTGAAGCTAGAAGACAGAGATGAGGAGAAAAGATAAATTCTCACAATTGGTTGCGCATCTTTAGAATTCCATTCCTCAAAAGGCAATAGATGCAGATTCATTACATATTTCTAAGGTAGGGGTAAGATAGCATCGCCATAGTGTCAAGAGACCGTCAGGCTGCTCTCTCATTAAAGAGAGAGAGATGACTGGTGGTAGTTTAACCTGAGGGTCACCAACACCTCAGGTGACGGGAAGAGGTTGAGAAAGAGAGTCCTTCATGGTAACCTTAGCCGGTGATGGGAATTGAAGCTTCTCTGCTGTTGTCACTCTGCATTGTAAGCCAGCTGTCCAGCTAACCAAGCTAACCAACCCCCAAGGTAGGGGAAAAAAGTACACAGGTTTGTAATTGCCAAGGAGATGAGAGATTACCATGGATATGCAAGAATGTAGAGTTGAGGTCAAAATCAGTTCAGCCTCAATTGGCAGAGTGACAGAGCAGGCTCAATGGGCCGATTGGCCTAGTCTTGTTCATATGTTTGTACTTCATGTCCCTGTTTACCAAGCAAGTGCACTTTGCCAAAACAATGGCAAAGACAAGGTAAAGATAAAGGATGAGGAGCTATGAGAAAGGCCGGTGATGCTTAAAGTGGTAAAGCCCGCTTCCTACAGACAAAGCGGGTGGCCATGAGCACCCCACATGGGCCCCAGCTATGCCTGCCTCTTTGCAGGTTACGTGGAACAGTCCCTCTTCTGCACCTACACAGGCCCCAAACCCCACCTCTTCCTCCATTACACTGATGACTGTATCGGCGCTGCCTCTTGCTCCCCAGAAGAGCTCAAACAGTTCATCCACTTCACCAGCACCTTCCACCCCAACCTTCAGTTCACCTGGGCCATCTCCAGCACATCCCTCACCTTCCTGGACCTCTCAGTCTCCATCTCAGGCAACCCACTTGTAACTGATGTCCATTTCAAGCCCACCGACTCCCACAGCTACCTAGAATACACCTCCTCCCACCCACCCTCCTGCAAAAATTCCATCCCCTATTCCCAATTCCTCCGCCTCTGCCGCATCTGCTCCCACGATGAGGCATTCCACTCCCGCACATCCCAGATGTCCAAGTTCTAGGACCGCAACTTGCCCCCCACGGTGGTCAAGAACGCCCTTGACCGCGTCTCCCGCATTTCCCGCAACACATCCTTCACACCCCGCCCCCGCCACAACCGCCCAAAGAGGATCCCCCTCGTTCTCACACACCACCCCACCAACCTCCGGATACAACGCATCATCCTCCTACACTTCCGCCATCTACAATCTGACCGCACCACCCAAGACATTTTTCCATCCCCACCCTTGTCTGCTTTCCGGAGAGACCACTCTCTCCATGACTCCCTTGTTCGCTCCACACTGCCCTCCAACCCCACCACTCCCGGCACCTTCCCCTGCGACTGCAGGAAATGCTACACTAGCCCCCACACTTCCTCCCTCACCCCTATCCCAGGCCCCAAGATGACTTTCCGTATTAAGCAGAGGTTCACCTGCACATCTGCCAATGTGGTATACTGTATCCATTGTAGCCGGTGTGGCTTCCTCTACATTGGGGAAACCAAGCAGAGGCTTGGAGACCGCTTTGCAGAACACCTCCGCTCGGTTCGCAATAAACAACTGCACCTCCCAGTCGCGAACCATTTCAACTCCCCCTCCCATTCTTTTGATGACATGTCCATCATGGGCCTCCTGCAGTGCCACAATGATGCCACCAGAAGGTTGCAGGAACAGGAACTCATATTCCGCTTGGGAACCCTGCAGCCCAATAGTATCAATGTGGACTTCACCAGCTTCAAAATCTCCCCTTCCCCCACTGCATCCTAAAACCAGCCCAGCTCTTCCCCTCCACCGACTGCATCCCAAAATCAGCCCAGCCTGTCTCTGCCTCCCTAACCTGTTCTTCCTCTCACCCATCCCTTCCTCCCACCCCAAGCCGCACCTCCATTTCCTACCTACTAACCTCATCCCACCTCCTTGACCTGTCCATCTTCCCTGGACTGACCTATCCCCTCCCTACCTCCCCACCTATACTCTCCTCTCCATCTTTCTTCTTTACTCTCCGTCTTCGGTCCGCCTCCCCCTCTCTCCCTATTTATTCCAGAACCCTCTCCCCATCCCCCTCTCTGATGAAGGGTCTCAGCCCGAAACGTCAGCTTTTGTGCTCCTGAGATGCTGCTTGGCCTGCTGTGTTCATCCAGCTTCACACTTTATTATCTAAGCCCAGATAGGATGCAGACCATCAGTTTCAGGGAAAGTAAGATTAGAAATTATGCAGGTGCTAGCTAAAACCTTTCAATCCTCTCATGGTGGGAGAAGGGGAGGGCGAAGTGATGGTTCCGAAGGATTAGAAGATTTCAAATGTTACCCAATCAAAAAACTGACAACTGCAAGCTGATTAATTTAATTTCATTGGTGGGGAAGCTATCCAAGAAAGTAATCCAGGAGCTCAAACTCAGGTGAAATGAAATTACAGTTATGTCAAAATTGTCAGCCATTCCTGTCCACAGGATATCAAATCTCCCAGAATGATCCCTGAATACAGCCAAATTCCATACTGTCAACTACAGAGTAGCCAAACTGGTCTAGTGACCATGCTGACAAGTGGCTGGAATTAGACCCAAGAGACCAGTGTTCGATTAAGTCATCAACTGGTATTGAGATCTTCCTGTGAAAGGATGGACAAAGCCTGTCAGTGTGGCTAAAACTGCGAGGAAGTCAAGAATGTTGTTAAAGCATAAAAATACAGCCCACAAAATTAAAGCCTGCTCTGACGTTCATTATGATTGTGGCTGATCCTTTATCTCATTGATATATTGCCACATTTTACCCACACTCCTTAATGCCTTTATAATGTAAAGATATATTTATCTTTCTTGCTACCAAAAATCTCCCAGAGATAAAAATCCTTCTGATCTGCCAGAATCATCCGAGATTCCAGAGAGCCTTGGAAAATGATCACCAAAGCAGTGACCAACTCTATAGCTATTTCCTTCAGGGGGTGAAGACCATCAGATCCTGAGGATTTATCAGCTTTTATCCCATTAATTTCTCTCATACTATCTCCTTACTGATGCTTATTTAATTCAACTCTTCATTCTCCTTAAGAGAATCTTCTCCTTAAGATACTCCTCACATCTAGTTTCCAGCCCTTTCCCCATAAATCGTAACTCCCCAAGAATCTATCTCTCTCAGTCTTAACTGTAAGCGAGGACTCTGTCCCCACAGGTCTAGGTGGTAAGGAGTTACAAAGACACATAACTTTCTGAGGGAAGAAATTCCTCCTCATTGCAGCCATAAGTTGGCATCTGTGAATAAATCTGTGATTCCAAATAAACCTATTGTACTACAACATGGTGCTATGTGAGTTCTGACTTTGCCCACCCCAGCCCAACGCCAGCATCTTCACATCACAGTACTCCAGATGTGGTCTCACCTGTACCTTGTCCAGTTGCACTAATACTACCCTACTCCTGTACTCCAACCCCCTTGAAATAAGAGCTAACATTTCATTAGCCCACCTATGTTAGCTTTCTGGGTTTTATCCTTAAACCCACTCTCTGCTTCCTGCCAATTAATCAATTGTCTATCCACACCAAATACTACCTCCAACGCAATGGGCCGTGATCTTGTGACTTAAACTTCAGTGAGATACCTTATCAAATACTTCTGGAAATCCAAATACATCAGAACTACTGGTTCCCCTCCCTCCACGCTGGTTGAGACATAAAGCCTCAAGATATATGGCATGGAAACTTACCCTTCAGTCCAATTCATCCATGTTGACCAGATGTCCTATATAAATCTAGTCCCGTTTGCCAACATTTGGCTCATATCCCTCTAAACTCTTTCAATTCACATACCCATCAAATTTCCAGTTAAATGTTGTCATTGTACCAACCTCCACCTCTTCCTCGGGCAGGTCATTCCATACATGCACCACCCTCTGTGGGAAAAAGTTGCCCCTTAGGTCCCTTTTATATCTTTCCTATAGTTTTGGACTCCCTGCCCAGGGGAAAAGACCTTGGCTATTCACCCTATCTGTTCACCTCATTCTTTTATAAACCTTTATAAGGTCACCCCTCAGCCTCCAATACTCCAGAGAAAATACCACCAGCCTATTCAGGCTCTCCCTATGCCTCAAGCCCTTCAGCCCAGGCAACATCCTTGTAAATCTTTTCTGAACCCTTTCAAGTTTCACAACATGATTCCTCTAGGAGGAGACCAGAATTGCATGTAATACTCCAACAGGAGCTGAACCAATATACTGTACAGCCGCATGACCTCCCAACTCCTATACTCAATGCACTGACCAATAAAGGCAACCATACCAAATGCCATCATCACTAGCCTGACTACCTGCAACTCCATCTTCAAGAAACTATGAACCTGCACTCCTAGGTCTCTTTGCTCGGCAGCACTCGCAGAACCTTATATTAAGCGTACAAATCCCTGCCCTGATTTGCCTTTCCAAAATGCAGCACCACACATTTATCTAAATTAAATTCCATCTGACACTCCTCAGCCCATTGACCCATCTGATCAAGATGCTATTGTACTCTGAGGTAACTTTCTTTGCTGTCCGCAACCTCCAATTTTAGGGTCATCTGCAAACTTACTAACCACACCTCCTATGTTCACATCCAAATCATTTGTATAAATGATGAAATGCTGTGGACTCAGCACCAGTTCTTGTGGCACACCAAAGGTTACAGGCCTCCAGTCTGAAAAGCAGCCCTCCACCACCACTCTCTGTCGTCTACCTTCGAGCCAGTTCTGCACCCAAATGGCTGGTTCTCCCTCTATTCCATGTGATCTAACCTTGCTTAACCAGTCAACCACGAGGAACCTTGTCGAACGTCTTACTGATGCCCACGTAGGTCATGTCCACTGCTCTGTTCTCATCAATCCTCTTCATTACTTCTACAAAAAACTCAATCAAGTTGATTGATTTTTCACACACAAAGCCATGTTTCCTTGAAAAACTCTCGTCAATTGGACAGACATGATTGACTTTCATGAAGCCATACTGGCTCTGCTTGATTTGATTATGATTTTCCAAATGTTCCTTAATAATAATTTAATTCCTTAATAATTGATTTAACTGTAGAAAATTTCATACCTTTAGAAAGCACTTGGATGAATGCCTGAAGTTCCATATCTTTAAAGTTTGTGACCTAGTGCAGGGAAGTGGGACTAGTATTGATTTCGTCTATTTTTGGTGGTGTAGAATCAATGGGCCAATAGAGAGGTCTGTGCTGGGATCTCAGCTTTTTACAATTTTTAACAATGACTTAGATGAAGAGAATGAAGGCATGATAATTAAATTTGCAGATGATACAAAATGTGGGAAGTTATGATGTGAAGACGACATTAGGAGATTGCAATTGGATAGAACTAGGTTGAGTGAAGGGGGAGAAATCTTGTGGATAGAGTAAAATGTGGGAAAAGTTGTCACATTTCACTGGCAGAAAGAGAAAAAAGTTGGATTAATTGCTAAGTGAATACTGACTGCAGAATTCCAAGGGGTGGAGAGCAATGTTCCTGCTAAGCTGCATGTCCTCACGGCCACTCTGATGTTCAGCGCGTATCAATGTGCTATTTGTGGCATTGACTGCCAGTTCTGTATGTTTGCTGCTGCACACAGACTGCAGAGGCCAATGCATCCATTAAAAAACTTGCAGGGAACACTGATAGAGTGATTTAGCAATTCTAGCACGAGTGGCTAACAGATAGTACACAAGTCCAATGAATCATTAAGAAAGCTAATGGATATTATCCTTTATTACAAGAAGAATTGAGTATAAAAGGATGTTGTGCATCAGTTATACAGGGCATTAGTGTCACCACATCTCAAATAGAGTTTGAGCTCCTTATTTAAGGGTAGGTATAATTTCAGAGGGAAGTTACTGGATTGATACCTTGCATGAATGGGTTAATTTATAAGGAAACGTTGGACTGACTGGGCTTTTTTCTGCTGTCATAATCTGATTGGGAAGAGTGTTTGATAATCAAGCCCCACTATTCCATAAGCTACAAACATAATTAAACCTCAAATAAAATCCATTTATCTGACTGACCACAATTCAGAACCTTAAAATAACACATACTAGGTTTCATTGTGAACAGGAGAAGTAGCTCTATTCTAAACACTTACACTTTAATAATAGTGATAAAGAATATGGATTATTAATTACCAAACTACTACAAGTAAACATAAGCTATATCTTTTAACCCAAGTACATATATTCATGAATAACGCCAAAGACTGAAATATAAGGGGAAAGCACTGTGGATGCTGTAAATCTGAAAGAAAAACAGAAAATACCAGAGAAACTCAGCAGGCCTGGCAGCATCTATGGAGAGAGAAATAGAGTCAACACTCTGAGTCTAAAGTCTCGTCTTCAGAGCAGTTAAAGTCACATTTAGACTAAAACCCACATGCTGCTGATCAAAAACCTGAACTCTAAAATAAATTATATTAATACATATACATCACACACTTAAATTACAATACCCAAATGCCTTATGTTCTGAACGATTTTAGATATGCTCTTATAACTTTGATCCAATTGTATTTCAATTATTCATTGATAACAAGTAAAAGCACTGAGGTTTTTTACCCATTACCTTAAATGATTTTAGTCTTAACAGAAAAGCTTCTGGAAATCATGTTGTCATATCTATAACTGTTAAGATATATTGATGCCCCCTTTGATCTGCATTCATTTCAATTGTGGCCAGACACGATCTACAAACACAGTACTGAATAGTTCCTTAGAAACTAGCATGAGCATTAAAGGAGCAGTTTGATTACATGTTGATGTTTTCTCACTATCTGACATGTAAGGCATGTTTCACAGCACTGCACTACATCCTTTTGAAGCTTTTACCATTTAAAAGGCCAGCTTTATTGAGGACATAGCCTTCCATGTTCTGAAACAGCCTGCCATAGCAACTTTAAGAATCTCAATTAACCATGATACATAACACACTTCTTGTGAATTATCCTCAACCTTAAAGAAAGTTTCAACAACTCTAACAACAATGCCTGAAGCATTGTATCAAATTCTGGTGATGGATTTTGTTTAGCCATTGTATTGATCCCTACATGTGACAGAAAAATACCTGAAACTTGTTCTTGTAAATTTTTCACCTCTCTAACCTTGTTTCTTTTCGTTTCAAATCATAAGCTTCACTCCAACCAAATCATTCCCAAGGAATAAGTTAATTCAATCCATGGGTAATTTCTTAATCCTTCCTACCACCACTGATTCGGACAAATTCTAATTTTACCATATCAAAAGAAGCAGGATAGGGTCTAGGCCCGAAACGTCAGCTTTTGTGCTCCTGAGATGCTGCTTGGCCTGCTGTGTTCATCCAGCCTCACATTTTATTATCTTGGAATCTCCAGCATCTGCAGTTCCCATTATCTCTTATACTCCCCAGTTGTCCTATTTATTTGGTGTTCATTGTATTCTACGGAGGCAGAACAAGGAATACAAAGGTACAGCTGCAAGGAAATTTGAGAGATCCATTCAGAAGTGTAATAACTGCAGGGAAGAAGCTGTTCTTAAGCCTGTTGGTACGTATGTTTAGGCTTTTTTTATCTTCTGCTTGACTGAGGAGGTTGGAAGAGATTGTAACTGGGGTCTTTAATGATGCTGGCTGCCTTTCAGTGGCAGTGAGAAGTGTAGATGCAGTCAATGGATAAAATGTTGGCTTGCATGGTGGACTGGGCAGCGGTCACAACTCTCTGTAATTTCTTACGGTCCTGGGCAGAGTAGTTGTCGTACTAAGCCATGATGCATCCAGATAGAATGCTTTCTATAGTGCATCTGTAAAAGTTGGTGCGAGTCCTTGTGAATATGCTGAATTTCCTTAGCCTCCTGATGAAGAACGAGCATTGTTGTGCATTCAACCGAGTGTGGCAGCAAGGAGGCCTCGTAAACTGGAATCAATGGGAATCAGGGACCAACCTCTCCACTGGTTGAACTCGTATCTGGCACAAAGGAAGATGGTTGTGGTTGTTGGAGGTCAATCATCTCAGCTCCAGGGTATCTCTGCAGGATTTCTTCAGGTTAGTATTCTAGACCCAACCATCTTCAGCTGCTCCATCAACAATGATCCTTCCATTATAAGGTCAGATGTGGGAATGTTCACTGATGATTGCACAATGTTCAGTCCCTTCCATGACTCCCCAGATACTGAAGTAGTCCACATTCAAATGCAATAACGTCTGGACAATATCTGCCAAGTACCAAGCAAATCCTACACCACAAAAATGTCAAGCAATAGCCATCACCAATAGGAGACAATCTAACTACTTCCTCTTGACATTCGGTGGTATTACCATCGCTGAATTCCCCACTATCAACATCCATGAAGTTACCATTGACCAGAAACTCAACCAGACTCACCACATATACACAGTGGCACCAAGTGCATGTCAGAGGCTAGGAATATTATGGCAAGTAACTGACTCCCCAAAGTATGCCCACCATCTACAAGGCACAAATCAGGAATGCAATGGAGTACTCTCCACTTGCCTCAAAGAGTCCAGCTCCAACAATATTCAAGAATCTCGACATCACCCAGGACAATGCAGTCTGTTTGATTGGCAGCATGTCCACTGCCTTCAACATTCATCCTGCCCATTGTGGCAGCAGCATGTGGAGTGTACCACCTGCAAAATACACCTTCCTAACCTGTGACATCTACCACTTAGAAGACAAGGTTGGTAGATGTATGTGAAGTAGACAAGAAGACAACGCAGCCAACTGCACCGCAATTAGGAATGGGCAATAAACATTGCCCTGGCCTTGATCAAAAAGTGAAAAAAGCTATACTGTAGGAAACATAAGAAGAGGCAGGAAGGGCCAGAGAGCAGAAAAAGTAGAGATGGTGAAAAATTGTGCAATTCTTGGAGAGATAGTGGAGGCCATGAGCTGTTCTTAGAGGTAGTTCTTCATTCTAATTCTGCCCTAGGTTTTAGTGGAGTTAGTTAACCTGCTAGTTCATATTTATACTCCATTTCTGCAATTAATCTCATAAGCTCTGTCATGAACTTAAAGTTAGCTCAGTATTTAAAAATAACTATTGGCTGGCTATGTTCAAAGTTTTCACAGATGCTACATGACAACCTTAAGAAGGTAATGGCAAACAAAGCTTTGTCCTTATTGAGCAGTGATAATGGGAACTGCAGATGCTGGAGAATCCAAGATAATAAAATGTGAGGCTGGATGAACACAGCAGACCCAGCAGCATCTCAGGAGTGCTCCTGAGATGCTGCTGGGCCTGCTGTGTTCATCCAGCCTCACATTTTATTATCCTTATTGAGCAATTGTGTTTGCAGTTACAACAAAAATAGCAGATAAAACACTGAAACATCATTATATCCCCATAAATGAGAAATGAACCACCATTTCTAAATTCCTGCTGAACTGTCATGGTTTACAAAGGCTTAATTTGAAAGAGTGAGTTGTGATTTACAGCATAGAGCTTCTGTTTGATCAGTTATACATGTTTTACTAACATCAGTGAATGTTTATCAGGGTGGATGTATCTATGAGGAGGGAGTAGCGATTTTCTTGGTGAATTACTTAATAATGCTACACTGGTAAACATTTGACATTTGTTGTTGAATGTCTGACAGTAAAGCAGATATTGGCTAGAGTTAATCATACAAATTGAATACTACAATAAAGTTATATTTCTATTGAGTCATTACTATAATAAAATATTCAAATAGGCCCTGCAGGAGCAGTGTAAAATAAAATGCAAGATTAATTCCTGAGAAAAGAAGGCCATCATGTTGTGCAGCAAGGTATGTGATTCATATATATTTTAATATCAATTATTTAAGCATTCAGATTTTGAACTAGTGGTCTATGTCCATAAAAGGATTTAATTGCTAACTTGTGTTTCTGTAGCATGTTGACCTCTTTTAAAACACGCTGTGAAAGAGAGACGTCCTGGAGAGTAATGTGGTTTCATTTTGTTTGGGTAAGTTTGACAAGTGAACAGAACAAACGTCTGCACATTAGGTAACAGATAGAAGGATCCAGAATTCTTGATGCATATTCTTAATGCTCCTGAAGAAAAGGGATAGGTTTGCACTGTTAGGAAATAGGTTTCCTCAGAATATGTAGTTCAGATTGAAAGCTCCAAGTCAGAAGTGCCCAGTTAAAGCCCTGAGGGGGTTTTTGAAGCTGAGAAAATATCAGGTCAATTGTATGAAAAATCGAGGAAGAAACTATCAGAGTTTCAAAGGAAATAATTGCAGCCACAGTTAAATTAGGTAGTAGAGAAAGGAGACAACAAAAGAAATTGTTGGAGGAACTCTGTCGGCCTGGCAGAATGTTTGGAGATAAAACATAGTTAACGTTTCACATCAAATGACCCTTCCTCAGAATTCAGAAGGCAATTCTCACTGATGTAAGTACATTCAAGGAATACTGTTGGAATTAATAGGATTCTATTTTACTGTGTGTTTTGAAATTTTTAAACATGGTATACGTAAATAGTTTGGGTTTTTTTCTATTTCATCTTCATTAATATGACGATGAATTTCTGCTTTATTATTGAGCCTTAGGAAAAAGGGTTAGCCATTTAAGACTGAAATAGTGTTATAAAACCTCAAGAATTAAAACTGAAACAGCCAAAAAGAAGCATGCACCCCTAAAGAAAGAAAGAACCATCATAATGAAAAGATGGCTTCGTTGTTTTTCCTTTAAAACCGGAACTCTGATATTTTACAAGATCCATGTCTCTTTAATCTAGAGTTACACATTTTACACTAATTCTACATATATACAACATTGAACACTGTTGTTTCTATCTTATATAAACATTTTTCTTTTAAACTCATTATAACACATCCATGATAATATTTTCATGACCAGACACATGTACAATCTGTAAATTAAATGCTTGTAACATGAGATTCCAATGAAATAACCTAGTGTTCTTGTCCTTAAATCCTTCCAAACTTGTCAAACAATCTTGATTGGTGTATACAGCCATCTCTGATGTCTTGTTTACAATGTAAATATTAAAGTGTTGTAAAGCCATTACCAAACTCAATAACTGCCTCAGAGATAATGGGAACTGCAGATGCTGGAGAATCCGAGATAACAAAGTGTGGAGCTGGATGAGCAGAGCAGGCCAAGCAGCATTTTAGGAGCACAAAAGCTGAAGTTTTGGACCGAGACCCTTCATCAGAAAAGGGGGAGGGGGAGAGGGTTCTGAAATAAATAGGGAGAGAGCGGGAGGCGGATCGAAGATAGAAAGAGGAGAAGATAGGTGGAGAGGAGACAGACAAGTTAAAGAGGCGGGGATGGAGCCAGTAGAGGTGAGTGTAGGTGGGGAGGTAGGGAGGGGATAGGTAAGTATGGGAGGACGGACAGGTCAAGGGGGTGGGATGAGGTTAGTAGGTAGGAAATGGAGGTGCGGCTTGGGGTGGGAGGAGGGAATAGGTGAGAGGAAGAATAAGTTAGGGAGGCAGGGATGGGCTGGGATGGCTTTGGGACGCAGTGGGGGGAGGGGAGATTTTGAAACTTGTGAAATCCACATTGATACCATGGGGCTGCAGGGTTCCCAAGCGGAATATGAGTTGCTGTTCCTGCAACCTTCGGGTGGCATCAGAATGGACATGTCGTCTAAGGAATGGGAGGGGGAGTTGAAATGGTTCGCGACTGGGAGGTGCAGTTGTTTAGTGCATTGCCCCCCAATCTAACATAGTCACTCAATCTGGCAATGCTCCTCAATCTGGCATTGCCCCTCAGCCTGGCAGCTCCCCTCAGTCTGGCTTTGCCCCTCAATCTAGCATTAACCTTCAACCTGGCATTTCCCCTCAATCTGGCATGGCCCTTCAATCTGGCATGGCCCTTCAATCTGGCATTGCCCTTCAGTCTGGCATGGCCCCTCATCCTGGCACTGCCCTTCAATCTGGAATTTCCCCTCAATCTAGCATTGCCATTCAGTCTGCCTTTGTCCCCCAGTCTGGTATTGCTCCTCAGTCTGGCATTCAGCCTCAGCAAAATGGCACAACAGCCACAGAGCCATGTTGCCCAAGACATGGCAGATACTCTTTCACATCAGGCACAGTAAACTCTGAGACAAGGGCAAAGACTTTCATTTACAGGAAGCAAAAGATACCACACCCAACAGAAGTCCAGAGAGGTTTGATGCTTGCCCCCGACGAAGACAATGAGATCTCAACATTATGACCAAAGCTCTCAGTCAGCGATTGTGTACCGCAACACCAGCATTCTACTGTTGAAACTGAGTGTCTATCAGACTCTGTTTGGTTTATAGCACCCAATACGTGGAAAGTATCAGCTTCTTGCTTCTCCTCAATGTCTACCTCCTCTTCAGTAAACTGTACCTATTCCCACCCTTCTTTGCCATCCAGCACGTCTCCTCGCTACCTGCTCCGAACGTGCAGAGCATAGCTCTCCAGTATAATGTGATACACTCTGCACTAAAATGGAGGATCACAGCAACCCACACCCCCACACTACCCAGCTCCTTCACATTCCCCTCTCTGGAGACCATGATGGTGGTCACAGTCAATAACACGCCCCACCCTGCTCCTGTAGGCTACCATGCCCTCTGATGCTGTTCCACAAGCCTCCCATTCAACTCGGAAATCCTATACCTCCTGTCTAAGAAATGTTTCTTCAGCACTGCAAAGCTCTCCTTAAACAAACCCATCACATCCCCAGTTCTGAAGAAAATTCATATTGGACTTGAAACATTAACTCTGCTTCTCGCTACACAGATGCTGCCAGGATTTCTCCAATATTTCCTACATTTGTTTCAGTCATTGCTCCCCCTTGCTTCCTTTCCTATTTTCCTGAACACCTTTATAATTTAAAAATATTATTGAGATCACCCTTCAGCCATCAATATGCCAGATAAAACTTAGCCTTTCCTGAAATCTACTGGAACCTAGTTCTGTATCATCCTTCAGGTCTTTTTTCAACTCTTTGACAGTTCTAACCTTTTTTTCAATTATAGAGACCAGAAAGTTTATAGGGTATGTTCTAACAAAAGTTGAACTTAAGGAACTACAGCAATAGTGCCAGATGACTGGAGGATAGCAAATGTGGTTCCCCTGTTCAAGAAGGGGAGTAGAGACAGCCCTGGTAATTATAGACCAGTGAGCCTTACCTCAGTTGTCGGTAAAGTGTTAGAAAAGGTTATAAGGGATAGGATTTATAATCATCTAGAAAAGGATAAATTGATTAGGGATAGTCAGCACGGTTTTGTGAAGGGAAGGTCATGCCTCACAAACCTTATTGAGTTCTTTGAGAAGGTGACCAAACAGGCAAATGAGAGTAAACCGGTTGATGTGGTGTATATGGATTTCAGCAAGGCATTCAATAAGGTTCCCCACAGTAGGCTATTGTACAAAATGCGGAGGAATGGAATTGTGGAAGATACAGCAGTTTGGATCGGAAATTGGCTTCCTGAAAGAAGACAGAGGGTGGGAGTTGATGGGAAATGTTCATCCTGGAGACCAGTTACTGGTGGTGTACTGCAAGGGTCGGTGTTGGGTCCACTGCTGTTTGTCATTTTTATAAATGACCTGGATGAGGGCGGAGAAGGATGCGTTAGTAAATTTGCAGACGACACTAAGGTCAGCGGATTTGTGGATAGTGACGAAGGATGCTGTAGGTTGCAGAGAGACATAGATAAGCTGCAGAGCTGGGCTGAGAGGTGGCAAATGGAATTTAATGCAGACAAGTTTATTAATAGAGGGATCGAGTTCCGGAACCAAGAGGTTGTGGTGAAGCTGTACAAAACTCTGGTGCGGCCGCACTTGGAGTATTGCGTATAGTTCTGGTCACCGCATTATAAGAAGGATGTGGAAACTTTGGAAAGGGGCAGAGGAGATTTACTAGGATGTTGCCTGGTATGGAGGGAAGGTCTTACGAGGAAAGGCTGAGGGACTTGAGGCTGTTTTCATTAGAGAGAAGAAGGTTGAGAGGTGACTTAATTGACACACATAAAATAATCAGAGGGTTAGATAGGGTGGATAGGGAGAGCCTTTTTCCTAGGATGGTGACGGCGAGCACGAGGGGCCATAGCTTTAAATTGAGGGGTGAAAGATATAGGACAGATGTCAGAGGTAGTTTCTTTACTCAGAGAGTAGTAAGGGAATGGAACGCTTTGCCTGCAACGGTAGTAGATTCGCCAACTTTAGGTACATTTAAGTCGTCATTGGACAAGCATATGGACGTACATGGAATAGTGTAGGTTCGATGGGCTTGAGATCGGCATGACAGGTCAGCACAACATCGAGGGCCGAAGGGCCTGTACTGTGCTGTAATGTTCTAAGTTCTATGTTCTATGTTAAGTGTGAGGTGATGCACTTTGGTAGGAGTAACCAGAAGGCAAAGTACAGGGCTAATGGTAAGATTCTTAGTAGTGTAGATGAGCAGAGAGATCTTGGTGTCCATGTACACAGATCCTTGAAAGTTGCCACCCAGGTTGACAGGGCTGTTAAGAAGGCATACAGTGTTTTAGCTTTTATTAATAGAGGGATCGAGTTCCGGAACCAAGAGGTTATGGTGAAGCTGTACAAAACTCTGGTGCGGCCGCACTTGGAGTATTGAGTACAGTTCTGGTCACCACATTATAAGAAGGATGAAGGGTCTAGGCCTGAAACGTCAGCTTTTGTACTCCTGAGATGCTGCTGGGCCTGCTGTGTTCATCCAGCCTCACATTTTATTATCTTGGATTCTCCAGTATCTGCAGTTCCCATTATCACTCATAAGAAGGATGTGGAAGCTTTGGAAAAGGTGCAGAGGAGATTTATTAGGATGTTGCCTGGTATGGAGGGAAGGTCTTACGAGGAAAGGCTGAGGGACTTGAGGCTATTTTCATTAGAGAGAAGAAGGTTGAGAGGTGACTTAATTGAAACATATAAAATAATCAGAGGGTTAGATAGGGTGGATAGGGAGAGCATTTTTCCTAGGATGGTGATGGCAAGCACCAGGGGGCACAGCTTTAATTTGAGGGGTGAAAGATATAGGACAGATGTCAGAGGTAGTTTCTTTACTCAGAGAATAGTAAGGGAATGGAACGCTTTGCCTGCATCGGTAGTAGATTCGCCAACTTTAGGTACATTTAAGTCGTCATTGGATAAGCATATGGACGTACATGGAATCGTGTAGGTTAGATGGGCTTCAGATTGGTATGACAGGTTGGCACAACATCGAGGGCCGAAGGACCTGTACTGTGCTGTAATGTTCTATGTTCTATGTTCTATTAAGTTATATTTAAATTATATACAAACTCAAAAAATTGATCTTACATGTTTATTAAGGTTTAACTTTGTTTTTAATATTTTTACTGACTTTTTTTCAGGTACCACTTCCAGTTCCTGGGGTAGTGAACTATTACAGTACAATGCAAAGCAATGATATGATATGAAAAGGCCAATTCCACGTTAAGGATTTGCCACGGCACTTGCAGAAGATTAACTCTCCTCGAATGTTGCTTCGGACTCCGAGTACAGGAAATGGCAGGTGTTAATATGTCACTGGGCACAGAGGCAACCATCTCTCCAGATCACACAGATGTCACCAACTCTTCTTGGTTGCTGAACAGAACAGTGCCTGAAAGAAATGGCAGTGTCCAGGTGACTGGGAGTGCTGTGAAAGAGTGTACTCAAATCTCGATTCCCACGGAGGTCTATCTCATCCTTGCAGGCATCAGTTTGCTGGAAAACCTGCTGGTGATTATTGCAGTGATCAAAAACAGGAATCTACATTCCCCAATGTACTTTTTCATCTGCAGTCTAGCCATTTCAGACATTCTGCTGAGCTTGACCAAGGCGTGGGAAGCAGTGACAATATCTGTAATATCTGGAAAGGAACATCTGTTCACTCATGTCTTGATTAAGATATTGGATGACATATATGACTCATTATTGTGCATTTCGTTCACAGCTTCCGTCTTCAATTTGGCGGCAATTACAACCGACAGATACATAACTATTTTCCATGCCCTGCGCTACCACAACATCATGACCAAAAAGCGAGTGGCAGTCATCATTGCAGCAATATGGATCTTTTGTACTTTTACTGGTATCATCATGATCTCTTTCGCCAAATATGATGGCATTGTTAGCTTCTTTTTTATATTGTTCTTCATAACGCTGGTTCTCATTTTATCCCTTTATATATTCATATTCCTACTGGCTCAAGTGCATGCCAAACAAATTCGATCACTTCCAGGTTACCGAGCCCATCAACGAACCAATTTTAAAGGAGCCCTCAGACTAACTATCCTCCTTGGGATATTTATTGTCTGTTGGGCTCCATTTTCCCTTCACTTCACCCTCTATCTGTTCTGCCCTTCAAACCCATACTGTGCATGTTTCATATGCCTCTTTCAGGTAGACCTCATCTTCATCATGTGCCACTCAATTATTGACCCTCTTATTTATGCATTCCAAAATCCGGAATTATGCAATACTTTCAAAAAAATGCTGTGTTGCTTTAAAAGGCACGCCTAACTGTAGTTCAGCTGTTTGCTCGAATAGCTAGTTGAGCATGACAAACCAACAAAGCCCAGATTTGGTCTCCTGGATGTGCTGATTTCTCTGATAAGGATGCTATAGTTGGCAGACCTTTCATCTCTGAGTTAGAAGGTTGTGAGTTCACATTCCATTCCAGAAACTTGAAGATCGAACCTGGACTGTCACTTTGGTGTTTTGATGAGGGTATGTTACACTGAAATTTAGACAGACATTAAAGCAGAGCCCTGTCTTCTCTTTCAGAGGGCCACGGCCCGATTTAAAGAAGTGAAGGAAACTTTCCCTAACATCCTGACCAATATTTACCCCTCAATTCACAACATTAAAGCTGGCTTGCAGACTTGATGGGCCGAAGGTCTTTTTCTGTGCTGCAGCTCTCTATGACTAAAGACAGATTGTCTGGTCAACATCACATAGCTGTTCATAAGAGCAGGTACGCTAATTAGTTGCTGTGTTTCCTACATCATGATATTGACTACATTTCAACAATTACTTTATTGACTCTGAAGTGCATCGGGACATCCTGTGGTAATGAAGGATTCTATACGAATGCAAGTGCATTTTTTTTATCACAATCCTGGGCTTCTCCTTGGAAAGAAGAAAAATCCTTTGGGGTTTCTGCTCCTTATCAATATCTAGAACAACACGGGAAGTATAACGTGGGTATACAACAGGCAAAGATTGAATTCCACTCGTGTCAGCTATTAAGGCCTCCCAAACGCACTGTCAAATTCCTGCAATACAAGGTCACAAGATTAACAGTGGTTTTTTCAGGAATGAATATTGACAGGGTGGTCCATTAACCCTACATACGCTAGGATGCCTGGACCACCATGGCTAAGCATTTCATTAAGCACAGTGCACCCGAGAGAACATCAGCAATGTTATACTGATAAATTATATCAACAAAATGAGTATTGCTGTTCGATGGAAAGTTTCTCCCACCTGGAAAAAGAAACATCATATCCAGGATGTGTAACTGATGCAAAATCATCATTTCACAGTAAATCTAGAATCAGGTTGAATCTTCACTCCAGGACAATGAATGGTCTGTGCTCTCTCTAATGGTTTCCAACATCGCTGCAAGGAGCGTTGCTAATATGGTCATTATTGTGCTCACATTCTTTTCCAAATAACTTCATTATTATTAAGAATGCTGTCACCTCCCACAACACGATGTGAAGCATTTCCCTGTTCTCACGCATGATGTTCCTTAAAGGTGTATCTGCTTCAACCTCTTCATGCGTCAACAATAAACATTTTATTGTGTCTTCATCTTTTTCATCTGGAACCAGAACCAGTCATATCTGAAACATTGACTGCTCCTTTCGTCCAGATGTTGCCTGGTTTGCTGTGTTCTTCCAGCCTCCTTGATAACAAAGTGTGGAGCTGGATGAACACAGCAGGCCAAACAGTATCTTAGGAGCAGATGCTGCTTGGCCTGCTGTGTTCATCCAGCTCCACACTTTATTATCTCGGATTCTCCAGCATCTGCAGTTCCCATTATCTCTCTTCCAGCCTCCTGTTTGTCTATCTTGGATTCCACCACCTGCAGTTTTTTTTGGCTTAATTTGTATCACTGACTGATTGCCAGTACTTGATTGAGAGGGAAAAGGTGAATGTGTCAAATGGAAACAGCTATGTTGACAGTTATGTGCGTCGTGACTTTAAAAATTGACCATTCACTTTTGCACAAAGTTTCTGGAATGAATTATGCACAATAGTTATATTAAAGCTAGCTGCTCTACATAAACAGACTGCATGTTTGAGATCATCCAATTTGGACCAAAAACAAAGATAAAATAAGATATTGAAATAGCAAGGACTGCTGATGCTGGAGTCAGAGATAACACACTGTGGAGCTGGAGAGACACAGCAGGCCAGGCAGCATCAAAGGAACAGGAATCAGGTTTAGGGTCAGGACCCTTCTTCAGAAAAGAAGCTGTGTTCCTCCATCTCTAAACTTTGTTAAAATAAGATATTTCCTGGATGGTGAAAATCTACAAATGGTGAATGTACAAATAGCTTTGGAGATTCCAGGTACCAGGATAATTAAAATATCACGAGCAGACTGCAGAAGATAAAGGCTATTAGAATGCTGACCTTTTATATCTAAAAGATTAAAACACAAGGAGCTGAAATGATCCATCAGTTATTCCAGGGGCAGCAAATATTTTTAACCTGAAGGTACTTTAATTTTTTAACAAAGAATTGTCAGAAATAAAAGCTGTTGGAAGTCACAAGACGGAAAACAAGTTAAAGAATGGACTAATGGCAGAAGCATATCTTCAGAGGAGCAAGTTTCTTCAACAAGACTTTAAGAAATACTGTGGGATTATTTGCTGCTATAGAAGTCATTTACTTTAATTCCTTTCTGATGATCATAGCCAATGCGGAATTTCATTTTGTATATAGCTCAGGCAAAAAGCCAGCTCCTACACCATGAAATAGGTAAATGCTAAAATATTTTGTTTGCAAAGTTGCACACTTGATGCTATGCAGACATTAAACTTGCCTTTAGCTTTACCTCATATTGATGACTGTGCAGAATTTGGTTTTTTGTTAAAATAAGACATTTCCCCCCAAATACATACTCAGATGTTGTTTGATTATATATTTTTGAATTGAATGGTTGTCAGAAACTAAGACATTGTGTTGTAAAGTGGCAATTTAAGGATAGTATCAGAGATAATGGGAACTGCAGATGCTGGAGAATTCCAAGATAATAAAATGTGAGGCTGGATGAACACAGCAGGCCAAGCAGCATCTCAGGAGCACAAAAGCTGACGTTTCGGGCCTATCTAGGTAAGCTTTGAAGTGTTTTTAGGGCTGAAAGTGAAGTTGGGAGGTGGAAAGAGGTGAAGGGAGGGTTACCCTGAGATTGGAGCCGAAGTAGAAGAAGTCTGAGCCACCAATAGGAAGTAAACAAGAGGCCAGAACAAGATACCTCAGGGGATTATAGGTCTGGAGGAGATTACAGATAAAATGGGTGAGAAGGCTATGGAGGGATTGGAAAACAATGAAGGGAGTTTTCACATCAAAATGTCACTTGATCTACAGCTAATGTAGGTCACTGAGTACAGAGGTGAGGCAGGAATGGGACTTGCTGCAAGTTAAGCCACGTGGTGATGCCTGCCCCAGACAAACCTGTTCCCTCGGTCACTGCTTCAGCCTTCCTGGGAGTCAACCCAAGGAAAGCGACAGGTCCATACAGTGTCATCAGCCAAGCACTCAGATCCTGTGAGGACCACCTGATGGAGGTATTCACCGACATCTTCCACCTCTCCCTCCTACAGGCTTCAAGAATGCCAGCATGATCCCCATACCTAAGCAAACACATGCAACGTGTCTTAATGACTATCGCCTAGTGGCTCTGATTTCAATAATCATGAAGTTTTTCGAGAGGGCTGGTCATGGCCCACCTCAACTCCAGTCTCCCAGCCCACCTCGATCCTCTACAGTTTGCCCTCCAACATAACAGATCCACAGAGGATGCTATTTCCCTAGCCCTTGCACAGCCCCCTGGAATATCTGGTCAAGGGCACTTACATCAGACTCCTGCTGGTTGACTACAGCTCCACCTTTAACACCATTATCCCCTCCCGACTGATCTCAAAACTGCATCAACCCAGGCTCAGCTCCACCTTCTGAAACTGGATCCTCAGCTTTCTGACCCACAGGCTGCAATCAGTGAGGATAGGTAACTGCACCCCCTCCACTATAACACTCAACACTGGAAATCCCTAAGGAAGCGTTCTCAGCCCCCTACTGTACTCCCTGTACACCTATCACTGCGTTGCCAAATTCTGAAAGAATGCCATCTACAAATTCACTGACAACACCACCACAGCGGGATGGATATCGAACAACAATGAGTCAAAATACTATGGGAGATAGAGGACTGGCTGACATAGTGCAATGAAAACAATGCCAGCGAAACTAAAGAACTGATCATCAACTTTGGAAACAAAGGAGGAGAACACACCCCCATCTAGGTCAATGATACTGACATTGAGAGAGTGAAGAGCATCAAGCTCCTCGGAGTGACGATAATTGACCACTAGCCCTGGCCTTCCCACGTAAATGCGACAATCAAGGAGGCACAACAAAGCCTCTTCTTCCTCAGGCGGATCAAGAAATTTGGCCTGTCCATAACATCCCTCACCAACTCCTATAGATGCACCGTTGAAAGCATAGTGTCTGGGTGCATAAAGGCCTGGTATGGCAACTGCTCCCCCAGGACAGTAAGAAACTACAGAAGGTGGTGTGCATAGCCTAGACCATCACGGAAGCCAACCTTCTATCCATAGACTATTTAAATGGCTCACTGCTGTGGAAAGACGTCCAATATCATCAAAGACCCATCGCACGCCGGTAATGATCTCCTGCAACCTCTTCTGTCAGGCAAGAGATACAGAAGCATGGACACATGCTCCAACAGGTTCAGGAACAGCTGCTTTCTGGCTGTAAGAAAACAAAGTTGGTGGAAAGGCTGAGCAGGTCTGGCAACATCTGTGGAGGAGAAAACAGAGTTAACGTTTCCGGTCCGGTGACCTTTCCTCACAACAGGTCAGAATAGCTTTCTGGCCATTATCAGACTGTTGAATGGACTCTAGCCTCAAATAATGTAACCTGCAACGCAACCTTTTTGATCTGTACATCCTTTGCTTGCAGTGATCTGCCGACACTGCATGGAAACAAAGCTTTTCACTATATTTCAGTACTTGTGACAATAAAATCAAAATCAAAATCAAAATCAAATCAAAAGGTGAAATTTTGGTTGACCTCAAGCTTATAGAGGGTAGAATGTGGCAGATAGGAAAGAAATAGAGTCAGGTAGAGTCATGTCAACATGGAACAGAGGCAATTGAGTGTTTCAGCAACAAATGAGCTTAGATGGGGTTGAAGTCAAGAAATTTTTTTTTTCCTCATTCATGAGATGAGGGAGTTGCTGACCTGGCAGCAGTTATTGCCCAGAGTGTGGTTAAGAAACAACTACATTGCTGTTGGTGTGGAGTCTCATGAAGGCCAGACCAGGAAAGGATGGCAGTTTCCTTCCTGAAAAGGCATTAGTGAACCAGATGGGTTTTTCCAATAATTGGCAATGGAATTCATGATTGTCATTAGACTCTTAATTCCATATATTTACTGAAGTCAAATTCCACCATCTGCCGTGGCAGGATTCCGACCCAGGTCCCCAGAACATTATCTGGGTCTCTGGATTAACAGTCCGGCGATAATACCACTGGGCTGTCGTCCCCACTTGTAGAGATGGAAATAGGAGGTCTTACTGACAGTGTGAGTACGAAGTCAGAAACCTATGCTGGAAATAAATGTGACACCAATCTACATGACTGTCATTGAAATGATAAAATTCAGCACAGGCCTGGCCTGTTTAATTTGGCTTAAAGTCACCAGGTTATGAGGAACATTTCTTTTTCCAAACATGGTTGGCAAAAGAGCCACACAGCACAGAAGAGGCTTTCGGTGTATCAAATCTGCTCTGATCTACCTACGTTCTAGCACTCAGCCTCAAAGTCCCAAATGTTATGGCATTTCATGTATTCCGCTACATCCTTTTTTAAAAGTTGTGAGGTTTCAACTATCCTCTCATACAGTGCACTCCTACCATTGCCTGAGTGAAAAAATATTTCCTCAAATCCCCTCTAGACTTCCTGCCTTTCACTTTAAAATCATTGTGAGAGTTTACTGTGGAATTAAACTTGTGATTATAAATTGAAGGAGAAATTGTTGCAGGGATTGGGAATGAACAGGAGAGTGGGGTTAAATTAAAAAAAGTCAACAAAGTAGGTAATAATGGGCCAAAGGGTTCTTTTCGTGCTGTACTTTTCTATTGTACTACTGGCCAGATGGGATCATTTGGATTGGAAACTCTCGCGTGTTTGATGGTGAAATAAAGCTTTCAAGGTTGATATTTTCAAATTTGATGTATCACATTCTAAAGTTGCTGTTGTCAAGCCATAAATTTGCCTCAGTTTATATTATTTTTAATCTATGTAAAGTCAACAACATGTTGTTAAAACTTTCACAGACCGCGTAATTAAGATCCATCAATGTGGCTGAAAATAACTCATTCATATTCTGCTCATCTATTTCGCAATGAGTTTTAATTCAACAATCAGACAGACGCAATGTAAGAAGAAAGCTTATCATTCTTACCTTGTACTCATCTACAAAGCAAATTAGTGAATATTCCGCACTATTTATATTTCATGTAAATTTGCATGCTGGTACCTTTAGTTATAATTTCAAGAATATAACTTAATAAAGATTCCTTAAAAATGTCTTCAACACCATTTTTCTTATGCTTATGACCCCATTAACTTTAAATCTTGCCATGAAGCACATCTCAGGTTAAGACACAGTACCTGTTTACCTGATATGGTTTTCAAGAAAATGGTTGATAAAATGCCACGTAATTAATTCGTGAGCAAAACTGAAAGATTAAAGCATCAATTTTGTGGAGACAGAATTAACTATGAAATAGAAGCCAACAGCCATGGTGAACAGTTGCTTATCAGACCAAACAGAAAGATCCAACAGAGTTCTAAAGAGATAATGGGAACTGCAGATGCTGGAGATTCCAAGATAATAAAATGTGAGGCTGGATGAACACAGCAGGCCAAGCAGCATCTCAGGAGCACAAAAGCTGACGTTTCGGGCCTAGACCCTTCATCAGAGAGGGGGATGGGGGGAGGGAACTGGAATAAATAGGGAGAGAGGGGGAGGCGGACCGAAGATGGAGAGTAAAGAAGATAGGTGGAGAAGGTGTGGGTGGGGAGGTAGGGAGGGGATAGGTCAGTCCAGGGAAGACGGACAGGTCAAGGAGGTGGGATGAGGTTAGTAGGTAGCTGGGGGTGCGGCTTGGGGTGGGAGGAAGGGATGGGTGAGAGGAAGAACCGGTTAGGGAGGCAGAGACAGGTTGGACTGGTTTTGGGATGCAGTGGGTGGGGGGGAAGAGCTGGGCTGGTTGTGTAGTGCAGTGGGGGGAGGGGATGAACTGGGCTGGTTTAGGGATGCAGTGGGGGAAGGAGAGATTTTGAAACTGGTGAAGTCCACATTGATACCATATGGCTGCAGGGTTCCCAGGCGGAATATGAGTTGCTGTTCCTGCAACCTTCGGGTGGCATCATTGTGGCAGTGCAGGAGGCCCATGATGGACATGTCATCAAGAGAATGGGAGGGGGAGTGGAAATGGTTTGCGACTGGGAGGTGCAGTTGTTTGTTGCGAACTGAGCGGAGGTGTTCTGCAAAGCGGTCCCCAAGCCTCCGCTTGGTTTCCCCAATGTAGAGGAAGCCGCACCGGGTACACTGGATGCAGTATACCACATTGGCAGATGTGCAGGTGAACCTCTGCTTAATGTGGAATGTCATCTTGGGGCCTGGGATGGGGGTGAGGGAGGAGGTGTGGGGACAAGTGTAGCATTTCCTGCGGTTGCAGGGGAAGGTGCTGGGTGTGGTGGGGTTGGAGGGTAGTGTGGAGCGAACAAGGGAGTCACGGAGAGAGTGGTCTCTCCGGAAAGCAGACAGGGGAGGGGATGGAAAAATGTCTTGGGTGGTGGGGTCGGATTGTAAATGGCGGAAGTGTCGGAGGATAATGCGTTGTATCCAGAGGTTGGTAGGGTGGTGTGTGAGGACGAGGGGGATCCTTCTTCCTACAGACTAAGGGGGTGGCCATGGGCACCCGCATAGGCCCCAGCTATGCCTGCCTCTTTGTAGGTTACGTGGAACAGTCCCTCTTCCGCACCTACACAGGCCCCAAACCCCACCTCTTCCTCCGGTACATTGATGACTGTATCGGCGCCGCCTCTTGCTCCCCAGAGGAGCTCGAACAGTTCATCCACTTCACCAACACCTTCCACCCCAACCTTCAGTTCACCTGGGCCATCTCCAGCACATCCCTCACCTTCCTGGACCTCTCAGTCTCCATCGCAGGCAACCAGCTTGTAACTGATGTCCATTTCAAGCCCACCGACTCCCACAGCTACCTAGAATACACCTCCTCCCACCCACCCTCCTGCAAAAATTCCATCCCCTATTCCCAATTCCTCCGCCTCCGCCGCATCTGCTCCCACGATAAGACATTCCACTCCCGCACATCCCAGATGTCCAAGTTCTTTAAGGACCGCAACTTTCCCCCCACGGTGATTGAGAACGCCCTTGACCGCGTCTCCCGCATTTCCCGCGACACATCCCTCACACCCCGCCCCCGCCACAACCGCCCCAAGAGGATCCCCCTCGTTCTCACACACCACCCTACCAACCTCCGGATACAACGCATTATCCTCCGACACTTCCGCCATTTACAATCCGACCCCACCACCCAAGACATTTTTCCATCCCCTCCCCTGTCTGCTTTCCGGAGAGACCACTCTCTCCGTGACTCCCTTGTTCGCTCCACACTGCCCTCCAACCCCACCACACCCGGCACCTTCCCCTGCAACCGCAGGAAATGCTACACTTGTCCCCACACCTCCTCCCTCACCCCCATCCCAGGCCCCAAGATGACATTCCACATTAAGCAGAGGTTCACCTGCACATCTGCCAATGTAGTATACTGCATCCAGTGTACCCGGTGCGGCTTCCTCTACATTGGGGAAACCAAGCGGAGGCTTGGGGACCGCTTTGCAGAACACCTCCGCTCAGTTCGCAACAAACAACTGCACCTCCCAGTCGCAAACCATTTCCACTCCCCCTCCCATTCTCTTGATGACATGTCCATCATGGGCCTCCTGCACTGCCACAATGATGCCACCCGAAGGTTGCAGGAACAGCAACTCATATTCCGCCTGGGAACCCTGCAGCCATATGGTATCAATGTGGACTTCACCAGTTTCAAAATCTCCCCTTCCCCTACTGCATCCCTAAACCAGCCCAGTTCATCCCCTCCCCCCACTGCACCACACAACCAGCCCAGCTCTTCCCCCCAACCCACTGCATCCCAAAACCAGTCCAACCTGTCTCTGCCTCCCTAACCGATTCTTCCTCTCACCCATCCCTTCCTCCCACCCCAAGCCGCACCCTCAGCTACCTACTAACCTCATCCCACCTCCTTGACCTGTCCGTCTTCCCTGGACTGACCTATCCCCTCCCTACCTCCCCACCTACACCCTCTCCACCTATCTTCTTTACTCTCCATCCTCGGTCCGCCTCCCCCTCTCTCCCTATTTATTCCAGTTCCCTCCCCCCATCCCCCTCTCTGATGAAGGGTCTAGGCCCGAAACGTCAGCTTTTGTGCTCCTGAGATGCTGCTTGGCCTGCTGTGTTCATCCAGCCTCACATTTTATTATCAGAGTTCTAAAGAGGTTGGTTTTTGGACGGTCTACCTTACAGGCATCCAAAGCCTCATTTCAAAGTTTACAGATAGATTGAAAATGAATGACACAGCTAAGAGGCAGAATTCGGTGGACATGGACAGAGTTGTGAAATGGGTAGACATGTGGCTAATGAAATTTAATGCAGAGAAGTATGAAGTGATGCACTTTGAATGTAGAATTACTATGAGGCGATATAAACCAAATATACAATTTTTTTTAAAATGTCAGCGAGAGAAAGCTGAAATGTGCACAGGCACAAAATCTTTGAAGGTCACAGGATTTTTAAAATTTGTTCAATGTGAATATCACAGGCAAGGCCAAGGCTCATTTTCCATCCCTTTTTAACCTTGGGCTATGTGGAGAGGCTAAGGCGATATTTCTAGTCCCAAGTGGACAGGAGCAGAGACAGGGTTGGCAGCTGCTGGACAGTGTGCTAGAAATCCTGCCTCAGTTTCTGCCCACTACCAATTTCTCATGAATTTTACTGCCTGAGCAGTCCCATTCCTGTAGGGGAGTTAACTTACATTAGATTTTAGGAAGTTCGGGACTTTGTGCAAGGCTTTTGCATCCAACATTTCTGGGGTCAAATTGCTGTTTTGAGGGGATTTATGGGCTCTTGGAAGCTTTATTATTATATATAATATTTGATAGCATCTGCATAAACATTATCAAGATGTTCAAGAGCCCAAAATTATCCCAAATAAATGCTTGACTCTTCAAAGCAAAGCAAATATTGACAAGTACTTATAAACACATTAAAAACCCGGATTACTTAAATCTCCCAAAGAAACACTTTCTCTCCTGACATTGTTCACAAGGCACAATGAAAAGCCATGTTAACAAAGTGTGAAGCTGGATGAACACAGCAGGCCAAGCAGCATCTCAGGAGCACAAAAGCTGACGTTTCGGGCCTAGACCCATTATCAGAGAGGGGGATAGGGAGAGGGTTCTGGAATAAATAGGGAGAGAGGGGGAGGCGGACTGAAGATGGATACAGGAGATTACAAGAGAGTTGCAGTGGGAGAGAGATTCCCTGAGGTTGGTCTGGAGAATACCTTTTCATTTAGAAACATGCAAATGCAACATGCAGTCCACTTACCATCACCCCTTTGTTGACCAAAAATACTGGGAGAAGCAAGTAGGACACTAAAACTAAATGACTATCACTCCTCATATAGGATATTTAAGTCATCTGAGCAATGTACGAAGGCAGTTCATAGCTAACTAAGCAGTCTATGACAAAATGCAAGTTTCTTCTACTTTGCAAAGCACCTCAAGCAATTGGCAGTAAGAGTATTACAACTGCCTTCATACGTTGGTTGCTCAGATGACTTAAATATCCTATATGAGGAGTGATATTCATTTAGTTTTAGTGTCCCACTTGCTTCTCCCAGTATTTTTGGTCAACAAAGGGGTGATGGTAAGTGGACTGCATTTTGCATTTGCATGTTTCTAAATGAAAAGGTATTCTCCAGACCAACCTCAGGGAATCTGTCTCCCACTGTGCCTCTCTTGTAATTCGGTCCGCCTCCCCCTCTCTCCCTATTTATTCCAGAACCCTCACCCCATCCCCCTCTCTGATGAAGGGTCTAGGTCCGAAACGTCAGCTTTTGTGCTCCTCTGATGCTGCTTGGCCTGCTGTGTTCATCCAGCTCCACACTTTTGTTATCTCGGATTCTCCAGCATCTGCAGTTCCCATTATCTGTGATGAAAAGCCATGCTGTTTATTTTAGAGGATTAGTGAACTCTTGGAAGCAATCCAGCTTTTAATAGGAGTTGTGGTCCCATATGATAATAAAGTGGATAATGAGTGGGTGGAATGGAGGGAGGAAATGAGTGCAGAATGGAGAGGTATTGAGTGAGTAACTGAGGTGGGAGGATGAGTTCATCATGCATTTGCGGGGGATGAGGTGGGGGAGATAGGGTTTGGGGTGATGAGGGAACAGAGTTGGAAGAATATGTTTAAGTCTTTGCATAGTTTTGAAGTATTTTCACACCCCTCTCAATCTTTTTTGTGAAACAGTGAGCTTGGTGATGGGCCTTTTAAATTGTCCCCTCCCTTCCACAATCATCCTTCTTCCACTCTTACTTCAGGTCTTCTGTACTGGGTGGCAGTTTTATCTCAAGGAAAATGAGGACCCCAGGGACTGCAAAACCATGGCCCAAGCCTGAAGCAGAAATACAAATCGGTAGTGACTCTTGATTAGTATTTGCTACAGGAAAACCCCAGCCTAAAAAAAAGCTAAAGGTGCTTTCTTGCACACAGGGAAGATTAGGGATGATTTAAAAGAGCCACTCAACAATAAGATTGGATAAAGAGAAATTGGTTCCACTAGAATGACGACACGGGTCTAATTTGATTACCAATCAAAAATTCCAGGGGAGAAGGGAAAAATCCTTTCCTGAGCAAATTGGTATGGTCAGTAGTACACTATCTAGAAGTGCAGTGGAAGCAGATTCAGTGGAACTCGCGAAAGAGAATGGAATATATAAAGGCTGTAGTGTGGAGCTTCAGACAAGATGTCTTGGGCTGAAAAGTCAACTTTAATGCTGCATCATATCATGATGAGCTCTTTTTCTCTGATCAAGACTTATTACAATGAAAGCCAATTTTCTCTGGCCATTTATATAGACAAAGCCATTCAAAAAATTTTCTTTCATACCTGATCCCATTTGCAATTAGAGGGCAAATATTGTGTTGACTGCAGAGGGACGTCAGCGTAAGAGTAAGGAAGTTTTGCCTCAAGGCAACAGATGAGTGGTAACATTATTTTATGTTACATCATTATGGTCTTCATATTAAAATAACAGTATGGTGGTTCTCAGGCTATCCCAGGCCCATGTAACGTGCACATCCATGTTCAGAACTGTCCTAAAGAAGGATCACTGAACACAAAATGTTTATCCTGTTTTCTTTCAACAGATGCTGTCAAAAATAGTAGAAACTGCAGATGCTGGAGAATCTGAGATAACACAGTGTAGAGCTGGATGAACACAGCAGGCCAAGCAGCATCTTAGGAGCAGGAAAGCTGACGTTTCGGGCCTAGAAGAAAGGTCTAGGCCCAAAATGTCAGCTTTCCTGCTCCTAAGATGCTGCTTGGCCTGCTGTGTTCATCCAGCTCTACACCGTGTTATTTCAGATTCTCCAGCATCTACAGTTCCTACTCTCTCTGCTGTCAGAACTGCTGAGTTTCACCAGCAAATTCTGCTTTAGTTTAAGATTTCCAGCATCCATATGCCTTTGTTTTATTTTAATGTCCATGAAACTGCTTTCTCCTTATCTCCTAGTCTGCCTCTTCAACTCTGTATGCGCTGAAACACTCCTTTACTTACATCTGCACACAGGGGGTAATCAAATGCAACTCTCCAAAGAACAAAAAGAACAAAGAAAATTACACTACAGGTACAGGCCCTTCAGCTCTCCAAGCCTGCACCTATCCAGATCCTCTATCTTAACCTGTCGCCTACTTTCCAAGGATCTGTATCCCTCTGCTCCCTGCCCATTCATGTATCTGTCTAGATATATCTTAAATGATGCTATGGTGCCCACCTCTACCACCTCCGCCGGAAATGTGTTCCAGGCACCACCACTCACTGTGTAAAGAACTTTCCATACATTCCACGGATGAACCCTGGTCAGGGAAGGTTGAGCGTGAAGCTTGACCTTCGAGCCATATGAATAATGCAGACTATAAAATGTGTGGTTGTGGGCGATGGTGCAGTTGGAAAGCCCTGTCTTTTGGGCGGCACGGTGGCTCAGTGGTTAGCACTGCAGCCTCATAGCACCAGGGACCCGGGTTCAATTCCAGCCTTAGGCGACTGTCTGTGCAGAGTTAGCACATTCTCCCCGGTTCTGCATGGGTTTCCCCCAGGTGCTCCATTTCCTCCCACAATCCAAAGATGTGCTGGCTAGGTGGATTGGCCATGCTAAACTGCCCCTAGTGTTCAGGGTTGTGGGGTTACAGGGGGATGGGTCTGGGTGGGATGCTGCAAGGGGCCGTGTGGACTTGTTGATCCAAAGGGCCTCTTTCCACACTGTAGAGAATCTAATCTCCCTTAAACCTTTCCCCTCTCACCTTGAAATCATGACCCCTAGTAATTGAGTCCCCCAGTCTGGGAAAAAGCCTCTTGATATCCATCCTGTCTATACCTCGCATGATTTTGTCGACCTCAATCAGGACTCTCCTCAACCTCTGTCCTTCTAATTAGCTAGCACACTCCATACCAGGCAACATCCTGGTGAACCTCCTCTGCACCCTCTGCAAAGCATCCACATCCTTTTGGTAATGTGGCAACCAGAACTGTACGCAGTACTCCAAATGTGGTCGAACCAAAGTCCTATACAACTGTAACATGGCCTGCCGACTCTTGTATTCAATATCCTGTCTGATGAATGAAAGCATGCCGTATGCCATCTTGACCACCCTATCGACCTGTGTTGCCACCTTCAGGGTACAATGTGCATGAAAATCCAGATCTCACTGTACATCAATTTTCCCCAGGGCTTTTCCATTTACCGTATAATTCGCTGTCTCCAGTGCAGTGCCGAAAAGCTTTCTGTCCACATGTTCATTCTAGACTGGATTCACCCATCTTGCTGATGTAAATCATATGATCAGTTCCATCATCATGATTTACATGAATCTAATTACAACACGAACATCACCACATCAAAGTTCCCCTCCCAGCCAGTCACCATCCTGACTGGGAAAAATATCACTGATCTTTCAGTTTTTCTGGGTTAAAACCCTGGAACTCCTTCCCCAGCAGTACTGTAGGTGTCCCTACACTACATGGGTTACAACAGTTCAAGAAAGCAACTCATCACTACCTCCTCAAAGGCAAAGCAAAGGGAAGGAAAAGCTGGCCTTGCTGCATGCAATAATAAATGACTCTTTAAAAACTACAAAAATTATGCAGGGATTTGGTGAGACCATACTTGCTTTGCTCTGTCATCTAAAGGAAGGATATATTTTCCTAAAAGGGTCTGTAACAAAGGTTAATTTGCTAGATTCCTGAGGTGTGAGGGTGTACATGAAGAGATCGACAAGAATGGGCCTATAACCTCTGAAGTTTAGAAGAGTGAGAGGTGATCCAATTGAATCAATGAGACTATAAAGGAGATTGTCGGGTTAGATGTTAGCAGATTGATTTCCCCCAGCAAGGTCACACCCTGAGGGTAAGAAATCAATCCTTTAGGAACAAGATGAGAAGGAAGGTCTTCACTCAGGGAGATCAAATTTGGGAACTAAATATTTGGGAATGTGTGTTTTTTTTTGAAGGGACAAGCAGCAAGAAAATGACAGTGGGATGACTTTTTTATTAAGGGATGAAATAAGCATGATAATTGTCTTGAATTGGACAATGTAGAATCCAAAGAGGTGGAGATAAGAAATAATAAGGAGAAGAATACATTGGCTAAGTACGAAGACAGAACAAATTAAGAGATAATGTAAAAAGACAGAAAATTTATGCTGGGGAATTTGAATCTTAGAGTGGATTGGGAAATCAAATTAGCAGAGACAGGAATGAGGATGAAATTATGGAGGATATTTGGTACAGTTTTGTGGAACAATATGTTATGGACTGAACCAGGTGATATTGGATCCAGTGATATGTAAAATAATAGGTTTATTAAATAATCTGAGAGGAAAAGATTCACAAGAAAGTATTGACTATGAATTCTATTTTTGAAGTCATTCTGGACTTGAAATATTAACTATTTCTCTCTCCACAGATACTGACAGGCCTGCTGAGTTTAGACACTATTTTTTTCTTTTTATTTCACGTTTCCAACATCCACAGTATTTTACTTTAACTTGATTGGGAGAAACCCAGGTCAGAAATCTGTTGGAAACTTAAATAAGGGTAATTACAAAAGGCTAAGAATAAAGCTAGCAGGAGCAGACTGGGAAAGGGGTTTAGCTGAAAAGACAGATGGGGAACAATGGCAGACATTTAAGAAATTGTTCATGGCTCACAACAGCTATATATTCCAACAAGAGAAAAGAGGAATGTTTTAAGATAACAATGGCTGACCAGGGAATTTAAGGATAGCATCAAATTGCAAGAAAATGTGATAACAATTTGTGGTAAATCAGAGGATTAAAAAACAATATAAAATAATAAAGAGAGAGAAAGCAACTCTGAGGCTAAATATGCAAGTAATATCAAATCTGATTACTAACCCTAAATAAATCATTATGCTCTTACTCCCATAAAGTATTACATGAGTGCACATTTTTCTTTCAGAAGTACATTCCATTTTTAACTCTTGACCCTGATTCAACTCAATATGTTA